>NC_139346.1:62850710-64050710 GCF_055883805.1 Amblyomma maculatum
AGCCAAGAATGGCTTGTTTCATGAAGCACTACACGTTTCATGTGTCGAAGATGGAGAGGGTAGATAAAACTGGACTGGTTTAGGGAAAGCAGAGTCTTTACCCTTTCCTCATCTAGACATGTGGAAGCCCGGCTGTTCACTCCCGTTATCTTATCTCTACAGAGAGAAAAACATTGAGAACCAGCTGGTGGTGACCCACTTTTGCTCTCCTGCGAGTTACAGAGTGACATGGGCTGGAGAGGCCCCTAAGCAGGACAGGTCATGGTTAATAGCATGTTCAGCACAGGGGAAGAAGAAGAATGACGACACCACACGCAAAGCTCTTAATGTAATACCGACTGCCATGTTTTAACCGAATAACGCGGCTCAAACTGGCACTAAGCAAAGTTTCGAATACCCGTCTCTAACTTAAGCGTAAATGTATAAACGGTGCGCATGAGCACAAGGCAATGCGCGTTAGTGTCGACACTGGTACGGTTTGAGGCTGAAATCACATGCGGCAACTTAGAATTCCAAACCCGAAGCAGAGCAAAGTCTGCGAGTTAAATTAGGCGCTTTTCGCTGCGCTGTGATTCCTTTGGTAGTGCTGGTTCACCGGCAAAACCTTTAGTTTCTTTACAATTTTATAGTTTATTGTCGCGTGGACTTTTAAAGAAAATGGCAAAACGATTTTTCTCCCGCCTTGCTTGAGTAAAAGTTTATTTGGTGCGTTTCGGCACGCCGCTTATTATGTGAGCTTGTGTTTTAAAAAAGTAATAATTTGGCTTATAATACTTGGTAGCTGAATTGCAATATTTTCGCATTTTTAACGCTCGTCATAAAAAACAAAAAATATCGATAGCCGATAGCATCTTTTCCTGCTTTATTTTTTGATGGAGTGGAAGCGTGGGCGATTTAGTGTTACATAGTCAGCGCAATATCCTGTTTAAAATTTTGTATAAGAGCATTGCGAAAATGAATTCCAAATAGCAAGTGTGCGTTATTCCGAAATATATAGTTATGCCCTATATAAACATTATGCCTTGAGGATTCGTCACAACCGTAACCCAAGTCAACGTCTCTGTTTCCTATTTCATAATCTGGTTTTGCGATCTGCAACCATGACATCACTGTTTATGGTATAGTAACTATAATATGCGCAAAAAAAATATGAGCAGGCGTAATAGTTGTAGTAGTGTAAACTGACAGTTCCAGTGATCACAAAATCTTAGCTTTATCAAACGTTATTCGTATATGATAACGAGGAACAAATGAATTCAATTTCGAGCAATAACATCCCTTGTTTTTTTGTTAGCTCGCGCGTGCCCAGCCTCAGAAGTTGAAGTTCGTAAATTACAAAAGGAAGAATGCGTGACCGGCAAATTCTTTTTACGTTTGAGAAGAGTTGACCTTGCAAAATAAATTCCAATCGCTACCAAGAGAGGAAGCACCACGCACGCGACCGGAATATTCTCTTGTGCACTTCAGAGTATGTCCGGCGGCGGAAACAACTAAAAGAGCCGGAGGGAAGTTGAATCAGTTTTGAAGCTACATGTCCAGAAGAAGAATTTGAACTAGGATGATTTTGAACGCGCTTAGGGCGCCCCTTTCTAGTGTCCAATTTCGCTCCTTTGTATTGTCAATTTCATTATTTAGACGTACGTATTTTGCATCCGCATGCAGTTTGTGTTTCTGTATATTTGTGCAGAACAATTGGGTTTACAATTTTTGTTGCTTACTAAAACGCGCCTACCTCCATATACTGCGTCAATTTGGCCTAAACAGCACGCTGAATATTTTGTTTTATATCACCCTTGGAGAAACGCTTGCGAATATATGCTTATGGTTTTCACCGACCCAAGGTTTGCAAGAATTTGTGTAACACGCGGCTCGTAAAATGCCGCTTTTGTTTTTAGATGAGGTTTGTGAAAGCGATTGCGAAAGTCGATTCAACCTGAGAGTCCTTTTGAAGGTGCTTTTCACTTTGTTGTTTCCCACTTGCATGTTCATCGAAAATATCCTCGACTACTAGAGCAGCTGATCTCATGATTTCCCTCTATATTAGGTTCAGCACCATTGAACCCTTCTATTGTTGAACTGTTAGTGCTATAAGCAGCTTTACTCGGAAGGGACAAGAAAACTCTCCATCCAAATTAGCCTCCATAACCTACTATATAGGAATAATGGAAACAATATTGAAATTACTACTGAATGCTCTACCAGCAATAAATCAGTGTATATATTTGTTCCTTTCTTCGTTCCTGCGTGGTAACTATTCAAACAAGATTTGGAGGGTACGGTGAGAAAAAGGACTGCGACAGGCAGCAAACGAGCGCGTGAAAAAAAAAACATTGTTTTTCTGGCAACTATTTTGAGAGTTAATTAGGAAATACGAAGCAAATCGAGAATAGGCAAGTTACAAAAAATGAAGCATGCAAGGCCTCCCTTATTAATATGAATAGCAAGAAAAAGTTCGAAATGATACTATAGTTTATTTACCCAAGATTGGCTTAATTAGAAACGGACATAAAATATGGGCATGGATACAAATTATATACAAGTTCCAGGGAGAGGGTTGTTGGCAGCATTGATCACATTTAGCAGGCACAGGGTGCTTGTCGGCTTTGTTCTCATCAAACGAAGCTGTCGAAGGAGTCGCGTTTTTACACAAGCACAACAATGTCGTCTTCATCAGAGTCACTGTAGGAGTCATCAGGACACGAGGCAGACATGATTTCCTCCGCTTTCTTTATCACCATGTTCACGAAAAAGCGCCAGCACAGGCACACGCTTTGTCGACGGGAACGCATCAAGTCCATTTTGCTGCGGGAAACAGCCAGGATTCGGCAGGCGTCGATGTAAGTCGCTTCACAATATGCGGTAGTCGGCTGAGAGACGCGCGCAGATGGAACTGAAGCATTGTTGCCACCAGCAAAAGGCGATGTTGACTCCATGACTCGGCAAAAGTTGAGCAGGGACTCGCGAGGCCGCACGACTGAAGCTTGGCTGCAACAAGCCAAGAATGGCTTGTTTCATGAAGCACTACATATTTCATGTGTCCAAGATGGAGAGGGTAGATAAAACTGGACTGGTTTAGGGAAAGCAGAGTCTTTACCCTTTCCTCCTCTAGACATGTGGAAGCCCGGCTGTTCACTCCCGTTATCTTATCTCCACAGAGAGAAAAACATATTCAGAACCAGCTGGTGGTGGCCCACTTTTGCTCTCCTGGGAATTACAGAGTGACATGGGCTGGAGAGGCCCCTAAGCAGGACAGGTCATGGTTAATAGCATGTTCAGCACAGGGGAAGAAGAAGAATGACGACACCACACGCAAAGCTCTTAATGTAATACCGACTGCCATGTTTTAACAGAATAACGCGGCTCAAACTGGCACTAAACAAAGTTTCGAATACCCGTCTCTAACTTAAGCGTAAATGTATAAACGGTGGGCATGAGCACAAGGCAATGCGCGTTGGTGTCGGCACTGGTACGGTTTGAGGCTGAAATCACATGCGGCGAATTAGAATTCCAAAACCCGAAGCAGAGCAAAGTCTGCGAGTTCAATTAGGCGCTTTTCGCGGCGCTGTGATTCCTTTGGTTGTGCTGGCTCACTGGCAAAACCTTTAGTTTTTTTACAATTTTATACTTTATTGACGCGTGGACTTTTAAAGAAAATGGCAAAACGTTTTTTCTCCCGCCATGCGTGAGTAAAAGTTTATTTGGTGCGTTTCGGCACGCCGCTTATTATTTGTGCTTGTGTATTAAAAAAGTAATAATTTGGCTTATACTACTCGGTAGCTGAATTGAAATATTTTAGCATTTTTAACGCACGTCATAAAAAAACAAAAAATATCGATAGCCGATAGAATCTTTTCCTGCTTTATTTTTTGATGGAGTGGAAGCGTGGGCGAGTTAGTGTTACATAGTCAACGCAATATCCTGTTTAAAATTTTGTATTAGAGCATTGCGAAAATGGATTCCAAATAGCAAGTGTGCGTTATCCAGAAATACATAGTTATGCCCTATATAAACATTATGCCTTGAGGATTCGTCACAACCGTAACTCAAATCAACGTCTCTGTTTCCTATTTCATACTCTGGTTTTCCGATCTGCAACCATGACATCACTGTTTATGGTATAGTAACTGTAATATGCGTAGAAATAATATGAACAGGCGTAATAGTTGTAGCAGTGGAAAGTGACAGTTCCAGTGATCACAAAATCTTAGCTTTATCAAATGCTGTATGTATATGATAACGAGGAACAATTTAAGTCAATTGCGAGCAATAACATCCCTTGTTTTTTTGTTAGCTCGCGCGTGCCCAGCCTCAGAAGTTGAAGTTCGTAAATTACAAAAGTAAGGAAAAATGCGTGACCGTCAAATTCTTTTTACGTTTGAGAAGAGTTCACCTTGCAAAATAAATTCCAAATCGCTACCAAGAGAGGAAGCACCACGCACGCGACCGGAATATTCTGTTGTGCACTTCAGAGTATGTCCGGCGGCGGAAAAAACTAAAAGAGCCGGAGGGAAGTTGAGACAGTTTTGAACCTACATGTCCAGAAGAAGAATTCGAACCAGGATAATTTTGAACGCGCTTAGGGCGCCTCTTTCTAGTGCCCAATTTCGACCCTTTGCATTGTCAATTTCATTATTTGGACGTACGTATTTTGCATTCGCATCCAGTTTATGTTTCTGTATATTTGTGCAGAACAATTGGGTTTACATTTATTGTTGCTTACTAATAGGCGCCTACCTCCATATTCTGCGTCAATTTGGCCTAACCAGCACGCTGATTAATTTTTTTTATATCACCCTTGGGAGAAACGCTTGCGAATACATGCTTACGGTTTTCACCGACCCAAGGTTTGCAAGAATTTGTGTAACACGCAGCACGTAAAATGCCGCTTTTGTTTTTAGATGAGGTGTGTGAAAGCGATTGCTAAAGTCGATTCGACCTGAGAGTCCCTTGAAGGCGCTTTTCACTTTGTTGTGTACCACTTGCATGTTCATCGAAAATATCCTCGACTACTAGAGCAGCTGATCTCATGATTTCCCTCTATATTAGGTTCAGCACCATTGAACCCTTCTATTTTTCTTGCACGTGAACTGTTAGTGCTATAAGCAGCTTTACTCGGAAGGGACAAGAAAACTCTCCATCCAAATTACCCTCCATAACCTACTGTATAGGAATAATGGAAACAATATTGAAATTACTACTGAATGCTCTACCAACAATAAATCAGTGTATACATTTGTTCCTTTCTTCGTTCCTGCGTGTTAACTATTCAAACAAGATTTGGAGGGTACGGTGAGAAAAAGGACTGCGACAGGCAGCAAACGAGCGCGTGAAAAAAAAAAACGTTTTTTGGCAACTATTTTGAGAGCAATTAAGGAAATACGAAGGGCATCGAGAATAGGCAAGTTACAAAAAATGAAGCATGCAAAGCCTCCCTTAATGATATGAGTAACAAGAACGAGTTCGAAATGAAACTTTAGTTTATTTACCCAAGCTTGGCTTAATTAGAAACGGACATAAAATATGGGCATGGATACAAATTATATACAAGTCCCAGGGAGAGGGTTGTTGGCAGCATTGATCACATTTAGCAGGCACAGGGTCCTTGTCGGCTTTGTTCTCATCAAACGAAGCTGTCGAAGGAGTCGCGTTTTTACACGAGCACTACAATGTCGTCTTCATCAGAGTCACTGTAGGACTCATCAGGACACGAGGCAGACATGATTTCCTCCGCTTTCGTTATCACCATGTTCACGAAAAAGCGCCAGCGCAGGCACACGCTTTGTCGACGGGAACGCATCAAGTCCATTTTGCTGCGGGAAACAGCCAGGATTCGGCAGGCGTCGATGTAAGTCGCTTAACAATATGCGGTAGTCGGCTGAGAGACGCGCGCAGATGGAACTGAACCATTGTTGCCACCAGCAAAAGGCGATGTTGACTCCATGACTCGGCAAAAGTTGAGCAGGCACTCGCGAGGCCGCACGACTGAAGCTTGGCTGCATAAAGCCAAGAATGGCTTGTTTCATGAAGCACTACACATTTCATGTGTCCAAGATGGAGAGGGTAGATAAAACTGGACTGGTTTAGGGAAAGCATAGTCTTTACCCTTTCCGCCTCTAGTCGTGTGGAGGCCCGGCTGTTCACTCCCGTTATCTTATCTCTACAGAGGGAAAAACATATTCAGAACCAGCTGGTGGTGACCCACTTTTGCTCTCGTGCGAATTACAAACTGACATGGGCTGGAAAGCTCCCTAAGCAGGACAGGTCATGGTTAAAAGCATGTTCAGCACAGGGGAAGATGAAGAATGACGACACCACACGCAAAGTTCTTAATGTAATACCGACGGCCATGTTTTAACAGAATAACGCGGCTCAAACTTCCAAACTGGCACTAAGCACAGTTTCGAATACCTGTCTATAACTTAAGCGTAAACGTATAAACACTGCGCGTGAGCACAAGGCAATGCGCGTTAGTGTCGGCACTGGAACGGTTTGAGGCTGAAATCACATGCGGCAACTTAGAATTCCAAAACCCGAAGCAGAGCAAAGTCTGCGAGTTAAATTAGGCGTTTTTCGCGGCGCTGTGATTCCTTTGGTAGTGCAGGCTCACCGCCAAAACCTTTAGTTTTTTTACAATTTTATAGTTTATTGAAGCGTGGACTTTTAAAGAAAATGGCAAAACGATTTTTCTCCCGCCATGCGTGAGTAAAAGTTTATTTGCTGCGTTTCGGCACGCTGCTTATTATGTGAGCTTGTGTTTTAAAAAAGTAATAATTTGGCTTATAATACTCGGTAGCTGAATTGCAATATTATAGCATTTTTAACGCTCGTCATAAAAAACAAAAAATATCGATAGCCGATAGAATCTTTTCCTGCTTTATTTTTTGATGGAGTGGAAGCGTGGGCGAGTTAGTGTTACATAGTCAACACAATATCCTGTTTAAAATTTTGTATAAGAGCATTGCGAAAATGGATTCCAAATAGCAAGTGTGCGTTATCCAGAAATATATAGTTATGCCCTATATAAACATTATGCCTTGAGGATTCGTCACAACCGTAACTCAAATCAACGTCTCTGTTTCCTATTTCATAATCTGTTTTTGCGATCTGCAACCATGACATCACTGTTTATAGTATAGTAACTATAATACGCGTAGAAATAATATGAGCAGGCGTAATAGTTGTAGTAGTGTAAAGTGACAGTTCCAGTAATCACAAAATCTTAGCTTTATCAAACGTTATTCGTATATGATAACGAGGAACAAATGAAGTCAATTTCGAGCAATAACATCCCTTGTTTTTTGTTAGCTCTTGCGTGCCCAGCCTCAGAAGTTGAAGTTCGTAAATTACAAAAGTAAGAAAAATGCGTGACTGTCAAATTCTTTTTACGTTTGAGAAGAGTTGACCTTGCAAAATAAATTCCAAATCGCTACCAAGAGAGGAAGCACCACGCACGCGGCCGGAATATTCTCTTGTGCACTTCAGAGTATATCCGGCGGCGGAAACAACTAAAAGAGCCGGAGGGAAGTTGAGACAGTTTTGAACCTACATGTCCAGAAGAAGAATTCGAACTAGATAATTTTGAACGCGCTTAGGGCGCCCCTTTCTAGTGTCCAATTTCGATCCTTTGCATTGTCAATTTCATTATTTGGACGTACGTATTTTGCATTCGCATTCAGTTTACGTTTCTGTATAATTGTGCAGAACAATTGGGCTTACAATTTTTGTTGCTTACTAATAGGCACCTACCTCCATATTCTGCGTCAATTTGGCCTAAACAGCGCGCTGAATATTTTTTTTATATCACCCTTGGGAGAAACGCTTGCGAATACTTGCTTATGGTTTTCACCGACCCAAGGTTTGCAAGAATTTGTGTAACACGCGGCACGTAAAATGCCGCTTTTGTTTTTAGATGAGGTGTGTGAAAGCGATTGCTAAAGTCGATTCGACCTGAGAGTCCTTTGAAGGCGCTTTTCACTTTGTTGTTTCCCACTTGCATGTTCATCGAAAATATCCTCGACTACTAGAGCAGCTGATCTCATGATTTCCCTCTATATTAGGTTCAGCACCATTGAACCCTTCTATTTTTCTTGCACGTGAACTGTTAGTGCTATAAGCAGCTTTACTCGGAAGGGACAAGAAAACTCTCCATCAAAATTAGCCTCCATAACCTACTATATAGGAATAATGGAAACAATGTTGAAATTACTACTGAATGCTCTACCAACAACTAATCAGTGTATACATTTGTTCCTTTCTTCGTTCCTGCGTGGTAACTATTGAAACAAGATTTGGAGGGTACGGTGAGAAAAATGACTTCGACAGGCAGCAAACGAGCGCGTGAAAAAAAAGCAATGTTTTTCTGGCAACTATTTTGAGAGCAATTTAGGAAATACGAAGTGCATCGAGTATAGGCAATTTACAAAAAATGAAGCATGCAAAGCCTCCCTTAATAATATGAATAGCAAGAAAAAGTTCGAAATGAAACCATAGTTTATTTACCCAAGCTTGGCTTAATTAGAAACGGACATAAAATATGGGCATGGATACAAATTATATACAAGCTCCAGGGAGAGGGTTGTTGGCAGCATTGATCACATTTAGCAGGCACAGGGTCCTTGTCGGCTTTGTTCTTATCAAACGAAGCTGTCGAAGGAGTCGCGTTTTTAAACAAGCACAACAATGTCGTCTTCATCAGAGTCACTGTAGGAGTCCTCAGGACACGAGGCAGACATGATTTCCTCCGCTTTCTTTATCACCATGTTCACGAAAAAGCGCCAGCGCAGGCACACGCTTTGTCGACGGGAACGCATCAAGTCCATTTTGCTGCGGGAAACAGCCAGGATTCGGCAAGCGTCGATGTAAGTCGCTTCACAATATCCGGTAGTCGGCTGAGAGACGCGCGCAGATGGAACTGAACTATAGTTGCCACCAGCAAAAAGCGATGTTGACTCCATGGCTCGGCAAAACTTGAGCAGTGACTCGCTAGGCCGCAGGACTGAAGCTTGGCTGCAACAAGCCAAGAATGGCTTGTTTCATGAAGCACTACACATTTCATGTGTCGAAGATGGAGAGGGTAGATAAAACTGGACTGGTTTAGGGAAAGCAGAGTCTTTACCCTTTCCTTCTCTAGTCGTGTGGAAGCCCGGCTGTTCACTCCCGTTATCTTATCTCTACAGAGAGAAAACATATTCAGAACCAGCTGGTGGTGACCCACTTTTGCACTCCTGCGAATTACAAACTGACATGGGCTGGTGAGGTCCCTAAGCAGGACAGGTCATGTTTAAAAGCATGTTCAGCACAGGGGAAGATGAAGAATGACGACACCACACGCAAAGCTCTTAATGTAATACCGACGGCCGTGTTTTAACAGAATAACGCGGCTCGAACTACCAAACTGGCACTAAGCACAATTTAGAATACCTGTCTATAACTTAAGCGTAAATATATAAACTGTGCGCATGAGCACAAGGCAATGCGCGTTAGTGTCGGCTCTGGTACGGTTTGAGGCTGAAATCACATGCGGCAACTTAGAATTCCAAAACCCGAAGCAGAGCAAAGTCTGCGAGTTCAATTAGGCGCTTTTCGCGGCGCTGTGATTCCTTTGGTATTGCTGGCTCACCGGCAAAACCTTTAGTTTTTTTACAATTTTATATTTTATTGTCGCGTGGACTTTTAAAGAAAATCGCAAAACGATTTTTCTCCCGCCATGCGTGAGTAAAAGTTTATTTGGTGCGTTTCGGCACGCCGCTTATTATGTGAACTTGTGTTTTAAAAAAGTAATAATTTGGCTTATAATACTCGGCAGCTGAATTGCAATATTTTAGCATTTTTAATGCACGTCATAAAAAACAAAAAAATATCGATAGCCGATAGCATCTTTTCCTGCTTTATTTTTTGATGGAGTGGAAGCGTGGGCGAGTTAGTGTTACATAGTCAACGCAATATCCTGTTTAAAATTTTGTATAAGAGCATTGCGAAAATGGATTCCAAATAGCAAGTGTGCGTTATCCAGAAATATATAGTTATGCCCTATATAAACATTATGCCTTGAGGATTCGTCACAACCGTAACTCAAATCAATGTCTCTGTTTCCTATTTCATAATCTGGTTTTGCGATCTGCAACCATGACATCACTGTTTATGGTAGAGTAACTATAATATGCGCAGAAAAAATATGAGCAGGCGTAATAATTGTAGTAGTGTAAAGTGACAGTTCCAGTGATCACAAAATCTTAGCTTTATCAAACGTTATTCGTATATGATAACGAGGAACAAATGAAGCCAATTTCGAGCAATAACATCCCTTGTTTTTTTGTTAGCTCGCGCGTGCCCAGCCTCAGAAGTTGAAGTTCGAAAATTACAAAAGTAAGGAAGAATGCGTGACCGGCAATTTCTTTTTACGTTTCAGAAGAGTTGACCTTGCAAAATAAATTCCAATCGCTACCAAGAGAGGAAGCACCACGCACGCGACCGGAATATTCTCTTGTGCACTTCAGAGTATCTCCGGCAGCGGAAACAACTAAAAGAGCCGGAGGGAAGTTGAGACAGTTTTGAAGCTACATGTCTAGAAGAAGAATTTGAACTAGGATAATTTTGAACGCGCTTAGGGCGTCCCTTTCTAGTGTCTAATTTCGATCCTTTGTATTGTCAATTTCATTATTTAGACGTACGTATTTTGCATTCGCATGCAGTTTATGTTTCTCTATATTTGTGCAGAACAATCGGGTTTACAATTTTTGTTGCTTACTAATACGCGCCTACCTCCATATACTGCGTCAATTTGGCCTAAACAGCGCGCTGAATATTTTGTTTTATATCACCCTTGGGAGAAACGCTTGCGAATACATGCTTATGGTTTTCACCGACCCAAGGTTTGCAAGAATTTGTGTAACACGCGGCTCGTAAAATGCCGCGAGCAGCTGATCCCATGATTTTCCTCTATATTAGGTTCAGCACAATTGAACCTTCTATATTTCTTGCACGTGAACTGTTAGTGCTATAAGCAGCTTTAGTCGGAAGGGACAAGAAAACTCTCCATCCAAATTAGCCGCCATAACCTACTGTATAGGAATAATGGAAAGAATATTGAAATAACTACTGAATGCTCTACCAACAACTAATCAGTGTATACATTTGTTCCTTTCTTCGTTCCTGCGTGGTAACTATTCAAACAAGATTTGGAGAGTACGTTGAGAAAAAGGACTGCGACAGGCAGCAAACGAGCGCTGAAAAAAAAACAATGTTTCTGCTGGCAACTATTTTGAGAGCAATTAAGGAAATACGAAGTGCATCGAGAATAGGCAATTTACAAAAAATGAAGCATGCACAGCCTCCCTTAATGATATGAATAGCAAGAAAAAGTTCGAAATGAAACTATAGTTTATTTACCCAAGCTTGGCGTAATTAGAAACAGACATAAAATATGTGCATGGATACAAATTATATACAAGTTCCAGGGAAAGGGTTGTTGGCAGCATTGATCACATTTAGCAGGCACAGGGTCCTTGTCGGCTTTGTTCTCATCAAACGAAGCTGTCGAAGGAGTCGTGTTTTTACACAAGCACAACAATGTCGTCTTCATCAGAGTCACTGTAGGAGTCATCAGGACACGAGGCAGACATGATTTCCTCCGCTTTCTTTATCACCATGTTCACAAAAAAGCGCCAGCGCAGGCACACGTTTTGTCGACGGGAACGCATCAAGTCCATTTTGCTGCGGGGCGTCGATGTAAGTCGCTTCACAATATGCGGTAGTCTGCTGAGAGACGCGCGCAGATGGAACTGAACTATTGTTGCCACCAGCAAAAGGCGATGTTGACTCCATGGCTCGGCAAAAGTTGAGCAGGGACTCGCGAGGCCGCAAGACTGAAGCTTGGCTGCAACAAGCCAAGAATGGCTTGTTTCATGAAGCACTACACATTTCATGTGTCGAAGATGTAGAGGGTAGATAAAACTGGACTGGTTTAGGGAAAGCAGAGTCTTTACCCTTTCCTTCTCTAGTCCTGTGGAAGTCCGGCTGTTCACTCCCGTTATCTTATCTCTACAGAGAGAAAAACATATTCAGAACCAGCTGGTGGTGACCCACTTTTGCTCTCCTGCGAATTACAAACTGACATGGGCTGGAGAGGTCCCTAAGCAGGACAGGTCATATTTAAAAGCATGTTCAGCACAGGGGAAGAAGAAAAATGACGACACCACACGCAAAGCTCTTAATGTAATACCGACGGCCATGTTTTAACAGAATAACGCGGCTCAAACTGGCACTAAGCAAAGTTTCGAATACCCGTCTCTAACTTAAGCGTAAATGTATAAACGGTGCGCATGAGCACAAGGCAATGCGCGTTAGTGTCGGCTCTGGTACGGTTTGAGGCTGAAATCACATGCGGCAACTTAGAATTCCAAAACCCGACGCAGAGCAAAGTCTGCGAGTTCAATAAGGCGCTTTTCGCGGCGATTTGATTCCTTTGGTAGTGCTGGCTCACCGGCAAAACCTTTAGTTTTTTTACAATTTTATAGTTTATTGTCGCGTGGACTTTTAAAGAAAATGGCAGAACGATTTTTCTCCCGCCATGCGTGAGTAAAAGTTTATTTGGTGCGTTTCGGCACGCCGCTTATTATGTGAACTTGTGTTTTAAAAAAGTAATAATTTGGCTTATAATACTCGGCAGCTGAATTGCAATATTTTAGCATTTTTAACGCCCGTCATAAAAAACAAAAAAATATCGATAGCCGATAGCATCTTTTCCTGCTTTATTTTTTGATGAAGTGGAAGCATGGGCGAGTTAGTGTTACATAGTCAACGCAATATCCTGTTTAAAATTTTGTATTAGAGCATTGCGAAAATGTATTCCAAATAGCAAGTGTGCGTTATCCAGAAATACATAGTTATGCCCTATATAAACTTGACGATTCATCACAACCGTAACTCAAATCAACGTCTCTGTTTCCTATTTCATACTCTGGTTTTCCGATCTGCAACCATGACATCACTGTTTATGGTATAGTAACTGTAATATGCGTAGAAATAATATGAACAGGCGTAATAGTTGTAGCAGTGGAAAGTGACAGTTCCAGTGATCACAAAATCTTAGCTTTATCAAACGCTGTACGTATATGATAACGAGGAACAATTTAAGTCAATTGCGAGCAATAACATCCCTTGTTTTTTTGTTAGCTCGCGCGTGCCCAGCCTCAGAAGTTGAAGTTTGTAAATTACAAAAGTAAGGAAAAATGCGTGACCGTCAAATTCTTTTTACGTTTGAGAAGAGTTCACCTTGCAAAATAAATTCCAAATCGCTACCAAGAGAGGAAGCACCACGCACGCGACCAGAATATTCTGTTGTGCACTTCAGAGTATGTCCGGCGCCGGAAACAACTAAAAGAGCCGGAGGGAAGTTGAGACAGTTTTGAACCTACATGTCCAGAAGAAGAATTCGAACTAGGATAATTTTGAACGCGCTTAGGGCGCCTCTTTCTAGTGCCCAATTTCGACCCTTTGCATTGTATATTTCATTATTTGGACGTACGTATTTTGCATTCGCATCCAGTTTACGTTTTTGTATAATTAAGCAGAACAATTGGGTTTACAATTTTTGTTCCTTACTAATAGGCGTCTACCTCCATATTTTGCGTCAATTTGGCCTAAACAGCGCGCTGAATCTTTTTTTTTATATCACCCTTGGGAGAAACGCTTGCGAATACATGCTTATGGTTTTCACGGACCCAAGGTTTGCAATAATTTGTGTAACACGCGGCTCGTAAAATGCCGCTTTTGTTTTTAGATGAGGTGTGTGAAAGCGATTACGAAAGTCGATTCGCCCTGAGAGTCATTTGAAGGTGCTTTTCACTTTGTTGTTTCCCACTTGCATGTTCATTGAAAATATCCTCGACTACTAGAGCAGCTGATCTCATGATTTCCCTCTATATTAGGTTCAGCACCATTGAACCCTTCTATTTTTCTTGGACGTGAACTGTTAGTGCTATCAGCAGCTTTACTCGGAAGGGACAAGAAAACTCTCCATCCAAATTAGCCCCCATAACCTACTGTATAGGAATAACGGAAACAATATTGGAAATACTACTGAATGTTCTACCAACAATAAATCAGTGTATACATTTGTTCCTTTCTTCGTTCCTGCGTGTTAACTATTCAAACAAGATTTGGAGGGTACGGTGAGAAAAAGGACTGCGACAGGCAGCAAACGAGCGCGTGAAAAAAAAAACGTTTTTTGGCAACTATTTTGAGAGCAATTAAGGAAATATGAAGTGCATCGAGAATAGGCAATTTACAAAAAATGAAGCATGCAAAGCCTCCCTTAATAATATGAATAGCAAGAAAGAGTTCGAAATGAAGCTATAGTTTATTTACCCAAGCTTGGCTTAATTAGAAACGGACATAAAATATGGGCATGGATACAAATAATATACAAGTTCCAGGGAGAGGGTTGTTGGCAGCATTGATCACATTTAGCAGGAACAGGGTCCTTGTCGGCTTTGTTCTCATCAAACGAAGCTGTCGAAGGAGTCGCGTTTTTACACAAGCACAACAATGTCGTCTTCATCAGAGTCACTGTAGGAGTCATCAGGACACGAGGCAGACATAATTTCCTCCGCTTTCTTTATCACCATGTTCACGAAAAAGCGCCAGCGCAGGCACAAGCTTTGTCGACGGGAACGCATCAAGTCCATTTTCCTGCGGGAAACAGTCAGGATTCAGCAGGCGTCGATGTAAGTCGCTTCACAATATGCGGTAGTCGGCTGAGAGACGCGCGTAGATGGAACTGAACTATTGTTGCCACCAGCAAAAGGCGATGTTGACTCCATGGCTCGGCAAAAGTTGAGCAGGGACTCGCGAGGCCGCACGACTAAAGCTAGGCTGCAACAAGCCAAGAATGGCTTGTTTCATGAAGCACTACACATTTCATGTGTCGAAGATGGAGAGGGTAGATAAAACTGAACTGGTTTAGGGAAAGCAGTCTTTACCCTTTCCTCATCTAGACATGTGGAAGCCCGGCTGTTCACTCCCGTTATCTTATCTCTACAGAGAGAAAAACATATTGAGAACCAGCTGGTGGTGACCCACTTTTGCTCTCCTGCGAGTTACAGAGTGACATGGGCTGGAGAGGCCCCTAAGCAGGACAGGTCATGGTTAATAGCATGTTCAGCACAGGGGAAGAAGAAGAATGACGACACCACACGCAAAGCTCTTAATGTAATACCGACTGCCATGTTTTAACCGAATAACGCGGCTCAAACTGGCACTAAGCAAAGTTTCGAATTCCCGTCTCTAACTTAAGCGTAAATGTATAAACGGTGCGCATGAGCAAAAGGCAATGCGCGTTAGTGTCGGCACTGGTACGGTTTGAGGCTGAAATCACATGCGGCAACTTAGAATTCCAAACCCGAAGCAGAGCAAAGTCTGCGAGTTAAATTAGGCGCTTTTCGCTGCGCTGTGATTCCTTTGGTAGTGCTGGTTCACCGGCAAAACCTTTAGTTTCTTTACAATTTTATAGTTTATTGTCGCGTGGACTTTTAAAGAAAATGGCAAAACGATTTTTCTCCCGCCTTGCTTGAGTAAAAGTTTATTTGGTGCGTTTCGGCACGCCGCTTATTATGTGAGCTTGTGTTTTAAAAAAGTAATAATTTGGCTTATAATACTTGGTAGCTGAATTGCAATATTTTCGCATTTTTAACGCTCGTCATAAAAAACAAAAAATATCGATAGCCGATAGCATCTTTTCCTGCTTTATTTTTTGATGGAGTGGAAGCGTGGGCGATTTAGTGTTACATAGTCAGCGCAATATCCTGTTTAAAATTTTGTATAAGAGCATTGCGAAAATGAATTCCAAATAGCAAGTGTGCGTTATTCAGAAATATATAGTTATGCCCTACATAAACATTATGCCTTGAGGATTCGTCACAACCGTAACCCAAGTCAACGTCTCTGTTTCCTATTTCATAATCTGGTTTTGCGATCTGCAACCATGACATCACTGTTTATGGTATAGTAACTATAATATGCGCAAAAAAAATATGAGCAGGCGTAATAGTTGTAGTAGTGTAAACTGACAGTTCCAGTGATCACAAAATCTTAGCTTTATCAAACGTTATTCGTATATGATAACGAGGAACAAATGAATTCAATTTCGAGCAATAACATCCCTTGTTTTTTTGTTAGCTCGCGCGTGCCCAGCCTCAGAAGTTGAAGTTCGTAAATTACAAAAGGAAGAATGCGTGACCGGCAAATTCTTTTTACGTTTGAGAAGAGTTGACCTTGCAAAATAAATTCCAATCGCTACCAAGAGAGGAAGCACCACGCACGCGACCGGAATATTCTCTTGTGCACTTCAGAGTATGTCCGGCGTCGGAAACAACTAAAAGAGCCGGAGGGAAGTTGAGACAGTTTTGAAGCTACATGTCCAGAAGAAGAATTTGAACTAGGATAATTTTGAACGCGCTTAGGGCGCCCCTTTCTAGTGTCCAATTTCGATCCTTTGTATTGTCAATTTCATTATTTAGACGTACGTATTTTGCATTCGCATCCAGTTTATGTTTCTGTATATTTGTGCAGAACAATTGGGTTTACAATTTTTGTTGCTTACTAATACGCGCCTACCTCCATATACTGCGTCAATTTGGCCTAAACAGCACGCTGAATATTTTGTTTTATATCACCCTTGGGAGAAACGCTTGCGAATATATGCTTATGGTTTTCGCCGACCCAAGGTTTGCAAGAATTTGTGTAACATGCGGCTCGTAAAATGCCGCTTTTGTTTTTAGATGAGGTTTGTGAAAGCGATTGCGAAAGTGGATTCAACCTGAGAGTCCTTTTGAAGGTTCTTTTCACTTTGTTGTTTCCCACTTGCATGTTCATCGAAAATATCCTCGACTACTAGAGCAGCTGATCTCATGATTTCCCTCTATATTAGGTTCAGCACCATTGAACCCTTCTATTTTTGAACTGTTAGTGCTATAAGCAGCTTTACTCGGAAGGGACAAGAAAACTCTCCATCCAAATTAGCCTCCATAACCTACTGTATAGGAATAATGGAAACAATATTGAAATTACTACTGAATGCTCTACCAACAATAAATCAGTGTATACATTTGTTCCTTTCTTCGTTCCTGCGTGTTAACTATTCAAACAAGATTTGGAGGGTACGGTGAGAAAAAGGACTGCGACAGGCAGCAAACGAGCGCGTGAAAAAAAAACAATGTTTTTGCTGGCAACTATTTTGAGAGCAATTAAGGAAATACGAAGTGCATTGAGAATAGGCAATTTACAAAAAATGAAGCATGCAAAGCCTCCCTTAATGATATGAATAGCAAGAAAAAGTTCGAAATGAAACTATAGTTTATTTACCCAAGCTTGGCGTAATTAGAAACGGACATAAAATATGAGCATGGATACAAATTATATACAAGTTCCAGATAGAGGGTTGTTGGCAGCATTGATCACATTTAGCAGGCACAGGGTCCTTGTCGGCTTTGTTCTCATCAAACGAAGCTGTCGAAGGAGTCGCGTTTTTACACAAGCACAACAATGTCGTCTTCATCAGAGTCACTGTAGGAGTCATCAGGACACGAGGCAGACATGATTTCCTCCGCTTTCTTTATCACCATGTTCACGAAAAAGCGCCAGCGCAGGCACAAGCTTTGTCGACGGGAACGCAGCAAGTCCATTTTCCTGCGGGAAACAGTCAGGATTCAACAGGCGTCGATGTAAGTCGCTTCACAATATGCGGTAGTCGGCTGAGAGACGCGCGTAGATGGAACTGAACTATTGTTGCCACCAGCAAAAGGCGATTTTGACTCCATGGCTCGGCAAAAGTTGAGCAGGGACTCGCGAGGCCGCACGACTGAAGCTTGGCTGCAACAAGCCAAGAATGGCTTGTTTCATGAAGCACTACACGTTTCATGTGTCGAAGATGGAGAGGGTAGATAAAACTGGACTGGTTTAGGGAAAGCAGAGTCTTTACCCTTTCCTCATCTAGACATGTGGAAGCCCGGCTGTTCACTCCCGTTATCTTATCTCTACAGAGAGAAAAACATTGAGAACCAGCTGGTGGTGACCCACTTTTGCTCTCCTGCGAGTTACAGAGTGACATGGGCTGGAGAGGCCCCTAAGCAGGACAGGTCATGGTTAATAGCATGTTCAGCACAGGGGAAGAAGAAGAATGACGACACCACACGCAAAGCTCTTAATGTAATACCGACTGCCATGTTTTAACCGAATAACGCGGCTCAAACTGGCACTAAGCAAAGTTTCGAATACCCGTCTCTAACTTAAGCGTAAATGTATAAACGGTGCGCATGAGCACAAGGCAATGCGCGTTAGTGTCGACACTGGTACGGTTTGAGGCTGAAATCACATGCGGCAACTTAGAATTCCAAACCCGAAGCAGAGCAAAGTCTGCGAGTTAAATTAGGCGCTTTTCGCTGCGCTGTGATTCCTTTGGTAGTGCTGGTTCACCGGCAAAACCTTTAGTTTCTTTACAATTTTATAGTTTATTGTCGCGTGGACTTTTAAAGAAAATGGCAAAACGATTTTTCTCCCGCCTTGCTTGAGTAAAAGTTTATTTGGTGCGTTTCGGCACGCCGCTTATTATGTGAGCTTGTGTTTTAAAAAAGTAATAATTTGGCTTATAATACTTGGTAGCTGAATTGCAATATTTTCGCATTTTTAACGCTCGTCATAAAAAACAAAAAATATCGATAGCCGATAGCATCTTTTCCTGCTTTATTTTTTGATGGAGTGGAAGCGTGGGCGATTTAGTGTTACATAGTCAGCGCAATATCCTGTTTAAAATTTTGTATAAGAGCATTGCGAAAATGAATTCCAAATAGCAAGTGTGCGTTATTCCGAAATATATAGTTATGCCCTATATAAACATTATGCCTTGAGGATTCGTCACAACCGTAACCCAAGTCAACGTCTCTGTTTCCTATTTCATAATCTGGTTTTGCGATCTGCAACCATGACATCACTGTTTATGGTATAGTAACTATAATATGCGCAAAAAAAATATGAGCAGGCGTAATAGTTGTAGTAGTGTAAACTGACAGTTCCAGTGATCACAAAATCTTAGCTTTATCAAACGTTATTCGTATATGATAACGAGGAACAAATGAATTCAATTTCGAGCAATAACATCCCTTGTTTTTTTGTTAGCTCGCGCGTGCCCAGCCTCAGAAGTTGAAGTTCGTAAATTACAAAAGGAAGAATGCGTGACCGGCAAATTCTTTTTACGTTTGAGAAGAGTTGACCTTGCAAAATAAATTCCAATCGCTACCAAGAGAGGAAGCACCACGCACGCGACCGGAATATTCTCTTGTGCACTTCAGAGTATGTCCGGCGGCGGAAACAACTAAAAGAGCCGGAGGGAAGTTGAATCAGTTTTGAAGCTACATGTCCAGAAGAAGAATTTGAACTAGGATGATTTTGAACGCGCTTAGGGCGCCCCTTTCTAGTGTCCAATTTCGCTCCTTTGTATTGTCAATTTCATTATTTAGACGTACGTATTTTGCATCCGCATGCAGTTTGTGTTTCTGTATATTTGTGCAGAACAATTGGGTTTACAATTTTTGTTGCTTACTAAAACGCGCCTACCTCCATATACTGCGTCAATTTGGCCTAAACAGCACGCTGAATATTTTGTTTTATATCACCCTTGGAGAAACGCTTGCGAATATATGCTTATGGTTTTCACCGACCCAAGGTTTGCAAGAATTTGTGTAACACGCGGCTCGTAAAATGCCGCTTTTGTTTTTAGATGAGGTTTGTGAAAGCGATTGCGAAAGTCGATTCAACCTGAGAGTCCTTTTGAAGGTGCTTTTCACTTTGTTGTTTCCCACTTGCATGTTCATCGAAAATATCCTCGACTACTAGAGCAGCTGATCTCATGATTTCCCTCTATATTAGGTTCAGCACCATTGAACCCTTCTATTGTTGAACTGTTAGTGCTATAAGCAGCTTTACTCGGAAGGGACAAGAAAACTCTCCATCCAAATTAGCCTCCATAACCTACTATATAGGAATAATGGAAACAATATTGAAATTACTACTGAATGCTCTACCAGCAATAAATCAGTGTATATATTTGTTCCTTTCTTCGTTCCTGCGTGGTAACTATTCAAACAAGATTTGGAGGGTACGGTGAGAAAAAGGACTGCGACAGGCAGCAAACGAGCGCGTGAAAAAAAAACATTGTTTTTCTGGCAACTATTTTGAGAGTTAATTAGGAAATACGAAGCAAATCGAGAATAGGCAAGTTACAAAAAATGAAGCATGCAAGGCCTCCCTTATTAATATGAATAGCAAGAAAAAGTTCGAAATGATACTATAGTTTATTTACCCAAGATTGGCTTAATTAGAAACGGACATAAAATATGGGCATGGATACAAATTATATACAAGTTCCAGGGAGAGGGTTGTTGGCAGCATTGATCACATTTAGCAGGCACAGGGTGCTTGTCGGCTTTGTTCTCATCAAACGAAGCTGTCGAAGGAGTCGCGTTTTTACACAAGCACAACAATGTCGTCTTCATCAGAGTCACTGTAGGAGTCATCAGGACACGAGGCAGACATGATTTCCTCCGCTTTCTTTATCACCATGTTCACGAAAAAGCGCCAGCACAGGCACACGCTTTGTCGACGGGAACGCATCAAGTCCATTTTGCTGCGGGAAACAGCCAGGATTCGGCAGGCGTCGATGTAAGTCGCTTCACAATATGCGGTAGTCGGCTGAGAGACGCGCGCAGATGGAACTGAAGCATTGTTGCCACCAGCAAAAGGCGATGTTGACTCCATGACTCGGCAAAAGTTGAGCAGGGACTCGCGAGGCCGCACGACTGAAGCTTGGCTGCAACAAGCCAAGAATGGCTTGTTTCATGAAGCACTACATATTTCATGTGTCCAAGATGGAGAGGGTAGATAAAACTGGACTGGTTTAGGGAAAGCAGAGTCTTTACCCTTTCCTCCTCTAGACATGTGGAAGCCCGGCTGTTCACTCCCGTTATCTTATCTCCACAGAGAGAAAAACATATTCAGAACCAGCTGGTGGTGGCCCACTTTTGCTCTCCTGGGAATTACAGAGTGACATGGGCTGGAGAGGCCCCTAAGCAGGACAGGTCATGGTTAATAGCATGTTCAGCACAGGGGAAGAAGAAGAATGACGACACCACACGCAGAGCTCCTAATGTAATACCGACTGCCAGTTTTACCAGAATAACGCGGCTCAAACTGGCACTAAGCAAAGTTTCGAATACCCGTCTCTAACTTAAGCGTAAATGTATAAATGGTGCGCATGAGCACAAGGCAATGCGCGTTAGTGTCGGCACTGGTACGGTTTGAGGCTGAAATCACATGCGGCAACTTAGAATTCCAAAACCCGAAGCAGAGCAAAGTCTGCGAGTTCAATTAGGCGCTTTTCGCGGCGATTTGAAACCTTTGGTAGTGCTGGGTCATCGGCAAAACCTTTAGTTTTTTTACAATTTTATAGTTTATTGACGCGTGGACTTTTAAAGAAAATGGCAAAACGTTTTTTCTCCCGCCATGCGTGAGTAAAAGTTTATTTGGTGCGTTTCGGCACGCCGCTTATTATTTGTGCTTGTGTATTAAAAAAGTAATAATTTGGCTTATACTACTCGGTAGCTGAATTGAAATATTTTAGCATTTTTAACGCACGTCATAAAAAAACAAAAAATATCGATAGCCGATAGAATCTTTTCCTGCTTTATTTTTTGATGGAGTGGAAGCGTGGGCGAGTTAGTGTTACATAGTCAACACAATATCCTGTTTAAAACTTTGTATAAGATCATTGCGAAAATGGATTCCAAATAGCAAGTGTGCGTTATCCAGAAATATATAGTTATGCCCTATATAAACAATATGCCTTGAGGATTCGTCACAACCGTAACTCAAATCAACGTCTCTGTTTCCTATTTCATAATCTGGTTTTGCGATCTGCAACCATGACATCACTGTTTATGGTATAGTAACTATAATATGCGTAGAAATAATATGAGCAGGCGTAATAGTTGTAGTAGTCTAAAGTGACAGTTCCAGTAATCACAAAATCTTAGCTTTATCAAACGTTTTTCGTATATGATAACGAGGAACAAATGAAGTCAATTTCGAGCAATAACATCCCTTGTTTTTTTTTGTTAGCTCGCGCGTGCCCAGCCTCAGAAGTTGAAGTTCGTAAATTACAAAAGTAAGGAAGAATGCGTGACCGTCAAATTGTTTTTACGTTTGAGAAGAGTTGACCTTTCAAAATAAATTCCAATCGCTACCAAGAGAGGAAGCACCACGCACGCGACCGGAATATTCTCTTGTGCACTTCAGAGTATGTCCGGCGGCGGAAACAATAGAAGAGCCGGAGGGAAGTTAAGACAGTTTCGAAGCTATATGTCCAGAAGAAGAATTCGAACTAGGATAATTTTGAACGCTCTTAGGGCGCCCCTTTCTAGTGTCCAATTTCGATCCTTTGCATTGTCAATTCCATTATTTAGATGTATGTAATTTTGCATTCGCATCCAGTTTATGTTTCTGTATATTTGTGCAGAACAATTGGGTTTACATTTATTGTTGCTTACTAATAGGCGCCTACCTCCATATTCTGCGTCAATTTGGCCTAACCAGCACGCTGATTAATTTTTTTTATATCACCCTTGGGAGAAACGCTTGCGAATACATGCTTACTGTTTTCACCGACCCAAGGTTTGCAAGAATTTGTGTAACACGCGGCACGTAAAATGCCGCTTTTGTTTTTAGATGAGGTGTGTGAAAGCGATTGCTAAAGTCGATTCGACCTGAGAGTCCTTTGAAGGCGCTTTTCACTTTGTTGTGTACCACTTGCATGTTCATCGAAAATATCCTCGACTACTAGAGCAGCTGATCTCATGATTTCCCTCTATATTAGGTTCAGCACCATTGAACCCTTCTATTTTTCTTGCACGTGAACTGTTAGTGCTATAAGCAGCTTTACTCGGAAGGGACAAGAAAACTCTCCATCCAAATTAGCCTCCATAACCTACTGTATAGGAATAATGGAAACAATATTGAAATTACTACTGAATGCTCTACCAACAATAAATCAGTGTATACATTTGTTCCTTTCTTCGTTCCTGCGTGTTAACTATTCAAACAAGATTTGGAGGGTAAGGTGAGAAAAAGGACTGCGACAGGCAGCAAACGAGCGCGTGAAAAAAAAACGTTTTTTGGCAACTATTTTGAGAGCAATTAAGGAAATACGAAGGGCATCGAGAATAGGCAAGTTACAAAAAATGAAGCATGCAAAGCCTCCCTTAATGATATGAGTAGCAAGAACGAGTTCGAAATGAAACTTTAGTTTATTTACCCAAGCTTGGCTTAATTAGAAACGGACATAAAATATGGGCATGGATACAAATTATATACAAGTCCCAGGGAGAGGGTTGTTGGCAGCATTGATCACATTTAGCAGGCACAGGGTCCTTGTCGGCTTTGTTCTCATCAAACGAATCTGTCGAAGGAGTCGCGTTTTTACACGAGCCCTACAATGTCGTCTTCATCAGAGTCACTGTAGGACTCATCAGGACACGAGGCAGACATGATATCCTCCGCTTTCGTTATCACCATGTTCACGAAAAAGCGCCAGCGCAGGCACACGCTTTGTCGACGGGAACGCATCAAGTCAATTTTGCTGCGGGAAACAGCCAGGATTCGGCAGGCGTCGATGTAAGTCGCTTCACAATATGCGGTAGTCGGCTGAGAGACGCGCGCAGATGGAACTGAACCATTGTTGCCACCAGCAAAAGGCGATGTTGACTCCATGACTCGGCAAAAGTTGAGCAGGCACTCGCGAGGCCGCACGACTGAAGCTTGACTGCATCAAGCCAAGAATGGCTTGTTTCATGAAGCACTACACATTTCATGTGTCCAAGATGGAGAGGGTAGATAAAACTGGACTGGTTTAGGGAAAGCATAGTCTTTACCCTTTCCGCCTCTAGTCGTGTGGAGGCCCGGCTGTTCACTCCCGTTATCTTATCTCTACAGAGGGAAAAACATATTCAGAACCAGCTGGTGGTGACCCACTTTTGCCCTCGTGCGAATTACAAACTGACATGGGCTGGAGAGGTCCCTAAGCAGGACAGGTCACGGTTAAAAGCATGTTCAGCACAGGGGAAGATGAAGAATGATGACACCACACGCAAAGCTCTTAATGTAATACCGACGGCCATGTTTTAACAGAATAACGCGGCTCAAACTACCAAACTGGCACTAAGCACAGTTTCGAATACCTGTCTATAACTTAAGCGTAAATGTATAAACACTGCGCGTGAGCACAAGGCAATGCGCGTTAGTGTCGGCACTGGAACGGTTTGAGGCTGAAATCACATGCGGCAACTTAGAATTCCAAAACCCGAAGCAGAGCAAAGTCTGCGAGTTAAATTAGGCGCTTTTCGCGGCGCTGTGATTCCTTTGGTAGTGCTGGCTCACCGCCAAAACCTTTAGTTTTTTTTACAATTTTATAGTTTATTGACGAGTGGACTTTTAAAGAAAATGGCAAAACGATTTTTCTCCCGCCATGCGTGAGTAAAAGTTTATTTGGTGCGTTTCGGCACGCTGCTTATTATGTGAGCTTGCGTTTTAAAAAAGTAATAATTTGGCTTATAATACTCGGTAGCTGAATTGCAATATTATAGCATTTTTAACGCTCGTCATAAAAAACAAAAAATATCGATAGCCGATAGAATCTTTTCCTGCTTTATTTTTTGATGGAGTGGAAGCGTGGGAGAGTTAGTGTTACATAGTCAACACAATATCCTGTTTAAAATTTTGTATAAGAGCATTGCGAAAATGGATTCCAAATAGCAAGTGTGCGTTATCCAGAAATATATAGTTATGCCTTATATAAACATTATGCCTTGAGGATTCGTCACAACCGTAACTCAAATCAACGTCTCTGTTTCCTATTTCATAATCTGTTTTTGCGATCTGCAACCATGACATCACTGTTTATGGTATAGTAACTATAATACGCGTAGAAATAATATGAGCAGGCGTAATAGTTGTAGTAGTGTAAAGTGACAGTTCCAGTAATCACAAAATCTTAGCTTTATCAAACGTTATTCGTATATGATAACGAGGAACAAATGAAGCCAAATTCGAGCAATAACATCCCTTGTTTTTTTGTTAGCTCGCGCGTGCCCAGCCTCAGAAGTTGAAGTTCGTGAATTACAAAAGTAAGGAAGAATGCGTGACCGGCAAATTCTTTTTACGTTTGAGAAGAGTTGACCTTGCAAAATAAATTCCAATCGCTACCAAGAGAGGAAGCACCACGCACGCGACCGGAATATTCTCTTGTGCACTTCAGAGTATCTCCGGCGGCGGAAACAACTAAAAGAGCCGGAGGGAAGTTGAGACAGTTTTGAAGCTACATGTCCAGAAGAAGAATTTGAACTAGGATAATTTTGAACGCGCTTAGGGCGCCCCTTTCTAGTGTCCAATTTCGATCCTTTGTATTGTCAATTTCATTATTTAGACGTTCGTATTTTGCATTCGCATCCAGTTTATGTTTCTCTATATTTTTGCAGAACAATTGGGTTTACAATTTTTGTTGCTTACTAATACGCGCCTACCTTCATATACTTCGTCAATTTGGCCTAAACAGCGCGCTGACTATTTTGTTTTATATCACCCTTGGGAGAAACACTTGCGAATACATGCTTATGGTTTTCACCGACCCAAGGTTTGCAAGAATTTGTGTAACACGCGGCTCGTAAAATGCCGCGTGCAGCTGATCCCATGATTTCCCTCTATATTAGGTTCAGCACAATTGAACCTTCTATATTTCTTGCACGTGAACTGTTAGTGCTATAAGCAGCTTTAGTCGGAAGGGACAAGAAAACTCTCCATCCAAATTAGCCGCCATAACCTACTGTATAGGAATAATGGAAAGAATATTGAAATAACTACTGAATGCTCTACCAACAACTAATCAGTGTATACATTTGTTCCTTTCTTCGTTCCTGCGTGGTAACTATTCAAACAAGATTTGGAGAGTACGTTGAGAAAAAGGACTGCGACAGGCAGCAAACGAGCGCGTGAAAAAAAAACCAATGTTTCTGCTGGCAACTATTTTGAGAGCAATTAAGGAAATACGAAGTGCATCGAGAATAGGCAATTTACAAAAAATGAAGCATGCACAGCCTCCCTTAATGATATGAATAGCAAGAAAAAGTTCGAAATGAAACTTTAGTTTATTTACCCAAGCTTGGCGTAATTAGAAACAGACATAAAATATGGGCATGGATACAAATTATATACAAGTTCCAGGGAGAGGGTTGTTGGCAGCATTGATCACATTTAGCAGGCACAGGGTCCTTGTCGGCTTTGTTCTCATCAAACGAAGCTGTCGAAGGAGTCGTGTTTTTACACAAGCACAACAATGTCGTCTTCATCAGAGTCACTGTAGGAGTCATCAGGACACGAGGCAGACATGATTTCCTCCGCTTTCTTTATCACCATGTTCACAAAAAAGCGCCAGCGCAGGCACACGCTTTGTCGACGGGAACGCATCAAGTCCATTTTGCTGCGGGGCGTCGATGTAAGTCGCTTCACAATATGCGGTAGTCTGCTGAGAGACGCGCGCAGATGGAACTGAACTATTGTTGCCACCAGCAAAAGGCGATGTTGACTCCATGGCTCGGCAAAAGTTGAGCAGGGACTCGCGAGGCCGCAAGACTGAAGCTTGGCTGCAACAAGCCAAGAATGGCTTGTTTCATGAAGCACTACACATTTCATGTGTCCAAGATGGAGAGGGTAGATAAAACTGGACCGGTTTATTGAAAGCAGAGTCTTTACCCTTTCCTCCTCTAGACTTGTGGAAGCCCGGCTTTTCACTTCCGTTATCTTATCTCTACAGAGAGAAAAACATATTCAGAACCAGCTGGTGGTGACCCACTTTTGCTCTCCTGCGAATTACAAACTGACATGGGCTGGAGAGGTCCCTAAGCAGGACAGGTCATGGTTAAAAGCATGTTCAGCAAAGGGGAAGATGAAGAATGACGACACCACACGCAAAGCTCTCAATGTAATACCGACGGCCATGTTTTAACAGAATAACGCGGCTCAAACTGGCACTAAGCAAAGTTTCGAATACCCGTCTCTAACTTAAGCGTAAATGTATAAACGGTGCGCATGAGCACAAGGCAATGCGCGTTAGTGTCGGCTCTGGTACGGTTTGAGGCTGAAATCACATGCGGCAACTTAGAATTCCAAAACCCGACGCAGAGCAAAGTCTGCGAGTTCAATTAGGCGCTTTTAGCGGCGCTGTGATTCCTTTGGTAGTGCTGGCTCACCGGCAAAACCTTTAGTTTTTTTACAATTTTATAGTTTATTGTCGCGTGGACTTTTAAAGAAAATGGCAGAACGATTTTTCTCCCGCCATGCGTGAGTAAAAGTTTATTTGGTGCGTTTCGGCACGCCGCTTATTATGTGAACTTGTGTTTTAAAAAAGTATTAATTTGGCTTATAATACTCGGCAGCTGAATTGCAATATTTTAGCATTTTTAACGCACGTCATAAAAAAACAAAAAAATATCGATAGCCGATAGCATCTTTTCCTGCTTTATTTTTTGATGAAGTGGAAGCGTGGGCGAGTTAGTGTTACATAGTCAACGCAATATCCTGTTTAAAATTTTGTATTAGAGCATTGCGAAAATGTATTCCAAATAGCAAGTGTGCGTTATCCAGAAATACATAGTTATGCCCTATATAAACATTGTGCCTTGAGGATTCGTCACAACCGTAACTCAAATCAACGTCTCTGTTTCCTATTTCATACTCTGGTTTTCCGATCTGCAACCTTGACATCACTGTTTATGGTATAGTAACTGTAATATGCGTAGAAATAATATGAACAGGCGTAATAGTTGTAGCAGTGGAAAGTGACAGTTCCAGTGATCACAAAATCTTAGCTTTATCAAACGCTGTACGTATATGATAACGAGGAACAATTTAAGTCAATTGCGAGCAATAACATCCCTTGTTTTTTTGTTAGCTCGCGCGTGCCCAGCCTCAGAAGTTGAAGTTCGTAAATTACAAAAGTAAGGAAAAATGCGTGACCGTCAAATTCTTTTTACGTTTGAGAAGAGTTTACCTTGCAAAATAAATTCCAAATCGCTACCAAGAGAGGAAGCACCACGCACGCGACCGGAATATTCTGTTGTGCAGTTCAGAGTATGTCCGGCGGCGGACACAACTAAACGAGCCGGAGGGAAGTTGAGACAGTTTCGAAGCTACATGTCCAGAAGAAGAATTCGAACTAGGATAATTTTGAACGCCATTAGGGCGCCCCTTTCTAGTGTCCAATTTCGATCCTTTGCATTGTCAATTCCATTATTTAGACGTATGTAATTTTGCATTCGCATCCAGTTTATGTTTCTGTATATTTGTGCAGAACAATTGGGTTTACATTTATTGTTGCTTACTAATAGGCCCCTACCTCCATATTCTGCGTCAATTTGGCCTAACCAGCGCGCTGAATATTTTTTTTATATCACCCTTGGGAAAAACGCTTGCGAATACATGCTTATGGTTTTCACCGACCCAAGGTTTGCAAGAATTTGTGTAACACGCGGCTCGTAAAATGCCGCTTTTGTTTTTAGATGAGGTCTGTGAAAGCGATTGCTAAAGTCGATTCGAGCTGAGATTCCTTTGAAGGCGCTTTTCACTTTGTTTTTTCCCAATTGCATGTTCATCGTAAATATCCTCGACTACTAGAGCAGCTGATCTCATGATTTCCCTCTATATTAGGTTCAGCACCATTGAACCCTTCTATTGTTGAACTGTTAGTGCTATAAGCAGCTTTACTCGGAAGGGACAAGAAAACTCTCCATCCAAATTAGCCTCCATAACCTACTGTATAGGAATAATGGAAACAATATTGAATTTACTACTGAATGCTCTACCAACAATAAATCAGTGTATACACTTGTTCCTTTCTTCGTTCCTGCGTGTTAACTATTCAAACAAGATTTGGAGGGTACGGTGAGAAAAAGGCTGCGACAGGCAGCAAACGAGCGCGTGAAAAAAAAACATTGTTTTTCTGGCAACTATTTTGAGAGTAATTTAGGAAATACGAAGTGCATCGAGAATAGGCAATTTACAAAAAATGAAGCATGCAAAGCCTCCCTTAATAATATGAATAGCAAGAAAGAGTTCGAAATGAAACTATAGTTTATTTACCCAAGCTTGGCTTAATTAGAAACGGACATAAAATATGGGCATGGATACAAATTATATAAAAGTTTCAGGGAGAGGGTTGTTGGCAGCATTGATCACATTTAGCAGGCACAGCCCTATTGCAAAAACCAGCGTCTCCAGTGCGAAACCAGTAAGATTTTCGCGCTGGTTTTGCACTGGATCTGCTGGGCACGCTGGAGGTCTGCGATATTCACTGGAGCAGTAACGGGAAGACACTGGCTGCACTGGTGCGATGGGAGAAAAACGCTGGGATTAGACTTTTGACGCTGGGTGTGTCGCTGGCATCCGCGATGCACTGGGAGAAGCGCTGTATGTGCGCTGGGCCGCACTGGTCCCAGTGCCCCAGTATAGCCGGTGCGGCCTGCGGCGTCAGCCGGAGTAGCATCCCTCAGGGGCCAACAGGGCAACAGCGTACTTTCAATCGACCATCGGGGGGCATATGAAAAATATGGTTCAAGCAAGCGCTTTTTGCTGCGAAGTCGTTGCGCATTTGTAAGAAAACAAAGGCAGTATCTTTTTTCTAGAGTTTCCATGTTTCGATAGGTCGTTTCGAGCGTTTCGAGAGCGACAACGATCGCCGCGCCTCGATCTCATGACAGACTGACGATTAACGCACTACTAAAGCTGGAATTGAATAATGTGGGCTACCATGCATAACCAACTTCACAGCTGATCTTAAGGGCACTCTAACACAATGATTACAGCCAAAATGTTCAATGCGGGCTCAATCGCAGGCGAGCGTAGCCTGCACCACGGCCCAGTATCAACAGCAGAAAGAAAAACTAAAACGAGGAAGAGAGTAGTTTACCGAGCGATGGGTCCATGAGAGAAAAAGCAACAACATACAGCGCTTGTAATACATAATATTTGGCGTGTTTCTCAAGCTTTTGCGCTCCTTTTTACTCTGCGTATCAAGCAGCCGAGCCCTCGGTCATCGCAACGCTTCCCGCAATGTTTACATACAAATAAGGTTTAGTTACAGGCAATTAGGGTCATCGCTGCGGCGCTTGCCGGTATTGAAGCTTGGTCGCACGTTTTTCCTTGAAGTCTTCTACTAAAGCTCCGTGTTCAGCGAAAATTACGCCCACGGTAGCAGAGCACCACCCAAGAGCCGGCGTTGGTAAATTTGCCAGCGATGTCAAACTCCACATGTTAAAATGATTCCAGTGCACAAAATAGCGCGCATAGGCACCCAGAATATTAGCTGCTAGTCGTGAGAGCAGACAGCAAGCTAAAATGATCAAGAAGTTGCTATTGTTAGAGCGGTAGCAATGGCCTGTAGACTGCGAAACATGAAGTCCCAACCTTATAAATGCGGGTCATGACATAGAATGCAAAAATGTTTATAGAAACTCAAGTTTTCGGCTTGGCCGAGTGGTTAGCGTGCTGAGCTAGTGATTGGTAGCTACCTAGGGACCTAGTTCGAGGCGCACTTGGTGCGCTATTTTTTTTATTTTTTTTTTACTTTTTTTATATTTTTTTATGTACAAAACTTGTTTCGTTACTTTTTACTTTTTAATTTTTATCCCACGTTTTTTTTTTCAGGGCGAACAGTGCCGCCAGCGCGGAGCGTCCCAGTATGCCGCGTCCCAGTGCGCCCAGTGTCCAGCGTCATACTGGGACCATAATCATGTATGGCGCTAGGCCGCTGGCTCCCAGTGGCACTGGTTTTTGCAATAGGGAGGGTCCTTGTCGGCTTTGTTCTCATCAAACGAAGCTGTCGAAGGAGTCGCGTTTTTACACAAGCACAACAATGTCGTCTTCATCAGAGTCACTGTAGGAGTCATCAGGACATGAGGCAGACATGATTTCCTCCGCTTTCTTTATCACCATGTTCACGAAAAAGCGCCAGCGCAGGCACACGCTTTGTCGACTGGAACGCATCAAGTCCATTTTGCTACGGGAAACAGCCAGGATTCGGCAGGCGTCCATGTAAGTCGCTTCACAATATGCGGTAGTCGGCTGAGAGACGCGCGCGGATGGAACTGAACCATTGTTGCCACCAGAAAAAGGCGATGTTGATTCCATGACTCGGCAAAAGTTGAGCAGGTACTCGCGAGGCCGCACGACTGAAGCTTGGCTGCAACAAGCCAAGAATGGCTTGTTTCATGAAGCACTACACATTTCATGTGTCCAAGATGGAGAGGGTAGATAAAACTGGACTGGTTTTGGGGAAACCAGAGTCTTTACCCTTTCCTCATCTAGACATGTGGAAGCCCGGCTGTTCACTCCCGTTATCTTATCTCTACAGAGAGAAAAACATATTCAGAACCAGCTGGTGGTGACCCACTTTTGCTCTCCTGCGAATTACAGAGTGACATGGGCTGGAGAGGCCCCTAAGCAGTACAGGTCATGGTTAATAGCATGTTCAGCACAGGGGAAGAAGAAGAATGACGACACCACACGCAAAGCTCTTAATGTAATACCGACTGCCATGTTTTAACAGAATAACGCGGCTCAAACTGGCACTAAACAAAGTTTCGAATACCCGTCTCTAACTTAAGCGTAAATGTATAAACGGTGGGCATGAGCACAAGGCAATGCGCGTTGGTGTCGGCACTGGTACGGTTTGAGGCTGAAATCACATGCGGCAACTTAGAATTCCAAAACCCGAAGCAGAGTAAAGTCTGCGAGTTCAATTAGGCGCTTTTCGCGGCGATCTGATTCCTTTGGTTGTGCTGGCTCACCGGCAAAACCTTTAGTTTTTTTACAATTTTATACTTTATTGACGCGTGGACTTTTAAAGAAAATGGCAAAACGTTTTTTCTCCCGCCATGCGTGAGTAAAAGTTTATTTGGTGCGTTTCGGCACGCCGCTTATTATGTGTTCTTGTGTTTTAAAAAAGTAATAATTTGGCTTATAATACTCGGTAGCTGAATTGCAATATTTTAGCATTTTTAACGCACGTCATAAAAAACAAAAAATATCGATAGCCGATAGAATCTTTTCCTGCTTTATTTTTTGATGGAGTGGAAGTGTGGGCGAGTTAGTGTTACATAGTCAGCACAATATCCTGTTTAAAATTTTGTATAAGAGCATTGCGAAAATGGATTCCAAATAGCAAGTGTGCGTTATCCAGAAATATATAGTTATGCCCTATATAAACATTATGCCTTGAGGATTCGTCACAACCGTAACTCAAATCAACGTCTCTGTTTCCTATTTCATAATCTGGTTTTGCGATCTGCAACCATGACATCACTGTTTATGGTAGAGTAACTATAATATGCGCAGAAAAAATATGAGCAGGCGTAATAGTTGTAGTAGTGTAAAGTGACAGTTCCAGTAATCACAAAATCTTAGCTTTATCAAACGTTATTCGTATATGATAACGAGGAACAATTTAAGTCAATTTCGAGCAATAACATCCCTTGTTTTTTTTGTTAGCTCGCGCGTGCCCAGCCTCAGAAGTTGAAGTTCGTAAATTACAAAAGTAAGGAAAAATGCGTGACCGTCAAATTCTTTTTACGTTTGAGAAGAGTTGACCTTGCAAAATAAATTCCAAATCGCTACCAAGAGAGGAAGCACCACGCACGCGACCGGAATATTCTCTTGTGCACTTCAGAGTATATCCGGCGGCGGAAACAACTAAAAGAGCCGGAGGGAAGTTGAGACAGTTTTTAACCTACATGTCCAGAAGAAGAATTCGAACTAGGATAATTTTGAACGCGCTTAGGGCACCCTTTTCTAGTGTCCAATTTCGACCCTTTGCATTCTCAATTTCATTATTTAGACGTATGTTATTTTGCATTCGCATCCAGTTAACGTTTCTGTATAATTGTGCAGAACAATTGGGTTTACAATTTTTGTTGCTTAATAATAGGCGTCTACCTCCATATTCTGCGTCAATTTGGCCTAAACAGCGCGCTGAATATTTTTTTTTATATCACCCTTGGGAGACACACTTGCGAATACATGCTTATGGTTTTCACGGACCCAAGGTTTCCAAGAATTTGTGTAACACGCGGCTCGTAAAATGCCGCTTTTGTTTTTAGATGAGGTGTGTGAAAGCGATTACGAAAGTCGATTCGCCCTGAGAGTCATTTGAAGGTGCTTTTAACTTTGTTGTTTCCCACTTGCATGTTCATTGAAAATATCCTCGACTACTAGAGCAGCTGATCTCATGATTTCCCTCTATATTAGGTTCAGCACCATTGAACCCTTCTATTTTTCTTGCACTTGAACTGTTAGTGCTATAAGCAGCTTTACTCGGAAGGGACAAGAAAACTCTCCATCCAAATTAGCCTCCATAACCTACTGTATAGGAATAATGGAAACAATATTGGAATTACTACTGAATGCTCTACCCACAATAAATCAGTGTATACATTTGTTCCTTTCTTCGTTCCTGCGTGTTAACTATTCAAACAAGATTTGGAGGGTACGGTGAGAAAAAGGACTTCGACAGACAGCAAACGAGCGCGTGAAAAAAGAAAACGTTTTTTGGCAACTATTTTGAGAGCAATTAAGGAAATACGAAGTGCATCGAGAATAGGCAATTTACAAAAAATGAAGCATGCAAAGCCTCCCTTAATAATATGAATAGCAAGAAAAAGTTCGAAATGAAACTATAGTTTATTTACCCAAGCTTGGCTTAATTAGAAAAGGACATAAAATATGGGCATGGATACAAATTATATACAAACTCCAGGGAGAGGGTTGTTGGCAGCATTGATCACATTTAGCAGGCACAGGGTCCTTGTCGGCTTTGTTCTCATCAAACGAAGCTGTCGAAGGAGTCGCGTTTTTAAACAAGCACAACAATGTCGTCTTCATCAGAGTCACTGTAGGAGTCATCAGGACACGAGGCAGACATGATTTCCTCCGCTTTCTTTATCACCATGTTCACAAAAAAGCGCCAGCGCAGGCACACGCTTTGTCGACGGGAACGCATCAAGTCCATTTTGCTGCGGGGCGTCGATGTAAGTCGCTTCACAATATGCGGTAGTCTGCTGAGAGACGCGCGCAGATGGAACTGAACTATTGTTGCCACCAGCAAAAGGCGATGTTGACTCCATGGCTCGGCAAATGTTGAGCAGGGACTCGCGAGGCCGCAAGACTGAAGCTTGGCTGCAACAAGCCAAGAATGGCTTGTTTCATGAAGCACTACACATTTCATGTGTCGAAGATGTAGAGGGTAGATAAAACTGGAGTGGTTTAGGGAAAGCAGTCTTTACCCTTTCCTTCTCTAGTCGTGTGGAAGTCCGGCTGTTCACTCCCGTTATCTTATCTCTACAGAGAGAAAAACATATTCAGAACCAGCTGGTGGTGACCCACTTTTGCTCTCCTGCGAATTACAAACTGACATGGGCTGGAGAGGTCCCTAAGCAGGACAGGTCATATTTAAAAGCATGTTCAGCACAGGGGAAGAAGAAAAATGACGACACCACACGCAAAGCTCTTAATGTAATACCGACGGCCATGTTTTAACAGAATAACGCGGCTCAAACGGGCACTAAGCAAAGTTTCGAATACCCGTCTCTAACTTAAGCGTAAATGTATAAACGGTGCGCATGAGCACAAGGCAATGCGCGTTAGTGTCGGCTCTGGTACGGTTTGAGGCTGAAATCACATGCGGCAACTTAGAATTCCAAAACCCGAAGCAGAGCAAAGTCTGCGAGTTCAATTAGGCGCTTTTTGCGGCGCTGTGATTCCTTTGGTAGTGCTGGCTCACCGGCAAAACCTTTAGTTTTTTTACAATTTTATAGTTTTTTGTCGCGTGGACTTTTAAAGAAAATGGCAGAACGATTTTTCTCCCGCCATGCATGAGTAAAAGTTTACTTGGTGCGTTTCGGCACGCCGCTTATTATGTGAACTTGTGTTTTAAAAAAGTAATAATTTGGCTTATAATACTCGGCAGCTGAATTGCAATATTTTAGCATTTTTAACGCACGTCATAAAAAACAAAAAAATATCGATAGCCGATAGCATCTTTTCCTTCTTTATTTTTTGATGAAGTGGAAGCGTGGGCGAGTTAGTGTTACATAGTCAACCCAATATCCTGTTTAAAATTTTGTATTAGAGCATTGCGAAAATGTATTCCAAATAGCAAGTGTGCGTTATCCAGAAATACATAGTTATGCCCTATATAAACATTATGCCTTGAGGATTCGTCACAACCGTAACTCAAATCAACGTCTCTGTTTCCTATTTCATACTCTGGTTTTCCGATCTGCAACCATGACATCACTGTTTATGGTATAGTAACTGTAATATGCGTAGAAATAATATGAACAGGCGTAATAGTTGTAGCAGTGGAAAGTGACAGTTCCAGTGATCACAAAATCTTAGCTTTATCAAACGCTGTACGTATATGATAACGAGGAACAATTTAAGTCAATTGCGAGCAATAACATCCCTTGTTTTTTTGTTAGCTCGCGCGTGCCCAGCCTCAGAAGTTGAAGTTCGTAAATTACAAAAGTAAGGAAAAATGCGTGACCGTCAAATTCTTTTTACGTTTGAGAAGAGTTCACCTTGCAAAATAAATTCCAAATCGCTACCAAGAGAGGAAGCACCACGCACGCGACCGGAATATTCTGTTGTGCACTTCAGAGTATGTCCGGCGGCGGAAACAACTAAAAGAGCCGGAGGGAAGTTGAGACAGTTTCGAAGCTACATGTCCAGAAGAAGAATTCGAACTAGGATAATTTTGAACGCGCTTAGGGCGCACCTTTCTAGTGTCCAATTTCGATCCTTTGCATTGTCAATTCCATTATTTAGACGTATGTAATTTTGCATTCGCATCCAGTTTATGTTTCTGTATATTTGTGCAGAACAATTGGGTTTACATTTATTGTTGCTTACTAATAGGCCCCTACCTCCATATTCTGCGTCAATTTGGCCTAACCAGCGCGCTGAATATTTTTTTTTATATCACCCTTGGGAAAAACGCTTGCGAATACATGCTTATGGTTTTCACCGACCCAAGGTTTGCAAGAATTTGTGTAACACGCGGCTCGTAAAATGCCGCTTTTGTTTTTAGATGAGGTCTGTGAAAGCGATTGCTAAAGTCGATTCGAGCTGAGATTCCTTTGAAGGCGCTTTTCACTTTGTTGTTTCCCAATTGCATGTTTATCGAAAATATCCTCGACTACTAGAGCAGCTGATCTCATGATTTTCCTCTATATTAGGTTCAGCACTATTGAACCCTTCTATTTTTCTTGCACGTGAACTGTTAGTGCTATAAGCAGCTTTACTCGGAAGGGACAAGAAAACTCTCCATCCAAATTAGCCTCCATAACCTACTGTATAGGAATAATGGAAACAATATTGAAATTACTACTGAATGCTCTACCAACAATAAATCAGTGTATACATTTGTTCCTTTCTTCGTTCCTGCGTGTTGACTATTCAAACAAGATTTGGAGGGTACGGTGAGAAAAAGGACTGCGGCAGGCAGCGAATGAGCCCGTGAAAAAAAAACAATGTTTTTCTGGCAACTATTTTGAGAGCAATTAAGGAAATACGAAGTGCATCGCGAATAGGCAATTTACAAAAAATGAAGCATGCAAAGCCTCCCTTAATAATATGAATAGCAAGAAAGAGTTCGAAATGAAACTAGTTTATTTACCCAAGCTTGGCTTAATTAGAAACGGACATAAAATATGGGCATGGATACAAATTATATAAAAGTTACAGGGAGAGGGTTGTTGGCAGCATTGATCAGATTTAGCAGGCACAGGGTCCTTGTCGGCTTTGTTCTCATCAAACGAAGCTGTGGAAGGAGTCGCGTTTTTACACAAGCACAACAATGTCGTCTTTATCAGAGTCACTGTAGGAGTCATCAGGACACGAGGCAGACATGATTTCCTCCGCTTTCTTTATCACCATGTTCACGAAAAAGCGCCAGCGCAGGCACACGCTTTGTCGACGAGAACGCATCAAGTCCATTTTGCTACGGGAAACAGCCAGGATTCGGCAGGCGTCGATGTAAGTAGCTTCACAATATGCGGTAGTCGGCTGAGAGACGCGCGCAGATGGAACTGAGCCATTGTTGCCACCAGCAAAAGGCGATGTTGACTCCATGACTCGGCAAAAGTTGAGCAGGGACTCGCGAGGCCGCACAACTGAAGCTTGGCTGCAACAAGCCAAGAATGGCTTGTTTCATGAAGCACTACACATTTCATGTGTCCAAGATGGAGAGGGTAGATAAAACTGGACTGGTTTAGGGAAAGCAGAGTCTTTACCCTTTCCTCCTCTAGACATGTGGAAGCCCGGCTGTTCACTCCCGTTATCTTATCTCTACAGAGAGAAAAACATATTCAGAACCAGCTGGTGGTGACCCACTTTTGCTCTCCTGCGAATTGCAGAGTGACATGGGCTGGAGAGGCCCCTAAGCAGGAGAGGTCATGGTTTTATAGCATGTTCAGCACAGGGGAAGAAGAAGAATGACGACACCACACGCAAAGCTCTTAATGTAATACCGACGGCCATGTTTTAAGAGAATAACGCGGCTCAAACTACCAAACTGGCACTAAGCAAAGTTTCGAATACCCGTCTCTAACTTAACCGTAAATGTATAAACGGTGCGCATGAGCACAAGGCAATGCACGTTAGTGTCGGCTCTGGTACGGTTTGAGGCTGAAATCACATGCGGCAACTTAGAATTCCAAAACCCGAAGCAGAGCAAAGTCTGCGAGTTAAATTAGGCGCTTTTCGCGGCGCTGTGATTCCTTTGGTAGTGCTGGCTCACCACCAAAACCTTTAGTTTCTTTACAATTTTATAGTTTATTGACGCGTGGACTTTTAAAGAAAATGGCAAAACGATTTTTCTCCCGCCATGCGTGAATAAAGTTTATTTGGTGCGTTTCGGCACGCTGCTTATTATGTGAGCTTGTGTTTTAAAAAAGTAATAATTTTGCTTATAATACTCGGTAGCTGAATTGCAATATTATAGCATTTTTAACGCTCGTCATAAAAAACAAAAAATATCGATAGCCGATAGAATCTTTTCCTGCTTTATTTTTTGAGGGAGTGGAAGCGTGGGCGAGTTAGTGTTACATAGTCAACACAATATCCTGTTTAAAATTTTGTATAAGAGCATTGCAAAAATGGATTCCAAATAGCAAGTGTGCGTTATCCAGAAATATATAGTTATGCCCTATATAAACATTATGCCTTGAGGATTCGTCACAACCGTAACTCAAATCAACGTCTCTGTTTCCTATTTCATAATCTGTTTTGCGATCTGCAACCATGACATCACTGTTTATGGTATAGTAACTATAATACGCGTAGAAATAATATGAGCAGGCGTAATAGTTGTAGTAGTGTAAAGTGACAGTTCCAGTAATCACAAAATCTTAGCTTTATCAAACGTTATTCGTATATGATAACGAGGAACAAATGAAGTCAATTTCGAGCAATAACATCCCTTGTTTTTTGTTAGCTCTTGCGTGCCCAGCCTCAGAAGTTGAAGTTCGTGAATTACAAAAGTAAGAAAAATGCGTGACCGTCAAATTCTTTTTACGTTTGAGAAGAGTTGACCTTGCAAAATAAATTCCAAATCGCTACCAAGAGAGGAAGCACCACGCACGCGACCGGAATATTCTCTTGTGCACTTCAGAGTATATCCGGCGGCGGAAACAACTAAAAGAGCCGGTGGGAAGTTGAGACAGTTTTGAACCTACATGTCCAGAAGAAGAATTCGAACTAGATAATTTTGAACGCGCTTAGGGCGCCCCTTTCTAGTGTCCAATTTCGATCCTTTGCATTGTCAATTTCATTATTTGGACGTACGTATTTTGCATTCGCATCCAGTTTACGTTTCTGTATAATTGTGCAGAACAATTGGGTTTACAATTTTTGTTGCTTCCTAATAGGCACCTACCTCCATATTCTGCGTCAATTTGGCCTAAACAGCGCGCTGAATATTTTTTTTTATATCACCCTTGGGAGAAACGCTTGCGAATACTTGCTTATGGTTTTCACCGACCCAAGGTTTGCAAGAATTTGTGTAACACGCGGCACGTAAAATGCCGCTTTTGTTTTTAGATGAGGTGTGTGAAAGCGATTGCTAAAGTCGATTCGACCTGAGAGTCCTTTGAAGGCGCTTTTCACTTTGTTGTTTCCCACTTGCATGTTCATCGAAAATATCCTCGACTACTAGAGCAGCTGATCTCATGATTTTCCTCTATATTAGGTTCAGCACCATTGAACCCTTCTATTTTTCTTGCACGTGAACTGTTAGTGCTATAAGCAGCTTTACTCGGAAGGGACAAGAAAACTCTCCATCCAAATTAGCCTCCATAACCTACTATATAGGAATAATGGAAACAATATTGAAATTACTACTGAATGCTCTACCAGCAATAAATCAGTGTATATATTTGTTCCTTTCTTCGTTCCTGCGTGGTAACTATTCAAACAAGATTTGGAGGGTACGGTGAGAAAAAGGACTGCGACAGACAGCAAACGAGCACGTGAAAAAAAAAACAATGTTTTTCAGGCAACTATTTTGAGAGCAATTTAGGAAATACGAAGTGCATCGAGAATAGGCAATTTACAAAAAATGAAGCATGCAAAGCCTCCCTTAATAATATGAATAGCAAGAAAAAGTTCGAAATGAAACTATAGTTTATTTACCCAAGCTTGGCTTAATTAGAAACGGACATAAAATATGGGCATGGATACAAATTATATACAAGCTCCAGGGAGAGGGCTGTTGGCAGCATTGATCACATTTAGCAGGCACAGGGTCCTTGTCGGCTTTGTTGTTATCAAACGAAGCTGTCGAAGGAGTCGCGTTTTTAAACAAGCACGACAATGTCGTCTTCATCAGAGTCACTGTAGGAGTCCTCAGGACACCAGGCAGACATGATTTCCTCCGCTTTCTTTATCACCATGTTCACGAAAAAGCGCCAGCGCAGGCACACGCTTTGTCGACGGGAACGCATCAAGTCCATTTTGCTGCGGGAAACAGCCAGGATTCGGCAGGCGTCGATGTAAGTCGCTTCACAATATGCGGTAGTCGGCTGAGAGACGCGCGCAGATGGAACTGAAGCATTGTCTCCACCAGCAAAAGGCGATGTTGACTCCATGACTCGGCAAAAGTTGAGCAGGGACTCGCGAGGCCGCACGACTGAAGCTTGGCTGCAACAAGCCAAGAATGGCTTGTTTCATGAAGCACTACATATTTCATGTGTCCAAGATGGAGAGGGTAGATAAAACTGGACTGGTTTAGGGAAAGCAGAGTCTTTACCCTTTCCTCCTCTAGACATGTGGAAGCCCGGCTGTTCACTCCCGTTATCTTATCTCTACACAGAGAAAAACATATTCAGAACCAGCTGGTGGTGACCCACTTTTGCTCTCCTGCGAATTACAGAGTGACATGGGCTGGAGAGGCCCCTAAGCAGGACAGGTCATGGTTAATAGCATGTTCAGCACAGGGGAAGAAGAAGAATGACGACACCACACGCAAAGTTCTTAATGTAATACCGACGGCCATGTTTTAACAGAGTAACACGGCTCAAACTACCAAACAGGCACTAAGCACAGTTTTGAATACCTGTCTATAACTTAAGCGTAAATGTATAAACACTGCGCGTGAGCACAAGGCAATGGGCGTTAGTGTCGGCACTTTTACGGTTTGAGGCTGAAATCACATGCGGCAACTTAGAATTCCAAAACCCGAAGCAGAGCAAAGTCTGCGAGTTAAATTAGGTGCTTTTCGCGGCGCTGTGATTCCTTTGGTAGTGCTGGCTCACCGGCAAAACCTTTAGTTTCTTTACAATTTTATAGTTTATTGTCGCGTGGACTTTTAAAGAAAATGGCAAAACGATTTTTCTCCCGCCATGCTTGAGTAAAAGTTTATTCGGTGCGTTTCGGCACGCCGCTTATTATGTGAGCTTGTGTTTTAAAAAAGTAATAATTTGGCTTATAATACTCGGTAGCTGAATTGTAATATTTTAGCATTTTTAACTCACGTCATAAAAAACAAAAAATATCGACAGCCGATAGAATCTTTTCCTGCTTTATTTTTTGATGGAGTGGAAGCGTGGGCGAGTTAGTGTTACATAGTCAACACAATATCCTGTTTAAAATTTTGTATAAGAGCATTGCGAAAATGGATTCCAAATAGCAAGTGTGCGTTATCCAGAAATATATAGTTATGCCCTATATAAACATTATGCCTTGAGGATTCGCCACAACCGTAACTCAAATGAACGTCTCTGTTTCCTATTTCATAATCTGTTTTTGCGATCTGCAACCATGACATCACTGTTTATGGTATAGTAACTATAATATGCGTAGAAATAATATGAGCAGGCGTAATAGTTGTAGTAGTGTAAAGTGACAGTTCCAGTAATCACAAAATCTTAGCTTTATTAAACGTTATTCGTATATGATAACGAGGAACAAATGAAGTCAATTTCGAGCAATAACATCCCTTGTTTTTTTGTTAGCTCGCGCGTGCCCAGCCTCAGAGGTTGAAGTTCGTAAATTACAAAATTAAGGAAAAATGCGTGACCGTCAAATTCTTTTTACGTTTGAGAAGAGTTGACCTTGCAAAATAATTCCAAATCGCTACCAAGAGAGGAAGCACCACGCACGCGACCGGAATATTCTCTTGTGCACTTCAGAGTATATCCGGCGGCGGAAACAACTAAAAGAGCCGGAGGGAAGTTGAGACAGTTTTGAAACTACATGTCCAGAAGAAGAATTCGAACTAGGATAATTTTGAACGCGCTTAGGGCGCCCCATTCTATTGTCCAATTTTGATTCTTTGCATTGTCAATTTCATTATTTGGACGTACGTATTTTGCATTCGCATTAAGTTTACGTTTCTGTATAATTGTGCAGAACAATTGGGTTTACAATTTTTGTTGCTTACTAATAGGCATCTACCTCCATATTCTGCGTCAATTTGGCCTAAACAGCGCGCTGAATATTTTTTTTATATCACCCTTGGGAGAAACGCTTGCGAATACATGCTTATGGTTTTCACGGACCCAAGGTTTGCAAGAATTTCTGTATAAGACTTGAAATTTCTCCAACCAACACTTTTATTTTATAAAACCCGACGTTTCGGAGCCGGCTCGGCTCCTTCTTCAGGGGTGCATGACGCGGGGCTGCGTGCAGCTATAAGTAAAGGAATGGTCGAGGGGGAGAAGAAGGTGGGGGGGGGGGAATGGGGAGGGGGTGGAATGTGTGTGAAAGGAATGAGAAGGAAGGAGGGGGGTTTAGACGAGTGAGGGTGCCGCAGGTGCAGGTGTGCTCGCTGGCGACTTTTTTCTTTTCTTCTGTGAAGTGGCCAGGAGAGAGCGAAGACCTTGCAAGTATACAGCAGGGAGGTTGCCTGTTGTCCGGTTGATGTTATTTGCGGTAGACTGTATGTGCCATGACTCGAGGAGGCGTCTTTTGCGGTAATTGGTCTCGGTCTCCAAGATGAACGTTTCTTCGAAATTTATTCTGTGGTCGGAATCTTCTGAATGTTCAGCTATGGGGTTGCGTTCTCTTGAAAAATTTCGTACATCGTTCTTGTGTTGCCGAATTCTTTCTTTTAGGTTTTTTGTTTCGCCAATGTAGCTAGCATCACAGTCGGCGCAGGGAATTTTGTAGACAATGCCTTGGCCTCTTTCTCTTGGTGGTCGATCTTTGGGGAAGGGTAGCAGGCTCCCCAAAGTGTTTGAAGGCTTGTGCGCCACTCGAATTCCCTCTTTTCTTAGAATACGGGCGATGGTTTCGCCGGCGCCTCGGATATAGGGGACAGTGACGTACTTTTGAGATGTAGTTGTTTGCTGCTGGTTATTTTCTGCCCGGGGCTTCAAGGAACTAACCATGAACGGCTACCCAAAAAAATTTATCCGGAAAATCATTCGCCGCCAAAAACGCAACGACAGGCCCCGGGAAGAAAATAACCAGCAGCAAACAACTGCATCTCAAAAGTACGTCACTGTCCCCTATGTCCGAGGCGCCAGCGAAACCATCGCCCGTATTCTAAGAAAAGAGGGAATTCGAGTGGCGCACAAGCCTTCAAACACTTTGGGGAGCCTGCTACCCTTCCCCAAAGATCGACCACCAAGAGAAAGAGCCCAAGGCATTGTCTACAAAATTCCCTGCGCCGACTGTGTTGCTAGCTACACTGGCGAAACAAAAAACCTAAAAGAAAGAATTCGGTAACACAAGAACGATGTACGAAATTTTTCAAGAGAACGCAACCCCATATCTCAACATTCAGAAGATTCCGACCACAGAATAAATTTCGAAGAAACGTTCATCTTGGAGACCGAGACCAATTACCGCAAAAGACGCCTCCTCGAGTCATGGCACATACAGTCTACCGCAAATAACATCAACCGGACAACAGGCAACCTCCCTGCTGTATACTTGCATGGTCTTCGCTCTCTCCTGGCCACTTCACAGAAGAAAAGAGAAAAAAGTCGCCAGCGAGCACACCTGCACCTGCGGCACCCTCACTCGTCTAAACCCTCCTCCTTCCTTCTCATTCCTTTCACACACATTCCACCCCCTCCCCATTCTCCCCCCCCCCACCTTCTTCTCCCCCTCGACCATTCCTTTACTTATAGCTGCACGCAGCCCCGCGTCATGCACCCCTGAAGAAGGAGCCGAGCCGGCTCCGAAACGTCGGGTTTTATAAAATAAAAGTGTTGGTTGGAGAAATTTCAAGTCTTATTTAGTTATCAACCCAACCAGACAGGCAAATCTGTCGAAATGTTTAGCTTTCAAGAATTTCTGTAACACGCGGCTCGTAAAATGCCGCTTTTGTTTTTAGATGAGGTGTGTGAAAGCGATTACGAAAGTCGATTCGCCCTGAGAGTCATTTGAAGGTGCTTTTCACTTTGTTGTTTCCCACTTGCATGTTCATTGAAAATATCCTCGACTACTAGAGCAGCTGATCTCATGATTTCCCTCTATATTAGGTTCAGCACCATTGAAACTTCTATCTTTCTTGCACGTGAACTGTTAGTGCTATAAGCAGCTTTAGTCGGAAGGGACAAGAAAACTCTCCATCCAAATTAGCCTCCATAACCTACTGTATAGGAATAATGGAAACAATATTGGAATTACTACTGAATGCTCTACCAACAATAAATCAGTGTATACATTTGTTCCTTTCTTCGTTCCTGCGTGTTAACTATTCAAACAAGATTTGGAGAGTACGGTGAGAAAAAGGACTGCGACAGGCAGCAAACGAGCGCGTGAAAAAAAACGTTTTTTGGCAACTATTTTGAGAGCAATTAAGGAAATACGAAGTGCATCGAGAATAGGCAATTTACAAAAAATGAAGCATGCAAAGCCTCCCTTAATGATATGAGTAGCAAGAACGAGTTCGAAATGAAACTATAGTTTATTTACCCAAGCTTGGCTTAATTAGAAACGGACATAAAATATGGGCATGGATCAAATTATATACAAGTTCCAGGGAGAGGGTTGTTGGCAGCATTGATCACATTTAGCAGGCACAGGGTCCTTGTCGGCTTTGTTCTCATCAAACGAAGCTGTCGAAGGAGTCGCGTTTTTACACATGAACAACAATGTCGTCTTCATCAGAGTCACTGTAGGAGTCATCAGGACACGAGGCAGACATGATTTCCTCCGCTTTCTTTATCACCATGTTCACGAAAAAGCGCCAGCGCAGGCACACGCTTTGTCGACGGGAACGCATCAAGTCCATTTTGCTGCGGGAAACAGCCAGGATTCGGCAGGCGACCATGTAAGTCGCTTCACAATATGCGGTAGTCGGCGGAGAGACGCGCGCAGATGGAACTGAACTATTGTTGCCACCAGCAAAAGGCGATGTTGACTCCATGGCTCGGCAAAAGTTGAGCAGGGCCTCGCGAGGCCGCACGACTGAAGCTTGGCTGCAACAAGCCAAGAATGGCTTGTTTCATGAAGCACTACACATTTCATGTGTCGAAGATGGAGAGGGTAGATAAAACTGGACTGGTTTAGGGAAAGCAGAGTCTTTACCCTTTCCTTCTCTAGTCGTGTGGAAGCCCGGCTGTTCACTCCGGATATCTTATCTCTACAGAGAGAAAAACATAATCAGAACCAGCTGGCGGTGACTCACTTTTGCTCTCGCGCGAATTACAGAGTGACATGGGCTGGAGAGGCCCCTAAGCAGGACAGGTCATGGTTAAAAGCATGTTCAGCACAGGGGAAGAAGAAGAATGACGACACCACACGCAAAACTCTTAACGTAATACCGACGGCCATGTTTTAACAGAATAACGCGGCTCAAACTACCAAACTGGCACTAAGCACAGTTTCGAAAACCTGTCTATAACTTAAGCGTAAATGTATAAACTATGCGCACGAGCACAAGGCAATGCGCGTTTGTGTCGGCACTGGTGCGGTTTGAGGCTGAAATCACATGCGGCAACTTAGAATTCCAAAACCCGAAGCAGAGCGAAGTCTGCGAGTTCAATTAGGCGCTTTTCGCGGCGCTGCGATTCCTTTGGTAGTGCTCGCTCACCGGCAAAACCTTTATATTTTTACAATTTTATAGTTTATTGACGCGTGGACTTTTAAAGAAAATGACAAAACGTTTTTTCTCCCGCCATGGGTGAGTAAAAGATTATTTGGTGCCTTTCGGCACGCCGCTTATTATGTGTGCTTGAGTTTTAAAAAAGTAATAAGTTGGCTTATAATACTCGGTAGCTGAATTGCAATATTTTAGCATTTTTAACGCACGTCCTAAAAAACAAAAAACATCGATAGCCGATAGAATCTTTTCCTGCTTTATTTTTTGATGGAGTGGAAGCGTGGGCGAGTTAGTGTTACATAGTCAACACAATATCCTGTTTAAAATTTTGTATAAGAGCATTGCGAAAATGGATTCCAAATAGCAAGTGTGCGTTATCCAGAAATATATAGTTATGCCCTATATAAACATTATGCCTTGAGGATTCGTCGCAACCGTAACTCAAATCAACGTCTCTGTTTCCTATTTCATAATCTGTTTTTGCGATCTGCAACCATGACATCACTGTTTATGGTATAGTAACTATAATACGCGTAGAAATAATATGAGCAGGCGTAATAGTTGTAGTAGTGTAAAGTGACAGTTCCAGTAATCACAAAATCTTAGCTTTATCAAACGTTATTCGTATATGATAACGAGGAACAAATGAAGTCAATTTCGAGCAATAACATCCCTTGTTTTTTGTTAGCTCTTGCGTGCCCAGCCTCAGAAGTTGAATTTCGTAAATTACAAAGGTAAGGAAGAATGCGTGACCGTCAAATTCTTTTTACGTTTGAGAAGAGTTGACCTTGCAAAATAATATCCAATCGCTACCAAGAGAGGAAGCACCACGGACGGGACCGGAATATTCTCTTGTGCACTTCAGAGTATGTCCGGCGGCGGAAACAATAAAAGAGCCGGAGGGAAGTTAAGACAGTTTTGAACCTACATGTCCAGAAGAAGAATTCGAACTAGGATAATTTTGAACGCTCTTAGGGCGCCCCTTTCTTGTGTCCAATTTCGATCCTTTGCATTGTCAATTCCATTATTTAGACGTATGTAATTTTGCATTCGCATCCAGTTTATGTTTCTGTATATTTGTGCAGAACAATTGGGTTTACATTTATTGTTGCTTACTAATAAGCGCCTACCTCCATATTCTGCGTCAATTTGGCCTAACCAGCTCGCTGAATAATTTTTTTTTATATCATCCTTGGGAGAAACGCTTGCAAATACTTGCTTATGGTTTTCACCGACCCAAGGTTTGCAAGAATTTGTGTAACACGCGGCACGTAAAATGCCGCTTTTGTTTTTAGATGAGGTGTGTGAAAGCGATTGCTAAAGTCGATTCGACCTGAGAGTCCTTTGAAGGCGCTTTTCACTTTGTTGTTTCCCACTTGCATGTTCATCGAAAATATCCTCGACTACTAGAGCAGCTGATCTCATGATTTCCCTCTATATTAGGTTCAGCACCATTGAACCCTTCTATTTTTCTTGCACGTGAACTGTTAGTGCTATAAGGAGCTTTACTCGGAAGGGACAAGAAAACTCTCCATCCAAATTAGCCTTCATAACCTACTATATAGGAATAATGGAAACAATGTTGAAATTACTACTGAATGCTCTACCAACAATAAATCAGTGTATACATTTGTTCCTTCCTTCGTTCCTGCGTGGTAACTATTCAAACAAGATTTGGAGGGTACGGTGAGAAAAAGGACTGCGACAGGCAGCAAACGAGCGCGTGAAAAAAAAAACAATGTTTTTCTGGCAACTATTTTGAGAGCAATTTAGGAAGTACGAAGTGCATCGAGAATAGGCAATTTACAAAAAATGAAGCATGCAAAGCCTCCCTTAATAATATGAATAGCAAGAAAGAGTTCGAAATGAAACTATAGTTTATTTACCCAAGCATGGCATAATTAGAAACGGACATAAAATATGGCCATGGATACAAATTATATACAGGTTCCAGGGAGAGGGTTGTTGGCAGCATTGATCACATTTAGCAGGCACAGGGTCCTTGTCGGCTTTGTTCTCATCAAACGAAGCTGTCGAAGGAGTCGCGTTTTTACACGAGCACTACAATGTCGTCTTCATCAGAGTCACTGTAGGAGTCATCAGGACACGAGGCAGACATGATTTCCTCCGCATTCTTTATCACCATGTTCACGAAAAAGCGCCAGCGCAGGCACACGCTTTGTCGACGGGAAGGCATCAAGTCCATTTTGCTACGGGAAACAGCCAGGATTCGGCAGGCGTCGATGTAAGTCGCTTCACAATATGCGGTAGTCGGCTGAGAGACGCGCGCAGATGGAACTGAACTATAGTTGCCACCAGCAAAAAGCGATGTTGACTCCATGGCTCGGCAAAACTTGAGCAGTGACTCGCGAGGCCGCACGACTGAAGCTTGTCTGCAACAAGCCAAGAATGGCTTGTTTCATGAAGCACTACACATTTCATGTGTCCAAGATGGAGAGGGTAGATAAGACTGGACTGCTTTAGGGAAAGCAGTCTTTACCCTTTCCTCCTCTAGACCTGTGTAAGCCCGGCTGTTCACTCCCGTTATCTTATCTCTACAGAGAGAAAAACATATTCAGAACCAGCTGGTGGTGACCCACTTTTGCTCTCCTGCGAATTACAGAGTGACATGGGCTGGAGAGGCCCCCAAGCAGACAGATCATGGTTAATAGCATGTTCAGCACAGGGGAAGAAGAAGAATGACGACACCACACGCAAAGCTCTTAATGTAATACCGACTGCCAGTTTTAACAGAATAACGCCGCTCAAACTGGCACTAAGCAAAGTTTCGAATACCCGTCTCTAACTTAAGCGTAAATGTATAAACGGTGCGCATTAGCACAAGGCAATGCGCGTTAGTGTCGGCACTGGTACGGTTTGAGGCTGAAATCACAAGCGGCAACTTAGAATTCCAAAACCCGAAGCAGAGCAAAGTCTGCGAGTTCAATTAGGCGCTTTTCGCGGCGATTTGATTCCTTTGGTAGTGCTGGCTCACCGGCAAAACCTTTAGTTTTTTTACAATTTTATAGTTTATTGACGCGTGGACTTTTAAAGAAAATGGCAAAACGTTTTTTCTCCCGCCATGCGTCAGTAAAAGTTTATTTGGTGCGTTTCGGCACGCCGTTTATTATGCGAGCTTGTGTTTTAAAAAAGTAATAATTTGGCTTATAATACTCGGTAGCTGAATTGCAATATATAGCATTTTTAACGCTCGTCATAAAAAAAAACAAAAAATATCGATAGCCGATAGAACCTTTTTGCTGCTTTATTTTTTGATGGAGTGGAAGCGTGGGCGAGTTAGTGTTACATAGTCAACACAATATCCTGTTTAAAATTTTGTATAAGAGCATTGTGAAAATCGATTCCAAATAGCAAGTGTGCGTTATCCAGAAATATATAGTTATGCCCTATATAAACATTATGCCTTGAGGATTCGTCACAACCGTAACTCAAATCAACGTCTCTGTTTCCTATTTCATACTCTGGTTTTGCGATCTGCAACCATGACATCAATGTTTATGGTATAGTAACTATAATATGCGTAGAAATAATATGAGCAGGCGTAATAGTTGTAGCAGTGGAAAGTGACAATTCCATTGATCACAAAGTCTTAGCTTTATCAAACGTTATTCGTATATGATAACGAGGAACAAATGAAGTCAATTTCGAGCAATAACATCCCTTGTTTTTTTGTTAGCTCGCGCGTGCCCAGCCTCGGAAGTTGAAGTTCGTAAATTACAAAATTAAGGAAAAATGCGTGACCGTCAAATTCTTTTTACGTTTGAGAGGAGTTGACCTTGCAAAGTAAATTCCAAATCGCTACCAAGAGAGGAAGCACCACGCACGCGACCGGAATATTCTCTTGTGCACTTCAGAGTATATCCGGCGGCGGAAACAACTAAAAGAGCCGGAGGGAAGTTGAGACAGTTTTGAACCTACATGTCCAGAAGAAGAATTCAAACTAGGATAATTTTGAACGCGCTTAGGGCGCCCCTTTCTAGTGTCCAATTTCGATACTTTGCATTGTCAATTTCGTTATTTGGACGTACGTATTTTGCATTCGCATCCTGTTTACGTTTCTGTATAATTGTGCAGAACAATTGGGTTTACAATTTTTGTTGTTTACTAATAGACGCCTACCTCCATATTCTGCGTCAGTTTGGCCTAACCAGCGCGCTGAATATTTTTTTTTTATGTGTCCCTTGGGAGAAACGCTTGCGAATACATGCTTATGGTTTTCACCGTCCCAAGGTTTGCAAGAATTTGTGTAACACGCGGCACGTAAAATACCGCTTTTGTTTTTAGATGAGGTGTGTGAAAGCGATTGCTAAAGTCAATTCGACCTGAGAGTCCTTTGAAGGTGCTTTTCACTTTGTTGTTTCCCACTTGCATGTTCATCGAAAATATCCTCGAGTACCAGAGCAGCTGATCCCATGATTTCCCTCTATATTAGGTTCAGCACCATTGAACCCTTCTATTTTTCTTGCACGTGAACTGTTAGTGCTATAAGCAGCTTTACTCGGAAGGGACAAGAAAACTCTCCATCCAAATTAGCCTCCATAACCTACTGTATAGGAATAATGGAAACAATATTGGAATTACTACTGAATGCTCTACCAACAATAAATCAGTGTATACATTCGTTCCTTTCTTCGTTCCTGCGTGGTAACTATTCAAACAAGATTTGGAGGGTACGGTGAAAAAAAGGACTGCGACAGGCAGCAAACGAACGCGTGAAAAAAAAAACAATGTTTTTGCTGGCAACTACTTTGAGAGCAATTAAGGAAATACGAAGTGCATCGAGAATAGGCAATTTACAAAAAATGAAGCATGCAAAGCCTCCCTTAATGATATGAGTAGCAAGAAAAAGTTCGAAATGAAACTATAGTTTATTTACCCAAGCTTGGCGTAATTAGAAACGGACATAAAATATGGGCATGGATACAAATTATATACAAGTTCCAGGGAGAGGGTTGTTGGCAGCATTGATCACATTTAGCAGGCACAGGGTCCTTGTCGGCTTTGTTCTCATCAAACGAAGCTGTCGAAGGAGTCGCGTTTTTACACAAGCACAACAATGTCGTCTTCATCAGAGTCACTGTAGGAGTCATCAGGACACGAGGCAGACATGATTTCCTCCGCTTTCTTTATTACCATGTTCACGAAAAAGCGCCAGCGCAGGCACTCGCTTTGCCGACCGGAAGGCATCAAGTCCATTTCGCTGCGGGAAACAGCCAGGATTCGGCAGGCGTCGATGTAAGTCGCTTCACAATATTGGGTAGTCGGCTGAGAGACGCGCGCGTGGAACTGAACTATTGTTGCCACCAGCAAAAGGCGATGTTGACTCTATGGCTCGGCAAAAGTTGAGCAGGGACTCGCGAGGCCGTACGACTGAAGCTTGGCTGCAACAAGCCAAGAATTGCTTGTTTCATGAAGCACTACACATTTCAAGTGTCGAAGATGCAGAGGGTAGATAAAACTGGACTGGTTTAGGGAAAGCAGAATCTTTACCCTTTCCTTCTCTAGTCGTGTGGAAGCCCGGCTGTTCACTCCCGTTATCTTATATCTACAGAGAGAAAAACATATTCAGAACCAGCTGGTGGTGACCCACTTTTGCTCTCCTGCAAATTACAAACTGACATGGGCTGGAGAGGTCCCTAAGCAGGACAGGTAATGGTTAAAAGCATGTTCAGCACAGGGAAAGAAGAAGAATGACGACACGACACGCAAAGCTCTAAATTTAATACCGACGGCCATGTTTTAACAGAATAACGCGGCTCAAACTACCAAACTGGCACTAAGCACAGTTTCGAATACCTGTCAAGAACTTAAGCGTAAATATATAAACTGTGCGCATGAGCACAAGGCAATGCGCGTTAGTGTCGGCACTGGTACGGTTTGAGGCTGAAATCACACGCGGCAACTTAGAATTCCGAAACCCGAAGCAGAGCAAAGTCTGCGAGTTAAATTAGGCGCCTTTCGCGGCGCTGTGATTCCTTTGGCAGTGCTGGCTCACCGGCAAAACCTTTAGTTCCTTTACAATTTTATAGTTTATTGACGCGTGGATTTTTAAAGAAAATGGCAAAACGATTTTTCTCCCGCCATGCGTGAGTAAAAGCTTATTTGGTGCGTTTCGGCACGCCGCTTATTGTGTGAGCTTGTGTTTTAAAAAAGTAATAATTTGGCTTATAATACTCTGTAGCTGAATTGCAATATTTTAGCATTTTAATGCTCGTCATAAAAAACAAAAACTATCGATAGCCGATAGCATCTTTTCCTACTTTATTTTTTGATGGAGTGGAAGCGTGGGCGAGTTAGTGTTACATAGTCAACGCAATATCCTGTTTAAAATTTTGTATAAGAGCAAGCGAAAATGGATTCCAAATAGCAAGTGTGCGTTATCCAGAAATATATAGTTATGCCCTATGTAAACATTATGCCTTGAGGATTCGTCACAACCGTAACTCAAATCAACGTCTCTGTTTCCTATTTCATAATCTGGTTTTGCGATCTGCAACCATGACATCACTGTTTATGGTATAGTAACTATAATATGCGTAGAAATAATACGAGCAGGCGTAATAGTTGTAGTTGTGTAAAGTGACAGTTCCAGTGATCACAAAATCTTAGCTATATCAAACGTTATTCGTATATGATAACGAGGAACAAATGAAGTCAATTTCGAGCAATAACATCCCTTGTTGTTTTGTTAGCTCGCGCGTGCCCAGCCTCAGAAGTTGAAGTTCGTAAATTACAAAAGTAAGGAAGAATGCTTGACCGTCAAATTCTTTTTACGTTTGAGAAGAGTTGACCTTGCAAAATAAATTCCAATCGCTACCAAGAGAGGAAGCACCGCGCACGCGACCGGAATATTCTCTTGTGCACTTCAGAGTATGTCGGGCGGCGGAAACAACTAAAAGAGCCGGAGGGAAGTTGAGACAGTTTCGAAGCTACATGTCCAGAAGAAGAATTCATCATCATCATCATCATCAGCCTGATTATACCCACTGCAGGGCGAAGGCCTCTCCCATATCTCTCCACTTAATCCGGTTCTGTGCTAGCTGCATCCACTTGACCCCTGCGAACTTCTTAATCTCATCCGCCCACCTAACTTTCTGCCGCCCCCTGCTACGCTTTCCTTCCCTTGGAATCCAGTTTGTTACCCTCAGCGACCATCGGTTATCCTCTCTTCGCACTACATGTCCTGCCCATGTCCATTTCTTCTTCTTAATTTCCACTAGAATGTCGTTAACTTGAGTTATTTCTCTGACCCACTCTGCACGCTTTCTATCTCTTAATGTTACCCCTACCATTTTTCGTTCCATAGCCCTCTGGGTTGTCCTCAACTTAAGTAGAACTCTCTTGGTTAGCCTCCACGTTTCAGCCCCATAGGTGAGTACAGGCAAGATGCAACTGTTGTATACTTTCCTCTTGAGCGATACCGGTAAGCTGCTAGTCATAATCTGCGAGTGCTTGCCAAACGCGCTCCATCCCAATCTTATTCGAACTAGAATAATTTTGAACGCGCTTAGGGCGCCCCTTTCTAGTGTCCAATTTCGATCCTTTGCATTGTCAGTTTCATTATTTAGACGTACGTATTTTGCATTCGCATCCAGTTTATGTTTCTGTATATTTGTGCAGAACAATTGGGTTTACAATTTTTGTTGCTTACTAATATGCCCCTACCTCCATATTCTGCGTCAATTTGGCCTAAACAGCGCGCTGAATATTTTGTTTTATATCACCCTTGGGAGAAACGCTTGCGAATACATGCTTACGGTTTTCACCGACCCAAGGTTTGCAAGAATTTCTGTAACACGCGGCTCGTAATATGCCGCTTTTGTTTTTAGATGAGGTTTGTGAAAGCGATTGCGAAAGTCGATTCGACCTGAGAGTCCTTTGAAGCTGTTTTTCACTTTGTTGTTTCCCACTTGCATGTTCATCAAGAATATCCTCGACTACTATAGCAGCTGATCCCATGATTTCCCTCTATATTAGGTTCAGCACCATTGAACCCTTCTTTCTTGCACGTGAACTGTTAGTGCTATAAGCAGCTTTAGTCGGAAGGGACAAGAAAACTCTCCATCCAAATTAGCCGCCATAACCTACTGTATAGGAATAATGGAAACAATATTGAAATAACTACTGAATGCTCTACCAACAACTAATCAGTGCATACATTTGTTCCTTTCTTCGTTCCTGCGTGGTAACTATTCAAACAAGATTTTGAGAGTAGGTTTAGAAAAAGGACTGCGACAGGCAGCAAACGAGCGCGTGAAAAAAAAACAATGTTTTTGCTGGCAACTATTTTGAGAGCAATTAAGGAAATACGAAGTGCATCGAGAATAGTCAATTTACAAAAAATGAAGCATGCAAAGCCTCCCTTAATAATATGAATAGCAAGAAAGAGTTCGAAATGAAACTATAGTTTATTTACCCAAGCTTGGCTTAATTAGAAACGGACATAAAATATGGGCATGGATACAAATTATATAAAAGTTCCAGGCAGAGGGTTGTTGGCAGCATTGATCACATTTAGCAGGCACAGGGTCCTTGTCGGCTTTGTTCTCAGCAAACGAAGCTGTCGAAGGAGTCGCGTTTTTACACAAGCACAACAATGTCGTCTTCATCAGAGTCACTGTAGGAGTCATCAGGACACGAGGCAGACATGATTTCCTCCGCTTTCTTTATCACCATGTTCACGAAAAAGCGCCAGCGCAGGCACACGCTTTGTTGACGGGAACGCATCAAGTCCATTTTGCTACGGGAAACAGCCAGGATTCGGCAGGCGTTGATGTAAGTCGCTTCTTAATATGCGTTAGTCGGCTGAGAGACGCGCGTAGATGGAACTGAACCATTGTTGCCACCAGCAAAAGGCGATGTTGACTCCATGACTCGGCAAAAGTTGAGCAGGGACTCGCGAGGCCGCACGACTGAAGCTTGGCTGCAACAAGCCAAGAATGGCTTGTTTCATGAAGAACTACACATTTCATGTGTCCATGATGGAGAGGGTAGATAAAACTGGACTGGTTTAGTGAAAGCAGAGTCTTTACCCTTTCCTCCTCCAGACTTGTGGAAGCCCGGCTGTTCACTCCCGTTATCTTATCTCTACAGAGAGAAAAACATATTCAGAACCAGCTGGTGGTGACCCACTTTTGCTCTCCTGCGAATTAGAAACTGACATGGGCTAGAGAGGCCCCTAAGCAGGACAGGTCATGGTTAAAAGCTTGTTCAGCACAGGGAAAGAAGAAGAATGACAACACCACACGCAAAGCTCTTAATGTAATACCGACGGCCATGTTTTAACAGAATAACGCGGCTCAAACTGGCACTAAGCAAAGTTTCGAATACCCGTCTCTAACTTAAGCGTAAATGTATAAACGGTGCGCATGAGCACAAGGCAATGCGCGTTAGTGTCGGCACTGGTACGGTTTGAGGCTGAAATCACATGCGGCAACTTAGAATTCCAAAACCCGAAGCAGAGCAAAGTCTGCGAGTTCAATTAGGCGCTTTTCGCGGCGATTTGATTCCTTTGGTTGTGATGGCTCACCGGCAAAACCTTTAGTTTTTTTACAATTTTATAGTTTATTGACGCGTGGACTTTTAAAGAAAATGGCGAAACGTTTTTTCTCCCGCCATGCGTGAGTAAAATTTTATTTGGTGCGTTCCGGCACGCCGCTTATTATGTGTGCTTGTGTTTTAAAAAAGTAATAATTTGGCTTATAATACTCGGTAGCTGAACTGCAATATTTTAGCATTTTTAACGCACGTCTTAAAAAACAAAAAAATATCGATAGCCGATAGCATCTTTTCCTGCTTTATTTTTTGATGGATTGGAAGCGTGGGCGAGTTAGTGTTACATAGTCAACGCAATATCCTGTTTAAAATTTTGTATAAGAGCATTGCGAAAATGGATTCCAAATAGCAAGTGTGCGTTATCCAGAAATATATAGTTATGCCCTATATAAACATTATGCCTTGAGGATTCGTCACAGCCGTAACTCAAATCAACGTCTCTGTTTCCTATTTCATAATCTGGTTTTGCGATCTGCAACCATGGCATCCCTGTTTATGGTATAGTAACTATAATACGCGCAGAAAAAATATGAAGAGGCGTAATAGTCGTAGTAGTGTAAAGTGACAGTTCCAGTGATAACAAAAACTTAGCTATATCAAACGTTATTCGTATATGATAACGAGGAACAAATGAACTCAATTTCGAGCAATAACATCCCTTGTTTTTTTGTTAGCTCGCGCGTGCCCAGCCTCAGAAGTTGAAGTTCGTAAAAACAAAAGTAAGGAAAAATGCGTGACCGTCAAATTCTTTTTACGTTTGAGAAGAGTTGACCTTGCAAAATAAATTCCAATCGCTACCAAGAGAGGAAGCACCACGCACGCGACCGGAATATTCTCTTGTGCACTTCAGAGTATATCCGGCGGCGGAAACAACTAAAAGAGCCGGAGGGAAGTTGAGACAGTTTTGAAACTACATGTCCAGAAGAATTCGAACTAGGATAATTTTGAACGCGCTTAGGGCGCCCCTTTCTAGTGTCCAATTTCGACCCTTTGCATTCTCAATTTCATTATTTAGACGTATGTTATTTTGCATTCGCATCCAGTTTGCGTTTCTGTATAATTGTGCAGAACAATTGGGTTTACAATTTTTGTTGCTTAATAATAGGCGTCTACCTCCATATTCTGCGTCAATTTGGCCTAAACAGCGCGCTGAATATTTTTTTTATATCACCCTTGGGAGAAACGCTTGCGAATACATGCTTATGGTTTTCACGGACCCAAGGTTTGCAAGAATTTGTGTAACACGCGGCTCGTAAAATGCCGCTTTTGTTTTTAGATGAGGTGTATGAAAGCGATTACGAAAGTCGATTCGCCCTGAGAGTCATTTGAAGGTGCTTTTCACTTTGTTGTTTCCCACTTGCATGTTCATTGAAAATATCCTCGACTACTAGAGCAGCTGATCTCATGATTTCCCTCTATATTAGGTTCAGCACCATTGAACCCTTCTATTTTTCTTGCACGTGAACTGTTAGTGCTATAAGCAGCTTTACTCGGAAGTGACAAGAAAACTCTTCATCCAAATTAGCCTCCATAACCTACTGTATAGGAATGATGGAAACAATATTGGAATTACTACTGAATGCTCTACCAACAATAAATCAGTGTATACATTTGTTCCTTTCTTCGTTCCTGCGTGTTAACTATTCAAACAAGATTTGGAGGGTACGGTGAGAAAAAGGACTGCGACAGGCAGCAAACAAGCGCGTGAAAAAAAAACGTTTTTTGGCAACTATTTTGAGAGCAATTAAGGAAATACGAAGTGCATCGAGAATAGGCAATTTACAAAAAATGAAGCATGCAAAGCCTCCCTTAATGATATGAATAGCAAGAACGAGTTCGAAATGAAACTATAGTTTATTTACCCAAGCTTGGCTTAATTAGAAACGGACATAAAATATGGGCATAGATACAAATTACATACAAGTTCCAGGGAGAGGGTTGTTGGCAGCATTGATCACATTTAGCAGGCACAGGGTCCTTGTCTGCTTTGTTCTCATCAAACGAAGCTGTCGAAGGAGTCGCGTTTTTACACAAGCACAACAATGTCGTCTTCATCAGAGTCACTGTAGGAGTCATCAGGACACGAGGCAGACATTATTTCCTCCGCTTTCTTTATCACCATGTTCACGAAAAAGCGCCAGCGCAGGCACACGCTTTGTCGACGGGAACGCATCAAGTCCATTTTGCTGCGGGAAACAGCCAGGATTCGGCAGGCGTCGATGTAAGTCACTTCACAATATGCGGTAGTCGGCTGAGAGACGCGCGTAGATGGAACTGAACCATTGTTGCCACCAGCAAAAGGCGATGTTGACTCCATGACCCGGGAAAAGTTGAGCAGGGACTCGCGAGGCCGCACGAATGAAGCTTGGCTGCAACAAGCCAAGAATGGCTTGTTTCATGAAGCACTACACATTTCATGTGTCCAAGATGGAGAGGGTAGATAAAACTGGACTGGTTTAGTGAAAGCAGTCTTTACCCTTTCCTCCTCTAGACTTGTGGAAGCCCGGCTGTTCACTCCCTTTATCTTATCTCTACAGAGAGAAAAACATATTCAGAACCAGCTGGTGGTGACCCACTTTTGCTCTGGTGCGAATTACATACTGACATGGGCTGGAGAGGCCCCTAAGCAGGACAGGTCATGGTTAAAAGCTTGTTCAGCACAGGGAAAGAAGAAGAATGACAACACCACACGCAAAGCTCCTAATGTAATACCGACGGCCATGTTTTAACAGAATAACGCGGCTCAAACTACCAAACTGGCACTAAGCACAGTTTCGAATACCTGTCTATAACTTAAGCGTAAATATATAAACTGTGCGCATGAGCACAAGGCAATGCGCGATAATGTCGACACTGGTACGGTTTGAGGCTGAAATCACATGCGGCAACTTAGAATTCCAAAACCCGAAGCAGAGCAAAGTCTGCGAGTTAAATTAGGCGCTTTTCGCGGCGCTGTGATTCCTTTGGCAGTGCTGGCTCACCGGCAAAACCTTTAGTTTCTTTACAATTTTATTGTTTATTGACGCGTGGATTTTTAAAGAAAATGGCAAAACGATTTTTCTCCCGCCATGCGTGAGTAAAAGTTTACTTGGTGCGTTTCGGCACGCCGCTTATTATGTGAGCTTGTGTTTTAAAAAAGTAATAATTTGGCTTATAATACTCTGTAGCTGAATTACAATATTTTAGCATTTTTAACGCTCGTTATAAAAAACAAAAACTATCGATAGCCGATAGCATCTTTTCCTGCTTTATTTTTTGATGGAGTGGAAGCGTGGGCGAGTTAGTGTTACATAGTCAACGCAATATCCTGTTTAAAATTTTGTATAAGAGCAAGCGAAATTGGATTCCAAATAGCAAGTGTGCGTTATCCCGAAATATATAGTTATGCCCTATGTAAACATTATGCCTCGAGGATTCGTCACAACCGTAACTCAAATCAACATCTCTGTTTTCTATTTCATAATCTCGTTTTGCGATCTGCAACCATGACATCACTGTTTATGGTATAGTACCTATAATATGCGTAGAAATAATATGAGCAGGCGTAATAGTTGTAGTAGTGTAAAGTGACAGTTCCAGTGATCACAAAATCTTAGCTTTATCAAGCGTTATTCGTATATGATAACGAGGAACAAATGAAGTCAATTTCGAGCAATAACATCCCTTGTTTTTTTGTTAGCTCGCGCGTGCCCAGCCTCAGAAGTTGAAGTTCGTAAATTACAAAAGTAAGGAAGAATGCGTGACCATGAAATTCTTTTTACGTTTGAGAAGAGTTGACCTTGCAAAATAAATTCCAATCGCTACCAAGAGAGGAAGCACCACGCACGCGACCAGAATATTCTCTTGTGCACTTCAGAGTATGTCGGGCGGCGGAAACAACTAAAAGAGCCGGAGGGAAGTTGAGACAGTTTTGAAGCTACATGTCCAGAAGAAGAATTCGAACTAGGATAATTTTGAACGCGCTTAGGGCGCCCCTTTCTAGTGTCCAATTTCGATCCTTTGTATTGTCAATTTCATTATTTAGACGTACGTATTTTGCATTCGCATCCAGTTTAGGTTTCTGTATATTTGTGCAGAACAGTTGGGTTTACAATTTTTGTTGCTTACTAATATGCGCCTACCTCCATATACTGCGTCAATTTGGCCTAAACCGCGCGCTGAATATTTTGTTTTATATCACCCTTGGGAGAAACGCTTGCGAATATATGCTTATGGTTGTCACCGACCCAAGGTTTGCAAGAATTTGTGTAACACGCGGCTCGTAAAATGCCGCTTTTGGTTTTAGATGAGGTTTGTGAAAGCGATTGCGAAAGTCGATTCGACCTGAGAGTCCTTTTGAAGGTGCTTTTCACTGTGTTGTTTCCCACTTGCATGTTCATCGAAAATATCCTCGACTACTAGAGCAGCTGATCTCATGATTTCCCTCTATATTAGGTTCAGCACCATTGAACCTTCTATCTTTCTTGCACATGAACTGTTAGTGCTATAAGCAGCTTTACTCGGAAGGGACAAGAAAACTCTCCATCCAAATTAGCCTCCATAACCTACTGTATAGGAGTAATGGAAACAATATTGAAATTACTACTGAATGCTCTACCAACAATAAATCAGTGTACACATTTGTTCCTTTCTTCGTTCCTGCGTGGTAACTATTCAAACAAGATTCGGAGGGTACGGTGAGAAAAAGGACTGCGACAGGCAGCAAACGAGCGCGTGAAAAAAAAACATTGTTTTTCTGGCAACTATTTTGAGAGTAATTTAGGAAATACGAAGTGCATCGAGAATAAGAAATTTACAAAAAATGAAGCATGCAAAGCCTGCCTTAATAATATGAATAGCAAGAAAGAGTTCGACATGAAACTGTAGTTTATTTACCCAAGCTTTGCTTAATTAGAAACGGACATAAATATGGCCATGGATACAAATTATATACAAGTTCGAGGGAGAGGGCTGTTGGCAGCTTTGATCACATTTAGCAGGCACAGGGTCCTTGTCGGCTTTGTTCTCATCAAACGAAGCTGTCGAAGGAGTCGCGTTTTTACACAAGCACAACAATTTCGTCTTCATCAGAGTCACTGTAGGAGTCATCAGGACACGAGGCAGACATGATTTCCTCCGCTTTCTTTATCACCATGTTCACGAAAAAGCGCCAGCGCAGGCACACGCTTTGTCGACGGGAACGCATCAAGTCCATTTTGCTGCGGGAAACAGCCAGGATTCGCCAGGCGTTGATGTAAGTCGCTTCACAATATGCGTTAGTCGGCTGAGAGACGCGCGTAGATGGAACTGAACCATTGTTGCCACCAGCAAAAGGCGATGTTGACTCCATGACTCGGCAAAAGTTGAGCAGGGACTCGCGAGGCCGCACGACTGAAGCTTGGCTGCAACAAGCCAAGAATGGCTTGTTTCATGAAGCACTACACATTTCATGTGTCCATGATGGAGAGGGTAGATAAAACTGGACTTTTTTAGTGAAAGCAGAGTCTTTACCCTTTCCTCCTCTAGACTTGTGGAAGGCCGGCTGTTCACTCCCATTATCTTATCTCTACAGAGAGAAAAACATATTCAGAACCAGCTGGTGGTGACCCACTTTTGCTCTCCTGCGAATTAGAAACTGACATGGGCTAGAGAGGCCCCTAAGCAGGACAGGTCATGGTTAAAAGCTTGTTCAGCACAGGGAAAGAAGAAGAATGACAACACCACACGCAAAGCTCTTAATGTAATACCGACGGCCATGTTTTAACAGAATAACGCGGCTCAAACTGGCACTAAGCAAAGTTTCGAATACCCGTCTCTAACTTAAGCGTAAATGTATAAACGGTGCGCATGAGCACAAGGCAATGCGCGTTAGTGTCAGCACTGGTACGGTTTGAGGCTGAAATCACATGCGGCAACTTAAAATTCCAAAACCCGAAGCAGAGCAAAGTCCGCGAGTTCAATTAGGCGCTTTTCGCGGCGATTTGATTCCTTTGGTAGTGCTGGCTCACCGGCAAAACCTTTAGTTTCTTTACAATTTTATAGTTTATTGACGCGTGGACTTTTAAAGAAAATGGCAAAATGTTTTTTTTCTCCCGCGATGCGTGAGTAAAAGTTTATTTGGTGCGTTTCGGCACGCCGCTTATTATGTGTGCTTGTGTTTTAAAAAAGTAATAATTTGGCTTATAATACTCGGTAGCTGAATTGCAATATTTTAGCATTTTTAACGCACGTCATAAAAAAACAAAAAATATCGATAGCCGATAGAATCTTTTCCTGCTTTATTTTTTGATGGAGTGGAAGCGTGGGCGAGTTAGTGTTACATAGTCAACGCAATATCCTGTTTAAAATTTTGTATAAGAGCAAGCGAAAATGGATTCCAAATAGCAAGTGTGCGTTATCCAGAAATATATAGTTATGCCCTATATAAACATTATGCCTTGAGGATTCGTCACAACCGCAACTCAAATCAACGTCTCTGTTTTCCATTTCATAATCTGGTTTTGCGATCTGCAACCATGACATCACTGTTTATAGTATAGTAACTATAATATGCGTAGAAATAATATGAGCAGGCGTAATAGTTGTAGTAGTGAAGAGTGACAGTTCCAGTAATCACAAAATCTTAGCTTTATCAAACGTTATTCGTATATGATAACGAGGAACAAATGAAGTCAATTTCGAGCAATAACATCCCTTGTTTTTTGTTAGCTCGCGCGTGCCCAGCCTCAGAAGTTGAAGTTCGTAAATTACAAAAGTAAGGAAAAATGCGTGACCGTCAAATTCTTTTTACGTTTGAGAAGAGTTGACCTTGCAAAATAAATTCCAAATCGCTACCAAGAGAGGAAGCACCACACACGCGACCGGAATATTCTCTTGTGCACTTCAGAGTATATCCGGCGGCGGAAACAACTCAAAAAGCCGGAGGGAAGCTGAGACAGTTTCGAACCTACATGTCCAGAAGAAGAATTCGAACTAGGATAATTTTGAACGCGCTTAGGGCGCCCCTTTCTAGTGTCCAATTTCGACCCTTTGCATTGTCAATTTCATTATTTGGACGTACGTATTTTGCATTCGCATCCAGTTTACGTTTCTGTATAATTGTGCAGAACAATTGGGTTTACAATTTTTGTTGCTTACTAATAGGCGTCTACCTCCATATTCTGCGTCAATTTGGCCTAAACAGCACGCTGAATATTTTTTTTATATCACCCTTGGGAGAAACGCTTGCGAATACATGCTTATGGTTTTCACGGACCCAAGGTTTGCAAGAATTTTTGTAACACGCGGCTCGTAAAATGCCGCTTTTGTTTTTAGATGAGGTATGTGAAAGCGATTACGAAAGTCGATTCGCCCTGAGAGTCATTTGAAGGTGCTTTTCACTTTGTTGTTTCCCACTTGCATGTTCATTGAAAATATCCTCGACTACTAGAGCAGCTGATCTCATGATTTCCCTCTATATTAGGTTCAGCACCATTGAACCCTTCTATTTTTCTTGCACGTGAACTGTTAGTGCTACAAGCGGCTTTACTCGGAAGGGACAAGAAAACTCTCCATCCAAATTAGCCTCCATAACCTACTGTATAGGAATAATGGAAACAATATTGGAATTACTACTGAATGCTCTACCAACAATAAATCAGTGTATACATTCGTTCCTTTCTTCGTTCCTGCGTGGTAACTATTCAAACAAGATTTGGAGGGTACGGTGAAAAAAAGGACTGCGACAGGCAGCAAACGAACGCGTGAAAAAAAAAACAATGTTTTTGCTGGCAACTACTTTGAGAGCAATTAAGGAAATACGAAGTGCATCGAGAATAGGCAATTTACAAAAAATGAAGCATGCAAAGCCTCCCTTAATGATATGAGTAGCAAGAAAAAGTTCGAAATGAAACTATAGTTTATTTACCCAAGCTTGGCGTAATTAGAAACGGACATAAAATATGGGCATGGATACAAATTATATACAAGTTCCAGGGAGAGGGTTGTTGGCAGCATTGATCACATTTAGCAGGCACAGGGTCCTTGTCGGCTTTGTTCTCATCAAACGAAGCTGTCGAAGGAGTCGCGTTTTTACACAAGCACAACAATGTCGTCTTCATCAGAGTCACTGTAGGAGTCATCAGGACACGAGGCAGACATGATTTCCTCCGCTTTCTTTATTACCATGTTCACGAAAAAGCGCCAGCGCAGGCACTCGCTTTGCCGACCGGAAGGCATCAAGTCCATTTCGCTGCGGGAAACAGCCAGGATTCGGCAGGCGTCGATGTAAGTCGCTTCACAATATTGGGTAGTCAGCTGAGAGACGCGCGCGTGGAACTGAACTATTGTTGCCACCAGCAAAAGGCGATGTTGACTCTATGGCTCGGCAAAAGTTGAGCAGGGACTCGCGAGGCCGTACGACTGAAGCTTGGCTGCAACAAGCCAAGAATTGCTTGTTTCATGAAGCACTACACATTTCAAGTGTCGAAGTTGCAGAGGGTAGATAAAACTGGACTGGTTTAGGGAAAGCAGAATCTTTACCCTTTCCTTCTCTAGTCGTGTGGAAGCCCGGCTGTTCACTCCCGTTATCTTATATCTACAGAGAGAAAAACATATTCAGAACCAGCTGGTGGTGACCCACTTTTGCTCTCGTGCAAATTACAAACTGACATGGGCTGGAGAGGTCCCTAAGCAGGACAGGTAATGGTTAAAAGCATGTTCAGCACAGGGAAAGAAGAAGAATGACGACACGACACGCAAAGCTCTAAATTTAATACCGACGGCCATGTTTTAACAGAATAACGCGGCTCAAACTACCAAACTGGCACTAAGCACAGTTTCGAATACCTGTCAAGAACTTAAGCGTAAATATATAAACTGTGCGCATGAGCACAAGGCAATGCGCGTTAGTGTCGGCACTGGTACGGTTTGAGGCTGAAATCACACGCGGCAACTTAGAATTCCGAAACCCGAAGCAGAGCAAAGTCTGCGAGTTAAATTAGGCGCCTTTCGCGGCGCTGTGATTCCTTTGGCAGTGCTGGCTCACCGGCAAAACCTTTAGTTCCTTTACAATTTTATAGTTTATTGACGCGTGGATTTTTAAAGAAAATGGCAAAACGATTTTTCTCCCGCCATGCGTGAGTAAAAGCTTATTTGGTGCGTTTCGGCACGCCGCTTATTGTGTGAGCTTGTGTTTTAATAAAGTAATAATTTGGCTTATAATACTCTGTAGCTGAATTGCAATATTTTAGCATTTTTAATGCTCGTCATAAAAAACAAAAACTATCGATAGCCGATAGCATCTTTTCCTACTTTATTTTTTGATGGAGTGGAAGCGTGGGCGAGTTAGTGTTACATAGTCAACGCAATATCCTGTTTAAAATTTTGTATAAGAGCAAGCGAAAATGGATTCCAAATAGCAAGTGTGCGTTATCCAGAAATATATAGTTATGCCCTATGAAACATTATGCCTTGAGGATTCGTCACAACCGTAACTCAAATCAACGTCTCTGTTTCCTATTTCATAATCTGGTTTTGCGATCTGCAACCATGACATCACTGTTTATGGTATAGTAACTATAATATGCGTAGAAATAATACGAGCAGGCGTAATAGTTGTAGTTGTGTAAAGTGACAGTTCCAGTGATCACAAAATCTTAGCTATATCAAACGTTATTCGTATATGATAACGAGGAACAAATGAAGTCAATTTCGAGCAATAACATCCCTTGTTGTTTTGTTAGCTCGCGCGTGCCCAGCCTCAGAAGTTGAAGTTCGTAAATTACAAAAGTAAGGAAGAATGCTTGACCGTCAAATTCTTTTTACGTTTGAGAAGAGTTGACCTTGCAAAATAAATTCCAATCGCTACCAAGAGAGGAAGCACCGCGCACGCGACCGGAATATTCTCTTGTGCACTTCAGAGTATGTCGGGCGGCGGAAACAACTAAAAGAGCCGGAGGGAAGTTGAGACAGTTTCGAAGCTACATGTCCAGAAGAAGAATTCATCATCATCATCATCATCATCATCATCATCAGCCTGATTATACCCACTGCAGGGCGAAGGCCTCTCCCATATCTCTCCACTTAATCCGGTTCTGTGCTAGCTGCATCCACTTGACCCCTGCGAACTTCTTAATCTCGTCCACCCACCTAACTTTCTGCCGCCCCCTGCTACGCTTTCCTTCCCTTGTAATCCAGTTTGTTACCCTCAGCGACCATCGGTTATCCTCTCTTCGCACTACATGTCCTGCCCATGTCCATTTCTTCTTCTTAATTTCCACTAGAATGTCGTTAACTTGAGTTATTTCTCTGACCCACTCTGCACGCTTTCTATCTCTTAATGTTACCCCTACCATTTTTCGTTCCATAGCCCTCTGGGTTGTCCTCAAGTAGAACTCTCTTGGTTAGCCTCCACGTTTCAGCCCCATAGGTGAGTACAGGCAAGATGCAACTGTTGTATACTTTCCTCTTGAGCGATACCGGTAAGCTGCTAGTCATAATCTGCGAGTGCTTGCCAAACGCGCTCCATCCCAATCTTATTCGAACTAGAATAATTTTGAACGCGCTTAGGGCGCCCCTTTCTAGTGTCCAATTTCGATCCTTTGCATTGTCAGTTTCATTATTTAGACGTACGTATTTTGCATTCGCATCCAGTTTATGTTTCTGTATATTTGTGCAGAACAATTGGGTTTACAATTTTTGTTGCTTACTAATATGCGCCTACCTCCATATTCTGCGTCAATTTGGCCTAAACCGCGCGCTGAATATTTTGTTTTATATCACCCTTGGGAGAAACGCTTGCGAATACATGCTTACGGTTTTCACCGACCCAAGGTTTGCAAGAATTTCTGTAACACGCGGCTCGTAATATGCCGCTTTTGTTTTTAGATGAGGTTTGTGAAAGCGATTGCGAAAGTCGATTCGACCTGAGAGTCCTTTGAAGCTGTTTTTCACTTTGTTGTTTCCCACTTGCATGTTCATCAAGAATATCCTCGACTACTATAGCAGCTGATCCCATGATTTCCCTCTATATTAGGTTCAGCACCATTGAACCCTTCTTTCTTGCACGTGAACTGTTAGTGCTATAAGCAGCTTTAGTCGGAAGGGACAAGAAAACTCTCCATCCAAATTAGCCGCCATAACCTACTGTATAGCAATAATGGAAACAATATTGAAATAACTACTGAATGCTCTACCAACAACTAATCAGTGCATACATTTGTTCCTTTCTTCGTTCCTGCGTGGTAACTATTCAAACAAGATTTTGAGAGTAGGTTTAGAAAAAGGACTGCGACAGGCAGCAAACGAGCGCGTGAAAAAAAAAACAATGTTTTTGCTGGCAACTATTTTGAGAGCAATTAAGGAAATACGAAGTGCATCGAGAATAGTCAATTTACAAAAAATGAAGCATGCAAAGCCTCCCTTAATAATATGAATAGCAAGAAAGAGTTCGAAATGAAACTATAGTTTATTTACCCAAGCTTGGCTTAATTAGAAACGGACATAAAATATGGGCATGGATACAAATTATATAAAAGTTCCAGGCAGAGGGTTGTTGGCAGCATTGATCACATTTAGCAGGCACAGGGTCCTTGTCGGCTTTGTTCTCAGCAAACGAAGCTGTCGAAGGAGTCGCGTTTTTACACAAGCACAACAATGTCGTCTTCATCAGAGTCACTGTAGGAGTCATCAGGACACGAGGCAGACATGATTTCCTCCGCTTTCTTTATCACCATGTTCACGAAAAAGCGCCAGCGCAGGCACACGCTTTGTTGACGGGAACGCATCAAGTCCATTTTGCTACGGGAAACAGCCAGGATTCGGCAGGCGTTGATGTAAGTCGCTTCACAATATGCGTTAGTCGGCTGAGAGACGCGCGTAGATGGAACTGAACCATTGTTGCCACCAGCAAAAGGCGATGTTGACTCCATGACTCGGCAAAAGTTGAGCAGGGACTCGCGAGGCCGCACGACTGAAGCTTGGCTGCAACAAGCCAAGAATGGCTTGTTTCATGAAGCACTACACATTTCATGTGTCCATGATGGAGAGGGTAGATAAAACTGGACTGGTTTAGTGAAAGCAGAGTCTTTACCCTTTCCTCCTCCAGACTTGTGGAAGCCCGGCTGTTCACTCCCGTTATCTTATCTCTACAGAGAGAAAAACATATTCAGAACCAGCTGGTGGTGGCCCACTTTTGCTCTCCTGCGAATTAGAAACTGACATGGGCTAGAGAGGCCCCTAAGCAGGACAGGTCATGGTTAAAAGCTTGTTCAGCACAGGGAAAGAAGAAGAATGACAACACCACACGCAAAGCTCTTAATGTAATACCGACGGCCATGTTTTAACAGAATAACGCGGCTCAAACTGGCACTAAGCAAAGTTTCGAATACCCGTCTCTAACTTAAGCGTAAATGTATAAACGGTGCGCATGAGCACAAGGCAATGCGCGTTAGTGTCGGCACTGGTACGGTTTGAGGCTGAAATCACATGCGGCAACTTAGAATTCCAAAACCCGAAGCAGAGCAAAGTCTGCGAGTTCAATTAGGCGCTTTTCGCGGCGATTTGATTCCTTTGGTTGTGATGGCTCACCGGCAAAACCTTTAGTTTTTTTACAATTTTATAGTTTATTGACGCGTGGACTTTTAAAGAAAATGGCGAAACGTTTTTTCTCCCGCCATGCGTGAGTAAAATTTTATTTGGTGCGTTCCGGCACGCCGCTTATTATGTGTGCTTGTGTTTTAAAAAAGTAATAATTTGGCTTATAATACTCGGTAGCTGAACTGCAATATTTTAGCATTTTTAACGCACGTCTTAAAAAACAAAAAAATATCGATAGCCGATAGCATCTTTTCCTGCTTTATTTTTTGATGGAGTGGAAGCGTGGGCGAGTTAGTGTTACATAGTCAACGCAATATCCTGTTTAAAATTTTGTATAAGAGCATTGCGAAAATGGATTCCAAATAGCAAGTGTGCGTTATCCAGAAATATATAGTTATGCCCTATATAAACATTATGCCTTGAGGATTCGTCACAGCCGTAACTCAAATCAACGTCTCTGTTTCCTATTTCATAATCTGGTTTTGCGATCTGCAACCATGGCATCCCTGTTTATGGTATAGTAACTATAATACGCGCAGAAAAAATATGAAGAGGCGTAATAGTCGTAGTAGTGTAAAGTGACAGTTCCAGTGATAACAAAAACTTAGCTATATCAAACGTTATTCGTATATGATAACGAGGAACAAATGAACTCGATTTCGAGCAATAACATCCCTTGTTTTTTTGTTAGCTCGCGCGTGCCCAGCCTCAGAAGTTGAAGTTCGTAAAAACAAAAGTAAGGAAAAATGCGTGACCGTCAAATTCTTTTTACGTTTGAGAAGAGTTGACCTTGCAAAATAAATTCCAATCGCTACCAAGAGAGGAAGCACCACGCACGCGACCGGAATATTCTCTTGTGCACTTCAGAGTATATCCGGCGGCGGAAACAACTAAAAGAGCCGGAGGGAAGTTGAGACAGTTTTGAAACTACATGTCCAGAAGAATTCGAACTAGGATAATTTTGAACGCGCTTAGGGCGCCCCTTTCTAGTGTCCAATTTCGACCCTTTGCATTCTCAATTTCATTATTTAGACGTATGTTATTTTGCATTCGCATCCAGTTTGCGTTTCTGTATAATTGTGCAGAACAATTGGGTTTACAATTTTTGTTGCTTAATAATAGGCGTCTACCTCCATATTCTGCGTCAATTTGGCCTAAACAGCGCGCTGAATATTTTTTTTTATATCACCCTTGGGAGAAACGCTTGCGAATACATGCTTATGGTTTTCACGGACCCAAGGTTTGCAAGAATTTGTGTAACACGCGGCTCGTAAAATGCCGCTTTTGTTTTTAGATGAGGTGTATGAAAGCGATTACGAAAGTCGATTCGCCCTGAGAGTCATTTGAAGGTGCTTTTCACTTTGTTGTTTCCCACTTGCATGTTCATTGAAAATATCCTCGACTACTAGAGCAGCTGATCTCATGATTTCCCTCTATATTAGGTTCAGCACCATTGAACCCTTCTATTTTTCTTGCACGTGAACTGTTAGTGCTATAAGCAGCTTTACTCGGAAGTGACAAGAAAACTCTTCATCCAAATTAGCCTCCATAACCTACTGTATAGGAATGATGGAAACAATATTGGAATTACTACTGAATGCTCTACCAACAATAAATCAGTGTATACATTTGTTCCTTTCTTCGTTCCTGCGTGTTAACTATTCAAACAAGATTTGGAGGGTACGGTGAGAAAAAGGACTGCGACAGGCAGCAAACAAGCGCGTGAAAAAAAAACGTTTTTTGGCAACTATTTTGAGAGCAATTAAGGAAATACGAAGTGCATCGAGAATAGGCAATTTACAAAAAATGAAGCATGCAAAGCCTCCCTTAATGATATGAATAGCAAGAACGAGTTCGAAATGAAACTATAGTTTATTTACCCAAGCTTGGCTTAATTAGAAACGGACATAAAATATGGGCATAGATACAACTTACATACAAGTTCCAGGGAGAGGGTTGTTGGCAGCATTGATCACATTTAGCAGGCACAGGGTCCTTGTCTGCTTTGTTCTCATCAAACGAAGCTGTCGAAGGAGTCGCGTTTTTACACAAGCACAACAATGTCGTCTTCATCAGAGTCACTGTAGGAGTCATCAGGACACGAGGCAGACATTATTTCCTCCGCTTTCTTTATCACCATGTTCACGAAAAAGCGCCAGCGCAGGCACACGCTTTGTCGACGGGAACGCATCAAGTCCATTTTGCTGCGGGAAACAGCCAGGATTCGGCAGGCGTCGATGTAAGTCACTTCACAATATGCGGTAGTCGGCTGAGAGACGCGCGTAGATGGAACTGAACCATTGTTGCCACCAGCAAAAGGCGATGTTGACTCCATGACCCGGGAAAAGTTGAGCAGGGACTCGCGAGGCCGCACGAATGAAGCTTGGCTGCAACAAGCCAAGAATGGCTTGTTTCATGAAGCACTACACATTTCATGTGTCCAAGATGGAGAGGGTAGATAAAACTGGACTGGTTTAGTGAAAGCAGTCTTTACCCTTTCCTCCTCTAGACTTGTGGAAGCCCGGCTGTTCACTCCCTTTATCTTATCTCTACAGAGAGAAAAACATATTCAGAACCAGCTGGTGGTGACCCACTTTTGCTCTGGTGCGAATTACATACTGACATGGGCTGGAGAGGCCCCTAAGCAGGACAGGTAATGGTTAAAAGCTTGTTCAGCACAGGGAAAGAAGAAGAATGACAACACCACACGCAAAGCTCCTAATGTAATACCGACGGCCATGTTTTAACAGAATAACGCGGCTCAAACTACCAAACTGGCACTAAGCACAGTTTCGAATACCTGTCTATAAATTAAGCGTAAATATATAAACTGTGCGCATGAGCACAAGGCAATGCGCGATAATGTCGACACTGGTACGGTTTGAGGCTGAAATCACATGCGGCAACTTAGAATTCCAAAACCCGAAGCAGAGCAAAGTCTGCGAGTTAAATTAGGCGCTTTTCGCGGCGCTGTGATTCCTTTGGCAGTGCTGGCTCACCGGCAAAACCTTTAGTTTCTTTACAATTTTATTGTTTATTGACGCGTGGATTTTTAAAGAAAATGGCAAAACGATTTTTCTCCCGCCATGCGTGAGTAAAAGTTTACTTGGTGCGTTTCGGCACGCCGCTTATTATGTGAGCTTGTGTTTTAAAAAAGTAATAATTTGGCTTATAATACTCTGTAGCTGAATTACAATATTTTAGCATTTTTAACGCTCGTTATAAAAAACAAAAACTATCGATAGCCGATAGCATCTTTTCCTGCTTTATTTTTTGATGGAGTGGAAGCGTGGGCGAGTTAGTGTTACATAGTCAACGCAATATCCTGTTTAAAATTTTGTATAAGAGCAAGCGAAATTGGATTCCAAATAGCAAGTGTGCGTTATCCCGAAATATATAGTTATGCCCTATGTAAACATTATGCCTCGAGGATTCGTCACAACCGTAACTCAAATCAACATCTCTGTTTTCTATTTCATAATCTCGTTTTGCGATCTGCAACCATGACATCACTGTTTATGGTATAGTACCTATAATATGCGTAGAAATAATATGAGCAGGCGTAATAGTTGTAGTAGTGTAAAGTGACAGTTCCAGTGATCACAAAATCTTAGCTTTATCAAGCGTTATTCGTATATGATAACGAGGAACAAATGAAGTCAATTTCGAGCAATAACATCCCTTGTTTTTTTGTTAGCTCGCGCGTGCCCAGCCTCAGAAGTTGAAGTTCGTAAATTACAAAAGTAAGGAAGAATGCGTGACCATGAAATTCTTTTTACGTTTGAGAAGAGTTGACCTTGCAAAATAAATTCCAATCGCTACCAAGAGAGGAAGCACCACGCACGCGACCAGAATATTCTCTTGTGCACTTCAGAGTATGTCGGGCGGCGGAAACAACTAAAAGAGCCGGAGGGAAGTTGAGACAGTTTTGAAGCTACATGTCCAGAAGAACAATTCGAACTAGGATAATTTTGAACGCGCTTAGGGCGCCCCTTTCTAGTGTCCAATTTCGATCCTTTGTATTGTCAATTTCATTATTTAGACGTACGTATTTTGCATTCGCATCCAGTTTAGGTTTCTGTATATTTGTGCAGAACAGTTGGGTTTACAATTTTTGTTGCTTACTAATATGCGCCTACCTCCATATACTGCGTCAATTTGGCCTAAACCGCGCGCTGAATATTTTGTTTTATATCACCCTTGGGAGAAACGCTTGCGAATATATGCTTATGGTTGTCACCGACCCAAGGTTTGCAAGAATTTGTGTAACACGCGGCTCGTAAAATGCCGCTTTTGGTTTTAGATGAGGTTTGTGAAAGCGATTGCGAAAGTCGATTCGACCTGAGAGTCCTTTTGAAGGTGCGTTTCACTGTGTTGTTTCCCACTTGCATGTTCATCGAAAATATCCTCGACTACTAGAGCAGCTGATCTCATGATTTCCCTCTATATTAGGTTCAGCACCATTGAACCTTCTATCTTTCTTGCACATGAACTGTTAGTGCTATAAGCAGCTTTACTCGGAAGGGACAAGAAAACTCTCCATCCAAATTAGCCTCCATAACCTACTGTATAGGAGTAATGGAAACAATATTGAAATTACTACTGAATGCTCTACCAACAATAAATCAGTGTACACATTTGTTCCTTTCTTCGTTCCTGCGTGGTAACTATTCAAACAAGATTCGGAGGGTACGGTGAGAAAAAGGACTGCGACACGCAGCAAACGAGCGCGTGAAAAAAAAACATTGTTTTTCTGGCCACTATTTTTAGAGTAATTTAGGAAATACGAAGTGCATCGAGAATAAGAAATTTACAAAAAATGAAGCATGCAAAGCCTGCCTTAATAATATGAATAGCAAGAAAGAGTTCGACATGAAACTGTAGTTTATTTACCCAAGCTTTGCTTAATTAGAAACGGACATAAATATGGCCATGGATACAAATTATATACAAGTTCGAGGGAGAGGGCTGTTGGCAGCTTTGATCACATTTAGCAGGCACAGGGTCCTTGTCGGCTTTGTTCTCATCAAACGAAGCTGTCGAAGGAGTCGCGTTTTTACACAAGCACAACAATTTCGTCTTCATCAGAGTCACTGTAGGAGTCATCAGGACACGAGGCAGACATGATTTCCTCCGCTTTCTTTATCACCATGTTCACGAAAAAGCGCCAGCGCAGGCACACGCTTTGTCGACGGGAACGCATCAAGTCCATTTTGCTGCGGGAAACAGCCAGGATTCGCCAGGCGTTGATGTAAGTCGCTTCACAATATGCGTTAGTCGGCTGAGAGACGCGCGTAGATGGAACTGAACCATTGTTGCCACCAGCAAAAGGCGATGTTGACTCCATGACTCGGCAAAAGTTGAGCAGGGACTCGCGAGGCCGCACGACTGAAGCTTGGCTGCAACAAGCCAAGAATGGCTTGTTTCATGAAGCACTACACATTTCATGTGTCCATGATGGAGAGGGTAGATAAAACTGGACTTTTTTAGTGAAAGCAGAGTCTTTACCCTTTCCTCCTCTAGACTTGTGGAAGGCCGGCTGTTCACTCCCGTTATCTTATCTCTACAGAGAGAAAAACATATTCAGAACCAGCTGGTGGTGACCCACTTTTGCTCTCCTGCGAATTAGAAACTGACATGGGCTAGAGAGGCCCCTAAGCAGGACAGGTCATGGTTAAAAGCTTGTTCAGCACAGGGAAAGAAGAAGAATGACAACACCACACGCAAAGCTCTTAATGTAATACCGACGGCCATGTTTTAACAGAATAACGCGGCTCAAACTGGCACTAAGCAAAGTTTCGAATACCCGTCTCTAACTTAAGCGTAAATGTATAAACGGTGCGCATGAGCACAAGGCAATGCGCGTTAGTGTCAGCACTGGTACGGTTTGAGGCTGAAATCACATGCGGCAACTTAAAATTCCAAAACCCGAAGCAGAGCAAAGTCTGCGAGTTCAATTAGGCGCTTTTCGCGGCGATTTGATTCCTTTGGTAGTGCTGGCTCACCGGCAAAACCTTTAGTTTCTTTACAATTTTATAGTTTATTGACGCGTGGACTTTTAAAGAAAATGGCAAAATGTTTTTTTTCTCCCGCGATGCGTGAGTAAAAGTTTATTTGGTGCGTTTCGGCACGCCGCTTATTATGTGTGCTTGTGTTTTAAAAAAGTAATAATTTGGCTTATAATACTCGGTAGCTGAATTGCAATATTTTAGCATTTTTAACGCACGTCATAAAAAAACAAAAAAATATCGATAGCCGATAGAATCTTTTCCTGCTTTATTTTTTGATGGAGTGGAAGCGTGGGCGAGTTAGTGTTACATAGTCAACGCAATATCCTGTTTAAAATTTTGTATAAGAGCAAGCGAAAATGGATTCCAAATAGCAAGTGTGCGTTATCCAGAAATATATAGTTATGCCCTATATAAACATTATGCCTTGAGGATTCGTCACAACCGCAACTCAAATCAACGTCTCTGTTTTCCATTTCATAATCTGGTTTTGCGATCTGCAACCATGACATCACTGTTTATAGTATAGTAACTATAATATGCGTAGAAATAATATGAGCAGGCGTAATAGTTGTAGTAGTGAAGAGTGACAGTTCCAGTAATCACAAAATCTTAGCTTTATCAAACGTTATTCGTATATGATAACGAGGAACAAATGAAGTCAATTTCGAGCAATAACATCCCTTGTTTTTTTGTTAGCTCGCGCGTGCCCAGCCTCAGAAGTTGAAGTTCGTAAATTACAAAAGTAAGGAAAAATGCGTGACCGTCAAATTCTTTTTACGTTTGAGAAGAGTTGACCTTGCAAAATAAATTCCAAATCGCTACCAAGAGAGGAAGCACCACACACGCGACCGGAATATTCTCTTGTGCACTTCAGAGTATATCCGGCGGCGGAAACAACTCAAAAAGCCGGAGGGAAGCTGAGACAGTTTCGAACCTACATGTCCAGAAGAAGAATTCGAACTAGGATAATTTTGAACGCGCTTAGGGCGCCCCTTTCTAGTGTCCAATTTCGACCCTTTGCATTGTCAATTTCATTATTTGGACGTACGTATTTTGCATTCGCATCCAGTTTACGTTTCTGTATAATTGTGCAGAACAATTGGGTTTACAATTTTTGTTGCTTACTAATAGGCGTCTACCTCCATATTCTGCGTCAATTTGGCCTAAACAGCACGCTGAATATTTTTTTTATATCACCCTTGGGAGAAACGCTTGCGAATACATGCTTATGGTTTTCACGGTCCCAAGGTTTGCAAGAATTTTTGTAACACGCGGCTCGTAAAATGCCGCTTTTGTTTTTAGATGAGGTATGTGAAAGCGATTACGAAAGTCGATTCGCCCTGAGAGTCATTTGAAGGTGCTTTTCACTTTGTTGTTTCCCACTTGCATGTTCATTGAAAATATCCTCGACTACTAGAGCAGCTGATCTCATGATTTCCCTCTATATTAGGTTCAGCACCATTGAACCCTTCTATTTTTCTTGCACGTGAACTGTTAGTGCTACAAGCGGCTTTACTCGGAAGGGACAAGAAAACTCTCCATCCAAATTAGCCTCCATAACCTACTGTATAGGAATAATGGAAACAATATTGGAATTACTACTGAATGCTCTACCAACAATAAATCAGTGTATACATTCGTTCCTTTCTTCGTTCCTGCGTGGTAACTATTCAAACAAGATTTGGAGGGTACGGTGAAAAAAAGGACTGCGACAGGCAGCAAACGAACGCGTGAAAAAAAAAAACAATGTTTTTGCTGGCAACTACTTTGAGAGCAATTAAGGAAATACGAAGTGCATCGAGAATAGGCAATTTACAAAAAATGAAGCATGCAAAGCCTCCCTTAATGATATGAGTAGCAAGAAAAAGTTCGAAATGAAACTATAGTTTATTTACCCAAGCTTGGCGTAATTAGAAACGGACATAAAATATGGGCATGGATACAAATTATATACAAGTTCCAGGGAGAGGGTTGTTGGCAGCATTGATCACATTTAGCAGGCACAGGGTCCTTGTCGGCTTTGTTCTCATCAAACGAAGCTGTCGAAGGAGTCGCGTTTTTACACAAGCACAACAATGTCGTCTTCATCAGAGTCACTGTAGGAGTCATCAGGACACGAGGCAGACATGATTTCCTCCGCTTTCTTTATTACCATGTTCACGAAAAAGCGCCAGCGCAGGCACTCGCTTTGCCGACCGGAAGGCATCAAGTCCATTTCGCTGCGGGAAACAGCCAGGATTCGGCAGGCGTCGATGTAAGTCGCTTCACAATATTGGGTAGTCGGCTGAGAGACGCGCGCGTGGAACTGAACTATTGTTGCCACCAGCAAAAGGCGATGTTGACTCTATGGCTCGGCAAAAGTTGAGCAGGGACTCGCGAGGCCGTACGACTGAAGCTTGGCTGCAACAAGCCAAGAATTGCTTGTTTCTCGAAGCACTACACATTTCAAGTGTCGAAGATGCAGAGGGTAGATAAAACTGGACTGGTTTAGGGAAAGCAGAATCTTTACCCTTTCCTTCTCTAGTCGTGTGGAAGCCCGGCTGTTCACTCCCGTTATCTTATATCTACAGAGAGAAAAACATATTCAGAACCAGCTGGTGGTGACCCACTTTTGCTCTCGTGCAAATTACAAACTGACATGGGCTGGAGAGGTCCCTAAGCAGGACAGGTAATGGTTAAAAGCATGTTCAGCACAGGGAAAGAAGAAGAATGACGACACGACACGCAAAGCTCTAAATTTAATACCGACGGCCATGTTTTAACAGAATAACGCGGCTCAAACTACCAAACTGGCACTAAGCACAGTTTCGAATACCTGTCAAGAACTTAAGCGTAAATATATAAACTGTGCGCATGAGCACAAGGCAATGCGCGTTAGTGTCGGCACTGGTACGGTTTGAGGCTGAAATCACACGCGGCAACTTAGAATTCCGAAACCCGAAGCAGAGCAAAGTCTGCGAGTTAAATTAGGCGCCTTTCGCGGCGCTGTGATTCCTTTGGCAGTGCTGGCTCACCGGCAAAACCTTTAGTTCCTTTACAATTTTATAGTTTATTGACGCGTGGATTTTTAAAGAAAATGGCAAAACGATTTTTCTCCCGCCATGCGTGAGTAAAAGCTTATTTGGTGCGTTTCGGCACGCCGCTTATTGTGTGAGCTTGTGTTTTAAAAAAGTAATAATTTGGCTTATAATACTCTGTAGCTGAATTGCAATATTTTAGCATTTTTAATGCTCGTCATAAAAAACAAAAACTATCGATAGCCGATAGCATCTTTTCCTACTTTATTTTTTGATGGAGTGGAAGCGTGGGCGAGTTAGTGTTACATAGTCAACGCAATATCCTGTTTAAAATTTTGTATAAGAGCAAGCGAAAATGGATTCCAAATAGCAAGTGTGCGTTATCCAGAAATATATAGTTATGCCCTATGTAAACATTATGCCTTGAGGATTCGTCACAACCGTAACTCAAATCAACGTCTCTGTTTCCTATTTCATAATCTGGTTTTGCGATCTGCAACCATGACATCACTGTTTATGGTATAGTAACTATAATATGCGTAGAAATAATACGAGCAGGCGTAATAGTTGTAGTTGTGTAAAGTGACAGTTCCAGTGATCACAAAATCTTAGCTATATCAAACGTTATTCGTATATGATAACGAGGAACAAATGAAGTCAATTTCGAGCAATAACATCCCTTGTTGTTTTGTTAGCTCGCGCGTGCCCAGCCTCAGAAGTTGAAGTTCGTAAATTACAAAAGTAAGGAAGAATGCTTGACCGTCAAATTCTTTTTACGTTTGAGAAGAGTTGACCTTGCAAAATAAATTCCAATCGCTACCAAGAGAGGAAGCACCGCGCACGCGACCGGAATATTCTCTTGTGCACTTCAGAGTATGTCGGGCGGCGGAAACAACTAAAAGAGCCGGAGGGAAGTTGAGACAGTTTCGAAGCTACATGTCCAGAAGAAGAATTCATCATCATCATCATCATCATCATCATCATCATCAGCCTGATTATACCCACTGCAGGGCGAAGGCCTCTCCCATATCTCTCCACTTAATCCGGTTCTGTGCTAGCTGCATCCACTTGACCCCTGCGAACTTCTTAATCTCGTCCACCCACCTAACTTTCTGCCGCCCCCTGCTACGCTTTCCTTCCCTTGGAATCCAGTTTGTTACCCTCAGCGACCATCGGTTATCCTCTCTTCGCACTACATGTCCTGCCCATGTCCATTTCTTCTTCTTAATTTCCACTAGAATGTCGTTAACTTGAGTTATTTCTCTGACCCACTCTGCACGCTTTCTATCTCTTAATGTTACCCCTACCATTTTTCGTTCCATAGCCCTCTGGGTTGTCCTCAACTTAAGTAGAACTCTCTTGGTTAGCCTCCACGTTTCAGCCCCATAGGTGAGTACAGGCAAGATGCAACTGTTGTATACTTTCCTCTTGAGCGATACCGGTAAGCTGCTAGTCATAATCTGCGAGTGCTTGCCAAACGCGCTCCATCCCAATCTTATTCGAACTAGAATAATTTTGAACGCGCTTAGGGCGCCCCTTTCTAGTGTCCAATTTCGATCCTTTGCATTGTCAGTTTCATTATTTAGACGTACGTATTTTGCATTCGCATCCAGTTTATGTTTCTGTATATTTGTGCAGAACAATTAGGTTTACAATTTTTGTTGCTTACTAATATGCGCCTACCTCCATATTCTGCGTCAATTTGGCCTAAACAGCGCGCTGAATATTTTGTTTTATATCACCCTTGGGAGAAACGCTTGCGAATACATGCTTACGGTTTTCACCGACCCAAGGTTTGCAAGAATTTCTGTAACACGCGGCTCGTAATATGCCGCTTTTGTTTTTAGATGAGGTTTGTGAAAGCGATTGCGAAAGTCGATTCGACCTGAGAGTCCTTTGAAGCTGTTTTTCACTTTGTTGTTTCCCACTTGCATGTTCATCAAGAATATCCTCGACTACTATAGCAGCTGATCCCATGATTTCCCTCTATATTAGGTTCAGCACCATTGAACCCTTCTTTCTTGCACGTGAACTGTTAGTGCTATAAGCAGCTTTAGTCGGAAGGGACAAGAAAACACTCCATCCAAATTAGCCGCCATAACCTACTGTATAGGAATAACGGAAACAATATTGAAATAACTACTGAATGCTCTACCAACAACTAATCAGTGCATACATTTGTTCCTTTCTTCGTTCCTGCGTGGTAACTATTCAAACAAGATTTTGAGAGTAGGTTTAGAAAAAGGACTGCGACAGGCAGCAAACGAGCGCGTGAAAAAAAAAACAATGTTTTTGCTGGCAACTATTTTGAGAGCAATTAAGGAAATACGAAGTGCATCGAGAATAGTCAATTTACAAAAAATGAAGCATGCAAAGCCTCCCTTAATAATATGAATAGCAAGAAAGAGTTCGAAATGAAACTATAGTTTATTTACCCAAGCTTGGCTTAATTAGAAACGGACATAAAATATGGGCATGGATACAAATTATATAAAAGTTCCAGGCAGAGGGTTGTTGGCAGCATTGATCACATTTAGCAGGCACAGGGTCCTTGTCGGCTTTGTTCTCAGCAAACGAAGCTGTCGAAGGAGTCGCGTTTTTACACAAGCACAACAATGTCGTCTTCTTCAGAGTCACTGTAGGAGTCATCAGGACACGAGGCAGACATGATTTCCTCCGCTTTCTTTATCACCATGTTCACGAAAAAGCGCCAGCGCAGGCACACGCTTTGTTGACGGGAACGCATCAAGTCCATTTTGCTACGGGAAACAGCCAGGATTCGGCAGGCGTTGATGTAAGTCGCTTCACAATATGCGTTAGTCGGCTGAGAGACGCGCGTAGATGGAACTGAACCATTGTTGCCACCAGCAAAAGGCGATGTTGACTCCATGACTCGGCAAAAGTTGAGCAGGGACTCGCGAGGCCGCACGACTGAAGCTTGGCTGCAACAAGCCAAGAATGGCTTGTTTCATGAAGCACTACACATTTCATGTGTCCATGATGGAGAGGGTAGATAAAACTGGACTGGTTTAGTGAAAGCAGAGTCTACCCTTTCCTCCTCCAGACTTGTGGAAGCCCGGCTGTTCACTCCCGTTATCTTATCTCTACAGAGAGAAAAACATATTCAGAACCAGCTGGTGGTGACCCACTTTTGCTCTCCTGCGAATTAGAAACTGACATGGGCTAGAGAGGCCCCTAAGCAGGACAGGTCATGGTTAAAAGCTTGTTCAGCACAGGGAAAGAAGAAGAATGACAACACCACACGCAAAGCTCTTAATGTAATACCGACGGCCATGTTTTAACAGAATAACGCGGCTCAAACTGGCACTAAGCAAAGTTTCGAATACCCGTCTCTAACTTAAGCGTAAATGTATAAACGGTGCGCATGAGCACAAGGCAATGCGCGTTAGTGTCGGCACTGGTACGGTTTGAGGCTGAAATCACATGCGGCAACTTAGAATTCCAAAACCCGAAGCAGAGCAAAGTCTGCGAGTTCAATTAGGCGCTTTTCGCGGCGATTTGATTCCTTTGGTTGTGATGGCTCACCGGCAAAACCTTTAGTTTTTTTACAATTTTATAGTTTATTGACGCGTGGACTTTTAAAGAAAATGGCGAAACGTTTTTTCTCCCGCCATGCGTGAGTAAAATTTTATTTGGTGCGTTCCGGCACGCCGCTTATTATGTGTGCTTGTGTTTTAAAAAAGTAATAATTTGGCTTATAATACTCGGTAGCTGAACTGCAATATTTTAGCATTTTTAACGCACGTCTTAAAAAACAAAAAAATATCGATAGCCGATAGCATCTTTTCCTGCTTTATTTTTTGATGGAGTGGAAGCGTGGGCGAGTTAGTGTTACATAGTCAACGCAATATCCTGTTTAAAATTTTGTATAAGAGCATTGCGAAAATGGATTCCAAATAGCAAGTGTGCGTTATCCAGAAATATATAGTTATGCCCTATATAAACATTATGCCTTGAGGATTCGTCACAGCCGTAACTCAAATCAACGTCTCTGTTTCCTATTTCATAATCTGGTTTTGCGATCTGCAACCATGGCATCCCTGTTTATGGTATAGTAACTATAATACGCGCAGAAAAAATATGAAGAGGCGTAATAGTCGTAGTAGTGTAAAGTGACAGTTCCAGTGATAACAAAAACTTAGCTATATCAAACGTTATTCGTATATGATAACGAGGAACAAATGAACTCGATTTCGAGCAATAACATCCCTTGTTTTTTTGTTAGCTCGCGCGTGCCCAGCCTCAGAAGTTGAAGTTCGTAAAAACAAAAGTAAGGAAAAATGCGTGACCGTCAAATTCTTTTTACGTTTGAGAAGAGTTGACCTTGCAAAATAAATTCCAATCGCTACCAAGAGAGGAAGCACCACGCACGCGACCGGAATATTCTCTTGTGCACTTCAGAGTATATCCGGCGGCGGAAACAACTAAAAGAGCCGGAGGGAAGTTGAGACAGTTTTGAAACTACATGTCCAGAAGAATTCGAACTAGGATAATTTTGAACGCGCTTAGGGCGCCCCTTTCTAGTGTCCAATTTCGACCCTTTGCATTCTCAATTTCATTATTTAGACGTATGTTATTTTGCATTCGCATCCAGTTTGCGTTTCTGTATAATTGTGCAGAACAATTGGGTTTACAATTTTTGTTGCTTAATAATAGGCGTCTACCTCCATATTCTGCGTCAATTTGGCCTAAACAGCGCGCTGAATATTTTTTTTTATATCACCCTTGGGAGAAACGCTTGCGAATACATGCTTATGGTTTTCACGGACCCAAGGTTTGCAAGAATTTGTGTAACACGCGGCTCGTAAAATGCCGCTTTTGTTTTTAGATGAGGTGTATGAAAGCGATTACGAAAGTCGATTCGCCCTGAGAGTCATTTGAAGGTGCTTTTCACTTTGTTGTTTCCCACTTGCATGTTCATTGAAAATATCCTCGACTACTAGAGCAGCTGATCTCATGATTTCCCTCTATATTAGGTTCAGCACCATTGAACCCTTCTATTTTTCTTGCAGGTGAACTGTTAGTGCTATAAGCAGCTTTACTCGGAAGTGACAAGAAAACTCTTCATCCAAATTAGCCTCCATAACCTACTGTATAGGAATGATGGAAACAATATTGGAATTACTACTGAATGCTCTACCAACAATAAATCAGTGTATACATTTGTTCCTTTCTTCGTTCCTGCGTGTTAACTATTCAAACAAGATTTGGAGGGTACGGTGAGAAAAAGGACTGCGACAGGCAGCAAACAAGCGCGTGAAAAAAAACGTTTTTTGGCAACTATTTTGAGAGCAATTAAGGAAATACGAAGTGCATCGAGAATAGGCAATTTACAAAAAATGAAGCATGCAAAGCCTCCCTTAATGATATGAATAGCAAGAACGAGTTCGAAATGAAACTATAGTTTATTTACCCAAGCTTGGCTTAATTAGAAACGGACATAAAATATGGGCATGGATACAAATTACATACAAGTTCCAGGGAGAGGGTTGTTGGCAGCATTGATCACATTTAGCAGGCACAGGGTCCTTGTCTGCTTTGTTCTCATCAAACGAAGCTGTCGAAGGAGTCGCGTTTTTACACAAGCACAACAATGTCGTCTTCATCAGAGTCACTGTAGGAGTCATCAGGACACGAGGCAGACATTATTTCCTCCGCTTTCTTTATCACCATGTTCACGAAAAAGCGCCAGCGCAGGCACTCGCTTTGCCGACCGGAAGGCATCAAGTCCATTTCGCTGCGGGAAACAGCCAGGATTCGGCAGGCGTCGATGTAAGTCGCTTCACAATATTGGGTAGTCGGCTGAGAGACGCGCGCGTGGAACTGAACTATTGTTGCCACCAGCAAAAGGCGATGTTGACTCTATGGCTCGGCAAAAGTTGAGCAGGGACTCGCGAGGCCGTACGACTGAAGCTTGGCTGCAACAAGCCAAGAATTGCTTGTTTCTCGAAGCACTACACATTTCAAGTGTCGAAGATGCAGAGGGTAGATAAAACTGGACTGGTTTAGGGAAAGCAGAATCTTTACCCTTTCCTTCTCTAGTCGTGTGGAAGCCCGGCTGTTCACTCCCGTTATCTTATATCTACAGAGAGAAAAACATATTCAGAACCAGCTGGTGGTGACCCACTTTTGCTCTCGTGCAAATTACAAACTGACATGGGCTGGAGAGGTCCCTAAGCAGGACAGGTAATGGTTAAAAGCATGTTCAGCACAGGGAAAGAAGAAGAATGACGACACGACACGCAAAGCTCTAAATTTAATACCGACGGCCATGTTTTAACAGAATAACGCGGCTCAAACTACCAAACTGGCACTAAGCACAGTTTCGAATACCTGTCAAGAACTTAAGCGTAAATATATAAACTGTGCGCATGAGCACAAGGCAATGCGCGTTAGTGTCGGCACTGGTACGGTTTGAGGCTGAAATCACACGCGGCAACTTAGAATTCCGAAACCCGAAGCAGAGCAAAGTCTGCGAGTTAAATTAGGCGCCTTTCGCGGCGCTGTGATTCCTTTGGCAGTGCTGGCTCACCGGCAAAACCTTTAGTTCCTTTACAATTTTATAGTTTATTGACGCGTGGATTTTTAAAGAAAATGGCAAAACGATTTTTCTCCCGCCATGCGTGAGTAAAAGCTTATTTGGTGCGTTTCGGCACGCCGCTTATTGTGTGAGCTTGTGTTTTAAAAAAGTAATAATTTGGCTTATAATACTCTGTAGCTGAATTGCAATATTTTAGCATTTTTAATGCTCGTCATAAAAAACAAAAACTATCGATAGCCGATAGCATCTTTTCCTACTTTATTTTTTGATGGAGTGGAAGCGTGGGCGAGTTAGTGTTACATAGTCAACGCAATATCCTGTTTAAAATTTTGTATAAGAGCAAGCGAAAATGGATTCCAAATAGCAAGTGTGCGTTATCCAGAAATATATAGTTATGCCCTATGTAAACATTATGCCTTGAGGATTCGTCACAACCGTAACTCAAATCAACGTCTCTGTTTCCTATTTCATAATCTGGTTTTGCGATCTGCAACCATGACATCACTGTTTATGGTATAGTAACTATAATATGCGTAGAAATAATACGAGCAGGCGTAATAGTTGTAGTTGTGTAAAGTGACAGTTCCAGTGATCACAAAATCTTAGCTATATCAAACGTTATTCGTATATGATAACGAGGAACAAATGAAGTCAATTTCGAGCAATAACATCCCTTGTTGTTTTGTTAGCTCGCGCGTGCCCAGCCTCAGAAGTTGAAGTTCGTAAATTACAAAAGTAAGGAAGAATGCTTGACCGTCAAATTCTTTTTACGTTTGAGAAGAGTTGACCTTGCAAAATAAATTCCAATCGCTACCAAGAGAGGAAGCACCGCGCACGCGACCGGAATATTCTCTTGTGCACTTCAGAGTATGTCGGGCGGCGGAAACAACTAAAAGAGCCGGAGGGAAGTTGAGACAGTTTCGAAGCTACATGTCCAGAAGAAGAATTCATCATCATCATCATCATCATCATCATCATCATCAGCCTGATTATACCCACTGCAGGGCGAAGGCCTCTCCCATATCTCTCCACTTAATCCGGTTCTGTGCTAGCTGCATCCACTTGACCCCTGCGAACTTCTTAATCTCGTCCACCCACCTAACTTTCTGCCGCCCCCTGCTACGCTTTCCTTCCCTTGGAATCCAGTTTGTTACCCTCAGCGACCATCGGTTATCCTCTCTTCGCACTACATGTCCTGCCCATGTCCATTTCTTCTTCTTAATTTCCACTAGAATGTCGTTAACTTGAGTTATTTCTCTGACCCACTCTGCACGCTTTCTATCTCTTAATGTTACCCCTACCATTTTTCGTTCCATAGCCCTCTGGGTTGTCCTCAACTTAAGTAGAACTCTCTTGGTTAGCCTCCACGTTTCAGCCCCATAGGTGAGTACAGGCAAGATGCAACTGTTGTATACTTTCCTCTTGAGCGATACCGGTAAGCTGCTAGTCATAATCTGCGAGTGCTTGCCAAACGCGCTCCATCCCAATCTTATTCGAACTAGAATAATTTTGAACGCGCTTAGGGCGCCCCTTTCTAGTGTCCAATTTCGATCCTTTGCATTGTCAGTTTCATTATTTAGACGTACGTATTTTGCATTCGCATCCAGTTTATGTTTCTGTATATTTGTGCAGAACAATTAGGTTTACAATTTTTGTTGCTTACTAATATGCGCCTACCTCCATATTCTGCGTCAATTTGGCCTAAACAGCGCGCTGAATATTTTGTTTTATATCACCCTTGGGAGAAACGCTTGCGAATACATGCTTACGGTTTTCACCGACCCAAGGTTTGCAAGAATTTCTGTAACACGCGGCTCGTAATATGCCGCTTTTGTTTTTAGATGAGGTTTGTGAAAGCGATTGCGAAAGTCGATTCGACCTGAGAGTCCTTTGAAGCTGTTTTTCACTTTGTTGTTTCCCACTTGCATGTTCATCAAGAATATCCTCGACTACTATAGCAGCTGATCCCATGATTTCCCTCTATATTAGGTTCAGCACCATTGAACCCTTCTTTCTTGCACGTGAACTGTTAGTGCTATAAGCAGCTTTAGTCGGAAGGGACAAGAAAACACTCCATCCAAATTAGCCGCCATAACCTACTGTATAGGAATAACGGAAACAATATTGAAATAACTACTGAATGCTCTACCAACAACTAATCAGTGCATACATTTGTTCCTTTCTTCGTTCCTGCGTGGTAACTATTCAAACAAGATTTTGAGAGTAGGTTTAGAAAAAGGACTGCGACAGGCAGCAAACGAGCGCGTGAAAAAAAAAACAATGTTTTTGCTGGCAACTATTTTGAGAGCAATTAAGGAAATACGAAGTGCATCGAGAATAGTCAATTTACAAAAAATGAAGCATGCAAAGCCTCCCTTAATAATATGAATAGCAAGAAAGAGTTCGAAATGAAACTATAGTTTATTTACCCAAGCTTGGCTTAATTAGAAACGGACATAAAATATGGGCATGGATACAAATTATATAAAAGTTCCAGGCAGAGGGTTGTTGGCAGCATTGATCACATTTAGCAGGCACAGGGTCCTTGTCGGCTTTGTTCTCAGCAAACGAAGCTGTCGAAGGAGTCGCGTTTTTACACAAGCACAACAATGTCGTCTTCTTCAGAGTCACTGTAGGAGTCATCAGGACACGAGGCAGACATGATTTCCTCCGCTTTCTTTATCACCATGTTCACGAAAAAGCGCCAGCGCAGGCACACGCTTTGTTGACGGGAACGCATCAAGTCCATTTTGCTACGGGAAACAGCCAGGATTCGGCAGGCGTTGATGTAAGTCGCTTCACAATATGCGTTAGTCGGCTGAGAGACGCGCGTAGATGGAACTGAACCATTGTTGCCACCAGCAAAAGGCGATGTTGACTCCATGACTCGGCAAAAGTTGAGCAGGGACTCGCGAGGCCGCACGACTGAAGCTTGGCTGCAACAAGCCAAGAATGGCTTGTTTCATGAAGCACTACACATTTCATGTGTCCATGATGGAGAGGGTAGATAAAACTGGACTGGTTTAGTGAAAGCAGAGTCTACCCTTTCCTCCTCCAGACTTGTGGAAGCCCGGCTGTTCACTCCCGTTATCTTATCTCTACAGAGAGAAAAACATATTCAGAACCAGCTGGTGGTGACCCACTTTTGCTCTCCTGCGAATTAGAAACTGACATGGGCTAGAGAGGCCCCTAAGCAGGACAGGTCATGGTTAAAAGCTTGTTCAGCACAGGGAAAGAAGAAGAATGACAACACCACACGCAAAGCTCTTAATGTAATACCGACGGCCATGTTTTAACAGAATAACGCGGCTCAAACTGGCACTAAGCAAAGTTTCGAATACCCGTCTCTAACTTAAGCGTAAATGTATAAACGGTGCGCATGAGCACAAGGCAATGCGCGTTAGTGTCGGCACTGGTACGGTTTGAGGCTGAAATCACATGCGGCAACTTAGAATTCCAAAACCCGAAGCAGAGCAAAGTCTGCGAGTTCAATTAGGCGCTTTTCGCGGCGATTTGATTCCTTTGGTTGTGATGGCTCACCGGCAAAACCTTTAGTTTTTTTACAATTTTATAGTTTATTGACGCGTGGACTTTTAAAGAAAATGGCGAAACGTTTTTTCTCCCGCCATGCGTGAGTAAAATTTTATTTGGTGCGTTCCGGCACGCCGCTTATTATGTGTGCTTGTGTTTTAAAAAAGTAATAATTTGGCTTATAATACTCGGTAGCTGAACTGCAATATTTTAGCATTTTTAACGCACGTCTTAAAAAACAAAAAAATATCGATAGCCGATAGCATCTTTTCCTGCTTTATTTTTTGATGGAGTGGAAGCGTGGGCGAGTTAGTGTTACATAGTCAACGCAATATCCTGTTTAAAATTTTGTATAAGAGCATTGCGAAAATGGATTCCAAATAGCAAGTGTGCGTTATCCAGAAATATATAGTTATGCCCTATATAAACATTATGCCTTGAGGATTCGTCACAGCCGTAACTCAAATCAACGTCTCTGTTTCCTATTTCATAATCTGGTTTTGCGATCTGCAACCATGGCATCCCTGTTTATGGTATAGTAACTATAATACGCGCAGAAAAAATATGAAGAGGCGTAATAGTCGTAGTAGTGTAAAGTGACAGTTCCAGTGATAACAAAAACTTAGCTATATCAAACGTTATTCGTATATGATAACGAGGAACAAATGAACTCGATTTCGAGCAATAACATCCCTTGTTTTTTTGTTAGCTCGCGCGTGCCCAGCCTCAGAAGTTGAAGTTCGTAAAAACAAAAGTAAGGAAAAATGCGTGACCGTCAAATTCTTTTTACGTTTGAGAAGAGTTGACCTTGCAAAATAAATTCCAATCGCTACCAAGAGAGGAAGCACCACGCACGCGACCGGAATATTCTCTTGTGCACTTCAGAGTATATCCGGCGGCGGAAACAACTAAAAGAGCCGGAGGGAAGTTGAGACAGTTTTGAAACTACATGTCCAGAAGAATTCGAACTAGGATAATTTTGAACGCGCTTAGGGCGCCCCTTTCTAGTGTCCAATTTCGACCCTTTGCATTCTCAATTTCATTATTTAGACGTATGTTATTTTGCATTCGCATCCAGTTTGCGTTTCTGTATAATTGTGCAGAACAATTGGGTTTACAATTTTTGTTGCTTAATAATAGGCGTCTACCTCCATATTCTGCGTCAATTTGGCCTAAACAGCGCGCTGAATATTTTTTTTTATATCACCCTTGGGAGAAACGCTTGCGAATACATGCTTATGGTTTTCACGGACCCAAGGTTTGCAAGAATTTGTGTAACACGCGGCTCGTAAAATGCCGCTTTTGTTTTTAGATGAGGTGTATGAAAGCGATTACGAAAGTCGATTCGCCCTGAGAGTCATTTGAAGGTGCTTTTCACTTTGTTGTTTCCCACTTGCATGTTCATTGAAAATATCCTCGACTACTAGAGCAGCTGATCTCATGATTTCCCTCTATATTAGGTTCAGCACCATTGAACCCTTCTATTTTTCTTGCAGGTGAACTGTTAGTGCTATAAGCAGCTTTACTCGGAAGTGACAAGAAAACTCTTCATCCAAATTAGCCTCCATAACCTACTGTATAGGAATGATGGAAACAATATTGGAATTACTACTGAATGCTCTACCAACAATAAATCAGTGTATACATTTGTTCCTTTCTTCGTTCCTGCGTGTTAACTATTCAAACAAGATTTGGAGGGTACGGTGAGAAAAAGGACTGCGACAGGCAGCAAACAAGCGCGTGAAAAAAAAACGTTTTTTGGCAACTATTTTGAGAGCAATTAAGGAAATACGAAGTGCATCGAGAATAGGCAATTTACAAAAAATGAAGCATGCAAAGCCTCCCTTAATGATATGAATAGCAAGAACGAGTTCGAAATGAAACTATAGTTTATTTACCCAAGCTTGGCTTAATTAGAAACGGACATAAAATATGGGCATGGATACAAATTACATACAAGTTCCAGGGAGAGGGTTGTTGGCAGCATTGATCACATTTAGCAGGCACAGGGTCCTTGTCTGCTTTGTTCTCATCAAACGAAGCTGTCGAAGGAGTCGCGTTTTTACACAAGCACAACAATGTCGTCTTCATCAGAGTCACTGTAGGAGTCATCAGGACACGAGGCAGACATTATTTCCTCCGCTTTCTTTATCACCATGTTCACGAAAAAGCGCCAGCGCAGGCACACGCTTTGTCGACGGGAACGCATGAAGTCCATTTTGCTGCGGGAAACAGCCAGGATTCGGCAGGCGTCGATGTAAGTCACTTCACAATATGCGGTAGTCGGCTGAGAGACGCGCGTAGATGGAACTGAATCATTGTTGCCACCAGCAAAAGGCGATGTTGACTCCATGACCCGGGAAAAGTTGAGCAGGGACTCGCGAGGCCGCACGAATGAAGCTTGGCTGCAACAAGCCAAGAATGGCTTGTTTCATGAAGCACTACACATTTCATGTGTCCAAGATGGAGAGGGTAGATAAAACTGGACTGGTTTAGTGAAAGCAGTCTTTACCCTTTCCTCCTCTAGACTTGTGGAAGCCCGGCTGTTCACTCCCTTTATCTTATCTCTACAGAGAGAAAAACATATTCAGAACCAGCTGGTGGTGACCCACTTTTGCTCTGGTGCGAATTACATACTGACATGGGCTGGAGAGGCCCCTAAGCAGGACAGGTCATGGTTAAAAGCTTGTTCAGCACAGGGAAAGAAGAAGAATGACAACACCACACGCAAAGCTCCTAATGTAATACCGACGGCCATGTTTTAACAGAATAACGCGGCTCAAACTACCAAACTGGCACTAAGCACAGTTTCGAATACCTGTCTATAACTTAAGCGTAAATATATAAACTGTGCGCATGAGCACAAGGCAATGCGCGATAATGTCGACACTGGTACGGTTTGAGGCTGAAATCACATGCGGCAACTTAGAATTCCAAAACCCGAAGCAGAGCAAAGTCTGCGAGTTAAATTAGGCGCTTTTCGCGGCGCTGTGATTCCTTTGGCAGTGCTGGCTCACCGGCAAAACCTTTAGTTTCTTTACAATTTTATTGTTTATTGACGCGTGGATTTTTAAAGAAAATGGCAAAACGATTTTTCTCCCGCCATGCGTGAGTAAAAGTTTACTTGGTGCGTTTCGGCACGCCGCTTATTATGTGAGCTTGTGTTTTAAAAAAGTAATAATTTGGCTTATAATACTCTGTAGCTGAATTACAATATTTTAGCATTTTTAACGCTCGTTATAAAAAACAAAAACTATCGATAGCCGATAGCATCTTTTCCTGCTTTATTTTTTGATGGAGTGGAAGCGTGGGCGAGTTAGTGTTACATAGTCAACGCAATATCCTGTTTAAAATTTTGTATAAGAGCAAGCGAAATTGGATTCCAAATAGCAAGTGTGCGTTATCCCGAAATATATAGTTATGCCCTATGTAAACATTATGCCTCGAGGATTCGTCACAACCGTAACTCAAATCAACATCTCTGTTTTCTATTTCATAATCTCGTTTTGCGATCTGCAACCATGACATCACTGTTTATGGTATAGTACCTATAATATGCGTAGAAATAATATGAGCAGGCGTAATAGTTGTAGTAGTGTAAAGTGACAGTTCCAGTGATCACAAAATCTTAGCTTTATCAAGCGTTATTCGTATATGATAACGAGGAACAAATGAAGTCAATTTCGAGCAATAACATCCCTTGTTTTTTTGTTAGCTCGCGCGTGCCCAGCCTCAGAAGTTGAAGTTCGTAAATTACAAAAGTAAGGAAGAATGCGTGACCATGAAATTCTTTTTACGTTTGAGAAGAGTTGACCTTGCAAAATAAATTCCAATCGCTACCAAGAGAGGAAGCACCACGCACGCGACCAGAATATTCTCTTGTGCACTTCAGAGTATGTCGGGCGGCGGAAACAACTAAAAGAGCCGGAGGGAAGTTGAGACAGTTTTGAAGCTACATGTCCAGAAGAAGAATTCGAACTAGGATAATTTTGAACGCGCTTAGGGCGCCCCTTTCTAGCGTCCAATTTCGATCCTTTGTATTGTCAATTTCATTATTTAGACGTACGTATTTTGCATTCGCATCCAGTTTATGTTTCTGTATATTTGTGCAGAACAGTTGGGTTTACAATTTTTGTTGCTTACTAATATGCGCCTACCTCCATATACTGCGTCAATTTGGCCTAAACCGCGCGCTGAATATTTTGTTTTATATCACCCTTGGGAGAAACGCTTGCGAATATATGCTTATGGTTGTCACCGACCCAAGGTTTGCAAGAATTTGTGTAACACGCGGCTCGTAAAATGCCGCTTTTGGTTTTAGATGAGGTTTGTGAAAGCGATTGCGAAAGTCGATTCGACCTGAGAGTCCTTTTGAAGGTGCTTTTCACTGTGTTGTTTCCCACTTGCATGTTCATCGAAAATATCCTCGACTACTAGAGCAGCTGATCTCATGATTTCCCTCTATATTAGGTTCAGCACCATTGAACCTTCTATCTTTCTTGCACATGAACTGTTAGTGCTATAAGCAGCTTTACTCGGAAGGGACAAGAAAACTCTCCATCCAAATTAGCCTCCATAACCTACTGTATAGGAGTAATGGAAACAATATTGAAATTACTACTGAATGCTCTACCAACAATAAATCAGTGTACACATTTGTTCCTTTCTTCGTTCCTGCGTGGTAACTATTCAAACAAGATTCGGAGGGTACGGTGAGAAAAAGGACTGCGACAGGCAGCAAACGAGCGCGTGAAAAAAAACATTGTTTTTCTGGCAACTATTTTGAGAGTAATTTAGGAAATACGAAGTGCATCGAGAATAAGAAATTTACAAAAAATGAAGCATGCAAAGCCTGCCTTAATAATATGAATAGCAAGAAAGAGTTCGACATGAAACTGTAGTTTATTTACCCAAGCTTTGCTTAATTAGAAACGGACATAAATATGGCCATGGATACAAATTATATACAAGTTCCAGGGAGAGGGTTGTTGGCAGCATTGATCACATTTAGCAGGCACAGGGTCCTTCTCGGCTTTGTTCTCATCGAACGAAGCTGTCGAAGGAGTCGTGTTTTTACACAAGCACAACAATGTCGTCTTTATCAGAGTCACTGTAGGAGCCATCAGGACACGAGGCAGACATGATTTCCTCCGCTTTCTTTATCACCATGTTCACGAAAAAGCGCCAGCGCAGCCACAAGCTTTGTCGACGGGAACGCATCAAGTCCATTTTGCTGCGGGAAACAGCCAGGATTCGGCAGGCGTCGATGTAAGTCGCTTCACAATATGCGGTAGTCGGCTGAGAGACGCTCGCAGATGGAACTGAACCATTGTTGCCACCAGCAAAAGGCGATGTTGACTCCATGACTCGGCAAAAGTTGAGCAGAGACTCGCGAGGCCGCACGACTGAAGCTTGGCTGCAACAAGCCAAGAATGGCTTGTTTCATGAAGCACTACACATTTCATGTGTCCAAGATGGAGAGGGTAGGTAAAACTGGACTGCTTTAGGGAAAGCAGAGTCTTTACCCTTTCCTCCTCTAGACGTGTGGAAGCCCGGCTGTTCACTCCCGTTATCTTATCTCTACAGAGAGAAAAACATATTCAGAACCAGCTGGTGGTGACTCACTTTTGCTCTGGTGCGAATTACAGAGTGACATGGGCTGGAGAGGCCCCTAAGCAGGACAGGTCATGGTTGAAAGCATGTTCAGCAGAGGGGAAGAAGAAGAATGACGACACCACACGCAAAACTCTTAACGTAATACCGACGGCCATGTTTTAACAGAATAACACGGCTCAAACTACCAAACTGGCACGAAGCACAGTTTCGAATACCTGTCTATAACTTAAGCGTAAATGTATAAACTCTGCGCATGAGCTCAAGGCAATGGGCGTTAGTGTCGGCACTGGTACGGTTTGAGGCTGAAATCACATGCGGCAACTTAGAATTCCAAAACCCGAAGCAGAGCAAAGTCTGCGAGTTCAATTAGGCGCTTTTCGCGGCGCTGTGATTCCTTTGGTAGTGCTGGCTCACCGGCAAAACCTTTAGTTTTTTTACAATTTTATAGTTTATTGACGCGTGGACTTTTAAAGAAAATGACAAAACGATTTTTCTCCCGCCATGCGTGAGTAAATGTTTATTTGGTGCGTTTCGGCACGCCGCCTGTTATGTGAGCTTGTGTTTTAAAAAAGTGATAATTTGGCTTATAATACTCGGTAGCTGAATTGCAATATTTTAGCATTTTTAATGCTCGTCATAAAAAACAAAAAATATCGATAGCCCATAGCATTTTTTCCTGCTTTATTTTTTGATGGAGTGGAAGCGTGGGCGAGATAGTGTTACATCGTCAACGCAATATCCTGTTTAAAATTTTGTATAAGAGCATTGCGAAAATGTATTCCAAATAGCAAGTGTGCGTTATCCAGAAAAACATAGTTATGCACTATATAAACATTATGCCTTGAAGATTCGTCACAACCGTAACTCAAATCAACGTCTCTGTTTCCTATTTCATACTCTGGTTTTCCTATCAGCAACCATGACATCACTGTTTATGGTATAGTAACTATAATATGCGTAGAAATAATATGAACAGGCGTAATAGTTGTAGCAGTGGAAAGTGACAGTTCCAGTGATCACAAAATCTTAGCTTTATCAAACGTTATTCGTATATGATAACGAGGAACAATTTAAGTCAATTTCGAGCAATAACATCCCTTGTTTTTTTTTGTTAGCTCGCGAGTGCCCAGCCTCAGAAGTTGAAGTTCGTAAATTACAAAAGTAAGGAAAAATGCGTGACCGTCAAATTCTTTTTACGTTTGAGAAGAGTTGACCTTGCAAAATAAATTCCAAATCGCTACCAAGAGAGGAAGCACCAAGCACGCGACCGGAATATTCTCTTGTGCACTTCAGAGTATGTCCGGCGGCGGAAACAACTAAAAGAGCCGGAGGGAAGTTGAGACAGTTTCGAAGCTACATGTCCAGAAGAATTCGAACTAGGATAATTTTGAACGCGCTTAGGGCCCCCCTTTCTAGTGTCCAATTTCGATCCTTTGCATTGTCAATTCCATTATTTAGACGTATGTAATGTTGCATTCGCATCCAGTTTATGTTTCTGTATATTTGTGCAGAACAATTGGGTTTACATTTATTGTTGCTCTCATAGTAAACAGAAGAATGGACAAAGCAGTGCTAGGGTACAAACCCAAAAACGACCGAATGATTTCACTTCAAATCCAAGGTCACCCTTTCAACATAACAGTTATCCAAGTCTATGCACCGACCACTGCTGCTGAAGAAGCTGACGTTGAGAGATTTTATGCGGACCTACAATTCCTTTTAGACCGCACCCCATCATCAGACGTCGTTTTTCTCATAGGAGACTGGAATGCTAAGGTCGGGAGTGAAGAAATATCCAGAATTACAGGCAAGTTTGGTCTTGGTGAGCCAAATGAAGCTGGGCAGAGGCTAGTAGAGTTCTGTCAAGAAAACAACCTGACCATAGCGAATACTCATTTTCAACAGCACAAGAGGCGCCTGTACACATGGATTTCACCGGACGGTCTGTACAGGAATCAGATCGATTATATTACTTGCCGGCAGAGATGGAGAAGCGCTATACAAGCAGTAAAAACAAGGCCTGGAGCCGATTGTGGCACCGATCATCAGCTTCTTGTTGCCAAAATTAAGCTTCGATTGAGGAAAACGCAGAAAACTAGAAGGCCTTTCAGGTATGATCTGGATCAGATTCCATTAGAATATGCTGTGGAAGTGAGGAATCGATTTCAAGAATTAGATCTAGAAGACAAAGAGCCCGAACAGATGTGGACTGATGTTCGTGATCTAATACAAGAAGTTGCTACTAAGGTAGTTCCAAAGCAAAAGAAATGCAAAAAAGCAAACTGGTTATCTGAAGAGGCTTTGCAAATATCTGAGGAAAGGAGGATGGCAAAAGGTAAGGGGGAAAGAGAAAGATACAACCCAAGCAGCACACCAGCATTGGTCCAACAATGGTTCATCACTGGAAAAGAATGGCATCAATATTGGACTGATATTGGCATTTGGGCATTTTACTACATTCTCCATTCTTGGTCCATCTTTCGTTCCAAGATTGGTCCAGTGTTCAACCAAGCTGGAGCCACCAATGTAGGCACAATATTAGACTTTCCATTCATGCACCATGATTCTTGCCAATACTGTCCAGCATTATACCATCATTGTATTACCAATATTTGTTTAATACCAGCTATTCCATTGATGGCCCATTGTCAATGCCAATATCATACCAATGGTTAGCCATTGCAGGTGCACTGGCTACTCCATTCATGCCGCATATTGTCGATACCAATATTAATCGAATGGTTTATGGGTACACCGGCTACTCCATTCATGTACCATTGATGATGTCAAGATTACACATTTTGTGGCACTGCCTGTGCAGGCCATAAAATGCAGCCTTTTTCATTCTATCCATATTCGTGACAGCACATCGAACTTGCTGGGACAATAATGACCTTTCAAATTGGAATGGCCATAATAATTCAAATTGTCGCTCATGAGCAACCAGTAGATATTCACAAAACAAGGGCATGGTTCACAAAGAGATAATATTTATTGCAATTGTTACTATAGACGGCAGTTGTTACTAGCCAGCGCTGAGGGCACACACAGCCGCAGTTATCAGGGCAGTGGCAGGGTTGGTCAGGGCAGGGCGGGCTCTCGGGAAGTGGAAGGGGCCAGGGAGCTGGAGGTCACACTCATAGGCGTAGTGAGGGGGCTGACCCTGCAATTGCATTCACAGGTGGCATGCCTGGTTCGACAGGGGAGGTTTCAGCAAAACGCCTTTTTCTTCCACCCCCCCTGTCACAGGAACCAGGCAGCCACCTGCGAATAAATGCCTGTGCCTCCAAATCGTCCACCCCAACTTTTTCGCAAAAGGCACCTGCACAAAAACAATTAGGAAACAAAATTTACAACACTATTACGAGGCATATAAAATCGCGTGCATTATTTTAGGAAGATGTAGAAAATTCCAGAATTCATGTACCGAAATTCATGGTCAATGAGAAACACTACACTGATGAGTTCCAGATTAGTTTCAGCTGCCTTGGGTTTATTAGGATGAAAGACGCACATACATTGCATAGCATGTGCCCTGTTGAATTTTGATCGCCTCCACAGCAATATGGCTGAGACAGCCAGTGTTTCATCCCACACAAGGAATTAGTGCTTGATTGTCGGCTGTCTCCGCATATGACTGGCGCGCTAGTTTTTTGCCGCTCCTACGCTTTCGGCGATGTGCAAACAGTTTATACTAAATATCGTTACCAAGAGAATGTTCGGCGACCATTTGCATTTTTTTTAACTGGCTAGATATAATATACACAAGCGATCTAAGCCCACGACTGCTGCACTGGCCGCTGGTTAGCTGATATACGCTTTTGACTGGTTTTGTGGGTAGTTCACTTAAACGGGAGCTCACTTAAACGGGTAGCTCACAGGTGCATCATTTTTACACATATACTGCTTGTCCGAGCAAATTTGATCCAAGGGATAAAAAAAAAACATTTCGGAGGCAGGCAAAGGAAACCAGATACATATTGCTGGAAGCTACCTTGAGCGCCACAGAAAAGGTTTTGTTTGGAATCCTTAATTGACATTATTTACCTAAATTACTGATTATTGACTTACACAATACATGGTGTTGCTACTTTGAAGAGTACCGGCACAAACCACGTTTGATTATTTGCGATAAAGAGCCCTCACGTCTGCATTTTGAACGCCAGATACAGTAGGAAACCACGAAAATACAAAAATCAGATTCCTGGACAATACAATTGAGGACTTGGCTTGGCTCGACAGCCCTGTGTAGCGTTAGACCTACAAGTTGCCTATGGTTTCTTCGTCCGCGCCAGCACATTCGTCCAGCAAGACTGTATTTGTATTTTATAGCTAAAAAATACTGTTCCACTCATTTGTATCCTTACCGCTTTGTAGTCATTATCCGCATTGCAAAGTTCGGCGCGCTCATTGTAACTCGAGCCTTCATGTGCGCCAAAGGGTCGACGCGAAGCAACCATCGCCAGCATATCACCCTTACTCATGCATGGGGCTAGCCATCATAGCGGCAGGTTATTTTGTCCGCTCAAAATCATGTTGTGAGCAGCACAATCGAGGTGCGCGAATGGGCTGGTAACGGTATCTACATAACCCGGAATTTATCTGCAGCTGGAAAAAAAGGTACACATGAGGTTTCTAACAGCAAATATTGAAACAGGGGTTTCCGAACGTGCTCACCGACTCTAAGTCCTACTTATTGTCTAAAGTGAATATTTAGTACTTGAAGCGAATAACCTCACTTCGCTACGTACACAATAAAAATTTTCTGCGCTGTCCTAAGTTGCTGCCAGCAATGCGCCACCGGTTTCCATCGTGTTTCTAATGGTTTATTTATAACCCTTGGCTCAAGATATGGGGCGCAGCAGGTGTGATGTAGCTTGAATAAAACCTGCAAGAGATTATATATATAGGTAGATTTGTAAGGTTTACAGATTTCACTTACAAATTCTACGGGAATCGCGTCACTGCGGCCTTTCTTTGACACGTAATAGCGCTATATTCGTGGCTAAAATAAAGTACTCAACGTATCATTTAAGCTTAGCAATTGCAGCTGTAACAGAAAGTGAGGGCCGGCGACAGCTAAGGTGTGCCTAGCTTTCAAATTTTCTTAGATGACACAACCGTTCGAAATATGGAATATTAAAAAAAGCCCTTGATATTGACTTTCTCACAGCGTATTATGGGTGCCTTAGTTTAGAAACATAATCCAGGTCCCATGGCCATCTTTCGTTTCCAATGAAATTCTTATATGTGGTGGGCGAATATCTAGACACAAAAGAATTAACTTTAGTTTTTCAAGATACGCGTAGTTCCCTCGAAAAAAAAATTGTGTGGTATATCTCTAGAGGTAGAAAACGCTGTTTTTTCCATTTCAAAATGCTGCAAGTTTGGATACCATGATTTTGTCATCTACTATGTTTTACTCACTAAATATATGCAGGTTTTACATTTACAAACACTATTAGAAACCTGTTTTGTTTTTGCAGTTGAGTTATTAAAAAATCGCAAACTTTGCTTCAGGAGCGTTATGCTGCAAAAATATTATTCATTTTTAACCTTATGTACTGGCATATGATGCATTAGGTTGGTTGCACTAAATATGTTTTCACTTCCTGACGCATGCTCTTAATTCCAGGCAGTATCTGGAGCTCCAGACCACTAGGTGTGTTCTCCACAACGGATCAAAATTGCTCAGAATTCGAAAACAGCAGTAAAGGGCAAATTTGTGCAATTAAATAAAGATCACCAGGGATTTTCATTCAAATCCCTCTCAAAAATCTTCAGTACCTCAAAAATATCGCGGACTGAAAAGTGTTGCGTTATACTGTTTAAAAATATAACACTAAATATTAAACCGAGTGCTTGTGCTGATAATGGCCAAATTCAGCCTTCATTCTTGCAAGATCCAATAATATCTTGGCACGGAAACTATTTCTCTACATTATCTAGGTTCCATTCTTTATTTATGAAAAAATTTGAAGCTCTAGATTTGTGTGTGTTTCTGCATATTATTTTGAAATTGGACAAAAGTAAGAAAATGTTAAAATAAGGAAAACTGATTAGAATTGAAGAAACGGCCGCAACATCAATTTTTATCAAAATCTGTAGAAACAATGCAAAGTATATTATTAATATGAGTCAGTAAATATATTGAATTCTGCAAAATGTAATATTAGAAATATAAAAATGCCTGTTTTTGTTCTATAAATGTGCTTATATGGCTCCCCCTTATGGAGTAGGCATCAAAACTTCAAGTTAGTATTTGCTGAATTTAGTTACATTTTACCTTAAGTAAAATGTAAAACCTTGTCAGCGCTTATACATCCTTTTTCTGCTTCTGGGCAAATAGCTTAAAATGGTATTGATTCACTATTTCTGTCAATTTCATGGCAGACCGCAAGTGAAGGCTGAACTTTTTCTCTGTCCTGCATTCTTTTTTATTGCTAGGTGCAATAGTATTCAATCTAGTTTATTAATATAATATTCCATTTCTCAGCTTTGACCACCACTAAGGATACCATATTTTTGAAGATGATTTTTCAATGTGTAAGTTTTATAATTACAATCATAAGCAAATCGCTTTCCAGCGTAATAATTTTGGTGGCGTTACAGAGAACACACATAGAAGGTTAGAGTCTCCAAATTCTGCCTTAAATTAACAATATGACCTGCGTAATAAACACAGAATGTTTTAGTGCAAACGACGTAACGCATCACGTCAGTATGTAAGGTTGAACATTAACATTTTTGTAGCGCGTTGTTCTTGAAGCAAAATTGCGATTTTTTACTAAATCAACGGCATCAATGAAACACACTTTTAATACTTCTTATACAAGTAAATGTTACGCAAATGCGGTGAGTAAAAAGCAATGAATGACAAAATTTTACGCAACCAGCCGGCCTCCAAAACTTTTTGAAACGACAAAAACGGCGTTTTCCAGCTTTAGTGATAGGCGTTTTTTTTTTTTTTTCGAGAATACTACGCCGCATCTGGCAAACCTAAGGGTCATTCCTTTGTGTCGAGACATTAGCCCACTACATATGAAAATTTAATTTAAAAAAATGGTCATGGCACCACGATTACTGTTCCTGTCCGAAGACATCCATATTTGTTTTCATTTCGTCTCTTCAAACAGGCTGGTTTAGCCAATGCGGTGAATAAAAATATCATCGCATATATTAAAGATTTTCGCGCTATATGTTATAGCTAAAGCTACCTAGATTGTCACAACTGTCATACATTATTTGTAGCTGGAACAATATCACAAAAGGGATTCGATTGCAAATTGTTCGCTAGTTAAATAGACGTACGAGATGACACACGTATACTTTGTAGAATAAAATTTAGGAAAGAGCAGATACAAACTACAGGCGAATAATGCTATGATATGGAGCATATGTATTAATCCGATTAACAGTAAAAAAATCAACTTTTAACATATTAATATATTCGACAAACTATTGGATGCTCACATAGGAACACAGTTAATGAGCTCATCCACGCATATAATGTCTATGGGCATTAGATGTGTGGATGACTTCGTTTTATTCCAATTCGTGCGTCACTCAAAATAATTGAGCGAGAAAAAAGTTAATGTCTACACAATTTTCAGTGAGTATACCACAAATTATACTAAGGTGCCTCATATATGTCACATCACCTAGCAAGTGAAATGGGATAACAGAAGTAATCAGACTCTAACTCTGATCAGCATTTCGCTTTTGCGCCATCTTTGTAAGTTTTTAGGCAGGCTTTTCCACTGATTATCCTCTTCTTTATACCCCTGCCACCCACAGGACACAAATCTTCTGGGGGTACCGAACTGCTGGTTTTCGCACCAGTGATACAACTTAATCGATCCATTTATACGTAGAAAACACTCTCGATGCGCACCTAAAAAAAATGAAAGCATGTATGTGTAGGCGAAATCATTCACCGGCGATTTAATGATATGATTTGAACAATAAAATCACACTCGAAGTAACAAAAAAGTGGTGGAGAGATAGGAATTGAAGCAATGAAAGGCGGTTGCTTTCTGCAAAAATAAAAATAAAAAGAGGTCCACCGTCTATAAGAATAGGCAATAACAATAAGGCATATTTAAAGGTGCATGCAGCAGTTACAGCGATGCAGTGCTACCTTTTTTTAGGCAGGCTTTTCCGCTGATTTTCTTCTTCTTTATTGCCCTTCCAACCACAGGACACACATATTCTGGGGGTTGTCGGTTTTCGCACCAGTGAGACAACTCAATCGATTCATTTCTACGTAGAAAACGCTCCCGATGCGCATCTAAAAAAATGAAAGCATGTATGTGCAGGCTAAATCATTCACACATGATAAAACAATATGATTTGAACAATGAAATCAAATGATCACACCCAGAGCAACAAGAAAGTGGTGGAGAGACAGAAATTGAAGCAATGAAAGACGGTTGCTTACTGAACAAAGCCTATAGCAAGAGGTCCTGCGTCTATAAGAATAGGCAATAAATTAAGGCACGTTTATAGGTGCATGCAGCAGTTAAAGCGATGCAGTGTTACCTTTCTTTTTCACTGCAGTGATTGGTATAAATATTACAGCAATTGCTAGGCATCTCAGGTAACCCCATTGAAAACTTCATCCAAGATACCGAGGAGCAGTGGCGTGTTATTTGCAGCTGTTAACGGAAAAACAGGCTATCCTATGAGTGCATGCGCATTTCCTCCTTTTTGTACCTTGAATAAAAGCGACTGAACAGTGAGTGTTGCAAGAGGTGCAGCGTCCCTAGGAATGGGGAACAAAATTAGGTTTTAGTAAGCAGAGGTACAAAAAGAAGCAAATATGCCTGCAATAATAGCATGATGGCCTACCTTTTGATCAACAGCTGTAAACAACCTGTCACTGCCAGTCGGTTCTTTAGATAGGCTTATCAATGCCAGAGCTTAAACCTAAGAGCAATATGAGTAATATTTATTGCGGTCACGGCCGTAAACAATTCTAGCGCAACACTCCATTACTGTAACTATTCAACAGTCCATTTATACATATCGTTCTATAAAGAACCATGCACATCATATTAAGTTGCTCTTTTCTACTCCCAAATGATTTCTTATAGAATTAGAATACGTGGATCGCTGCTTCGGTTTCAACATTCTTGCACGATGGCTATGGCGTGCACTTCATGCATACGGTACGGTACGTGAGGTACAAAGAGCTGTAATTGCCGAACAGGCGGACCTGACGGCCTGTCCCATTTCGCCTGAAAGTCCGCGCCGTGATCGAGCGCTTCGCGAGCAACATATTTCGGGCGATATGGTTGCCTCATACCGGCCGTCAATGTTTTGTACAATGTGTCCCGCGTGCACATTGTTTACTTTGCAGTGACAGGGACGCAGTCCACACACGGCTTATGTGCCTTTTTGTTTGTATTGTTATTTTCCCCCGCCTTCGAAGCGCGTCTGCGAAATCGCTCTCCTATTGTCGCCGCTTTCTGATAACGCCCTCACCTGAAGGCGCGTGCTCAGAAGGGGGGCGTCGATTAAAAAAATTTTGAAAAGGGGCTCACTTGCGCTGTTCACGGCTTTCAATTCCTCAATATAATATTAACCCTTATAAAAGTGGAGGTTCATTATGACTTGATTATAGCCTAATCATCAAGCGGCATCACGCACACAATGTCCGCCCCACTGTAAAATTCGCTTGCACAGACGGCACGGACAGTTTTCAAAACTTCGTCTGTACATCTGAAAACAAAAAACTGCCCTTAACTCTTCAGAAAATCCAAAAACTGTGTGAACATGGCTTTCTGCGCGCATAAGAGAGGCTGTCCAAAATATATGTACAAAGCTGGGCGCATAGTATCTGGTTACTAATTGATTGCGGCGCGCTGCACAGTAAAAAAACTTCGCAAATGGCTGCCTGCAGTGTTTTGTCACGTGTTGGTGGCATACACACCTGTTACGCACGGCTCCTCTATTTTCCGCGCAAATGCTATTCATATCGCAGCCAGCAAATAAGTCCACGCAGTTGGTTGCATGTAACCAGGACGAAAATTCGCTTAGTTCTTGAAGTCATGCTTCACGCAGTTGTTTCGAAAAGAATACGGAAAGAGAACATTTGGGACTGGCGGGAGATTATATAGAACCAATTATGAAGCAATGGCATGCTGCAAAGATATATACTCACGGTCTAAGATGACGGCGTTCACTGAGTCCGATAATGCCGATGGTATTCCGCCATTGCTGTAATCCGTACTCCGGCGACATATCACAGCTCAGCTATTCACTGATATGTAGCAAGCACAAACCGGAGCACATGGACATGTATAGGCGCAAGAGAAAATTATGCACAGCGCAATGAAAAAGAAAGTTAATGAGGGAAGAAATTAAAGAAAGGTTTAAGAAGCTGTCACAAGACTTGTAGCGTCTTCAACAAGCTCTGAAACGAACGCTTCGGGAGGAGGCCGCACAGCAGCGCAGCTGGGGATGCTTTCTGTTGTGTCTTGCACGTAGACGCGTAGGCGAGGGGCAACAGCGAACCGCTCAACCAGTGCGCGATTCCCGCCGCGGTGTTGTGTTCGCATGGGCTGCGCGTGGGAACGAAGGACCAACGACCCTCTCAACATTCCGTTCCTCCCAGCCCTCTTCTGCTTGCACCGGCCAGCCGTGACTTCGGACCGTGCCGATGAGCGGCCGCCAGCGCGCACCGCTCGAGTCGAGTTCTAAAAAATAGTTTTGTTTTGTGTGTTCGCAATCGCATTGTTTCTTCAAGCCAACCACGTACATAACCTCTTCTAAAAAAAATAGAAAGCCTCCTCATCTACCATCCACATTCTTGCGTAAATCCATACAGTTGGTGCATCGACAAATGCGCGCGTCATCTTTCCCCTCCCGTTCGCCACCTATGATCGAACAAAGGATGGTCGTTCGACCTTTTATATTTACTTCAAAATATTATATATTGTTGCGTGATGACTGATTAATAATGACGAAGAGGCGGAGTTCCGTGCTTCTCTTCTATTCTGGCCAACTTTGGTTATAGATTAATCAAATTATGTTCAAGTTATCTAGCTGAAAATTATCTGACTAAATATATAGTTTTTATTTGTATTCAGTTGTTCGCTTTTCAGGTATGAGTAGATGTTTTTATAAAAATTCTCAACATCGGCCCAGGAAATGAAAATTTCCTAATTTGCAGGCCTTTATTTCAGAAAAGGTTCATGTTAGAGCAGCAATAATTCCACAATATGTTCTCAGCATAATTATCCGCAAACAGCTAAAACTCATATTTTTATGACATTTGAATACAAAGATACGATCGCGCTAATTTACAGAAAACAGCGAATATTGAAAATTTTTAGGAAAAAAAAACAGTTTTAAGATTGTTCAAACTTTTTCCACCCATTCTACACTACCTCAGCTTTCAAAAACATTAAAAAACACCTTGCATAATTTTGTAGCGCAAGTAATTATGGCCACTTCGATAAAGCCTTTGTCCAATTATAGCGCACCGCGCAGTTCTGAAGATTCTACGGAATTTGTGAATTGTTCAAGGTTTTTAAATTTTGGCATATAATTTTGTAACAGGGAGAAATATATTTACAAAAGAGGATTAAATATATATACATTGAGGAACAGCCAAGGAGCCAGGCTACGAGGGCCCCCGTTCGACGCACTTCTTTTTCTTAATCTTCCACAAACGAGCGCGCCACTTCGTCCTCATCATTCTCCAGCTATAACAATATTTCTTCGGTCATGTTTTGTCTCGACTTCGCGAATCGACGATGACAGACACAGCAATGAATGATTCAGAATCAATTTTGTGCGCGTCGAGGTTCTGATGCGCTGTGGCATCAGGCAACACACAGACGTTTTTCGCAATCACCTTCACCTTAACGCGGATTGCACAAAAAGACAATAACGTTCAATGAGCAAGCAACGTATTCCAAATCATTTTAGTAGAATGAAAGAATTGGAAAGGGCAAGGAAAACTGCCTCATTAAAACAATGTTTCTGGGCTGCATTCGTTTTTTCGAATGACTCGACAGCGCACATTATTTTCATTCCTGTACAGTTTTTTTATTCCTTTGCCACCGCCTAGCGCGGCTGGAATGGTCAAACTCTAAACTAATAGGCGGAACAAACTATTTTTGTTGTTTATTGTCGATATATATGTTGTGCGCCATATAAATGTACCGGGGCCTGCATGCTCGCAGTCTGCGCGAAAAACTGTCATTTTTTTACCACCGTGTGAATGCCCAAAACTAAAATGGTAACCTCGCGAGTCTTTCGGCTTTTCATTTTCATGAAATTGATTGCCAGTGATTGCGTCCAGAAAGTACACACATCATATTCGGTCCTTTCTCCAGGTAAACAGACGATGCTGCGCGTAGTTCCTTATGGATAATACAAAAGCACTAGAACAAAAACATCGCTGAGAAAATGGTCATTTGTTCCTTCAACTTGAGGCAACGTTTCCCTTCTCGGCAATGAAAACGCTACCTTCTAATCACTAATTTAATGTCACATGATCATGCTATGGCGACACGGTTTCGTTTTGTATGCGCGTTCTCGCTGACAACTGGATTTGTACTAGAGGTTAAGTAGATGCAGGGATGTAATCGGCGTCCAATACAGGCATATTGGTCGTGAGTGCTAGCCGGCCTGGGGTATACATATGTGGTCGCACGGTCGTGCTATCATCAGATATAATTGTGCGACAAACGTATGCGCCTGCGACAAAATCTGCATGCATGCCAATAGCCTAAAACCGTAAACACATTTAGCTGACCCCCAAAAATGCGCTGCATACGAGCGCACCGAACAGACGAATCCAGACAGCTGCAGCGGTACGTGCTTGAATGCGTTATAGTAATTGTCCCGTACGTGGTACTCTGTGAGGTCCGAACGATCGATCGGCTGAAATGTTGTCGGAATTAAATGCCGCGGTTCGGCGTCCAGCGCACGTGCATTCAACCATAAAAATGTAGAATTTGTTTTGATTGAATGGTCAACGGAAAATATTCACTTCGGTAGCCCATTAAAGCTGCGTTTTTAGGATGGCAATGACAATCAGGAGATCAGGGTGCAAAGTGGTCCATCGTGGGCAGTTTTCATACAGGGATAGCTAATATTGAAAAAACACAAGACAAATTGGTCCATTACAGCCAGTTTAAAAAAAAACGGGACGGTCAACGTCGGAAGAACACAGGACACCTTGTTCCATTGTAGCCAGTTTTAAAAACTGAACGGGCAACACCGGAAGAACACAGGACAGCATGGTCCATTGTAGCCAGTTTCAAAAAAGGAATGGCCAACGACGGCGGAACATCGGACAACTTGGTCCATTGTAGCCAGCTTTAAAAAACTGAACATCCAATACTGGAAGAACAGAGGATAACATTGTCCATTGTAGCCATGTTTAAAAACCGGAACCTCCAATGCTGGAACAACACAGGACAACTTGGTCCATTGTAGCCAGTTTTAAAAAACGGAAAACCCAACGACGGAGGAACGCAGGACAACTTGGACCATTATAGCCAGTTTTAAAACCCGGTGCGACCATATTGGAGAAACAATGGCAATCTCGGTCCAATATAGACATTCTATATGTACGGCAGCGCCAATATCTGGAACTCACTGTACATCTTGGCCCAAGCTAGCCAGTGCTGGCTATTGGCAGTGCCAACACTGGGAGAGCATTGGCTAGCCTGGGCCATTGTTGGACATGGTGTTGACTAGCATGTCCTATGTTGGGAGCATGCTGGTTAGGCTGGCCCACTGTGGGGCCACTGTTTGCCATCGTACTTACAACATTGGCCCAATGCTTTGTGCTGCCTGGGAAGGTTCTCAATGCGGATTTTCAGAAAATAGCAAGGAGAGATAAGAATGCCTTCCTGAACATACAGTGTCAAGCAGTTGAGGACAACAGCCAATTAAGAAACACAAGAGCTCTGTATAAGACAATCAAAGATATCAAAGGAAGCTTCTGTGCTAAGCTGGGCGTGATAAAGGACAAACGAGGCAAGGACCTCACTGAAGCCTCAGAGATAAAGAAGAGGTGGCAGGAATACACAGAAGAACTGTACAAGAAGGACCCGGATGTGCAATCCCAACATAGGACGGTTGTGATTACTGATCTCGAGCCGGGCATCCTGAAGAGTGAAGTTGAATGGGCCTTAGCCAGCCTTGCTAAGAACAAAGCAAGCGGAATTGATGGTATTCCAGCTGAATTGCTTCAAAACCTCAACCACGACGCTGTTAACACACTGCATACATTATGTCAAAAGATTTGGACAGCCCTGCAGTGGCCACAGGATTGGAGGAGGTCAGTTTACATCCCCATTCCAAAGAAAGGCAGTGCCAAAGATTGTTCCAACTACCGCACGATCGCGCTTATTTCGCATGCTAGCAAGGTGATGTTAAAAATCCTGCAAGGTAGGCTGCAGCAGTATGTGGATCGGGAGCTTTCGGACGTGCAAGCTGGGTTTCGCAAGGGCAGAGGAACTAGAGACCAAATTGCCAACCTTCGCTGGATCATGGAAAAAGCAAGATAGTTCCAGAAACCCATTTACTTCTGCTTTATTGATTATGCGAAAGCGTTTGACTGCGTAGATCACAGCAGATTGTGGCAAGCTCTCCAAGAGATGGGAGTTTCAATTCACCTCATCTGTCTCCTCAGGAACCTCTATGAAGAGCAAGAGGCCACAGTCAGAACTGGGCATGGTCTTACTGATTGGTTTCCGATTGAGAAAGGGGTGAGGCAAGGCTGCATACTGTCGCCCTGCCTATTTAACCTATATGCAGAGTGCATCAAGAGGAAGGCCGGTCTGGACGAGTCTTCAGCTGGAGTGAAGATTGCTGGAAAACGTATCAACAACCTTAGATATGCGGATGATACCACTTTAATGGCAGAAAGTGAAGTGGAACTTAAGAGACTTCTGATGCGCGTACAAGAAGAGAGTGAGAAGTTTGGGCTTAAACTGAACATTAAAAAGACGAAGATCATGGCGTCTTGCCCTATCAAGTCCTGGAGCATCAATGGACAAGAAGTGGAAGCTGTGACAGATTTTCTGTTCTTGGGCGCCAAGATTACCTCGGAAGGAGACTGCAGCCATGAAATTAGGAGACGCCTGCTTCTGGGAAAGAGAGCAATGGTTAGCCTTGACCGCCTAGTAAAGAGCAGAGACATTAGTCTGCCAACCAAGATCCGTATAACCCGTGCTATGGTCTTTCCAGTTGTGATGTATGGATGCGAGAGTTGGACTGTGAAAAAGGCTGACCGCCGAAGAATTGACGCGTTTGAATTGTGGTGCGGGCGAAGACTCTTAAGAGTTCCTTGGACTGCCAGAAGATCAAATCAGTCGATATTGTCGACCATAAACCCTGACTGCTCATTGGAGGGTCAAATTCTAAAGTTAAAGCTCAGCTACTTTGGTCATCTGATGAGAAGAAAGGAGTCGCTGGAGAAAGATTTGATGTTGGGAAAGGTTGAGGGTCGCCGGAGAAGGGGTAGGCAGCGAACGCGATGGTTAGATAGCATTCTCGAGGCATTGCAGATGAAGCTATGTGATGTTAAGAAGATAGTGAGAGACCGGAAAGCGTGGCGTGACATGGTCCATTGGGTCACGAAGAGTCGGACACGACTAAACGCCTGAACTGAACTGACTTATTGTTGCTTACTAATAGGAGCCTACCTCCATATTCTGCGTCAATTTGGCCTAAACAGCGCGCTGAATATTTTGTTTTATATCACCCTTGGGAAAAACGCTTGCGAATACATGCTTATGGTTTTCACCGACCCAAGGTTTGCAAGAATTTGTGTGACACGCGGCTCGTAAAATGCCGCTTTTGTTTTTAGATGAGGTGTGTGAAAGCGATTGCTAAAGTCGATTCGAGCTGAGATTCCTTTGAAGGCGCTTTTCACTTTGTTGTTTCCCAATTGCATGTTCATCGAAAATATCCTCGAATACTAGAGCAGCTGATCTCATGATTTTCCTCTATATTAGGTTCAGCACCATTGAAACCTTCTATTTTTCTTGCACGTGAACTGTTAGTGCTATAAGCAGCTTTACTCGGAAGGGACAAGAAAACTCTCCATCCAAATTAGCCGCCATAACCTACTGTATAGGAATAATGGAAACAATATTGAAATAACTACTGAATGCTCTACCAAAAACTAATCAGTGTATACATTTGTTCCTTTCTTCGTTCCTGCGTGGTAACTATTCAAACAAGATTTGGAGAGTACGTTTAGAAAAAGGACTGCGACAGGCAGCAAACGAGCGCGTGAAAAAAAAAACTATGTTTTTGCTGGCAACTATTTTGAGAGCAATTAAGGAAATACGAAGTGCATCGAGAATAGGCAATTTACAAAAAATGAAGCGTGCAAAGCCTCCCTTAATGATATGAATAGCAAGAAAAAGTTCGAAATGAAACTATAGTTTATTTACCCAAGCTTGGCGTAATTAGAAACGGACATAAAATATGGGCATGGATACAAATTATATACAAGTTCCAGGGAGAGGGTTGTTGGCAGCATTGATCACATTTAGCAGGCACAGGGTCCTTGTCGGCTTTGTTCTCATCAAACGAAGCTGTCGAAGGAGTCGCGCTTTTACACAAGCACAACAATGTCGTCTTCGTCAGAGTCACTGTAGGAGTCATCAGGACACGAGGCAGACATGATTTCCTCCACTTTCTTTATAACCATGTTCACGAAAAAGCGCCAGCGTAGGCACACGCTTTGTCGACGGGAACGCATCAAGTCCATTTTGCTGCGGGAAACAGCCAGGATTCGGCAGGCGTCGATGTAAGTCGCTTCACAATATGCGGTAGTCGGCTGAGAGACGCGCGCAGATGGAACTGAACTATTGTTGCCACCAGCAAAAGGCGATGTTGACTCCATGGCTCGGCAAAAGTTGAGCAGGGACTCGCGAGGCCGCACGACTGAAGCTTGGCTGCAACAAGCCAAGAATGGCTTGTTTCATGAAGCACTACACATTTCATGTGTCGAAGATGGAGAGGGTAGATAAAACTGGACTGGTTTAGGGAAAGCAGAGTCTTTACCCTTTCCTTCTCTAGTCGTGTGGAAGCCCGGCTGTTCACTCCCGTTATCTTATCTCTACAGAGAGAAAAACATATTCAGAACCACCTGGTGGTGACCCACTTTTGCTCTTGTGCGAATTACAAACTGACATGGGCTGGAGAGGCCCCTAAGCAGGACCGGTCATGGTTAAAAGCATGTTCAGCACAGGGAAAGAAGCAGAATGACGACACCACACGCAAATCTCTTAATGTAATACCGACGGCCATGTTTTAACAGAATAACGCGGCTCAAACTACCAAACTGGCACTAAGCAGAGTTTCGAATACCTGTCTATAACTTAAGCGTAAATATATAAACTGTGCGCAGGAGCACAAGGCAATGCGCGTTAGTGTCGGCACTGGTACAGTTTGAGGCTGAAATCACATGCGGCAACTTATAATTCCAAACCCGAAGCAGAGCAAAGTCTGTGAGTTAAATTAGGCGCTTTTCGCGGCGCTGTTATTCCTTTGGTAGTGCTGGCTCACCGGCAAAACCTTTAGTTTTATTACAATTTTATAGTTTATTAACGCGTGGACTTTTAAAGAAAAGGACAAAACGATTTTTCTCCCGCCATGCTTGAGTAAAAGTTTATTTGGTGCGTTTCGGCACGCCGCTTATTATGTGAGCTTGTGTTTTAAAAAAGTAATAATTTGGCTTATAATACTCGGTAGCTGAATTGCAATATTTTAGCATTTTTAACGCTCGTCATAAAAAACAAAAAATATCGATAGCCGATAGCATCTTTTCCTGCTTTATTTTTGATGGAGTGGAAGCCTGGGCGAGTTAGTGTTACATAGTCAACGCAATATCCTGTTTAAAATTTTGTATAAGAGCATTGCGAAAATGGATTCCAAATAGCAAGTGTGCGTTATCCAGAAATATATAGTTATGCCCTATATAAGCATTATGCCTTGAGGATTCGTCACAACCGTAACTCAAATCAACGTCTCTGTTTCCTATTTCAAAATCTGGTTTTGCGATTTGCAACCATGACATCACTGTTTATGGTATAGTAACTATAATATGCGCAGAAAAAATATTAAGAGGCGTAATAGTCGTAGTAGTGTAAAGTGACAGTTCCAGTGATAACAAAAACTTAGCTATATCAAACGTTATTCGTATATGATAACGAGGAACAAATGAACTCAATTTCGAGCAATAACATCCCTTGTTTTTTTGTTAGCTCGCGCGTGCCCAGCCTCAGAAGTTGAAGTTCGTAAATTAAAAAAGTAAGAAAGAATGCGTGACCATCAAATTCTTTTTACGTTTGAGAAGAGTTGACCTTGCAAAATAAATTCCAATCGCTACCAAGAGAGGAAGCACCACGCACGCGACCGGAATATTCTCTTGTGCACTTCAGACTATGTCCGGTGGCGGAAACAACTAAAAGAGCCGGAGGGAAGTTGAGACAGTTTTGAAGCTACATGTCCAGAAGAATTCGAACTAGGATAATTTTGAACGCGCTTAGGGCGCCCCTTTCTAGTGTCCAATTTCGATCCTTTGTATTGTCAATTTCATTATTTAGACGTACGTATTTTGCATTCCCATCCAGTTTATGTTTCTGTGTATTTGTGCAGAACAATTGGGTTTACAATTTTTGTTGCTTACTAATACGCGCCTACCTCCATATACTGCGTCAATTTGGCCTAAACAGCACGCTGAATATTTTGTTTTATATCACCCTTGGGAGAAACGCTTGCGAATATATGCTTATGGTTTTCACCGACCCAAGGTTTGCAAGAATTTGTGTAACACGCGGCTCGTAAAATGCCGCTTTTGTTTTTAGATGAGGTTTGTGAAAGCGATTGCGAAAGTCGATTCGACCTGAGACTCCTTTGAAGGTGCTTTTCACTTTGTTGTTTCCCACTTGCATGTTCATCGAAAATATCCTCGACTACTAGAGCAGCTGATCTCATGATTTCCCTCTATATTAGGTTCAGCACCATTGAACCCTTCTATTTTTCTTGCACGTGAACTGTTAGTGCTATTGGCAGCTTTACTCGGAAGGGACAAGAAAAATCTCCATCCAAATTAGCCTCCATAACCTACTGTATAGGAATAATGGAAACAATATTGAAATTACTACTGAATGCTCTACCAACAATAAATCAGTGTACACATTTGTTCCTTTCTTCGTTCCTGCGTGGTAACTATTCAAACAAGATTTGGAGGGTACGGTAAGAAAAAGGACTGCGACAGGCAGCAAACGAGCGCGTGAAAAAAAAAAACATTGTTTTTCTGGCAACTATTTTGAGAGTAATTTAGGAAATACGAAGTGTATCGAGAATAGGCAATTTACAAAAAATGAAGCATGCAAAGCCTCCCTTAATAATATGAATAGCAAGAAAGAGTTCGAAATGAAACTATAGTTTATTTACCCAAGCTTGTCTTAATTAGAAACGGACATAAAATATGGCCATGGATACAAATTATATACAAGTTCCAGGGAGAGGGTTGTTGGCAGCATTGATCACACTTAGCAGGCACAGAGCCTTGTCGGCTTTGTTCTTATCAAACGAAGCTGTCGAAGGAGTCGCGCTTTTACACAAGCACAACAATGTCGTCTTCATCAGAGTCACTGTAGGAGTCATCAGGACACGAGGCAGACATGATTTCCTCCACTTTTTTTATCACCATGTTCACGCAAAAGCGCCAGCGCAGGCACAAGCTTAGTCGACGGGAGCGCATCAAGTCCATTTTGCTGCGAGAAACAGCCAGGATTCGGCAGGCGTCGATGTAAGTCGCTTCACAATATGCGGTAGTCGGCTGAGAGACGCGCGCAGATGGAACTGAACCATTGTTGCCACCAGCAAAAGGCGATGTTGACTCCATCACTCCGCAAAAGCTGAGCAGAGACTCGCGAGGCCGCACGACTGAAGCTTGGCTGCAACAAGCCAAGAATGGCTTGTTTCATGAAGCACTACACATTTCATGTGTCCAAGATGGAGAGGGTAGATAAAACTGGACTGCTTTAGGGAAAGCACAGTCTTTACCCTTTCCTCCTCTAGACGTGTGGAAGCCCGGCTGTTCACTCCCGTTATCTTATCTCTACAGAGAGATAAACATATTCAGAACCAGCTGGTGGTGACCCACTTTTGCTCTCGCGGGAATTACAAACTGACATGGGCTGGAGAGGTCCCTAAGCAGGACAGGTCATGGTTAAAAGCATGTTCAGCACAGGGAAAGAAGAAGAATGACGACACCACACGCAAAGCTCTTAATGTAATACCGACGGCAATGTTTTAACAGAATAACGCGGCTCAAACTACCAAACTGGCACTAAGCACAGTTTCGAATACCTGTCTATAACTTAAGCGTAAATGTATAAACTATGCGCATGAGCACAAGGCAATGCGTGTTAGTGTCGGCACTGGTACGGTTTGAGGCTGAAATCTCATGCGGCAGCTTAGAATTCCAAAACCCGAAGCAGAGCAAAGTCTGCGAGTTCAATTAGGCGCTTTTCGCGGCGCTGTGATTCCTTTGGTAGTGCTGGCTCATCGGCTAAACCTTTAGTTTTTTTTTACAATTTTATAGTTTATTGACGCGTGGACTTTTAAAGAAAATGGCAAAACGATTTTTCTCCCGCCATGCGTGAGTAAAAGTTTATTTGGTGCGTTTCGGCACGCCGCTTATTATGTGAGCTAGTGTTTTAAAAAAGTAATAATTTGGCTTATAATACTCGGCAGCTGAATTGCAATATTTTAGCATTTTTAACGCACGTCATAAAAGACAAAAAATATCGATAGCCGATAGCATCTTTTCCTGCTTTATTTTTTGATGAAGTGGAAGCGTGGGCGAATTAGTGTTACATAGTCAACGCAATATCCTGTTTAAAATTTTGTATAAGAGCATTGCGAAAATGTATTCCAAATAGCAAGTGTGCGTTATCCAGAAATATATAGTTATGCCCTATATAAACATTATGCCTTGAGGATTCGTCACAACCGTAACTCAAATCAACGTCTCTCTTTCCTATTTCATACTCTGGTTTTGCGATCTGCAACCATGACATCACTGTTTATGGTATAGTAACTGCAATATGCGTAGAAATAATATGAACAGGCGTAATAGTTGTAGCAGTGGAAAGTGACAGTTCCAGTGATCACAAAATCTTAGCTTTATCAAACGTTATTCGTATATGATAACGAGGAACAATTTAAGTCAATTTCGAGCAATAACATCCCTTGTTTTTTTGTTAGCTCGCGCGTGCCCAGCCTCAGAAGTTGAAGTTCGTAAATTACAAAAGTGAGGAAGAATGCTTGACCGTCAAATTCTTTTTACGTTTGAGAAGAGTTGACCTTGCAAAATAAATTCCAATCGCTACCAAGAGAGGAAGCACCACGCACGCGACCGGAATATTATCTTGTGCACTTCAGACTATGTCGGGCGGCGGACACAACTAAAAGAGCCGGAGGGAAGTTGAGACAGTTTTGAAGCTACATGTCCAGAATAAGAATTCGAACTAGGTTCATATTGAACGCGCTTAGGGCGCCCCTTTCTAGTGTCCAATTTCGATCCTTTGTATTGTCAATTTCATTATTTAGACGTACGTATTTTGCATTCGCATCTAGTTTTTGTTTCTGTATATTTGTGCAGAACAATTGGGTTTACAATTTTTGTTGCTTACTAATATGCGCCTACCTCCATATTCTGCGTCAATTTGGCCTAATTAGCGCGCTGAATATTTTGTTTTATATCACCCATGGGAGAAACGCTTGCGAATACAGGCTTATGGTTTTCACCGACCCAAGGTTTGCAAGAATTTGTGCAACACGCGGCTCGTAAAATGCCGCTTTTGTTTTTAGATGAGGTTTGTGAAAGCGATTGCGAAAGTCGATTCGACCTGAGAGTCCTTTGAAGGTGCTTTTCACTTTGTTGTTTCCCACTTGCATGTTCATCGGAAATATCCTCGACTACTAGAGCAGCTGATCCCATGATTTCCCTCTATATTAGGTTCAGCACCATTGAACCTTCTATCTTTCTTGCACGTGAACTGTTAGTGCTATAAGCAGCTTTAGGCGGAAGGGACAAGAAAACTCTCCATCCAAATTAGCCGCCATAACCTACTGTATAGGAATAATGGAAACAATATTGAAATAACTACTGAATGCTCTACCAAAAACTAATCAGTGTATACATTTGTTCCTTTCTTCGTTCCTGCGTGGTAACTATTCAAACAAGATTTGGAGAGTACGTTTAGAAAAAGGACTGCGACAGGCAGCAAACGAGCGCGTGAAAAAAAAAACTATGTTTTTGCTGGCAACTATTTTGAGAGCAATTAAGGAAATACGAAGTGCATCGAGAATAGGCAATTTACAAAAAATGAAGCGTGCAAAGCCTCCCTTAATGATATGAATAGCAAGAAAAAGTTCGAAATGAAACTATAGTTTATTTACCCAAGCTTGGCGTAATTAGAAACGGACATAAAATATGGGCATGGATACAAATTATATACAAGTTCCAGGGAGAGGGTTGTTGGCAGCATTGATCACATTTAGCAGGCACAGGGTCCTTGTCGGCTTTGTTCTCATCAAACGAAGCTGTCGAAGGAGTCGCGCTTTTACACAAGCACAACAATGTCGTCTTCGTCAGAGTCACTGTAGGAGTCATCAGGACACGAGGCAGACATGATTTCCTCCACTTTCTTTATAACCATGTTCACGAAAAAGCGCCAGCGTAGGCACACGCTTTGTCGACGGGAACGCATCAAGTCCATTTTGCTGCGGGAAACAGCCAGGATTCGGCAGGCGTCGATGTAAGTCGCTTCACAATATGCGGTAGTCGGCTGAGAGACGCGCGCAGATGGAACTGAACTATTGTTGCCACCAGCAAAAGGCGATGTTGACTCCATGGCTCGGCAAAAGTTGAGCAGGGACTCGCGAGGCCGCACGACTGAAGCTTGGCTGCAACAAGCCAAGAATGGCTTGTTTCATGAAGCACTACACATTTCATGTGTCGAAGATGGAGAGGGTAGATAAAACTGGACTGGTTTAGGGAAAGCAGAGTCTTTACCCTTTCCTTCTCTAGTCGTGTGGAAGCCCGGCTGTTCACTCCCGTTATCTTATCTCTACAGAGAGAAAAACATATTCAGAACCACCTGGTGGTGACCCACTTTTGCTCTTGTGCGAATTACAAACTGACATGGGCTGGAGAGGCCCCTAAGCAGGACCGGTCATGGTTAAAAGCATGTTCAGCACAGGGAAAGAAGCAGAATGACGACACCACACGCAAATCTCTTAATGTAATACCGACGGCCATGTTTTAACAGAATAACGCGGCTCAAACTACCAAACTGGCACTAAGCAGAGTTTCGAATACCTGTCTATAACTTAAGCGTAAATATATAAACTGTGCGCAGGAGCACAAGGCAATGCGCGTTAGTGTCGGCACTGGTACAGTTTGAGGCTGAAATCACATGCGGCAACTTATAATTCCAAACCCGAAGCAGAGCAAAGTCTGTGAGTTAAATTAGGCGCTTTTCGCGGCGCTGTTATTCCTTTGGTAGTGCTGGCTCACCGGCAAAACCTTTAGTTTTATTACAATTTTATAGTTTATTAACGCGTGGACTTTTAAAGAAAAGGACAAAACGATTTTTCTCCCGCCATGCTTGAGTAAAAGTTTATTTGGTGCGTTTCGGCACGCCGCTTATTATGTGAGCTTGTGTTTTAAAAAAGTAATAATTTGGCTTATAATACTCGGTAGCTGAATTGCAATATTTTAGCATTTTTAACGCTCGTCATAAAAAACAAAAAATATCGATAGCCGATAGCATCTTTTCCTGCTTTATTTTTGATGGAGTGGAAGCCTGGGCGAGTTAGTGTTACATAGTCAACGCAATATCCTGTTTAAAATTTTGTATAAGAGCATTGCGAAAATGGATTCCAAATAGCAAGTGTGCGTTATCCAGAAATATATAGTTATGCCCTATATAAGCATTATGCCTTGAGGATTCGTCACAACCGTAACTCAAATCAACGTCTCTGTTTCCTATTTCAAAATCTGGTTTTGCGATTTGCAACCATGACATCACTGTTTATGGTATAGTAACTATAATATGCGCAGAAAAAATATTAAGAGGCGTAATAGTCGTAGTAGTGTAAAGTGACAGTTCCAGTGATAACAAAAACTTAGCTATATCAAACGTTATTCGTATATGATAACGAGGAACAAATGAACTCAATTTCGAGCAATAACATCCCTTGTTTTTTTGTTAGCTCGCGCGTGCCCAGCCTCAGAAGTTGAAGTTCGTAAATTAAAAAAGTAAGAAAGAATGCGTGACCATCAAATTCTTTTTACGTTTGAGAAGAGTTGACCTTGCAAAATAAATTCCAATCGCTACCAAGAGAGGAAGCACCACGCACGCGACCGGAATATTCTCTTGTGCACTTCAGACTATGTCCGGTGGCGGAAACAACTAAAAGAGCCGGAGGGAAGTTGAGACAGTTTTGAAGCTACATGTCCAGAAGAATTCGAACTAGGATAATTTTGAACGCGCTTAGGGCGCCCCTTTCTAGTGTCCAATTTCGATCCTTTGTATTGTCAATTTCATTATTTAGACGTACGTATTTTGCATTCCCATCCAGTTTATGTTTCTGTGTATTTGTGCAGAACAATTGGGTTTACAATTTTTGTTGCTTACTAATACGCGCCTACCTCCATATACTGCGTCAATTTGGCCTAAACAGCACGCTGAATATTTTGTTTTATATCACCCTTGGGAGAAACGCTTGCGAATATATGCTTATGGTTTTCACCGACCCAAGGTTTGCAAGAATTTGTGTAACACGCGGCTCGTAAAATGCCGCTTTTGTTTTTAGATGAGGTTTGTGAAAGCGATTGCGAAAGTCGATTCGACCTGAGACTCCTTTGAAGGTGCTTTTCACTTTGTTGTTTCCCACTTGCATGTTCATCGAAAATATCCTCGACTACTAGAGCAGCTGATCTCATGATTTCCCTCTATATTAGGTTCAGCACCATTGAACCCTTCTATTTTTCTTGCACGTGAACTGTTAGTGCTATTGGCAGCTTTACTCGGAAGGGACAAGAAAAATCTCCATCCAAATTAGCCTCCATAACCTACTGTATAGGAATAATGGAAACAATATTGAAATTACTACTGAATGCTCTACCAACAATAAATCAGTGTACACATTTGTTCCTTTCTTCGTTCCTGCGTGGTAACTATTCAAACAAGATTTGGAGGGTACGGTAAGAAAAAGGACTGCGACAGGCAGCAAACGAGCGCGTGAAAAAAAAAAACATTGTTTTTCTGGCAACTATTTTGAGAGTAATTTAGGAAATACGAAGTGTATCGAGAATAGGCAATTTACAAAAAATGAAGCATGCAAAGCCTCCCTTAATAATATGAATAGCAAGAAAGAGTTCGAAATGAAACTATAGTTTATTTACCCAAGCTTGTCTTAATTAGAAACGGACATAAAATATGGCCATGGATACAAATTATATACAAGTTCCAGGGAGAGGGTTGTTGGCAGCATTGATCACACTTAGCAGGCACAGAGCCTTGTCGGCTTTGTTCTTATCAAACGAAGCTGTCGAAGGAGTCGCGCTTTTACACAAGCACAACAATGTCGTCTTCATCAGAGTCACTGTAGGAGTCATCAGGACACGAGGCAGACATGATTTCCTCCACTTTTTTTATCACCATGTTCACGCAAAAGCGCCAGCGCAGGCACAAGCTTAGTCGACGGGAGCGCATCAAGTCCATTTTGCTGCGAGAAACAGCCAGGATTCGGCAGGCGTCGATGTAAGTCGCTTCACAATATGCGGTAGTCGGCTGAGAGACGCGCGCAGATGGAACTGAACCATTGTTGCCACCAGCAAAAGGCGATGTTGACTCCATCACTCCGCAAAAGCTGAGCAGAGACTCGCGAGGCCGCACGACTGAAGCTTGGCTGCAACAAGCCAAGAATGGCTTGTTTCATGAAGCACTACACATTTCATGTGTCCAAGATGGAGAGGGTAGATAAAACTGGACTGCTTTAGGGAAAGCACAGTCTTTACCCTTTCCTCCTCTAGACGTGTGGAAGCCCGGCTGTTCACTCCCGTTATCTTATCTCTACAGAGAGATAAACATATTCAGAACCAGCTGGTGGTGACCCACTTTTGCTCTCGCGGGAATTACAAACTGACATGGGCTGGAGAGGTCCCTAAGCAGGACAGGTCATGGTTAAAAGCATGTTCAGCACAGGGAAAGAAGAAGAATGACGACACCACACGCAAAGCTCTTAATGTAATACCGACGGCAATGTTTTAACAGAATAACGCGGCTCAAACTACCAAACTGGCACTAAGCACAGTTTCGAATACCTGTCTATAACTTAAGCGTAAATGTATAAACTATGCGCATGAGCACAAGGCAATGCGTGTTAGTGTCGGCACTGGTACGGTTTGAGGCTGAAATCTCATGCGGCAGCTTAGAATTCCAAAACCCGAAGCAGAGCAAAGTCTGCGAGTTCAATTAGGCGCTTTTCGCGGCGCTGTGATTCCTTTGGTAGTGCTGGCTCATCGGCTAAACCTTTAGTTTTTTTTTACAATTTTATAGTTTATTGACGCGTGGACTTTTAAAGAAAATGGCAAAACGATTTTTCTCCCGCCATGCGTGAGTAAAAGTTTATTTGGTGCGTTTCGGCACGCCGCTTATTATGTGAGCTAGTGTTTTAAAAAAGTAATAATTTGGCTTATAATACTCGGCAGCTGAATTGCAATATTTTAGCATTTTTAACGCACGTCATAAAAGACAAAAAATATCGATAGCCGATAGCATCTTTTCCTGCTTTATTTTTTGATGAAGTGGAAGCGTGGGCGAATTAGTGTTACATAGTCAACGCGATATCCTGTTTAAAATTTTGTATAAGAGCATTGCGAAAATGTATTCCAAATAGCAAGTGTGCGTTATCCAGAAATATATAGTTATGCCCTATATAAACATTATGCCTTGAGGATTCGTCACAACCGTAACTCAAATCAACGTCTCTCTTTCCTATTTCATACTCTGGTTTTGCGATCTGCAACCATGACATCACTGTTTATGGTATAGTAACTGCAATATGCGTAGAAATAATATGAACAGGCGTAATAGTTGTAGCAGTGGAAAGTGACAGTTCCAGTGATCACAAAATCTTAGCTTTATCAAACGTTATTCGTATATGATAACGAGGAACAATTTAAGTCAATTTCGAGCAATAACATCCCTTGTTTTTTTGTTAGCTCGCGCGTGCCCAGCCTCAGAAGTTGAAGTTCGTAAATTACAAAAGTGAGGAAGAATGCTTGACCGTCAAATTCTTTTTACGTTTGAGAAGAGTTGACCTTGCAAAATAAATTCCAATCGCTACCAAGAGAGGAAGCACCACGCACGCGACCGGAATATTATCTTGTGCACTTCAGACTATGTCGGGCGGCGGACACAACTAAAAGAGCCGGAGGGAAGTTGAGACAGTTTTGAAGCTACATGTCCAGAATAAGAATTCGAACTAGGTTCATATTGAACGCGCTTAGGGCGCCCCTTTCTAGTGTCCAATTTCGATCCTTTGTATTGTCAATTTCATTATTTAGACGTACGTATTTTGCATTCGCATCTAGTTTTTGTTTCTGTATATTTGTGCAGAACAATTGGGTTTACAATTTTTGTTGCTTACTAATATGCGCCTACCTCCATATTCTGCGTCAATTTGGCCTAATTAGCGCGCTGAATATTTTGTTTTATATCACCCATGGGAGAAACGCTTGCGAATACAGGCTTATGGTTTTCACCGACCCAAGGTTTGCAAGAATTTGTGCAACACGCGGCTCGTAAAATGCCGCTTTTGTTTTTAGATGAGGTTTGTGAAAGCGATTGCGAAAGTCGATTCGACCTGAGAGTCCTTTGAAGGTGCTTTTCACTTTGTTGTTTCCCACTTGCATGTTCATCGGAAATATCCTCGACTACTAGAGCAGCTGATCCCATGATTTCCCTCTATATTAGGTTCAGCACCATTGAACCTTCTATCTTTCTTGCACGTGAACTGTTAGTGCTATAAGCAGCTTTAGGCGGAAGGGACAAGAAAACTCTCCATCCAAATTAGCCGCCATAACCTACTATATAGGAATAATGGAAACAATATTGAAATAACTACTGAATGCTCTACCAACAACTAATCAGTGTATACATTTGTTCCTTTCTTCGTTCCTGCGTGGTAACTATTCAAACAAGATTTGGAGAGTACGTTGAGAAAAAGGACTGCGACAGGCAGCAAACGAGCGCGTGAAAAAAAAAACAATGTTTTTGCTGGCAACTATTTTGAGAGCAAATAAGGAAATACGAAGTGCATCGAGAATAGGCAATTTACAAAAAATGAAGCATGGAAAGCCTCCCTTAATGATATGAATAGCAAGAAAAAGTTCGAAATGAAACTACAGTTTATTTACCCAAGCTTGGCGTAATTAGAAACGGACATAAAATATGGGCATGGATACAAATTATATACAAGTTCCAGGGAGAGGGTTGTTGGCAGCATTGATCACATTTAGCAGGCACAGGGTCCTTGTCGGCTTTGTTCTCATCAAACGAAGCTGTCGAAGGAGTCGCGTTTTTACGCAAGCACAACAATGTCGTCTTCATCAGAGTCACTGTAGGAGTCATCAGGACACGAGGCAGACATGATTTCCTCCGCTTTCTTTATCACCATGTTCACGAAAAAGCGCCAGCGCAGGCACAGGCTTTGTCGACAGGAACACATCAAGTCCATTTTGCTGCGGGAAACAGCCAGGATTCGGCAGGCGTCGATGTAAGTCGCTTCACAATATGCGGTAGTCGGCTGAGAGACGCGCGCAGATGGAACTGAACTATTGTTGCCACCAGCAAAAGGCGATGTTGACTCCATGGCTCGGCAAAAGTTGAGCAGGGACTCGCGAGGCCGGACTACTGAAGCTTGGCTGCAACAAGCCAAGAATGACTTGTTTCATGAAGGACTACACATTTCATGTGTCGAAGATGGAGAGGGTAGATAAAACTGGACTGGTTTAGGGAAAGCAGAGTCTTTACCCTTTCCTCCTCTAGACATGTGGAAGCCCTGCTGTTCACTCCCGTTATCTTATCTCTACAGAAAGAAAAACATATTCAGAACCAGCTGGTGGTGACTCACTTTTGCTCTCCTGCGAATTACAGAGTGGCATGGGCTGGAGAGGCCCCTAAGCAGGACAGGTCATGGTTAAAAGTATGTTCAGCTCAGGGGAAGAAGAAGAATGACGACACCCCACGCAAAACTCTTAACGTAATACCGACGCCCATGTTTTAACAGAATAACGCGGCTCAAACTACCAAACTGGCACGAAGCACAGTTTCGAATACCTGTCTATAACTTAAGCGTAAATGTATAAACTATGCGCATGAGCACAAGGCAATGCGCGTTATTGTCGCCACTGGTACGGTTTGAGGCTGAAATCACATTCGGCAACTTAGAATTCCAAAACCCGAAGCAGAGCAAAGTCTGCGAGTTAAATAAGGCGCTTTTCTCGGCGCTGTGATTCCTGTGGTAGTGCTGGCTCACCGGCAAAACCTTTAGTTTTTTTTACAATTTTATAGTGTATTGACGCGTGGACTCTTAAAGAAAATGACAAAACGATTTTTCTCCCGCCATGCTTGAGTAAATGTTTATTTGGTGCGTTTCGGCATGCCGCCTATTATGTGAGCTTGTGTTTTAAAAAAGTGATAATTTGGCTTATAATACTCGGTAGCTGAATTTCAATATTTTAGCATTTTTAATGCTCGTCATAAAAAACAAAAAATATCGATAGCCGATAGCATTTTTCCTGCTTTATTTTTTGATGGAGTGGAAGCGTGGGCGAGATAGTGTTACATCGTCAACGCAATATCCTGTTTAAAATTTTGTATAATAGCATTGCGAAAATGTATTCCAAATAGCAAGAGTGCGTTATCCAGAAAAACATAGTTATGCATTATATAAACATTATGCCTTGAAGATTCGTCACAACCGTGACTCAAATCAACGTCTCTGTTTCCTATTTCATACTCTGGTTTTCCGATCTGCAACCATGACATCACTGTTTTTGGTATAGTAACTATAATATGCGTATAAATAATATAAACAGGCGTAATAGTTGTAGCAGTGGAAAGTGACAGTTCCAGTGATCACAAAATCTTAGCTTTATCAAATGTTATTCGTATATGATAACGAGGAACAATTTAAGTCAATTTCGAGCAATAACATCCCTTGTTCTTTTTGTTAGCTCGCGCGTGCCCAGCCTCAGAAGTTGAAGTTCGTAAATTACAAAAGTAAGGAAAAATGCGTGACCGTCAAATTCTTTTTACGTTTGAGAAGAGTTGGCCTTGCAAAATAAATTCCAAATCGCTACCAAGAGAGGAAGCACCACGCACGCGACCGGAATATTCTCTTGTGCACTTCAGAGTATGTCCGGCGGCGGAAACAACTAAAAGAGCCGGAGGGAAGTTGAGACAGTTTCGAAGCTACATGTGCAGAAGAATTCGAACTAGGATAATTTTGAACGCTCTTAGGGCGCCCCTTTCTAGTGTCCAATTTCGATCCTTTGCATTGTCAATTCCATTATTTAGACGTATGTAATGTTGCATTCGCATCCAGTTTATGTTTCTGTATATTTGTGCAGAACAATTGGGTTTACATTAATTGTTGCTCTCATAGTAAACAGAAGAATGGGCAAAGCAGTGCTAGGGTACAAACCCAAAAACGACCGAATGATTTCACTTCGAATCCAAGGTCACCCTTTCAACATAACAGTTATCCAAGTCTATGCACCGACCACTGCTGCTGAAGAAGCTGACGTTGAGAGATTTTATGCGGACCTACAATGCCTTTTAGACCGCACCCCATCATCAGACGTCGTTTTTCTCATAGGAGACTGGAATGCTAAGGTCGGGAGTGAAGAAATATCCGGAATTACAGGCAAGTTCGGTCTTGGTGAGCCAAATGAAGCTGGGCAGAGGCTAGTAGAGTTCTGTCAAGAAAACAACCTGACCATAGCGAATACTCATTTTCAACAGCACAAGAGGCGCCTGTACACATGGATTTCACCGGACGGTCTGTACAGGAATCAGATCGATTATATTACTTGCCGGCAGAGATGGAAAAGCGCTATACAAGCAGCAAAAACAAGGCCTGGGGCCGATTGTGGCACCGATCATCAGCTTCTTGTTGCCAAAATTAAGCTTCGATTGAGGAAAACGCAGAAAACTAGAAGGCCTTTCAGGTATGATCTGGATCAGATTCCATTAGAATATGCTGTGGAAGTGAGGAATCGATTTCAAGAATTAGATCTAGAAGACAAAGAGCCCGAAGAGATGTGGACTAATGTTCGTGATATAATACAAGAAGTTGCTACTAAGGTAGTTCCAAAGCAAAAGAAATGCAAAAAAGCAAACTGGTTATCTGAAGAGGCTTTGCAAATAGCTGAGGAAAGGAGGATGGCAAAAGGTAAGGGGGAAAGAGAAAGATACAAGGTTCTCAATGCGGATTTTCAGAAAATAGCAAGGAGAGATAAGAATGCCTTCCTGAACATACAGTGTCAAGCAGTTGAGGACAACAGCCAATTAAGAAACACAAGAGCTCTGTATAAGACAATCAAAGATATCAAAGGAAGCTTTTGTGCTAAGCTGGGCGTGATAAAGGACAAACGAGGCAAGGACCTCACTGAAGCCTCAGAGATAAAGAAGAGGTGGCAGGAATACACAGAAGAACTGTACAAGAAGGACCCGGATGTGCAATCCCAACATAGGACGGTTGTGATTACTGATCTCGAGCCGGGCATCCTGAAGAGTGAAGTTGAATGGGCCTTAGCCAGCCTTGCTAAGAACAAAGCAAGCGGAATTGATGGTATTCCAGCTGAGTTGCTTCAAAACCTCAACCACGACGCTGTTAACACACTGCATACATTATGTCAAAAGATTTGGACAGCCCTGCAGTGACCACAGGATTGGAGGAGGTCAGTTTACATCCCCATTCCAAAGAAAGGCAGTGCCAAAGATTGTTCCAACTGCCGCACGATCGCGCTTATTTCGCATGCTAGCAAGGCGATGTTAAAAATCCTGCAAGGTAGGCTGCAGCACCATGTGGAACGGGAGCTTCCGGACGTGCAAGCTGGCTTTCGCAAGGGCAGAGGAACTAGAGACCAAATTGCCAACCTTCGCTGGATCATGGAAAAAGCAAGATAGTTCCAGAAACCCATTTACTTCTGCTTTATTGATTATGCGAAAGCGTTTGACTGCGTAGATCACAGCAGATTGTGGCAAGCTCTCCAAGAGATGGGAGTTCCAATTCACCTCATCTGTCTCCTCAGGAACCTTTATGAAGGGCAAGAGGCCACAGTCAGAACTGGGCATGGTCTTACTGATTGGTTTCCGATTGAGAAAGGGGTGAGGCAGGGCTGCATACTGTCGCCCTGCCTATTTAACCTATATGCAGAGTGCATCATGAGGAAGGCCGGTCTGGACGAGTCTTCAGCTGGAGTGAAGATTGCTGGAAAACGTATCAACAACCTTAGATATGCGGATGATACCACTTTAATCGCAGAAAGTGAAGTGGAACTCAAGAGACTTCTGATGCGCGTACAAGAAGAGAGGGAGAAGTTTGGGCTTAAACTGAACATTAAAAAGACGAAGATCATGGCGTCTTGCCCTATCAAGTCCTGGAGCATCAATGGACAAGAAGTGGAAGCTGTGACAGATTTTCTGTTCTTAGGCGCCAAGATTACCTCGGAAGGAGACTGCAGCCATGAAATTAGGAGACGCCTGCTTCTGGGAAAGAGAGCAATGGTTAGCCTTGACCGCCTAGTAAAGAGCCGAGACATTAGTCTGCCAACCAAGATCCGTATAACCCGTGCTATGGTCTTTCCAGTTGTGATGTATGGATGCGAGAGTTGGACTGTGAAAAAGGCTGACCGCCGAAGAATTGACGCGTTTGAATTGTGGTGCTGGCGAAGACTCTTAAGAGTTCCTTGGACTGCCAGAAGATCAAATCAGTCGATATTGTCGACCATAAACCCTGACTGCTCATTGGAGGGTCAAATTCTAAAGTTAAAGCTCAGCTACTTTGGTCATCTGATGAGAAGAGAGGAGTCGCTGGAGAAAGATTTGATGTTGGGAAAGGTTGAGGGTCGCCGGAGAAGGGGTAGGCAGCGAACGCGATGGTTAGATGGCATTCTCGAGGCATTGCAGATGAAGCTATGTGATGTTAAGAAGATAGTGAGAGACCAGAAAAGAGTGGCGTGACATGGTCCATAGGGTCACGAAGAGTCGGACACGACTGAACGCCTGAACTGAACTGACTTATTGTTGCTTACTAATAGGCGCCTACCTCCATATTCTGCGTCAATTTGGCCTAAACAGCGCGCTGAATATTTTGTTTTATATCACCCTTGGGAGAAACGCTTGCGAATACATGCTTATGGTTTTCACCGACCCAAGGTTTGCAAGAATTTGTGTAACACGCGGCTCGTAAAATGCCGCTTTTGTTTTTAGATGAGGTGTGTGAAAGCGATTGCTAAAGTCAATTCGAGCTGAGATTCCTTTGAAGGCGCTTTTCACTTTGTTGTTTCCCAATTGCATGTTCATCGAAAATATCCTCGACTACTAGAGCAGCTGATCTCATGATTTTCCTCTATATTAGGTTCAGCACCATTGAACCCTTCTATTTTTCTTGCACGTGAGCTGTTAGTGCTATAAGCAGCTTTACTCGGAAGGGACAAGAAAACTCTCCATCCAAATTAGCCGCCATAACCTACTGTATAGGAATAATGGAAACAATATTGAAATAACTACTGAATGCTCTACCAAAAACTAATCAGTGTATACATTTGTTCCTTTCTTCGTTCCTGCGTGGTAACTATTCAAACAAGATTTGGAGAGTAGGTTTAGAAAAAGGACTGCGACAAGCAGCAAACGAGCGCGTGAAAAAAAAAACAATGTTTTTGCTGGCAACTATTTTGAGAGCAATTAAGGAAATACGAAGTGCATCGAGAATAGGCAATTTACAAAAAATGAAGCGTGCAAAGCCTCCCTTAATGATATGAATAGCAAGAAAAAGTTCGAAATGAAACTATAGTTTATTTCCCAAGCTTGGCTTAATTAGAAACGACATAAAATATGGCCATGGATACAAATTATATACAAGTTCCAGGGAGAGGGTTGTTGGCAGCATTGATCACATTTAGCAGGCACAGAGCCTTGTCGGCTTTGTTCTCATCAAACGAAGCTGTCGAAGGAGTCGCATTTTTACACAAGCACAACAATGTCGTCTTCATCAGAGTCACTGTAGGAGTCATCAGGACACGAGGCAGACATGATTTCCTCCGCTTTCTTTATCACCATGTTCACGAAAAAGCGCCAGCGCAGGCACAAGCTTAGTCGACGGGAACGCATCAAGTCCATTTTGCTGCGGGAAACAGACAGGATTCGGCAGGCGTCGATGTAAGTCGCTTCACAATATGCGGTAGTCGGCTGAGAGACGCGCGCAGATGGAACTGAACCATTGTTGCCACCAGCAAAAGGCGACGTTGACTCCTACACTCGGCAAAAGTTGAGCAGAGACTCGCGAGGCCGCACGACTGAAGCTTGGCTGCAACAAGCCAAGAATGGCTTGTTTCATGAAGCACTACACATTTCATGTGTCCAAGATGGAGAGGGTAGATAAAACTGGACTGCTTTAGGGAAAGCAGAGTCTTTACCCTTTCCTCCTCTAGACGTGTGGAAGCCCGGCTGTTCACTCCCGTTATCTTATCTCTACAGAGAGAAAAACATATTCAGAACCAGCTTGTGGTGACCCACTTTTGCTCTTGTGGGAATTACAAACTGACATGGGCTGGAGAGGTCCCTAAGCAGGACAGGTCATGGTTAAAAGCATGTTCAGCACAGGGAAAGAAGAAGAATGACGACACCACACGCAAAGCTCTTAATGTAATACCGACGGCCATGTTTTAACAGAATAGCGCGGCTCAAACTACCAAACTGGCACTAAGCACAGTTTCGAATACCTGTCTATAACTTAAGCGTAAATGTATAAACTATGCGCATGAGCACAAGGCAATGCGTGTTAGTGTCGGCACTGGTACGGTTTGAGGCTGAAATCACATGCGGCAACTTAGAATTCCAAAACCCGAAGCAGAGCAAAGTCTGCGAGTTCAATTAGGCGCTTTTCGCGGCGCTGTGATTCCTTTGGTAGTGCTGGCTCACCGGCAAAACCTTTAGTTTTTTTTACAATTTTATAGTTTATTGACGCGTGGACTTTTTAAGAAAATGGCAAAACGATTTTTCTCCCGCCATGCGTGAGTAAACGTTTATTTGGTGCGTTTCGGCATGCCGCTTATTAAGTGAGCTTGTGTTTTAAAAAAGTAATAATTTGGCTTATAATACTCGGCAGCTGAATTGCAATATTTTAGCATTTTTAACGCACGTCATAAAAGACAAAAAATATCGATAGCCGATAGCATCTTTTCCTGCTTTATTTTTTGATGAAGTGGAAGCGTGGGCGAATTAGTGTTACATAGTCAACGCAATATCCTGTCTAAAATTTTGTATAAGAGCATTGCGAAAATGTATTCCAAAGAGCAAGTGTGCGTTATCCAGAAATATATAGTTATGCCCTATATAAACATTATGCCTTGAGGATTCGTGACAACCGTAACTCAAATCAACGTCTCTGTTTCCTATTTCATACTCTGGTTTTGCGATCTGCAACCATGACATCACTGTTTATGGTATAGTAACTGTAATATGCGTAGAAATAATATGAACAGGAGTAATAGTTGTAGCAGTGGAAAATGACAGTTCCAGTGTTCACAAAATCTTAGATTTATCAAACGTTATTCGTATATGATAACGAGTAACAATTTAAGTCAATTTCGATCAATAACATCCCTTGTTTTTTTGTTAGCTCGCGCGTGCCCAGCCTCAGAAGTTGGTATTCGTAAATTACAAAAGTAAGGAAAAATGCGTGACCGTCAAATTCTTTTTACGTTTGGGAAGAGTTGACCTTGCAAAATAAATTCCAATCGCTAACAAAGAGAGGAAGCACCACGCACGCGACCGGAATATTCTCTTGTGCACTTCAGAGTATGTCCGGCGGCGGAAACAACTAAAAGAGCCAGAGGGAAGTTGAGACATTTTCGAAGCTACATGTACAGAAGAAGAATTCGAACTAGGATAATTTTGAACGCGCTTAGGGCGCCCCTTTGTAGTGTCCAATTTCGATCCTTTGCATTGTCAATTCCATTATTTAGACGTATGTAATTTTGCATTCGCATCCAGTTTATGTTTCTGTATATTTGTGCAGAACAATTGGGTTTACATATTTTCTTGCTTACTAATAGGCGCCTACCTCCATATTCTGCGTCAATTTGGCCTAACCAGCGCGCTGAATATTTTTTTTTATATCACCCTTGGGAGAAATGCTTGCGAATACATGCTTATGGTTTTCACCGACCCAAGGTTTGCAAGAATTTGTGTAACACGCGGCTCGTACAATGCCGCTTTTGTTTTTAGATGAGGTTTGTGAAAGCGATTGCGAAAGTCGATTCGACCTGAGACTCCTTTGAAGGTGCTTTTCACTTTGTTGTTTCCCACTTGCATGTTCATCGAAAATATCCTCGACTACTAGAGCAGCTGATCCCATGATTTCCCTCTATATTAGGTTCAGCACCATTGAACCTTCTATCTTTCTTGCACGTGAACTGTTAGTGGTATTGGCAGCTTTACTCGGAAGGGACAAGAAAACTCTCCATCCAAATTAGCCTCCATAACCTACTGTATAGGAATAATGGAAACAATATTGAAATTACTACTGAATGCTCTACCAACAATAAATCAGTGTACACATTTGTTCCTTTCTTCGTTTCTTCGTGGTAACTATTCAAACAAGATTTGGAGGGTACGGTAAGAAAAAGGACTGCGACAGGCAGCAAACGAGCGCGTGAAAAAAAAAACATTTTTTTCTGGCAACTATTTTGAGAGTAATTTAGGAAATACGAAGTGCATCGAGAATAGGCAATTTACAAAAAATGAAGCATGCAAAGCCTCCCTTAATAATATGAATAGCAAGAAAGAGTTCGAAATGAAACTATAGTTTATTTACCCAAGCTTGGCTTAATTACAAACGGACATAAAATATGGCCATGGATACAAATTATATACAAGTTCCAGGGAGAGGGTTGTTGGCAGCATTGATCACATTTAGCAGGCACAGAGCCTTGTCGGCTTTGTTCTCATCAAACGAAGTTGTCGAAGGAGTCGCGCTTTTACACAAGCACAACAATGTCGTCTTCATCAGAGTCACTGTAGGAGTCATCAGGACACGAGGCAGACATGATTTCCTCCGCTTTCTTTATCACCATGTTCACGAAAAACCGCCAGCGCAGGCACAAGCTTAGTCGACGGGAACGCATCAAGTCCATTTTGCTGCGGGAAACATCCAGGATTCGGCAGGCGTCGATGTAAGTCGCTTCGCAATATGCGGTAGTCGGCTGAGAGACGCGCGCAGATGGAACTGAACCATTGTTGCCACCAGCAAAAGGCGATGTTGACTCCATCACTCGGCAAAAGTTGAGCAGAGACTCGCGAGGCCGCACGACTGAAGCTTGGCTGCAACAAGCCAAGAATGGCTTGTTTCATGAAGCACTACACATTTCATGTGTCCAAGATGGAGAGGGTAGATAAATCTGGACTGCTTTAGGGAAAGCAGAGTCTTTACCCTTTCCTCCTCTAGACGTGTGGAAGCCCGGCTGTTCACTCCCGTTATCTTATCTCTACAGAGAGAAAAACATATTCAGAACCAGCTGGTGGTGACTCACTTTTGCTCTCATGCGAATTACAGAGTGACATGGGCTGGAGAGGCCCCTAAGCAGGACAGGTCATGGTTAAAAGCATGTTCAGCACAGGGGAAGAAGAAGAATGACGACCCACACGCAAAACTCTTAACGTAATACCGACGGCCATGTTTTAACAGAATAACGCGGCTCAAATTACCAAACTGGCACTAAGCACAGTTTCGAATACCTGTCTATAACTTAAGCGTAAATGTATAAACTGTGCGCATGAGCACAAGGCAATGCGCGGTAATGTCGGCACTGGTACGGTTTGAGGCTGAAATCACATGCGGCAACTTAGAATTCCAAAACCCGAAGCAGAGCAAAGTCTGCGAGTTAAATCAGGCGCTTTTCGCGGCGCTGTGATTCCTTTGGCAGTGCTGGCTCACCGGCAAAACCTTTAGTTTCTTTACAATTTTATAGTTTATTGACGCGTGGATTTTTAAAGAAAATGGCAAAACAATTTTTCTCCCGCCATGCGTGAGTAAAAGTATATTTGGTGCGTTTCGGCACGCCGCTTATTGTGTGAGCTTGTGTTTTAAAAAAGTAATAATTTGGCTTATAATACTCTGTAGCTGAATTGCAATATTTTAGCATTTTTAACGCTCGTCATAAAAAAACAAAAACTATCGATAGCCGATAGCATCTTTTCCTGCTTTATTTTTTGATGGAGTGGAAGCGTGGGCGAGTTAGTGATACATAGTCAACGCAATATCCTGTTTAAAATTTTGTATAAAAGCAAGCGAAAATGGATTCCAAATAGCAAGTGTGCGTTATCCAGAAATATATAGTTATGCCCTATGCAAACATTATGCCTTGAGGATTCGTCACAACCGTAACTCAAATCAACGTCTCTGTTTCCTATTTCATAATCTGGTTTTGCGATCTGCAACCATGACATCACTGTTTATGGTATAGTAACTATAATATGCGTAGAAATAATACGAGCAGGCGTAATAGTTGTAGTAGTGTAAAGTGACAGTTCCAGTGCTCACAAAATCTTAGCTTTATCAAACGTTATTCGTATATGATAACGAGGAACAAATGAAGTCAACTTCGAGCAATGCCATCCCTTGTTTTTTTTGTTAGCTCGCGCGTGCCCAGCCTCAGAAGTTGAAGTTCGTAAATTACAAATGTAAGGAAGAATGCGTGACCGTCAAATTCTTTTTACGTTTGAGAAGAGTTGACCTTGCAAAATAAATTCCAATCGCTACCAAGAGAGGAAGCACCACGCACGCGACCGGAATATTATCTTGTGCACTTCAGAGTATATCCGGCGGCGGAAACAACTAAAAGAGCCGGAGGGAAGTTGAGACAGTTTTGAAGCTACATGTCCAGAAGAATTCGAACTAGGATAATTTTGAACGCGCTTAGGGCGCCCCTTTCTAGTGTCGAATTTCGATCCTTTGTATTGTCAATTTCATTATTTAGACGTACGTATTTTGCATTGGCATCCAGTTTATGTTTCTGTATATTTGTGCAGAACAATTGGGTTTACAATTTTTGTTGCTTACTAATATGCGCCTACCTCCATATTCTGTGTCAATTTGGCCTAACCAGCGCGCTGAAAATTTTTTTTTTATATCACCCTTGAAAGAAACGCTTGCGAATACATGCTTATGGTTTTCACCGACCCAAGGTTTGCAAGAATTTGTGTAACACGCGGCTCGTAAAATGCCGCTTTTGTTTTCAGATGAGGTGTGTGAAAGCGATTGCTAAAGTCGATTCGACCTGAGAGTTCTTTGAAGGCGCTTTTCACTTTGTTGTTTCTCACTTGCATGTTAATCGAAAATATCCTCGATTACTAGAGCAGCTGATCCCATGATTTCCCTCTATATTATGTTCAGCACCATTGAACCTTCTATCTTTCTTGCACGTGAACTGTTAGTGCTATTGGCAGCTTTACTCGGAAGGGACAAGAAAACTCTCCATCCAAATTAGCCTCCATAACCTACTGTATAGGAATAATGGAAACAATATTGAAATTACTACTGAATGCTCTACCAACAATAAATCAGTGTACACATTTGTTCCTTTCTTCGTTTCTTCGTGGTAACTATTCAAACAAGATTTGGAGGGTACAGTAAGAAAAAGGACTGCGACAGGCAGCAAACGAGCGCGTGAAAAAAAAACAATGTTTTTGCTAGCAAATATTTTGAGAGCAATTAAGGAAATACGCAGTGCATCGAGAATAGGCAATTTACAAAAAATGAAGCATGCAAAGCCTCCCTTAATAATATGAATAGCAAGAAAAAGTTCGAAATGAAACTATAGTTTATTTACCCAAGCTTGGCTTAATTAGAAACGGACATAAAATATGGGCATGGATGCAAATTATATACTTGTTCCAGGGAGAGGGTTGTTGGCAGCATTGATCACATTTAGCAGGCACAGGGTCCTTGTCGGCTTTGTTCTCATCAAACGAAGCTGTCGAAGGAGTCGCGTTTTTACACAAGCACAACAATGTCGTCTTCATCAGAGTCACTGTAGGACTCATCTGGACACGAGGCAGACATGATTTCCTCCGCTTTCTTTATCACCATGTTCACGAAAAAGCGCCAGCGCAGGCACACGCTTTGTCGACGGGAACGCATCAAGCCCATTTTGCTGCGGGAAACAGCCAGGATTCGGCAGGCGTCGATGTAAGTCGCTTCACAATATGCGGTAGTCGGCTGAGAGACGCGCGCAGATGGAACTGAACTATTGTTGCCAGCAGCAAAAGGCGATGTTGACTCCATGGCTCGGCAAAAGTTGAGCAGGGACTCGCGAGGCCGCACGACTGAAGCTTGGCTAAAACAAGCCAAGAATGGCTTGTTTCATGAAGCACTACACATTTCATGTGTCGAAGATGGAGAGGGTAGATAAAACTGGACTGGTTTAGGGAAAGCAGAGTCTTTACCCTTTCCTTCTCTAGTCGTGTGGAAGCCCGGCTGTTCACTCCCATTATCTTATCTCTGCAGAGAGAAAAACATATTCAGAACCAGCTGGTGGTGACCCACTTTTGCCCTCGTGCGAATTACAAACTGACATGGGCTGGAGAGGTCCTTAAGCAGGACAGGTCATGGTTAAAAGCATGTTCAGCACAGGGAAAGAGGAATGAGGACACCACACGCAAAGCTCTTAATGTAATACCGACGGCCATGTTTTAACAGAATAACGCGGCTCAAACTACCAAACTGGCACTAAGCACAGTTTCGAATACCTGTCTATAACTTAAGCGTAAATATATAAACTGTGCGCATGAGCACAAGGCAATGCGCGTTAGTGTCGGCGATGGTACGGTTTGAGGCTGAAATCACATGCGGTAACTTAGAATTAAAAACCCGAAGCCGAGCAAAGTCTGCGAGTTAAATTAGGCGCTTTTCGCGGCGCTGTGATTCCTTTGGTAGTGCTGGTTCACCGGCAAAACCTTTAGTTTCTTTACAATTTTATAGTTTATTGACGCGTGGACGTTTAAAGAAAATGGCAAAACGATTTTTCTCCTGCCATGCTTGAGTAAACGTTTATTTGGTGCGTCTCGGCACGCCGCTTATTATGTGAGCTTGTGTTTTAAAAAAGTAATAATTTGGCTTATAATACTCGGTAGCTGAATTGCAATATTTTAGCATTTTTAACGCTCGTCATAAAAAAACAAAAAATATCGATAGCCGATAGAATCTTTTCCTGCTTTATTTTTTGATGGAGTGGAAGCGTGGGCGAGTTAGTGTTACATAGTCAACACAATATCCTGTTTAAAATTTTGTATAAGAGCATTGCGAAAATAGATTCCAAATAGCAAGTGTGCGTTATCCAGAAATATATAATTATGCCCTATATAAACATTATGCCTTGAGGATTTGTCACAACCGTAAATCAAATCAACGTCTCTGTTTCCTATTTCATACTCTGGTTTTGCGATCTGCAACCATGACATCACTGTTTATGGTATAGTAACTATAATATGCGTAGAAATAATATGAACAGGCGTAATAGTTGTAGCAGTCGAATGTGACAGTTCCAGTGATCACAAAATCTTAGCTTTATCAAACGTTATTCGTATATGATAACGAGGAAGAATTTAAGTCAATTTCGAGCAATAACATCCCTTGTTTTTTTGTTAGCTCGCGCGTGCCCAGCCTCAGAAGTTGAAGTTCGTAAATTACAAAAGTAAGGAAGAATGCGTGACCGTCAAATTCTTTTTACGTTTGAGAAGAGTTGACCTTGCAAAATAAATTCCAATCGCTACCAAGAGAGGAAGCACCACGCACGCGACCGGAATATTCTCTTGTGCACTTCAGAGTATGTCCGGCGGCGGAAACAATAAAAGAGCCGGAGGGAAGTTAAGACAGTTTCGAAGCTACATGTCCAGAAGAAGAATTCGAACTAGGATAATTTTGAACGCTCTTAGGGCGCCCCTTTCTAGTGTCCAATTTCGATCCTTTGCATTGTCAATTCCATTATTTAGACGTATGTTTTTTCACTCGCATCCAGTTTATGTTTCTGTATATTTGTGCAGAACAATTGGGTTTACATTTATTGCTGCTTACTAATAGGCGCCTACCTTCATATTCTGCGTCAATTTGGCCTAACCAGCGCGCTCAATAATTTTTTATATCACCCTTGGGAGAAACGCTTGCGAATACATGCTTATGGTTTTCACCGACCCAAGGTTTGCAAGAATTTGTGTAACACGCGGCACGTAAAATGTCGCTTTTGTTTTTAATGAGGTGTGTGAAAGCGATTGCTAAAGTCGATTCGACCTGAGAGTCCTTTGAAGGCGCTTTTCACTTTGTTGTTTCCCACTTGCATGTTCATCAAAAAAAATCCTCGACTACTAGTGCAGCTGATCTCAAGATTTCCCTCTATATTAGGTTCAGCACCATTGAACCCTTCTATTTTTCTTGCACGTGAACTGTTAGTGCTATAAGCAGCTTTACTCGGAAGGGACAAGAAAACTCTCCATCCAAATTAGCCTCCATATCTACTGTATAGGAATAATGGAAGCAATATTGAAATTACTACTGAATGCTCTACCAACAATAAATCAGTGTATACATTTGTTCCTTTCTTCGTTCCTGCGTGGTAACTATTCAAACAAGATTTGGAGGGTACGGTGAGAAAAAGGACTGCGACAGGCAGCAAAAGAGCGCGTGAAAAAAAAAACACAATGTTTTTGTGGCAACTATTTTGAAGCAATTTAGGAAATATGAAGTGCATCGAGAATAGACAATTTACAAAAAATGAAGCATGCAAAGCCTTCCTTAATAATATGAATAGCAAGAAAGAGTTCGAAATGAAACTATAGTTTATTTACCCAAGCTTGGCTTAATTAGAAAAGGAGATAAAATATGGCCATGGATACAAATTATATACAGGTTCCAGGGAGAGGGTTGTTGGCAGCATTGATCACATTTAGCAGGCACAGGGTCCTTGTCGGCTTTGTTCTCATCAAACGAAGCTGTCGAAGGAGTCGCGTTTTTACACGAGCACTACAATGTCGTCTTCATGAGAGTCACTGTAGGAGTCATCAGGACACGAGGCAGACATGATTTCCTCCGCTTTCTTTATCACCATGTTCACGGAAAAGCGCCAGCGCAGGCACACACTTTGTCGACGGGAACGCATCAAGTCCATTTTGCTACGGGAAACAGCCAGGATTCGGCAGGCGTCGATGTAAGTCGCTTCACTATATGCGGTAGTCGGCTGAGAGACGCGCGCAGATGTATCTGAACCATTGTTGCCACCAGCAAAAGGCGATGTTGACTCCATGACTCGGCAAAAGTTGAGCAGGGACTCGCGAGGCCGCACGACTGAAGCTTGGCTGCAACAAGCCAAGAATGGCTTGTTTCATGAAGCACTACACATTTCATGTGTCCAAGATGGAGAGGGTAGATAAAACTGGACTGGTTTAGGGAAAGCAGAGTCTTTACCCTTTCCTCCTTTAGACATGTGGAAGCCCGGCTGTTCACTCCTGTTATCTTATCTCTACAGAGAGAAAAACGTATTCAGAACCAGCTGGTGGTGACCCACTTTTGCTCTTGTGCGAATTACAGAGTGACATGGGCTGGAGAGGCCCCTAAGCAGGACAGGTCATGGTTAAAAGCATGTTCAGCACAGGGAAAGAAGAAGAATGACGACACCACACGCAAAGCTCTTAATGTAATACCAACGGCCATGTTCTAACAGAATAACGCGGCTCAAACTGGCACTAAGCAAAGTTTCGAATACCCGTCTCTAACTTAAGCGTAAATGTATAAACGGTGCGCATGAGCACAAGGCAATGCGCGTTAGTGTCGGCTCTGGTACGGTTTGAGGCTGAAATCACATGCGGCAACTTAGAATTCCAAAACCCGAAGCAAAGCAAAGTCTGCGAGTTCAATTAGGCGCTTTTCGCGGCGCTGTGATTCCTTTGGTAGTGCTGGCGCACCGGCAAAACCTTTAGTTTTTTTACAATTTTATAGTTTATTGACGCGTGGACTTTTAAAGAAAATGGCAAAACGATTTTTCTCCCGCCGTGCGTCAGTAAAAGTTTATTTGGTGCGTTTCGGCACGCCGCTTATTATGTGAGCTTGTGTTTTAAAAAAGTAATAATTTGGCTTATAATACTCGGTAGCTGAACTGCAATATTATAGCATTTTTAACGCTCGTCATAAAAAAACAACAAAAAATATCGATAGCCGATAGAATCTTTTCCTGCTTCATTTTTTGATGGAGTGGAAGCGTAGGCGAGTTAGAGTTACATAGTCAACACAATAGCCTGTTTAAAATTTTGTATAAGAGCATTGCGAAAATGGATTCCAAATAGCAAGTGTGCGTTATCCAGAAATATATAGTTATGCCCTATATAAACATTATGCCTTGAGGGTTCGTCACAACCGTAACTCAAATCAACGTCTCTGTTTCCTATTTCATACTCTGGTTTTGCGATCTGCAACCATGACATCAATGTTTATGGTATAGTAACTATAATATGCGTAGAAATATTATGAGCAGGCGTAATAGTTGTAGCAGTGGAAAGGGACAGTTCCATTGATCACAAAGTTTTAGCTTTATCAAACGTTATTCGTATATGATAACGAGGAACAAATGAAGTCAATTTCGAGCAATAACATCCCTTGTTTTTTTATTAGCTCGCGCGTGCCCAGCCTCGGAAGTTGAAGTTCGTAAATTACAAAAGTAAGGAAAAATGCGTGACCGTCAAATTCTTTTTACGTTTGAGAAGACTTGACCTTGCAAAATAAATTCCAAATCGCTACCAAAAGAGGAAGCACCACGCACGCGACCGGAATATTCTCTTGTGCACTTCAGAGTATATCCGGCGGCGGAAACAACTAAAAGAGCCGGAGGGAAGTTGAGACAGTTTTGAACCTACATGTCCAGAAGAAGAATTCAAACTAGGATAATTTTGAACGCGCTTAGGGCGCCCCTTTCTCGTGTCCAATTTCGATCCTTTGCATTGTCAATTTCATTATTTAAACGTACGTATTCTGCATTCGCATCCAGTTTACGTTTCTGTATAATTGTGCAGAACAATTGGGTTTACAATTTTTGTTGCTTACTAATAGGCGTCTACCTCCATATTCTGCGTCAATTTGGCCTAAACAGCGCGCTGAATATTTTTTTATATCACCCTTGGGAGAAACGCTTGCGAATACATGCTTATGGTTTTCACCGACCAAAGTTTGCAAGAATTTGTGTAACACGCGGCACGTAAAATGCCGCTTTTGTTTTTAGACGAGGTGTGTGAAAGCGATTGCTAAAGTCGATTCGACCTGAGAGTCCTTTGAAGGCGCTTTTCACTTTGTTGTTTCCCACTTGCATGTTCATCAAAAAAAATATCCTCGACTACTAGAGCAGCTGATCTCAAGATTTCCCTCTATATTAGGTTCAGCACCATTGAACCCTTCTATTTTTCTTGCACGTGACCTGTTAGCGCTATAAGCAGCTTTAGTCGGAAGGGACAAGAAAACTCTTCATCCAAATTAGCCGCCATAACCTACTGTATAGGAATATTGGAAACAATATTGAAATAACTACTGAATGCTCTACCAACAACTAATCAGTGTATACATTTGTTCCTTTCTTCGTTCCTGCGTGGTAACTATTCAAACAAGATTTGGAGAGTGCGTTGAGAAAAAGGACTGCGACAGGCAGCAAACGAGCGCGTGAAAAAAAAACAATGTTTTTGCTGGCAACAATTTTGAGAACAATTAAGGAAATACGAAGTGCATCGAGAATAGGCAATTTACAAAAAATGAAGCATGCAAAGCCTCCCTTAATGATATGAATAGCAAGAAAAAGTTCGAAATGAAACTACAGTTTATGTACCCAAGCTTGGCGTATTTAGAAACGGACATAAAATATGGGCATGGATACAAACTATATACAAGTTCCAGCGAGAGGGTTGTTGGCAGCATTGATCACATTTAGCAGGCACAGGGTCCTTGTCGGCTTTGTTCTCATCAAACGAAGCTGTCGAAGGAGTCGCGTTTTTACACGAGCACTACAATCTCGTCTTCATCAGAGTCACTGTAGGAGTCATCAGGATACGAGGCAGACATGATTTCCTCCGCTTTCTTTATCACCATGTTCACGAAAAGCGCCAGCGCAGGCACACGCTTTGTCGACGGGAACGCATCAAGTCCATTTTGCTACGGGAAACAGCCAGGATTCGGCAGGCGTCGATGTAAGTCGCTTCACAATATGCGGTAGTCGGCTGAGAGACCCGCGCATATGGAACTGAACCATTGTTGCCACCAGCAAAAGGCGATGTTGACTCCATGACTCGGCAAAAGTTGAGCAGGGACTCGCGAGGCCGTACGACTGAAGCTTGGCTGCAACAAGCCAAGAATGGCTTGTTTCATGAAGCACTACACATTTCATGTGTCCAAGATGGAGAGGGTAGATAAAACTGGACTGGTTTAGGGAAAGCAGAGTCTTTACCCTTTCCTCCTCTAGATGTGAGGAAGCCCGGCTGTTCACTCCCGTTATCTTATCTCTACAGAGAGAAAAACATATTCAGAACCAGCTGGTGGTGATCCACTTTTGATCTTGTGCGATTTACAGAGTGACATGGGCTGGAGAGGCCCCTAAGCAGGACAGGTCATGGTTAAATGCATATTCAGCACAGGGAAAGAAGAAGAATGACGACACCACACGCAAAGCTCTTAATGTAATACCAACGGCCATGTTCTAACAGAATAACGCGGCTCAAACTGGCACTAAGCAAAGTTTCGAATACCCGACTCTAACTTATCCGTAAATGTATAAACGGTGCGCATGAGCACAAGGCAATGCGCGTTAGTGTCGGCTCTGGTACGGTATGAGGCTGAAATCACATGCGGCAACTTAGAATTCCAAAACCCGAAGCAAAGCAAAGTCTGCGACTTCAATTAGGCGCTTTTCGCGGCGCTGTGATTCCTTTGGTAGTGCTGGCTCACCGGCAAAACCTTTAGTTTTTTTACAATTTTATAGTTTATTGACGCGTGGACTTTTAAAGAAAATGGAAAAACGATTTTTCTCCCGCCATGCGTCAGTAAAAGTTTATTTGGTGCGTTTCGGCACGCCGCTTATTATGTGAGCTTGTGTTTTAAAAAAGTAATAATTTGGCTTATAATACTCTGTAGCTGAATTGCAATATTTTAGCATTTTTAACGCTCGTCATAAAAAACAAAAACTATCGATAGCCGAAAGCATCTTTTCCTGCTTTATTTTTTGATGGAGTGGAAGCATGGGCGAGTTAGTGTTACATAGTCAACGCAATATCCTGTTTAAAATTTTGTATAAGAGCATTGCGAAAATGTATTCCAAAAAGCAAGTGTGCGTTATCCAGAAATATATAGTTATGCCCTATATAAACATTATGCCTTGAGGATTCGTCACAACCGTAACTCAAATCAACGTCTCTGTTTCCTATTTCATACTCTGGTTTTGCGATCTGCTACCATGACATCACTGTTTATGGTATAGTAACTATAACATGCGTAGAAATAATATGAACAGGCGTAATAGTTGTAGCCGTGGAATGTGAGAGTCCCAGTGATCACAAAATCTTAGCTTTATCAAACGTTATTCGTATATGATAACGAGGAACAATTTAGGTCAATTTCGAGCAATAACATCCCTTGTTTTTTGTTAGCTCGCGCGTGCCCAGCCTCAGAAGTTGAAATTCGTAAATTACAAAAGTAAGGAAGAATGCGTGACCGTCAAATTCTTTTTACGTTTGAGAAGAGTTGACCTTGCAAAATAAATTCCAATCGCTACCAAGAGAGGAAGCACCACGCACGCGACCGGAATATTCTCTTGTGCACTTCAGAGTATGTCGGGCGGCGGAAACAACTAAAAGAGCCGGAGGGAAGTTGAGACAGTTTTGAAGCTACATGTCCAGAAGAAGAATTCGAACTAGGATAATTTTGAACGCGCTTAGGGCGCCCCTTTCTAGTGTCCAATTTCGATCCTTTGTATTGTCAATTTCATTATTTAGACGTACGTATTTTGCATTCGCATCCAGTTTATGTTTCTGTATATTTGTGCATCACAATTGGGTTTACAATTTTTGTTGCTTACTAATATGCGCCTACCTCCATATTCTGCGTCAATTTGGCCTAAACAGCGCGCTGAATATTTTGTTTTATATCACCCTTGGGAGAAACGCTTGCGAATACATGCTTATGGTTTTCACGGACACAAGGTTTGCAAGAATTTGTGTAACACGCGGCTCGTAAAATGCCGCTTTTGTTTTTAGATGAGGTGTGTGAAAGCAATTACGAAAGTCGATTCGCCCTGAGAGTCATTTGAAGGTGCTTTTCACTTTGTTGTTTCCCACTTGCATGTTCATTGAAAATATCCTCGACTACTAGAGCAGCTGATCTCATGATTTCCCTCTATATTAGGTTCAGCACCATTGAACCCTTCTATTTTTCTTGTCCGTGAACTGTTAGTGCTATAAGCAGCTTTAGTCGGAAGGGACAAGAAAACTCTCCATCCAAATTAGCCGCCATAACCTACTGTATAGGAATATTGGAAACAATATTGAAATAACTACTGAATGCTCTACCAACAACTAATCAGTGTATACATTTGTTCCTTTCTTCGTTCCTGCGTGGTAACTATTCAAACATGATTTGGAGAGTACGTTGAGAAAAAGGACTGGGACAGGCAGCAAACCAGCGCGTGAAAAAAAAAAAACAATTTTTTTGCTGGCAACTATTTTGAGAGCAATTAAGGAAATACGAAGTGCATCGAGAATAGGCAATTTACAAAAAATGAAGCATGCAAAGCCTCCCTTAATGATATGAATAGCAAGAAAAAGTTCGAAATGAAACTATAGTTTATTTACCCAAGCTTGGAGTAATTAGAAACAGACATAAAATATGGGCATGGATACAAATTATATACAAGTTCCAGGGAGAGGGTTGTTGGCAGCATTGATCACATTTAGCAGGCACAGGGTCCTTGTCGGCTTTGTTCTCATCAAACGAAGCTGTCGAAGGAGTCGCGTTTTTACACAAGCACAACAATGTCGTCTTCCTCAGAGTCACTGTAGGAGTCATCAGGACACGAGGCAGACATGATTTCCTCCGCTTTCTTTATCACCATGTTCACGAAAAGGCGCCAGCGCAGGCACACGCTTTGTCGACGGGAACGCATCAAGTCCATTTTGCTGCGGGAAACAGCCAGGATTCGGCAGGCGTCGATGTAAGTCGCTTCACAATATGCGGTAGTCGGCTGAAAGACGCGCGCAGATGGAACTGCACTATTGTTGCCACCAGCAAAAGGCGATGTTGACTCCATGGCTCGGCAAAAATTTGAGCAGGGACTCGCGAGGCCGCACGACTGAAGCTTGGCTGCAACAAGCCAAGAATGGCTTGTTTCATGAAGCACTACACATTTCATGTGTCGAAGATGGAGAGGGTAGATAAAACTGGACTGGTTTAGGGAAAGCAGAGTCTTTACCCTTTCTTTCTCTAGTCGTGTGGAAGCCCGGCTGTTCACTCCCGTTATCTTATCTCTACAGAGAGAAAAACATATTAAGAACCAGCTGGTGGTGACCCACTTTTGCTCTCCTGCGAATTACAAACTGACATGGGCTGGAGAGGTCCTTAAGCAGGACAGGTCATGGTTAAAAGCATGTTCAGCAGGGGAAAGAAGAAGAATGACGACACCACACGAAAAGCTCTTAATGTAATACCGACGGCCATGTTTTAACAGAATAACGCGGCTCAAACTACCAAACTGGCACTAAGCCCAATTTCGAATACCTGTCTATAACTTAAGCGTAAATATATAAACTGTGCGCATAAGGACAAGGCAATGCGCGTTAGTGTCGGCACTGGTACGGTTTGAGGCTGAAATCACATGCGGCAACTTAAAATTCCAAAACCCGAAGCAGAGCAAAGTCTGCGAGTTCAATTAGGCGCTTTTCGCTGCGCTGTGATTCCTTTGGTAGTGCTGGCTCACCGGCAAAACCTTTAGTTTTTTTACAATTTTATAGTTTATTGACGCGTGGAATATTAAAGAAAATGACAAAACGATTTTTCTCCCGCCATGCGTGAGTAAAAGTTTATTTGGTGCGTTTCGGCACGCCGCATATTATGTGTGCTTGTGTTTTAAAAAAGTAATAATTTGGCTTATACTACTCGGTAGCTAAATTGCAATATTTTAGCATTTTTAACGCACGTCATAAAAAAACAAAAACTATCGATAGCCGAAAGCATCTTTTCCTGCTTTATTTTTTGATGGAGTGGAAGCATGGGCGAGTTAGTGTTACATAGTCAACGCAATATCCTGTTTAAAATTTTGTATAAGAGCATTGCGAAAATGTATTCCAAAAAGCAAGTGTGCGTTATCCAGAAATATATGGTTATGCCCTATATAAACATTATGCCTTGAGGATTCGTCACAACCGTAACTCAAATCAACGTCTCTGTTTCCTATTTCATAATCTGGTTTTGCGATCTGCAACCATGACATCACTGTTTATGGTATAGTAACTATAATATGCGCAGAAAAAATATGAGCAGGCGTAATAGTTGTAGTAGTGTAAAGTGACAGTTCCAGTAATCACAAAATCTTAGCTTTATCAAACGTTATTCGTATATGATAACGAGGAACAAATGAAGCCAATTTTGAGCAATAACATCCCTTGTTTTTTGTTAGCTCGCGCGTGCCCAGCCTCAGAAGTTGAAATTCGTAAATTACAAAAGTAAGGAAGAATGCGTGACCGTCAAATTCTTTTTACGTTTGAGAAGAGTTGACCTTGCAAAATAAATTCCAATCGCTACCAAGAGAGGAAGCACCACGCACGCGACCGGAATATTCTCTTGTGCACTTCAGAGTATGTCGGGCGGCGGAAACAACTAAAAGAGCCGGAGGGAAGTTGAGACAGTTTTGAAGCTACATGTCCAGAAGAAGAATTCGAACTAGGATAATTTTGAACGCGCTTAGGGCGCCCCTTTCTAGTGTCCAATTTCGATCCTTTGTATTGTCAATTTCATTATTTAGACGTACGTATTTTGCATTCGCATCCAGTTTATGTTTCTGTATATTTGTGCAGAACAATTGGGTTTACAATTTTTGTTGCTTACTAATACGCGCCTACCTCCATATACTGCGTCAATTTGGCCTAAACAGCACGCTGAATATTTAATTTTATATCACCCTTGGGAGAAACGCTTGCGAATATATGCTTATGGTTTTCACCGACCCAAGGTTTGCAAGAATTTGTGTAACACGCGGCTCGTAAAATGCCGCTTTTGTTTTTAGATGAGGTTTGTGAAAGCGATTGCGAAAGTCGATTCGACCTGAGAGTCCTTTTGAAGGTGCTTTTCACTATGTTGTTTCCCTCTTGCATGTTCATCGAAAATATCCTCTACTACTAGAGCAGCTGATCCCATGATTTACCTCTATATTAGGTTCAGCACCATTGAACCTTCTATCTTTCTTGCACGTGAACTGTTAGTGCTATAAGCAGCTTTAGTCGGAAAGGACAAGAAAACTCTCCATCCAAATTAGCCCCCATAACCTACTGTATAGGAATAATGGAAACAATATTGAAATAACTACTGAATGCTCTACCAACAACTAATCAGTGTATACACTTGTTCCTTTCTTCGTTCCTGCGTGGTAACTATTCAAACAAGATTTGGAGAGTACGTTGAGAAAAAGGACTGGGACAGGCAGCAAACGAGCGCGTGAAAAAAAAAACAATGTTTTTGCTGGCAACTATTTTGAGAGCAATTAAGGAAATACGAAGTGCATCGAGAATAGGCAATTTACAAAAAATGAAGCATGCAAAGCCTCCCTTATTGATATGAATAGCAAGAAAAAGTTCGAAATGAAACTATAGTTTATTTACCCAAGCTTGGCGTAATTAGAAACGGACATAAAATATGGGCATGGATACAAAATATATACAAGTTCCAGGGAGAGGGTTGTTGGCAGCATTGATCACATTTAGCAGGCACAGGGTCCTTGTCGGCTTTGTTCTCATCAAACGAAGCTGTCGAAGGAGTCGCGTTTTTACACAAGCACAACAATGTCGTCTTCATCAGAGTCACTGTAGGAGTCATCAGGACACGAGGCAGAAATGATTTCCTCCACTTTCTTTATCACCATGTTCACGAAAAAGCGCCAGCGCAGGCACACGCTTTGTCGACGGGAACGCATCAACTCCATTTTGCTGCGGGAAACAGCCAGGATTCGGCAGGCGTCGATGTAAGTCGCTTCACAATATGCGGTAGTCGGCTGAGAGACGCGCGCAGATGGAACTGAACCATTGTTGCCACCAGCAAAAGGCGATGTTGACTCCATGACTCGGCAAAGGTTGAGCAGGGACTCGCGAGGCCGCACGAATGAAGCTCTGCAACAAGCCAAGAATGGCTTGTTTCATGAAGCACTACACATTTCATTTGTCCAAGATGGAGAGGGTAGATAAAACTGGACTGGTTTAGTGAAAGCAGAGTCTTTACCCTTTCCGCCTCTAGACTTGTGGAAGCCCGACTGTTCACACCCGTTATCTTATCTCTACAGAGAGAAAAACATATTCAGAACCAGCTGGTGGTTACCCACTTTTGCTCTGGTGCGAATTACAAACTGACATGGGCGGGAGAGGCCCCTAAGCAGGACAGGTCATGGTTAAAAGCATGTTCAGCACAGGAAAAGAATAAGAATGACAACACCACACGCAAAGCTCTTAATGTGGTACCGACGGCCATGTTTTAACAGAATAACGCGGCTCAAGCTACCAAACTGGCACTAAGCACCGTTTCGAATACTTGTCTATAACTTAAGCGTAAATATATAAACTGTGCGCATGAGCACAAGGCAATGCGCGTTAATGTCGGCACTGGTACGGTTTGAGGCTGAAATCACATGCGGCAACTTAGAATTCCAAAACCCGAAGCAGAGCAAAGTCTGCGAGTTAAATTAGGCTCTTTTCGCGGCGCTGTGATTCCTTTGGCAGTGCTGGCTCACCGGAAAGACCTTTAGTTTCTTTACAATTTTATAGTTTATTGACGCGTGGAATTAACTCGATACTATACCGATACCGATCGGGAACCTCAGAGGTAGACGACACCCGTCGGCGGCCGCGCCGCCGCATCGCCCCTTTTTATGTATGGCATACAGTTCACTCTCCTTTCCCAAGCGCAGACCGCTGGCAGTATCTCGCCGGCAGTCTTTTGTCTTTTGCTTTGTTCTTTTATCTCCTGTTCCTTTATCGCTCCTCGGACGAGTCAAACATCCCCCTCACACTTTTAGAATGTCGAGAGGACATGTTGCTCTGTGGAATGGCAAGTCCGATAGAAGGAGGGCAACTTTAGCTAGGCCAGGCGCTTTAAAGAGGGAATTTAGAGTAAATGTACCCGATCGGTGCTCATACGGTTCTTACCTTTTTTTTTCTGAAAAAGGCAAATTCATTGTTAAAATGAGAAAGCAACTGAAAGCGTTAGAAAAAAAAAACCAGCTTGGAGATGTCCACCGTCTGCCAGCTCTAGAAGGCTGTTTCGCGCTTAATATTTTCCATTGGTACGGCATCAGTGCGTGTTGGTAACTTTGCATTCATGATGCGGAAGCCAATTTGCATCTTTTGGAAGAAAGAAGAAAAGTTAAATGGAGAGAATGCTTAGTAAAAGGCTTTCACCTATGCATGTGGCACGTGAAAGGCCCTGCTTGTGATCTAAATGCAATGAGTGACATTGAGAGTTTTGAGGAAAGGGCTCGGTTATAGAGTGGGCCGCGCCACGCCTCCGCACCGGGTGCGAGTGACTCTAGCGACGCCACTGCTCCAGCGTGCAGCATTTCTGTGGCCAGTGGACTTTTTTTTTTTGTCTTCTCGTTTCGTTACCTGCACGTTATTCCCTCCGCTCATGTGCATATAGCCTTTTTTGTGAGGAAGCAGATATACAGTGGCCGACCAGTGCGCGATGAGGCGCTAATGGGTCGTTTCAGCTTTGAGTGCTCAGAAGAGGCGCTTGGCCAAGCTGGAGTTTCCACGTAGCGTTTGACCCCTCATCGACAGCTTTCTTGTTTTTTTTTTTTTAAGAACATCAGCTATTGTTCCCGTGGCATACGTTGGTCCCGCATGCCTGTGTGCGGAAAATAATTGTATACCGGTAAAGCAGAGGTGCAGAATGAAATGACGTCAATGCTGTTCGTATAAGTTTGCTTGGTAATTGATGAGCCGATATCCTTTCCCCAATCTTTGGTTGGCTGACGGAAATTTTATTTTCCTTTTCCTGAACATTGATTGCTGGGAAGAGTTGGCTAATTTCTGATTGCTTGCCGTTCCCACCAAGGGCGGATACAGAGGGCTGTGGGGGAACCAGGGCTAAATTCGTCTGATCAACGGGTCAGTCATTTAAATAGTTTTCTCCTGGCTTGTGTCTTCTTGTTTTATTTATGTGTAAATAATCTGTCATGCCACCAAGTAATGTGAATGTTTTCGAGTGCGAATCTTCAATTTATCAAGATCAAGAATATTGATCAAGTGTTTCCTCACCTGGCCACCTGAAGGGTAAACTCAACTACCCCTAAGAAATTTTTATTCCTTTTAGGATAAACGTAACTAAGGTGTGCTAACACATTCCTCGTTTGCATGGTGGATTTCGCGTGCACGCTCCTCGTTGTTTTTCCACCGCCATTTTGATCGCTTTTAAACGCCGTGTTGGCTGTGTATACTGTTCCTTTTACCGATTTTATTTTGGTTTTTGTCCCTGCCTTTCACACCGTCGATTTTATCGCCTTTAATCTTTCGATCTTTTTTATTTTACTTTTTGGAAGTGAATAACTGCCTTCTCAGATCGCAGGGCCTCACCTTGGCTCCACCCCTTTATGCATGTTTACATACATGTATGCTATGTTGCGAAAGAGAATTTCACTTGTTGGCGCCTGCATCTGTACTTTCTTTTGTGTAGTTCTTATCGCTGTTCTTTATATGAATGCAACACCAACAAGCCCGGCACTTCGCAGTTGTGAAGTTCAATACAAGTGTTTAATTAGGAAGTCTCATCGAGGCAATTTTGTAAAATTCGGGTTCACTGCGAATTGAGTACATAAAATGGAAGCACAAAGCAACTTATATACAGTTACCTCATTAAAGATTTCATTCAAACCGCTCTAAAGACTCTGTTTTTACTAAAACAAAGAAAGCCCATATAGTAAAAAAACAAAACGCTTTCGATACATTTGACTAATTTGAAAATTTTAGCTAGCCAATTCTATAAAATTTGCATTTACTAGAAATAGAGCGAGTTTATATAACGAAAGCTGAAAACAAGTTCTGTACAAATCAGACATTAAATAATTCTATTGAAACGTGTTTATAGATTTTGTTTCGACTTACAACGGAGCGAGTTCGTATAATAAAAGCCCAAAACAAGTTCAATACAGTTGACTCATAAGGAACTTTTACTAAGCCAATGCTATAAAATTTGAATTGACTACAAACAGAGCGAGTTTATATAATAAAAGCTCAAAACAGCTTCCATGCAAAAAAGTCATTAAAGTGTTTTATTGAAACTTTTCTATAGGTTTCGTTTTGACCTGGAACAGAGCGAGCTCATATAGTTCAAGCACAAAATAAGTTCAATATAGCTGACTCATTAGGAACTCTTCCTAAGTTAATGCTATAGAATTTAAATTGACTGCAAACAGAGCGAGTTTATATAATAAAAGCTCAAAACAGCTTGTATGCAAAAAAGTCATTAAAGTGTTGTATTGAAACCTTTCTATAGGTTTCGTTTTGATTAGAAACAGAGCGAGTTCATATAGTTGAAGCACAATACAAGTTCAATATACCTGACTCATTCAAAAGTTTTACCGAGCAAATTCTATAGAATTTGGGCTGGCTGTGGTTAGAACAAGTTTAAAAAGAAAAAAACACAAGACAAGTTCTATACAACTAACTCATTAGGAAGTCTTATTAAGTCAATTCTATTTAATTTATTTTTGGTGCATATAGATGTGAACTTTATAGCTCAAACTCATTTAAAAATAAATAGCCTCCTTAATGAGCTGGATCAATAGACAGCGAGTCTTTATGGAGATCCTTTAGACTCATTAGGCACCATATAAGAGCTCAAAAGGAACTCGACATGCATTTTTGTAAGGGGATTTTTAAAGAAAATGGCAAAACGATTTTTCTCCCGCCATGCGTGAGTAAAAGTTTATTTGGTGCGTTTCGGCACGCCGCTTATTGTGTGAGCTTGTGTTTTAAAAAGGTAATAATTTGGCTTATAATACTCTGTAGCTGAATTGCAATATTTTAGCATTTTTAACGCTCGTCATAAAAAACAAAAACTATCGATAGCCGATAGCATCTTTTCCTGCTTTATTTTTTGATGGAGTGGAAGCGTGGGCGAGTTAGTCTTACATAGTCAACGCAATATCCTGTTTAAAATTTTGTATAAGAGCAAGCGAAAATGGATTCCAAATAGCAAGTGTGCGTTATCCAGGAATATATAGTTATGCCCTATGTAAACATTATGCTTTGAGGATTCGTCACAACCGTAACTCAAATCAACGTCTCTGTTTCCTATTTCATAATCTGGTTTTGCGATCTGCAACCATGACATCACTGTTTATGGTATAGTAACTATAATATGCGTAGAAATAATACCAGCAGGCGTAATAGTTGTAGTAGTGTAAAGTGACAGTTCCAGTGATCACAAAGTCTTAGCTTTATCAAACGTTATTCGTATATGATAACGAGGAACAAATGAAGTCAATTTTGAGCAATAACATCCCTTGTTTTTTTGTTAGCTCGCGCGTGCCCAGCCTCAGAAGTTGAAGTTCGTAAATTACAAAAGTAAGGAAGAATGCGTGACCGCCAAATTCTTTTTACGTTTGAGAAGAGTTGACCTTGCAAAATAAATTCCAATCGCTACCAAGAGAGGAAGCACCACGCACGCGACCGGAATATTCTCTTGTGCACTTCAGAGTATGTCGGGCGGCGGAAACAACTAAAAGAGCCGGAGGGAAGTTGAGACAGTTTTGAAGCTACATGTCCAGAAGAAGAATTCGAACTAGGGTAATTTTGAACGCGCTTAGGGCGCCCCTTTCTAGTGTGCAATTTCGATCCTTTGTATTGTCAATTTCATTATTTAGACGTACGTAATTTGCATTCGCATCCAGTTTATGTTTCTGTATATTTGTGCATCACAATTGGGTTTACAATTTTTGTTGCTTACTAATATGCGCCTACCTCCATATTCTGCGTCAATTTGGCCTCAACAGCGCGCTGAATATTTTGTTTTATATCACCCTTGGGAGAAACGCTTGCGAATATATGCTTATGGTTTTCACCGACCCAAGGTTTGCAAGAATTTGTGTAACACGCGGCTCGTAAAATGCCGCTTTTGTTTTTAGATGAGGTTTGTGAAAGCGATTGCGAAAGTCGATTCGACCTGAGAGTCCTTTGAAGGTGCTTTTCACTTTGTTCTTTCCCACTTGCATGTTCATCGAAAATATCCTCGATTACTAGAGCAGCTGATCCCATGATTTCCCTCTATATTAGGTTCAGCACCATTGAACCTTCTATCTTTCTTGCACGTGAACTGTTAGTGCTATATAAGCAGCTTTAGTCGGAAGGGACAAGAAAACTCTCCATCCAAATTAGCCGCCATAACCTACTGTATAGGAATATTGGAAACAATATTGAAATAACTACTGAATGCTCTACCAACAACTAATCAGTGTATACATTTGTTCCTTTCTTCGTTCCTGCGTGTTAACTATTCAAACAAGATTTGGAGGGTACGGTGAGAAAAAGGACTGCGACAGGCAGCAAACGAGCCCGTGAAAAAAAACAATGTTTTTCTGGCAACTATTTTGAGAGCAATTAAGGAAATTCGAAGTGTACCGCGAATAGGCAATTTACAAAAAATGAAGCATGCAAAGCCTCCCTTAATAATATGAATAGCAAGAAAAAGTTCGAAATGAAACTATAGTTTATTTACCCAAGCTTGGCTTAATTAGAAACGGACATAAAATATGGGCATGGATACAAATTATATACAAGTTCCAGGGAGAGGGTTGTTGCCAGCATTGATCACATTTATCAGGCACAGGGTCCTTGTCGGCTTCGTTCTCATCAAACGAAGCTGTCGAAGGAGTCGCGTTGTTACACAAGCACAACTATGTCGTCTTCATCAGAGTCACTATAGGAGTCATCAGGACACGAGGCAGACGTGATTTCCTCCGCTTTCTTTATCACCATGTTCACGAAAAAGCGCCAGCGCAGGCACACGCTTTGTCGACGGGAACGCATCAAGTCCATTTTGCTACGGGATACAGCCAGGATTCGGCAGGCGTCGATGTAAGTCGCTTCACAATATGCGGTAGTCGGCTGAGAGACGCGCGCAGATGGAACTGAACCATTGTTGCCACCAGCAAAAGGCGATGTTGACTCCATGTCTCGGCAAAAGTTGAGCAGGGACTCGCGAGGCCGCACGACTGAAGCTTGGCTGCAACAAGCCAAGAACGGCTTGTTTCATGAAGCACTACACATTTCATGTGTCCAAGATGGAGAGAGTAGATAAAACTGGACTGGTTTAGGGAAAGCAGAGTCTTTACGCTTTCCTCCTCTAGACATGTGGAAGCCCGGCTGTTCCCTCCCGTTATCTTATCTCTACAGAGAGAAAAACATATTCAGAACCAGCTGGTGGTGACCCACTTTTGCTCTCCTGCGAATTACAGAGTGACATGGGCTGGAGAGGCCCCTAAGCAGGGCAGGTCATGGTTAAAAGCATGTTCAGCACAGGGGAAGAAGAAGAATGACGACACCACAAGCAAAACTCTCAACGTAGTACCGACGGCCATGTTTTAACAGAATAACGCGGCTCAAACTACCAAACTGGCACTAAGCACAGTTTCGAATACCTGTCTATAACTTAAGCGTAAATGTATAAACTATGCGCATGAGCACAAGGTAATGCGCGTTAGTGTCGGCACTGGTACGGTTTGAGGCTGAAATCACATGCGGCAACTCAGAATTCCAAAACCCGAAGCAGAGCAAAGGCAGCGAGTTCAATTGGGCGCTTTTCGCGGCGCTGTAATTCCTTTGGTAGTGCTCGCTCACCAACAAAACCTTTAGTTTTTTTTTAATTTTATAGTTTATTGACGCGTGGACTTTTAAAGAAAATGGCAAAACGTTTTTTCTCCCGCCAGAAGTAGACAGACATCTCCTACATTTATGGGAAGCCCGAAAAAGTCTATTAAAACGGTGAAAATTGCAAAAATTAAATAGAAAACTTAAAATGAAAATAGCACAGGTTACGGCTGAAGCACAAGAGTATGCTATAAAGCTCGCCGAGCAAAACTGGGCAGATTTCTGCAATTCACTGAAAGGTACCCTAAGCACAGCTAAAGCATGGTCAATATTAAGAAGCATGATAGACACATCAAAAACCAAAACGGCCACAAGAAGAACCCTCCACACCATAGCCCATAAATACCCGGGCACAGATGCAGAGTTGATCACCGCCATGCACAAGAAATACATAGGAGACCCTACTCCGGCTTGCCAAACTTCATATGCGGGTCAACCAAACCCCTCCCTTGTCTCCCCCATAACACTGGCGGAAGTCTACTCAGCCGCCCGTACATTTACAAGAAACACTGCCCCTGGAGGAGACAAAGTCACCTACGCTATGATTAGGAACATAAGCACTGAACATCTGCAAGACCTAACGAAGAACTGTGGGAGAAGGGACAGGTCCCATCAGCTTGGAGACACGCGGATATCATCACCATACCAAAGGCTGGAAAGCCACCGGCTGTGGAGAGTCTCCGTCTTATCTCCCTCACTTCTTGCCTGGGAAAACTCTATGAAAAAGTAGTCCACCTAAGGCTCCAAAATTACATCGACGAAAACAACATCTTTCCTTCCTGCATGCTGGGCTTCCGCAAGGGACTCTGCACGCAAGATGCTTTCCTCCGGATTAGGGAAGAGGTAATCAACACCATACCCCGAAAAGGCGAAAATTTCATTCTGACACTAGATCTCAAAGGAGCATTCGACAACATTGGCCACAAAACCATATTGCAAGAATTAAACAATATCAACTGCGGAGAGAAAATTTTCAAATACGTGAAGGCTTTCCTCTCAGATCGCACAGCCACCATAGGAATTGGAGAGATCCGATCACCAAAAGTACCCATGCCGAACAAAGGTACACCGCAGGGTTCAATAATCTCTCCAATGCTATTTAACATAGCAATGATAAATTTAGCAAAAAAACTGTTGACCCGCACTGATATTGGTTTCACTTTATACGCGGACGACATCACCATCTGGGCTACTCAGGGATCCTTGGCGCAAAAAGAAGAAGCTCTGCAAGCCGCTATAGACCTAGTCGAGGAATTTGCCGGGGAGAGTGGTCTTCAATGCTCCCCAGAAAAATCCGAACTTATCAGGCTACACAGAAGAAATTACAAGTCCCCAGGAGAAATTCAGCTCTCTCTAGGAGACCAGATAATTCAAGAGAAGGACAAGATCAGAGTGTTGGGGCTGTGGTTGCAAAGCAATTTGAGAGTGGATTATACAATCAAAACACTCAAAACCACAGTCAACCAAATTTCCAGAATGATTAGAAGGGTGACCTGCCACCGGAAAGGGATGAGGGAGGAGGACACCCTACGCCTTGTACAGGCCCTAGTCGTTAGCAGAATTACCTACGGGCTCCCATATCACGAAATTAGATTCACTGATAAAAGGGCCATTGACACTATCATAAGAGGAGCCTATAAAACGGCCCTAAACCTCCCGCCAACAACATCAACGGAACGTCTTTGGGCACTCGGAGTGCACAACAACTTCGAGGAGCTCAAGGAGGCGGTTCTAGAGAGTCAGAAACAACGCCTAACAACAACGCAGGCGGGTAGGGAAATCCTGTCAAAACTAGGGCTATGGCAGGCACTAAGAACTTCTGAGATTAAATCACAAATTCCGACATCCACAAGAAACAACATCTATGTGAACCCGATACCCAGGCACATGCACCATGAGTTACAGAAGGGTCGAAGGAAAGCCAGAGTCAAATCAGTGGAAAAACAATTGTCTAAAGACGCGGAAGTTGTCTACGTGGACATAGGGGCTTACGGCGAGCCTGGCAAGTTCACAATAGCTGCAGTTGACCACAAGAAGAGGCCAATTATTCAGGCTTCGATCTATGCTAAGGATCCTGCGGAAGCGGAATCACTGGCAATAGCCATCACCATAAAAACACAAGACAACCAAAATAAGTCATCACACGTAGTGACGGACTCCCAACCAGCCTGCAGGGACTACCTGGCCGGAAAACCTCACAAAAGAGCGTGTGCAATATTACGTTCCATCTCCCAGACGCACACAATTACATGAACACCTGGACACGAAGGCCTAGAAGGAAATGAGTTAGCGAATGATTTAGCCCGAGCTCTTACAAACCGGGCGGATCCCCATCCCTACCTCACCCCTCTCCTAGGACCCTACGGAGACAGGCTGGAACACCTACGGTTAAAAAGAAGAATTTTCTCACCACCACACAAACACCTTCCTTCCTCGGACGCTATAGACTGGAGAAAAATACAAACAAACACATTCCCTAATCTTCAAATTTTAAATAAGATAAGCCCAACAAAATACACGAGTTACTGTCCTTGGTGCGGTGCAAGCCCCACACTCTTTCACATCTCTTGGGAATGCCAGGACAAACCTGACCCAACGTTAATAGTGCCATGCCCGACACACGAGCAGTGGGAGGCGGCCCTGACCAGCGACAACCTGGACCAGCAAGCCTGGATTATCCAGCTAGTCCGCAAGTCAGCTGCTGCCAGCGGAGCCCTGGACTAGGGGCACCGACCACCCAGCTCCTGCGAATATTTACTGATTATATGCTCATTAAAAGTTTTCTCTCTCTCTCTCCCGCCATGCGTGAGTAAAAGTTTATTTGGTGCGTTTCGGCACGCCGCTTTTTATGTGTGCTTGTGTTTTAAAAAAGTAATAATTTGGCTTATAATACTCGGTAGCTGAATTGCAATATTTTAGCATTTTTAACAACCGTCATAAAAAACAAAAAATATCGATAGCCGATAGCATCTTTTCCTGCTTTATTTTTTGATGAAGTGGAAGTGTGGGCGAGTTAGTGTTACATAGTCAACGCAATATCCTGTTTAAAATTTTGTATAAGAGCATTGCGAAAATGTATTCCAAATAGCAAGTGTGCGTTATCCAGAAATATATAGTTATGCCCTATATAAACATTATGCCTTGAGGATTCGTCACAACCGCAACTCAAATCAACGTCTCTGTTTCCTATTTCATACTCTGGTTTTGCGATCTGCTACCATGACATCACTGTTTATGGTATAGTAACTATAATATGCGTAGAAATAATATGAACAGGCGTAATAGTTGTAGCAGTGGAATGTGACAGTTCCAGTGATCACAAAATCTTAGCTTTATCAAACGTTATTCGTATATGATAACGAGGAACAATTTAGGTCAATTTCGAGCAATAACATTCCTTGTTTTTTGTTAGCTCGCGCGTGCCCAGCCTCAGAAGTTGAAGTTCGTAAATTACAAAAGTGAGGAAGAATGCGTGACCGTCAAATTCTTTTTACGTTTGAGAAGAGTTGACCTTGCAAAATAAATTCCAATCGCTACCAAGAGAGGAAGCACCACGCACGCGACCGGAATATTATCTTGTGCACTTCAGAGTATGTCGGGCGGCGGAAACAACTAAAAGAGCCGGAGGGAAGTTTAGACAGTTTTGAAGCTACATGTCCAGAAGAAGAATTCGAACTAGGATAATTTTGAACGCGCTTAGGGCGCCCCTTTCTAGTGTCGAATTTCGATCCTTTGTATTGTCAATTTCATTATTTAGGCGTACGTATTTTGCATTCGCATCCAGTTTATGTTTCTGTATATTTGTGCAGAACAATTGGGTTTACAATTTTTATTGCTTACGAATATGCGCCTACCTCCATATTCTGCGTCAATTTGGCCTAACCAGCGCGCTGGATAATTTTTTTTTTATATCACCCTTGAAAGAAACGCTTGCGAATACATGCTTATGGTTTTCACCGACCCAAGGTTTGCAAGAATTTGTGTAACACGCGGCTCGTAAAATGCCGCTTTTGTTTTTAGGTGAGGTGTGTGAAAGCGATTGCTAATGTCGATTCGACCTGAGAGTCCTTTGAAGGCGCTTTTCACTTTGTTGTTTCCCACTTGCATATTAATCGAAAATATCCTCGATTACAAGAGCAGCTGATCCCATGATTTCCCTCTATATTAGGTTCAGCACCATTGAACCTTCTATCTTTCTTGCACGTGAACTGTTAGTGCTATAAGCAGCTTTACTCGGAAGGGACAAGAAAACTCTCCATCAAATTAGCCGCCATAACCTACTGTATAGGAATAATGGAAACAATATTGAAATAACTACTGAATGCTCTACCAACAATATATCAGTGTATACATTTGTTCCTTTCTTCGCTCCGGCGTGGTAACTATTCAAACAAGATTTGGAGAGTACGTTGAGAAAAAGGATTGCGACAGGCAGCAAACGAGCGCGTGAAAAAAAAAAACAATGTTTTTGCTAGCAAATATTTTGAGAGCAATTAAGGAAATACGAAGGGCATCGAAAGTAGGCAAATTACAAAAAATGAAGCATGCAAAGCCTCCCTTCATGATATGAATAGCAAGAAAAAGTTCGAAATGAAACTATAGTTTATTTACCCAAGCTTGGCGTAATTAGAAACGGACGTAAAATATGGGCATGGATACAAATTATATACAAGTTCCAGGGAGAGGGTTGTTGGCAGCATTGATCACATTTAGCAGGCACAGGGTCCTTGTCGGCTTTGCTCTCATCAAACGAAGCTGTCGAAGGAGTCGCGATTTTACACAAGCACAAAAATGTCGTCTTCATCAGAGTCACTGTAGGAGTCATCAGGACACGAGGCAGACATGATTTCCTCCGCTTTCTTTATCACCATGTTCACGAAAAAGCGCCAGCGCAGGAACACGCTTTGTCGACGGGAACGCATCAAGTCCATTTTGCTGCGGGAAACAGCCAGGATTCGGCAGGCGTCGATGTAAGTCGCTTCACATTATGCGGTAGTCGGCTGAAAGACGCGCGTAGATGGAACTGAACCATTGTTGCCACCAGCAAAAGGCGATGTTGACTCCTAGACTCGGCAAAAGTTGAGCAGGGGCTCGCGAGGCCGCACGAATGAAGCTTGGCTGCAACAAGCCAAGAATTGCTTGTTTCATGAAGCACTACACATTTCATGTGTCCAAAATGGAGAGGGTAGATAAAACTGGACTGGTTTAGTGAAAGCAGAGTCTTTACCCTTTCCTCCTCTACACTTGTGGATGCCCGGCTGTTCACTCCCGTTATCTTATCTCTACAGAGAGAAAAACATATTCAGAACCAGCTGGTGGTGACCCACTTTTCCTCTCCTGCGAATTACAAGCTGACATGGGCTGGAGAGGCCCCTAAGCAGAACAGGTCATGGTTAAAAGCTTGTTCAGCACAGGGAAAGAATAAGAATGACAACACCACACGCAAAGCTCTTAATGTAATACCGACGGCCATGTTTTAACAGAATAACGCGGCTCAAATTACCAAACTGGCACTAAGCACAGTTTCGACTACCTGTCTATAACTTAAGCGTAAATATATAAACTGTGCGCATGAGCACAAGGCAGTGCGCGTTAATGTTGGCAATGGTTCGGTTTGAGGCTGAAATCACATGCGGCAACTTAGAATTCCAAAACCCGAAGCAGAGCAAAGTCTGCGAGTTAAATTAGGCGCTTTTCGTGGCGCTGTGATTCCTTTGGCAGTTCTGGCTCACCGGCAAAACCTTTAGTTTTTTTACAATTTTATAGTTTATTGACGCGTGGACTTTTAAAGAAAAAGGCAAAACGATTTTTCTCCCGCCATGCGTCAGTAAAACTTTATTTGGTGCGTTTCGGCACGCCGCCTATTATGTGAGCTTGTGTTTTAAAAAAGTAATAATTTGGCTTATAATACTCGGTAGCTGAAGTGCAATATTTTAGCATTTTTAACGCACGTCATAAAAAACAAAAAATATCGATAGCCGATAGCATCTTTTCCTGCTTTATTTTTTGATGGAGTGGATGCGTGGGCGAGTTAGTGTTACATAGTCAACGCAATATCCTGTTTAAAATTTTGTATAAAAGCATTGCGAAAATGGATTCCAAATAGCAAGTGTGCGTTATCCAGAAATATATAGTTATGCCCTATATAAACATTATGCCTTGAGGATTCGTCACAACCGTAACTCAAATCAACGTCTCTGTTTCCTATTTCATAATCTGGTTTTGCGATCTTCAACCATGACATCACTGTTTATGGTATAGTACCTATAATGTGCGTAGAAATAATATGAGCAGGCGTAATAGTTGTAGTAGTGTAAAGTGACAGTTCCAGTGATCACAAAACTTAGCTTTATCAAACGTTATTCGTATATGATAATGAGGGAACAAATGAAGTCAATTTCGAGCAATAACATCCCTTGTTTTTTGTTAGCTCGCGCGTGCCCAGCCTCAGAAGTTGAAGTTCGTAAATAACAAAAGTAAGGAAGAATGCGTGACCATCAAATTCTTTTTACGTTTGAGAAGAGTTGACCTTGCAAAATAAATTCCAATCGCTACCAAGAGAGTAAGCACCACGCACGCGACCGGAATATTCTCTTGTGCACTTCAGAGTATGTCTGGCGGCGGAAACAACTAAAAGAGCCGGAGGGAAGTTGAGACAGTTTTGAAGCTACATGTCCAGAATAAGAATTCGAACTAGGATAATTTTGAACGCGCTTAGGGCGCCCCTTTCTAGTGTCCAATTTCGATCCTTTGTATTGTCAATTTCAATATTTAGACGTACGTATTTTGCATTCGCATCTAGTTTATGTTTCTGTATATTTGTGCAGAACAATTGGGTTTACAATATTTGTTGCTTACTAATATGCGCCTTCCTCCATATTCTGCGTCAATTTGGCCTAAACAGCGCGCTGAATATTTTGTTTTATATCACCCATGGGAGAAACGCTTGCGAATGCAGGCTTATGGTTTTCACCGACCCAAGGTTTGCAAGAATTTGTGTAACACGCGGCTCGTAAAATGCCGCTTTTGTTTTTAGATGAGGTTTGTGAAAGCGATTGCGAAAGTCGATTCGACCTGAGAGTCCTTTGAAGGTGCTTTTCACTTTGTTGTTTCCCACTTGCATGTTCATCGAAAACATCCTCGACTACTGGAGCAGCTGATCCCATGATTTCCCTCTATATTAGGTTCAGCACCATTGAACCTTCTATCTTTCTTGCACGTGAACTGTTAGTGCTATAAGCAGGTTTAGGCGGAAGGGACAAGAAAACTCTCCATCCAAATTAGCCGCCATAACCTACTGTATAGGAATAATGGAAACAATATTGAAACAATATTGACCTATGTTATACTATTATCATGTTGCCTTTCTTTCTAAATGTTTTCTCTCATATTTTTATATGCATCTGTATGTACTCTATTCTGTAGCGACCATGTATAATTACGTTGGGAATTCTTTTATGTTTGAAATTATGTAATACCTAGTGTCTGCTCCTTGTTTACAGCCATTAACCTTGATATTGTAACCCCCCTTACACAATGCCCTTCGGGGCCTGTAAAGTTCAATAAATAAATAAATAAATAACTACTGAATGCTCCACCAACAATAAATCAGTGTATACATTTGTTCCTTTCTTCGTTCCTGCGTGGTAACTATTCAAACAAGGTTTGGAGAGTACGTTGAGAAAAAGGACTGGGACAGGCAGCAAACGAGCGCGTGAAAAAAAAAAACAATGTTTTTGCTGGCAACTATTTTGAGAGCAAATAAGGAAATACGAAGTGCATCGAGAATAGGCAATTTACAAAAAATGAAGCATGCAAAGCCTCACTTAATGATATGAATAGCAAGAAAAAGTTCGAAATGAAACTACAGTTTATTTACCCAAGCTTGGCGTAATTAGAAACGGACATAAAATATGGGCATGGATACAAATTATATACAAGTTCCAGGGAGAGGGTTGTTGGCAGCATTGATCACATTTAGTAGGCACAGGGTCCTTGTCGGCTTTGTTCTCATCAAACGAAGCTGTCGAAGGAGTCGCGTTTTTACACAAGCACAACAATGTCGTCTTCATCAGAGTCACTGTAGGAGTCATCACGACACGAGGCAGACATGATTTCCTCCGCTTTCTTTATCACCATGTTCACGAAAAAGCGCCAGCGCAGGCACACGCTTTGTCGACGGGAATGCATCAAGTCCATTTTGCTGCGGGAAACAGCCAGGATTCGGCAGGCGTCGATGTAAGTCGCTTCACAATATGCGGTAGTCGGCTGAGAGACGCGCGCAGATGGAACTGAACTATTGTTGCCACCAGCAAAAGGCGATGTTGACTCCATGGCTCGGGAAAAGTTGAGCAGGGACTCGCGAGGCCGCACGACTGAAGCTTGGCTGCAACAAGCCAAGAATGGCTTGTTTCATCAAGCACTACACATTTCATGTGTCCAAGATGGAGAGGGTAGATAAAACTGGACTGGTTTAGGGAAAGCAGAGTCTTTACCCTTTCCTTCTCTAGTCCTGTGGAAGCCCGGCTGTTCACTCCCATTATCTTATCTCTGCAGAGAGAAAAACATATTCAGAACCAGCTGATGGTGACCCACTTTTGCCCTCGTGCGAATTACAAACTGACATGGGCTGGAGAGGTCCCTAAGCAGGACAGGTCATGGTTAAAAGCGTGTTCAGCACAGGGAAAGAAGAATGACGACACCACACGCAAAGCTCTTAATGTAATACCGACGGCCATGTTTTAACAGAATAACGCGGCTCAAACTACCAAACTGGCACTAAGCACAGTTTCGAATACCTGCCTATAACTTAAGCGTAAATATTTAAACTGTGCGCATGAGCACAAGGCAATGCGCGCTAGTGTCGGCACTGGTACGGTTTGAGGCTGAAATCACATGCGGCAACTTAGAATTAAAAACCCGAAGCCGAGCAAAGTCTGCGAGTTAAATAGGCGCTTTTCGCGGCGCTGTGATTCCTTTGGTAGTGCTGGTTCACCGGCAAAACCTTTAGTTTCTTTACAATTTTATAGTTTATTGACGCGTGGACGTTTAAAGAAAATGGCAAAACGATTTTTCTCCCGCCATGCTTGAGTAAACGTTTATTTGGTGCGTCTCGGCACGCCGCTTATTATGTGAGCTTGTGTTTTAAAAAAGTAATAATTTGGCTTATAATACTCGGTAGCTGAATTGCAATATTTTAGCATTTTTAACGCTCGTCATAAAAAACAAAAAATATCGATAGCCGATAGAATCTTTTCCTGCTTTATTTTTTGATGGAGTGGAAGCGTGGGCGAGTTAGTGTTACATAGTCAACACAATATCCTGTTTAAAATTTTGTATAAGAGCATTGCGAAAATGGATTCCAAATAGCAAGTGTGTGTTATCCAGAAATATATAATTATGCCCTATATAAACATTATGCCTTTAGGATTCGTCACTACCGTAACTCAAATCAACGTCTCTGTTCCCTATTTCATACTCTGGTTTTGCGATCTGCAACCATGACATCACTGTTTATGGTATAGTAACTATAATATGCGTAGAAATAATATGAACAGGCGTAATAGTTGTAGCAGTCGAATGTGACAGTTCCAGTGATCACAAAATCTTAGCTTTATCAAACGTTATTCGTATATGATAACGAGGAACAATTTAAGTCAATTTCGAGCAATAACATCCCTTGTTTTTTTGTTAGCTCGCGCGTGCCCAGCCTCAGAAGTTGATGTTCGTAAATTACAAAAGTAAGGAAGAATGCGTGACCGTCAAATTCTTTTTACGTTTGAGAAGAGTTGACCTTGCAAAATAAATTCCAAATCGCTACCAAGAGAGGAAGCACCACGCACGCGACCGGAATATTCTCTTGTGCACTTCAGAGTATGTCAGGCGGCGTAAACAATAAAAGAGCCGGAGGGAAGTTAAGACAGTTTCGAAGCTACATGTCCAGAAGAAGAATTCGAACTAGGATAATTTTGAACGCTCTTAGGGCGCCCCTTTCTAGTGTCCAATTTCGATCCTTTGCATTGTCAATTCCATTATTTAGACGTATGTAATTTTGCACTCGCATCCAGTTTATGTTTCTGTATATTTGTGCAGAACAATTGGGTTTACATTTATTGCTGCTTACTAATAGGCGCCTACCTTCATATTCTGCGTCAATTTGGCCTAACCAGCGCGCTCAATAATTTTTTATATCACCCTTGGGAGAAACGCTTGCGAATGCATGCTTATGGTTTTCACCGACCCAAGGTTTGCAAGAATTTGTGTAACACGCGGCACGTAAAATGCCGCTTTTGTTTTTAGATGAGGTGTGTGAAAGCGATTGCTAAAGTCGATTCGACCTGAGAGTCCTTTGAAGGCGCTTTTCACTTTGTTGTTTCCCACTTGCATGTTCATCAAAAAAAAATATCCTCGACTACTAGAGCAGCTGATCTCAAGATTTCCCTCTATATTAGGTTCAGCACCATTGAACCCTTCTATTTTTCTTGCACGTGAACTGTTAGTGCTATAAGCAGCTTTACTCGGAAGGGACAAGAAAACTCTCCATCCAAATTAGCCTCCATAACCTACTGTATAGGAATAATGGAAACAATATTGAAATTACTACTGAATGCTCTACCAACAATAAATCAGTGTATACATTTGTTCCTTTCTTCGTTCCTGCGTGGTAACTATTCAAACAAGATTTGGATGGTACGGTGAGAAAAAGGACTGCGACAGGCAGCAAACGAGCGCGTGAAAAAAAAAAATCAATGTTTTTGTGGCAACTATTTTGAAGCAATTTAGGAAATACGAAGTGCATCGAGAATGGGCAATTTACAAAAAATGAAGCATGCAAAACCTCCCTTAATAATATGAATCGCAAGAAAGAGTTCGAAATGAAACTATAGTTTATTTACCCAAGCTTGGCTTAATTAGAAACGGACATAAAATATGGCCACGGATACAAATTATATACAGGTTCCAGGGAGAGGGTTGTTGGCAGCATTGATCACATTTAGCAGGCACAGGGTCCTTGTCGGCTTTGTTCTCATCAAACGAAGCTGTCGAAGGTGTCGCGTTTTTACACGAGCACTACAATGTCGTCTTCATCAGAGTCACTGTAGGAGTCATCAGGACACGAGGCAGACATGATTTCCTCCGCTTTCTTTATCACCATGTTCACGAAAAAGCGCCAGCGCAGGCACACGCTTTGTCGACGGGAACGCATCAAGTCCATTTTGCTACGGGAAACAGCCAGGATTCGGCAGGCGTCGATGTAAGTCGCTTCACTATATGCGGTAGTCGGCTGAGAGACGCGCGCAGATGTATCTGAACCATTGTTGCCACTAGCAAAAGGCGATGTTGACTCCATGACTCGGCAAAAGTTGAGCAGAGACTCGCGAGGCCGCACGACTGAAGCTTGGCTGCAACAAGCCAAGAATGGCTTGCTTCATGAAGCACTACACATTTCATGTGTCCAAGATGGAGAGGTTAGATAAAACTGGACTGGTTTAGGGAAAGCAGAGTCTTTACCCTTTCCTCCTCTAGACGTGTGGAAGCCCGGCTGTTCACTTCCGTTATCTTATCTCTACAGAGAGAAAAACATATTCAGAACCAGCTGGTGGTGACCCACTTTTGCTCTTGTGCGAATTACAGAGTGACATGGGCTGGAGAGGCCCCTAAGCAGGACAGGTCATGGTTAAAACCATGTTCAGCACAGGGAAAGAAGAAGAATGACGACACCACACGCAAAGCTCCTAATGTAATACCAACGGCCATGTTCTAACAGAATAACGCGGCTCAAACTGGCACTAAGCAAAGTTTCGAATACCCGTCTCTAACTTAAGCGTAAATGTATAAACGGTGCGCATGAGCACAAGGCAATGCGCGTTAGTGTCGGCTCTGGTACGGTTTGAGGCTGAAATCACATGCGGCAACTTAGAATTCCAAAACCCGAAGCAAAGCAAAGTCTGTGAGTTCAATTAGGCGCTTTTCGCGGCGCTGTGATTCCTTTGGTAGTGCTGGCTCACCGGCAAAACCTTTAGTTTTTTTACAATTTTATAGTTTATTGACGCGTGGACTTTTAAACAAAATGGCAAAACGATTTTTCTCCCGCCATGCGTCAGTAAAAGTTTATTTGGTGCGTTTCGGCACGCCGCTTATTATGTGAGCTTGTGTTTTAAAAAAGTAATAATTTGGCTTATAATACTCGGTAGCTGAATTGCAATATTATAGCATTTTTAACGCTCGTCATAAAAAAAAAACAAAAAATATCGATAGCCGATAGAGTCTTTTCCTGCTTTATTTTTTGATGGAGTGGAAGCGTAGGCGAGTTAGTGTTACATAGTCAACACAATAGCCTGTTTAAAATTTTGTATAAGAGCATTGCGAAAATGGATTCCAAATAGCAAGTGTACGTTATCCAGAAATATATAGTTATGCCCTATATAAACATTATGCCTTGAGGGTTCGTCACAACCGTAACTCAAATCAACGTCTCTGTTTCCTATTTCATACTCTGGTTTTGCGATCTGCAACCATGACATCAATGTTTATGGTATAGTAACTATAATATGCGTAGAAATAATATGAGCAGGCGTAATAGTTGTAGCAGTGGAAAGTGACAGTTCCATTGATCACAAAGTCTTAGCTTTATCAAACGTTATTCGTATATGATAACGAGGAACAAATGAAGTCAATTTCGAGCAATAACATCCCTTTGTTTTTTTATTAGCTCGCGCGTGCCCAGCCTCGGAAGTTGAAGTTCGTAAATTACAAAAGTAAGGAAAAATGCGTGACCGTCAAATTCTTTTTACGTTTGAGAGGAGTTGACCTTGCAAAATAAATTCCAAATCGCTACCAAGAGAGGAAGCACCACGCACGCGACCGGAATATTCTCTTGTGCACTTCAGAGTATATCCGGCGGCGGAAACAACTAAAAGAGCCGGAGGGAAGTTGAGACAGTTTTGAACCTACATGTCAAGAAGAATAATTCAAACTAGGGTAATTTTGAACGCGCTTAGGGCGCCCCTTTCTAGTGTCCAATTTCGATCCTTTACATTGTCAAGTTCATTATTTAAACGTACGTATTTTGCATTCGCATCCAGTTTACGTTTCTGTATAATTGTGCAGAACAATTGGGTTTACATTTATTCTTGCTTACTAATAGGCGTCTACCTCCATATTCTGCGTCAATTTGGCCTAAACAGCGCGCTGAATATTTTTTTTTATATCACCCTTGGGAGAAACGCTTGCGAATACATGCTTATGGTTTTCACCGACCAAAGTTTGCAAGAATTTGTGTAACACGCGGCACGTAAAATGCCGCTTTTGTTTTTAGATGAGGTGTGTGAAAGCGATTGCTAAAGTCGATTCGCCCTGAGAGTCCTTTGAAGGTGCTTTTCACTTTGTTGTTTCCCACTTGCATGTTCATTGAAAATATCCTCAACTACTAGAGCAGCTGATCGCATGATTTCCCTCTATATTAGGTTCAGCACCATTGAACCCTTCTATTTTTCTTGCACGTGAACTGTTAGTGCTATAAGCAGCTTTACTCGGAAGGGACAAGAAAACTCTCCATCCAAATAAGCCTCCATAACCTACTGTATAGGAATAATGGAAACAATATTGAAATTACTACTGAATGCTCTACCAACAATAAATCAGTGTATACATTTGTTCCTTTCTTCGTTCCTGCGTGGTAACTACTCAAACAAGATTTGGAGGGTACGGTGAGAAAAAAGACTGCGACAGGCAGCAAACGAGCGCGTGAAAAAAAAAACAATTTTTTCTGGCAACTATTTTGAGAGCAATTTAGGAAATACGAAGTGCATCGAGAATAGGCAATTTACAAAAAATGAAGCATGCAAAGCCTCCCTTAATAATATGAATAGCAAGAAAGAGTTCGAAATGAAACTATAGTTTATTTACCCAAGCATGGCTTAATTAGAAACGGACATAAAATATGGCCATGGATACAAATTATATACAGGTTCCAGGGAGAGGGTTGTTGGCAGCATTGATCACATTTAGCAGGCACAACGTCCTTGTCGGCTTTGTTCTCATCAAACGAAGCTGTCGAACGAGTCACGTTTTTACACGAGCACGACAATGTCGGGTTCATCAGAGTCACTGTAGGAGTCATCAGGACACGAGGCAGACATGATTTCCTCCGCTTTCTTTATCATCATGTTCACGAAAAAGCGCCAGCGCAGGCAAACGCTTTGTCGACGGGAACGCATCAAGTCCATTTTGTTACGGGAAACAGCCAGGATTCGGCAGGCGTCGATGTAAGTCGCTTCACTATATGCGGTAGTCGGCTGAGAGACGCGCGCAGATGTATCTGAACCATTGTTGCCACCAGCAAAAGGCGATGTTGACTCCATGACTCGGCAAAAGTTGAGCAGGGACTCGCGAGGCCGCACGACTGAAGCTTGGCTGCAACAAGCCAAGAATGGCTTGTTTCATGAAGCACTACACATTTCATGTGTCGAAGATGGAGAGGGTAGATAAAACTGGACTGGTTTAGGGAAAGCAGAGTCTTTACCCTTTCCTCCTCTAGTCGTGTGGAAGCCCGGCTGTTCACTCCCGTTATCTTATCTCTACAGAGAGAAAAACATATTCAGAACCAGCTGGTGGTGACCCACTTTTGCTCTCCTGCGAATTACAAACTGACATGGGCTGGAGAGGTCCCTTAGCAGGACAGGTCATGGTTAAAAGCTTGTTCAGCACAGGGAAAGAAGAATGACAACATCACACACAAAGCTTTTAATGTAATACCCACGGCCATGTTTTAACAGAATAACGCGGCTCAAACTACCAAACTGGCACTAAGCACAGTTTCGAATACCTGTCTATAACTTAAGCGTAAATGTATAAACTATGCGCATGAGCACAAGGCAATGCGCGTTAGTGTCGGAACTGGTACGGTTTGAGGCTGAAATCACATTCGGCAACTTAGAATTCCAAAACCCGAAGCAGAGCAAAGTCTGCGAGTTAAATTAGGCGCTTCTCGCGGCGCTGTGATTCCTTTGGTAGTGCTGGCTCACCGGCAAAACCTTTAGTTTTTTTATAATTTTATAGTTTATTCACGCGTGGACTTTTAAAGAAAATGGCAAAACGATTTTTCTCCCGCCATGCGTCAGTAAAAGTTTATTTGGTGCGTTTCGGCACGCCGCTTATTATGTGAGCTTGTGTTTTAAAAAAAGTAATAATTTGGCTTATAATAAACGGTAGCTGAATTGCAATATTATAGCATTTTTAACGATCGTCATAAAAAAAAACAAAAATATCGATAGCCGATAGAATCTTTTCCTGCTTTATTTTTTGATGGAGTGGAAGCGTGGGCGAGTTAGTGTTACATAGTCAACACAATATCCTGTTTAAAATTTTGTATAAGAGCATCGCGAAAATGTATTCCAAATAGCAAGTGTGCGTTATCCAGAAATATATAGTTATGCCCTATATAAACATTATGCCTTGAGGATTCGTCACAACCGTAACTCAAATCAACGTCTCTGTTTCCTATTTCATACTCTGGTTTTGCGATCTGCAACCATGACATCAATGTTTATGGTATAGTAACTAAAATATGCGTAGAAATAATATGAGCAGGCGTAATAGTTGTAGCAGTGGAAAGTGACAGTTCCATTGATCACAAAGTCTTAGCTTTATCAAACGTTATTCGTATATGATAACGAGGAACAAATGAAGTCAATTTCGAGCAATAACATCCCTTGTTTTTTTTATTAGCTCGCGCGTGCCCAGCCTCGGAAGTTGAAGTTCGTAAATTACAAAAGTAAGGAAAAATGCGTGACCGTCAAATTCTTTTTACGTTTGAGAGGAGTTGACCTTGCAAAATAAATTCCAAATCGCTACCAAGAGAGGAAGCACCACGCAAGCGACCGGAATATTCTCTTGTGCACTTCAGAGTATATCCGGCGGCGGAAACAACTAAAAGAGCCGGTGGGAAGTTGAGACAGTTTTTAACCTACATGACCAGAAGAAGAATTCAAACTAGGATAATTTTGAACGCGCTTAGGGCGCCCCTTTCTAGTGTCCAATTTCGATCCTTTGCATTGTCAATTTCATTATTTGGACGTACGTATTTTGCATTCGCATCCAGTTTACGTTTCTGTATAATTGTGCAGAAAAATTGGGTTTACAATTTTTGTTGCTTACTAATATGCGCCTACCTCCATATTCTGCGTCAATTTGGCCTAAACAGCGCGCTGAATATTTTGTTTTATATCACCCTTGGGAGAAACGCTTGCGAATACATGCTTATGGTTTTCACCGACCCAAGGTTTGCAAGAATTTGTGTAACACGCGGCTCGTAAAATGCCGCTTTTGTTTTTAGATGAGGTGTGTGAATGCGATTGCGAAAGTCGATTCGGCCGGAGAGTCCTTTGAAGGTGCTTTTCACTTTGTTGTTTCCCACTTGCAGGTTCATTGAAAATATCCTCGACTACTAGAGCAGCTGATCTCATGATTTCCCTCTATATTAGGTTCAGCACCATTGAACCTTTCTATTCTTCTTGCACGTGAACTGTTAGTGCTATAAGCAGCTTTACTCGGAAGGGACAAGAAAACTCTCCATCCAAATTAGCCTCCATAACCTACGGTATAGGAATAATGGAAACAATATTGAAATTACTACTGAATGCTCAACCAACAATAAATCAGTGTATACATTTGTTCCTTTCTTCGTTCCTGCGTGTTAACTATTCAAACGAGATTTGGAGGGTACGGTGAGAAAAAGGACTGCGACAGCAGCAAACGAGCGCGTGAAATTAAAACGTTTTTCTGGCAACTATTTTGAGAGCAATTAAGGAAATACGAAGTGCATCGAGAATAGGCAATTTACAAAAAATGAAGCATGCAAAGCCTCCCTTAATAATATGAATAGCAAAAAAAAGTTCGAAATGAAACTATAGTTTATTTACCCAAGCTTGGCTTAATTAGAAATGGGCATAAAACATGGGCATGGATACAAATTATATACAAGCTCCAGGGAGAGGGTTGTTGGCAGCATTGATCACATTTAGCAGGCACAGGGTCCTTGTCGGCTTTGTTCTTATCAAACGAAGCTGTCGAAGGAGTCGCGTTTTTACACAAGCACAACAATGTCGTCTTCATCAGAGTCACTGTAGGAGTCATCAGGACACGAGGCAGACATGATTTCCTCCGCTTTCTTTATCACCATGTTCACGAAAAAGCGCCAGCGCAGGCACACGCTTTGTCGACGGGAACGCATCAAGTCCATTTTGCTGCGGGAAACAGCCAGGATTCGGCAGGCGTCGATGTAAGTCGCTTCACAATATGCGGTGGTCGGCTGAGAGACGCGCGCAGATGGAACTGAACCATTTTTGCCACCAGCAAAAGGCGATGTTGACTCCATGACTCGGCAAAAGTTGAGCAGGGACTCGCGAGGCCGCACGACTGAAGCTTGGCTGCCACAAGCCAAGAATGGCTTCTTTCATGAAGCACTACACATTTCATGTGTCCAAGATGGAGAGGGTAGATAAAACTGGACTGGTTTAGGGAAAGCAGAGTCTTTACCCTTTCCTCCTCTAGACATCTGGAAGCCCGGCTGTTCACTCCCGTTATCTTATCTCTACAGAGAGAAAAACATATTCAGAACGAGCTGGTGGTGACCCACTTTTGCTCTCCTGCGAATTACAGAGTGACATGGGCTGGAGAGGCCCCTAAGCAGGACAGGTCATGGTTAATAGCATGTTCAGCACAGGGGAAGAAGAAGAATGACGACACCACACGCAAAGCTCTTAATGTAATACCGACTGCCATGTTTTAACAGAATAACGCGGCTCAAACTGGCACTAAGCAAAGTTTCGAATACCCGTCTCTAACTTAAGCGTAAATGTATAAACGGTGCGCATGAGCACAAGGCAATGCGCGTTAGTGTCGGCACTGGTACGGTTTGAGGCTGAAATCACATGCGGCAACTTAAAATTCCAAAACCCGAAGCAGAGCAAAGTCTGCGAGTTCAATTAGGCGCTTTTCGCTGCGCTGTGATTCCTTTGGTAGTGCTGGCTCACCGGCAAAACCTTTAGTTTTTTTACAATTTTATAGTTTATTGACGCGTGGACTTTTAAAGAAAATGACAAAACGATTTTTCTCCCGCCATGCGTGAGTAAAAGTTTATTTGGTGCGTTTCGGCACGCCGCATTTTATGTGAGCTTGTGTTTTAAAATAGTAATAATTTGTCTTATAATACTCGGTAGCTGAATTGCAATATTTTAGCATTTTTAACGCACGTCATAAAAAACAAAAAAATATCTATAGCAGATAGCATCTTTTCCTGCTTTATTTTTTGATGGAGTGGAAGCGTGGGCGAGTTAGTGTTACATAGTCAACGCAATATCCTGTTTAAAATTTTGTATAAGAGCATTGCGAAAATGGATTCCAAATAGCAAGTGTGCGTTATCCAGAAAAATATAGTTATGCCCTATATAAACATTATGCCTTGAGGATTCGTCACAACCGTAACTCAAATCAACGTCTCTGTTTCCTATTTCATAATCTGGTTTTGCGATCTGCAACCATGACATCACTGTTTATGGTATAGTAACTATAATATGCGCAGAAAAAATATGAGCAGGCGTAATAGTTGTAGTACTGTAAAGTGACAGTTCCAGTAATCACAAAATCTTAGCTTTATCAAACGTTATTCGTATATGATAACGAGGAACAAATGAAGCCAATTTCGAGCAATAACATCCCTTGTTTTTTTGTTAGCTCGCGCGTGCCCAGCCTCAGAAGTTGAAGTTCGTAAATTACAAAAGTAAGGAAAAATGCGTGACCGTCAAATTCTTTTTACGTTTGAGAAGAGTTGACCTTGCAAAATAAATTCCAAATCGCTACCAAGAGAGGAAGCACTACGCACGCGACCGGAATATTCTGTTGTGCACTTCAGAGTATGTCCGGCGGCGGAAACAACTAAAAGAGCCGGAGGGAAGTTGAGACAGTTTCGAAGCTGCATGTCCAGAAGAAGAATTCGAACTAGGATAATTTTGAACGCGCTTAGGGCGCCCCTTTCTAGTGTCCAATTTCGATCCTTTGTATTGTCAAGGTCACGGCAGAGAGTTCTGACAAAATGTGATTCACTGGAGAAGGTAATGGCAACCCACTCCAGTATTTCCTGCCAAGAAAACCCTATGGCCAGTCACAATACCATTATCGATATGGCGCCGGAAGATGAGCCCCCCAGGTTGGAAGGCGTCCCACATGTTACTGGGGATGAACAAAGGGCGATTCCTAGTAGCTCCAGGACGAATGAAGCGGCTGGGCTAAAGCCAAAAGGACGCTCAGTTGTGGATGTGTCGGGAAGCGACCGGAAAGTCCGATGTCGCAAGGAGATATATCACATAGCAACATGGAATGTAAGATCTATGACGCAAGGTAAACTGGATATCGTCAAGCGAGAAATGGACAGATTGAACATTGATATTTTGGGTATCAGCGAGCTCAAGTGGACCGGAATGGGAGAATTTAACTCCGGTGACCATTATGTCTTTTATTGTGGGCACGAATCCAAGAGAAGGAATGGGGTCGCTCTCATAGTAAACAGAAGAATGGGCAAAGCAGTGCTAGGGTACAACCCCAAAAACGACCGAATGATTTCACTTCGGATCCAAGGTCACCCTTTCAACATAACAGTTATCCAAGTCTATGCACCGACCCCTGCTGCTGAAGAAGCTGATGTTGAGAGATTTTATGCGGACCTACAATGCCTTTTAGACAGCACCCCATCATCAGACGTTGTTTTTCTCATAGGAGACTGGAATGCTAAGGTCGGGAGCGAAGAAATATCCGGAATTACAGGCAAGTTCGGTCTTGGTGAGCCAAATGAAGCTGGGCAGAGGCTAGTAGAGTTCTGTCAAGAAAACAACCTGACCATAGCGAATACTCATTTTCAACAGCACAGGAGGCGCCTGTACACATGGATTTCACCGGACGGTCTGTACAGGAATCAGATCGATTATATTATTTGCCGGCAGAGATGGAGAAGCGCTATACAAGCAGTAAAAACAAGGCCTGGCGCCGATTGTGGCGCCGATCATCAGCTTCTTGTTGCCAAAATTAAGCTTCGATTGAGGAAAACGCAGAAAACTAGAAGGCCTTTCAGGTATGATCTGGACCAGATTCCATTAGAATATGCTGTGGAAGTGAGGAATCGATTTCAAGAATTAGATCTAGAAGACAAAGAGCCCGAAGAGATGTGGACTGATGTTCGTGATATAATACAAGAAGTTGCTACTAAGGTAGTTCCAAAGCAAAAGAAATGCAAAAAAGCAAACTAGCTATCTGAAGAGGCTTTGCAAATAGCTGAGGAAAGGAGGATGGCAAAAGGTATGGGGGAAAGAGAAAGATGCAAGGTTCTCAATGCGGATTTTCAGAAAATAGCAAGGAGAGATAAGAATGCCTTCCTGAACTTACAGTGTCAAGCAGTTGAGGACAACAGCCAATTAAGGAACACAAGAGCTCTGTATAAGACAATCAAAGATATCAAAGGAAGCTTCTGTGCTAAGCTGGCGTGATAAAGGACAAACGAGGCAAGGACCTCACTGAAGCCTCAGAGATAAAGAAGAGGTGGCAGGAATACACAGAAGAACTGTACAAGAAGGACCCGGATGTGCAAACCCAACATAGGGCGGTTGTGATTACTGATCTCGAGCCGGGCATCCTGAAGAGTGAAGTTGAATGGGCCTTAGCCAGCCTTGCTAAGAACAAAGCTAGCGGAATTGATGGTATTCCAGCTGAGTTGCTTCAAAACCTCAACCACGACGCTGTTAACACACTGCATACATTATGTCAAAAGATTTGGACAACCCTGCAGTGGCCACAGGATTGGAGGAGGTCAGTTTATATCCCCATTCCAAAGAAAGGCAGTGCCAAAGATTGTTCCAACTACCGCACGATCGCGCTTATTTCGCATGCTAGCAAGGTGATGTTAAAAATCCTGCAAGGTAGGCTGCAGCAGTATGTGGATCGGGAGCCTCCGGACGTGCAAGTTGGGTTTCGCAAGGGCAGAGGAACTAGAGACCAAATTGCCAACCTTCGCTGGATCATGGAAAAAGCAAGAGAGTTCCAGAAACCCATTTACTTCTGCTTTATTGATTATGCGAAAGCGTTTGACTGCGTAGATCACAGCAGATTGTGGCAAGCCCTCCAAGAGATGGGAGTTCCAATTCACCTCATCTGCCTCCTCAGGAACCTTTATGAAGGGCAAGAGGCCACAGTCAGAACTGGGCATGGTCTTACTGATTGGTTTCCGATTGAGAAAGGGGTGAGGCAAGGCTGCATACTGTCGCCCTGCCTATTTAACCTATATGCAGAGTGCATCATGAGGAAGGCCGGTCTGGACGAGTCTTCAGCTGGGGTGAAGATTGCTGGAAAACGTATCAACAACCTTAGATATGCGGATGATACCACTTTAATGGCAGAAAGTGAAGTGGAACTCAAGAGACTTCTGATGCGCGTACAAGAAGAGAGTGAGAAGTTTGGGCTTAAACTGAACATTAAAAAGACGAAGATCATGGCGTCTTGCCCTATCAAGTCCTGGAGCATCAATGGACAAGAAGTGGAAGCTGTGACAGATTTTCTGTTCTTGGGCGCCAAGATTACCTCGGAAGGAGACTGCAGCCATGAAATTAGGAGACGCCTGCTTCTGGGAAAGAGAGCAATGGTTAGCCTTGACCAAGTAGTAAAGAGCAGAGACATTAGTCTGCCAACCAAGATCCGTATAACCCGTGCTATGGTCTTTTCAGTTGTGATGTATGGATGCGAGAGTTGGACTGTGAAAAAGGCTGACCGCCGAAGAATTGACGCGTTTGAATTGTGGTGCTGGCGAAGACTCTTAAGAGTTCCTTGGACTGCCAGAAGATCAAATCAGTCGATATTGTCGACCATAAACCCTGACTGCTCATTGGAGGGTCAAATTCTAAAGTTAAAGCTCAGCTACTTTGGTCATCTGATGAGAAGAGAGGAGTCGCTGGAGAAAGATTTGATGTTAGGAAAGGTTGAGGGTCGTCGGAGAAGGGGTAGGCAGCGAACGCGATGGTTAGATGGCATTCTCGAGGCATTGCAGATGAAGCTATGTGATGTTAAGAAGATAGTGAGAGACCGGAAAGCGTGGCGTGACATGGTCCATAGGGTCACGAAGAGTCGGACACGACTGAACGCCTGAACTGAACTGATTTTGCATTCGCATCCAGTTTATGTTTCTGTATATTTGTGCAGAACAATTGGGTTTTCAATTTTTGTTGCTTACTAATATGCGCCTACCTCCATATTCTGCGTCAATTTGGCCTAAACAGCGCGCTGAATATTTTGTTTTATATCACCCTTGGGAGAAACGCTTGCGAATACATGCTTATGGTTTTCACCGACCCAAGGTTTGCAAGAATTTGTGTAACACGCGGCTCGTAAAATGCCACTTTTGTTTTTAGATGAGGTTTGTGAAAGCGATTGCGAAAGTCGATTCGACCTGAGAGTCCTTTGAAGGTGCTTTTCACTTTGTTGTTTCCCACTTGCATGTTCATCGAAAATATCCTCGACTACTAGAGCAGCTGATCCCCTGATTTCCCTCTATATTAGGTTCAGCACCATTGAACCTTCTATCTTTCTTGCACGTGAACTGTTAGTGCTATAAGCAGCTTTAGTCGGAAAGGATAAGAAAACTCTCCATCCAAATTAGCCGCCATAACCTACTGTATAGGAATAATGGAAACAATATTGAAATAACTACTGAATGCTCTACCAACAACTAATCAGTGTATACATTTGTTCCTTTCTTCGTTCCTGCGTGGTAACTATTCAAACAAGATTTGGAGAGTACGTTGAGAAAAAGGACTGGGACAGGCAGCAAACGAGCGCGTGAAAAAAAAACAATGTTTTTGCTGGCAACTATTTTGAGAGCAATTAAGGAAATACGAAGTGCATCGAGAATAGGCAATTTACAAAAAATGAAGCATGCAAAGCCTCCCTTAATAATATGAATAGCAAGAAAAAGCCCGAAATGAAACTATAGTTTATTTACCCAAGCTTGGCTTAATTAGAAACGGACATAAAATATGGGCATGGATACAAATTATATACAAGTTCCAGGGAGAGGGTTGTTGCCAGCATTGATCACATTTAGCAGGCACAGGGTCCTTGTCGGCTTCGTTCTCATCAAACGAAGCTGTCGAAGGAGTCGCGTTGTTACACAAGCACAACAATGTCGTCTTCATCAGAGTCACTGTAGGAGTCATCAGGACACGAGGCAGACGTGATTTCCTCCGCTTTCTTTATCACCATGTTCACGAAAAAGCGCCAGCGCAGGCACACGCTTTGTCGACGGGTATGCATCAAGTCCATTTTGCTACGGGAAACAGCCAGGATTCGGCAGGCGTCGATGTAAGTCGCTTCACAATATGCGGTAGTCGGCTGAGAGACGCGCGCAGATGGAACTGAACCATTGTTGCCACCAGCAAAAGGCGATGTTGACTCCATGACTCGGCAAAAGTTGAGCAGGGACTCGCGAGGCCGCACGACTGAAGCTTGGCTGCAACAAGCCAAGAATGGCTTGTTTCATGAAGCACTACACATTTCATGTGTCCAAGATGGAGAGGGTAGATAAAACTGGACTGGTTTAGGGAAAGCAGAGTCTTTACGCTTTCCTCCTCTAGACATGTGGAAGCCCGGCTGTTCCCTCCCGTTATCTTATCTCTACAGAGAGAAAAACATATTCAGAACCAGCTGGTGGTGACCCACTTTTGCTCTCCTGCGAATTACAGAGTGACATGGGCTGGAGAGGCCCCTAAGCAAGGCAGGTCATGGTTAAAAGCATGTTCAGCGCAGGGGAAGAAGAAGAATGACGACACCACAAGCAAAACTCTCAACGTAATACCGACGGCCATGTTTTAACAGAATAACGCGGCTCAAACTACCAAACTGGCACTAAGCACAGTTTCGAATACCTGTCTATAACTTAAGCGTAAATGTATAAACTATGCGCATGAGCACAAGGTAATGCGCGTTAGTGTCGGCACTGGTACGGTTTGAGGCTGAAATCACATGCGGCAACTCAGAATTCCAAAACCCGAAGCAGAGCAAAGGCTGCGAGTTCAATTAGGCGCTTTTCGCGGCGCTGTGATTCCTTTGGTAGTGCTCGCTCACCAACAAAACCTTTAGTTTTTTTTAAACTTTATAGTTTATTGACGCGTGGACTTTTAAAGAAAATGGCAAAACGTTTTTTCTCCCGCCAGAAGTAGACAGACATCTCCTACATTCACGGGAAGCCCGAAAAAGTCTAGTAAAACGGTGGAAATTGCAAAAATTAAATAGAAAACTTAAAATGAAAATAGCACAGGTTACGGCTGAAGCACAAGAGAATGCTATAAAGCTCGCCAAGCAAAACTGGGCAGATTTCTGCAATTCACTGAAAGGTACCCTAAGCACAGCTAAAGCATGGTCAATATTAAGAAGCATGATAGACACATCAAAAACCAAAACGGCCACAAGAAGAACCCTCCACACCATAGCCCATAAATACCCGGGCACAGATGCAGAGTTGATCACCGCCATGCACAAGAAATACATAGGAGACCCTACTCCGGCTTGCCAAACTTCATATGCGGGTCAACCAAACCCCTCCCTTGACTCCCCAATAACACTGGCGGAAGTCTACTCAGCCGCCCGCACATTTACAAGAAACAGTGCCCCTGGAGGAGACAAAGTCATCTACGCTATGATTAGGAACATAAGCGCCGAACATCTGCAAGACCTAACGAAGTACATCAACGAAGAACTGTGGGAGAAGGGACAGGTCCCATCTGCTTGGAGACACGCGGATATCATCACCATACCAAAGGCTGGAAAGCCACCGGCTGTGGAGAGTCTCCGTCCTATCTCCCTCACTTCTTGCCTGGGAAAACTCTATGAAAAAGTAGTCCACCTAAGGCTCCAAAATTACATCGACGAAAACAACATCTTTCCTTCCTGCATGCTGGGCTTCCGCAAGGGACTCTGCACGCAAGATGCTTTCCTCCGGATTAGGGAAGAGGTAATCAACACCATACCCCGAAAAGGCGAAAATTTCATTCTGGCACTAGATCTCAAAGGAGCATTCGACAACATTGGCCACAAAACCATATTGCAAGAATTAAACAATATCAACTGCGGAGAGAAAATTTTCAAATACGTGAAGGCTTTCCTCTCAGATCGCACAGCCACCATAGGAATTGGAGAGATCCGATCACCAAAAGTACCCATGCCGAACAAAGGTACACCGCAGGGTTCAATAATCTCTCCAATGCTTTTTAACATAGCAATGATAAATTTAGCAAAAAAACTGTTGACCCACACTGATATTGGTTTCACTTTATACGCGGACGACATCACCATCTGGGCTACTCAGGGATCCTTGGCGCAAAAAGAAGAAGCTCTGCAAGCCGCTATAGACCTAGTCGAGGAATTTGCCGGGGAGAGTGGTCTTCAATGCCCCCCAGAAAAATCCGAACTTATCAGGCTACACAGAAGAAATTACAAGTCCCCAGGAGAAATTCAGCTCTCTCTAGGAGACCAGATAATTCAAGAGAAGGACAAGATCAGAGTTTTGGGGCTGTGGTTGCAAAGCAATTTGAGAGTGGATTATACAATCAAAACACTCAAAACCACAGTCAACCAAATTTCCAGAATGATTAGAAGGGTGACCTGCCACCGGAAAGGGATGAGGGAGGAGGACACCCTACGCCTTGTACAGGCCCTAGACGTTAGCAGAATTACCTACGGGCTCCCATATCACGAAATTAGATTCACTGATAAAAGGGCCATTGACACTATCATAAGAGGAGCCTATAAAACGGCCCTAAACCTCCCGCCAACAACATCAACGGAACGTCTTTGGGCACTCGGAGTGCACAACAACTTCGAGGAGCTCAAGGAGGCGGTTCTAGAGAGTCAGAAACAACGCCTAACAACAACGCAGGCGGGTAGGGAAATCCTGTCAAAACTAGGGCTATGGCAGGCACTAAGAACTTCTGAGATTAAATCACAAATTCCGACATCCACAAGAAACAACATCTATGTGAACCCGATACCCAGGCACATGCACCATGAGTTACAGAAGGGTCGAAGGAAAGCCAGAGTCAAATCATTGGAAAAACAATTGTCTAAAGACGCGGAAGTTGTCTACGTGGACATAGGGGCTTACGGCGAACCTGACAAGTTCACAATAGCTGCAGTTGACCACAAGAAGAGGCCAATTATTCAGGCTTCGATCTATGCCAAGGATCCTGCGGAAGCGGAATCACTGGCAATAGCCATCACCATAAAGACACAAGACAACCAAAATAAGTCATCACACGTAGTGACGGACTCCCAACCAGCCTGCAGGGACTACCTGGCCGGAAAACCTCACAAAAGAGCGTGTGCAATATTACGTTCCATCTCCCAGACGCACACAATTACATGGACACCTGGACACGAAGGCCTAGAAGGAAATGAGGAAGCGAATGATCCAGCCCGAGCTCTTAAAAACCGGGCGGATCCCCATCCCTACCTCACCCCTCTCCTAGGACCCTACGGCGACAGGCTGGAACACCTACGGTTAGAAAGAAGAATTTTCTCACCACCACACAAACACCTTCCTTCCTCGGACGCTATAGACTGGAGAAAAATACAAACAAACACATTCCCTAATCTTCAAATTTTAAATAAGATAAGCCCAACAAAATACACGAGTTACTGTCCTTGGTGCGATGCAAGCCCCACACTCTTTCACATCTCTTGGGAATGCCAGGACAAACCTGACCCAACGTTAATAGTGCCATGCCCGACACACGAGCAGTGGGAGGCGGCCCTGACCAGCGACAACCTGGACCAGCAAGCCTGGATTATCCAGCTAGTCCGCAAGTCAGCTGCTGCCAGCGGAGCCCTGGACTAGGGGCACCGACCACCCAGCTCCTGCGAATATTTACTGATTATATGCTCATTAAAAGTTTTCTCTCTCTCTCTCCCGCCATGCGTGAGTAAAAGTTTATTTGGTGCGTTTCGGCACGCCGCTTTTTATGTGTGCTTGAGTTTTAAGAAAGTAATAATTTGGCTTATAATACTCGGTAGCTGAATTGCAATATTTTAGCATTTTTAACAACCGTCATAAAAAACAAAAAATATCGATAGCCGATAGCATCTTTTCCTGCTTTATTTTTTGATGAAGTGGAAGCGTGGGCGAGTTAGTGTTACATAGTCAACGCAATATCCTGTTTAAAATTTTGTATAAGAGCATTGCGAAAATGTATTCCAAATAGCAAGTGTGCGTTATCCAGAAATATATAGTTATGCCCTATATAAACATTATGCCTTGAGGATTCGTCACAACCGCAACTCAAATCAATGTCTCTGTTTCCTATTTCATACTCTGGTTTTGCGATCTGCTACCATGACATCACTGTTTATGGTATAGTAACTATAATATGCGTAGAAATAATATGAACAGGCGTAATAGTTGTAGCAGTGGAATGTGACAGTTCCAGTGATCACAAAATCTTAGCTTTATCAAACGTTATTCGTATATGATAACGAGGAACAATTTAGGTCAATTTCGAGCAATAACATCCCTTGTTTTTTGTTAGCTCGCGCGTGCCCAGCCTCAGAAGTTGAAGTTCGTAAATTACAAAAGTGAGGAAGAATGCGTGACCGTCAAATTCTTTTTACGTTTGAGAAGAGTTGACCTTGCAAAATAAATTCCAATCGCTACCAAGAGAGGAAGCACAACGCACGCAACCGTAATATTATCTTGTGCACTTCAGACTATGTCGTGCGGCGGAAACAACTAAAAGAGCCGGAGGGAAGTTGAGACAGTTTTGAAGCTACATGTCCAGAAGAAGAATTCGAACTAGGATAATTTTGAACGCGCTTAGGGCGCCCCTTTCTAGTGTCGAATTTCGATCCTTTGTATTGTCAATTTCATTATTTAGACGTACGTATTTTGCATTCGCATCCAGTTTATGTTTCTGTATATTTGTGCAGAACAATTGGGTTTACAATTTTTGTTGCTTACGAATATGCGCCTACCTCCATATTCTGCGTCAATTTGGCCTAACCCGCGCGCTGAATAATTTTTTTTTATATCACCCTTGAAAGAAACGCTTGGGAATACATGCTTATGGTTTTCACCGACCCAAGGTTTGCAAGAATTTGTGTAACACGCGGCTCGTAAAATGCCGCTTTTGTTTTTAGGTGAGGTGTGTGAAAGCGATTGCTAAAGTCGATTCGACCTGAGAGTCCTTTGAAGGCGCTTTTCACTTTGTTGTTTCCCACTTGCATGTTAATCGAAAATATCCTCGATTACTAGAGCAGCTGATCCCATAATTTCCCTCTATATTAGGTTCAGCACCATTGAACCTTCTATCTTTCTTGCACGTGAACTGTTAGTGCTATAAGCAGCTTTACTCGGAAGGGACAAGAAAACTCTCCATCCAAATTAGCCGCCATAACCTACTGTATAGGAATAATGGAAACAATATTGAAATAACTACTGAATGCTCTACCAACAATATATCAGTGTATACATTTGTTCCTTTCTTCGTTCCGGCGTGGTAACTATTCAAACAAGATTTGGAGAGTACGTTGAGAAAAAGGACTGCGACAGGCAGCAAACGAGCGCGTGAAAAAAAAAAATGTTTTTGCTAGCAAATATTTTGAGAGCAATTAAGGAAATACGAAGGGCATCGAGAATAGGCAAATTACAAAAAATGAAGCATGCAAAGCCTCCCTTCATGATATGAATAGCAAGAAAAAGTTCGAAATGAAACTATAGTTTATTTACCCAAGCTTGGCGTAATTAGAAACGGACATAAAATATGGGCATGGATACAAATTATATACAAGTTCCAGGGAGAGGGTTGTTGGCAGCATTGATCACATTTAGCAGGCACAGGGTCCTTGTCGGCTTTGCTCTCATCAAACGAAGCTGTCGAAGGAGTCGCGTTTTTACACAAGCACAACAATGTCGTCTTCATCAGAGTCACTGTAGGAGTCATCAGGACACGAGGCAGACATGATTTCCTCCGCTTTCTTTATCACCATGTTCACGAAAAAGCGCCAGCGCAGGCACACGCTTTGTCGACGGGAACGCATCAAGTCCATTTTGCTGCGGGAAACAGCCAGGATTCGGCAGGCGTCGATGTAAGTCGCTTCACAATATGCGGTAGTCGGCTGAGAGACGCGCGCAGATGGAACTGAACTATTGTTGCCACCAGCAAAAGGCGATGTTGACTCCATGGCTCGGCAAAAGTTGAGCAGGGACTCGCGAGGCCGCACGACTGAAGCTTGGCTGCAACAAGCCAAGAATGGCTTGTTTCATGAAGCACTACACATTTCATGTGTCGAAGATGGAGAGGGTAGATAAAACTGGACTGGTTTAGTGAAAGCAGAGTCTTTACCCTTTCCTCCTCTACACTTGTGGATGCCCGGCTGTTCACTCCCGTTATCTTATCTCTACAGAGAGAAAGACATATTCAGAACCAGCTGGTGGTGACCCACTTTTGCTCTCCTGCGAATTACAAACTGACATGGGCTGGAGAGGTCCTTAAGCAGGACAGGTCATGGTTAAAAGCATGTTCAGCAGGGGAAAGAAGAAGAATGACGACACCACACAAAAAGCTCTTAATGTAATACCGACGGCCATGTTTTAACAGAATAACGCGGCTCAAACTACCAAACTGGCACTAAGCCCAATTTCGAATACCTGTCTATAACTTAAGCGTAAATATATAAACTGTGCGCATGAGGACAAGGCAATGCGCGTTAGTGTCGGCACTGGTACGGTTTGAGGCTGAAATCACATGCGGCAACTTGAAATTCCAAAACCCGAAGCAGAGCAAAGTCTGCGAGTTCAATTAGGCGCTTTTCGCTGCGCTGTGATTCCTTTGGTAGTGCTGGCTCACCGGCAAAACCTTTAGTTTTTTTACAATTTTATAGTTTATTGACGCGTGGAATATTAAAGAAAATGACAAAACGATTTTTCTCCCGCCATGCGTGAGTAAAAGTTTATTTGGTGCGTTTCGGCACGCCGCATATTATGTGTGCTTGTGTTTTAAAAAAGTAATAATTTGGCTTATACTACTCGGTAGCTAAATTGGAATATTTTAGCATTTTTAACGCGCGTCATAAAAAAATAAAAACTATCGATAGCCGAAAGCATCTTTTCCTGCTTTATTTTTTGATGGAGTGGAAGCATGGGCGAGTTAGTGTTACATAGTCAACGCAATATCCTGTTTAAAATGTTGTATAAGAGCATTGCGAAAATGTATTCCAAAAAGCAAGTGTGCGTTATCCAGAAATATATGGTTATGCCCTATATAAACATTGTGCCTTGAGGATTCGTCACAACCGTAACTCAAATCAACGTCTCTGTTTCCTATTTCATAATCTGGTTTTGCGATCTGCAACCATGACATCACTGTTTATGGTATAGTAACTATAATATGCGCAGAAAAAATATGAGCAGGCGTAATAGTTGTAGTAGTGTAAAGTGACAGTTCCAGTAATCACAAAATCTTAGCTTTATCAAACGTTATTCGTATATGATAACGAGGAACAAATGAAGCCAATTTTGAGCAATAACATCCCTTGTTTTTTTTGTTAGCTCGCGCGTGCCCAGCCTCAGAAGTTGAAGTTCGTAAATTACAAAAGTAAGGAAGAATGCGTGACCGGCAAATTCTTTTTACGTTTGAGAAGAGTTGACCTTGCAAAATAAATTCCAATCGCTACCAAGAGAGGAAGCACCACGCACGCGGCCGGAATATTCTCTTGTGCACTTCAGAGTATGTCGGGCGGCGGAAACAACTAAAAGAGCCGGAGGGAAGTTGAGACAGTTTTGAAGCTACATGTCGGGAAGAAGAATTTGAACTAGGATAATTTTGAACGCGCTTAGGGCGCCTCTTTCCAGTGTCCAATTTCGATCCTTTGTATTGTCAATTTCATTATTTAGACGTACGTATTTTGCATTCGCATCCAGTTTATGTTTCTGTATATTTGTGCAGAACAATTGGGTTTACAATTTTTGTTGCTTACTAATACGCGCCTACCTCCATATACTGCGTCAATTTGGCCTAAACAGCACGCTGAATATTTAATTTTATATCACCCTTGGGAGAAACGCTTGCGAATATATGCTTGTGGTTTTCACCGACCCAAGGTTTGCAAGAATTTGTGTAACACGCGGCTCGTAAAATGCCGCTTTTGTTTTTAGATGAGGTTTGTGAAAGCGATTGCGAAAGTCGATTCGACCTGAGAGTACTTTTGAAGGTGCTTTTCACTATGTTGTTTCCCTCTTGCATGTTCATCGAAAATATCCTCTACTACTAGAGCAGCTGATCCCATGATTTACCTCTATATTAGGTTCAGCACCATTGAACCTTCTATCTTTCTTGCACGTGAACTGTTAGTGCTATAAGCAGCTTTAGTCGGAAAGGACAAGAAAACTCTCCATCCAAATTAGCCCCCATAACCTACTGTATAGGAATAATGGAAACAATATTGAAATAACTACTGAATGCTCTACCAACAACTAATCAGTGTATACATTTGTTCCTTTCTTCGTTCCTGCGTGGTAACTATTGAAACAAGATTTGGAGAGTACGTTGAGAAAAAGGACTGGGACAGGCAGCAAACGAGCGCGTGAAAAAAAAACAATGTTTTTGCTGGCAACTATTTTGAGAGCAATTAAGGAAATACGAAGTGCATCGAGAATAGGCAATTTACAAAAAATGAAGCATGCAAAGCCTCCCTTATTGATATGAATAGCAAGAAAAAGTTCGAAATGAAACTATAGTTTATTTACCCAAGCTTGGCGTAATTAGAAACGGACATAAAATATGGGCATGGATACAAAATATATACAAGTTCCAGGGAGAGGGTTGTTGGCAGCATTGATCACATTTAGCAGGCACAGGGTCCTTGTCGGATTTGTTCTCATCAAACGAAGCTGTCGAAGGAGTCGCGTTTTTACACAAGCACAACAATGTCGTCTTCATCAGAGTCACTGTAGGAGTCATCAGGACACGAGGCAGAAATGATTTCCTCCACTTTCTTTATCACCATGTTCACGAAAAAGCGCCAGCGAGGGCACACGCTTTGTCGACGGGAACGCATCAAGTCCATTTTGCTGCGGGAAACAGCCAGGATTCGGCAGGCGTCGATGTAAGTCGCTTCACAATATGCGGTAGTCGGCTGAGAGACGCGCGCAGATGGAACTGAACCATTGTTGCCACCAGCAAAAGGCGATGTTGACTCCATGACTCGGCAAAGGTTGAGCAGGGACTCGCGAGGCCGCACGAATGAAGCTTGGCTGCAACAAGCCAAGAATGGCTTGTTTCATGAAGCACTACACATTTCATTTGTCCAAGATGGAGAGGGTAGATAAAACTGGACTGGTTTAGTGAAAGCAGAGTCTTTACCCTTTCCGCCTCTAGACTTGTGGAAGCCCGACTGTTCACACCCGTTATCTTATCTCTACAGAGAGAAAAACATATTCAGAACCAGCTGGTGGTTACCCACTTTTGCTCTGGTGCGAATTACAAACTGACATGGGCGGGAGAGGCCCCTAAGCAGGACAGGTCATGGTTAAAAGCATGTTCAGCACAGGAAAAGAATAAGAATGACAACACCACACGCAAAGCTCTTAATGTGGTACCGACGGCCATGTTTTAACAGAATAACGCGGCTCAAACTACCAAACTGGCACTAAGCACAGTTTCGAATACCTGTCTATAACTTAAGCGTAAATATATAAACTGTGCGCATGAGCACAAGGCAATGCGCGTTAATGTCGGCACTGGTACGGTTTGAGGCTGAAATCACATGCGGCAACTTAGAATTCCAAAACCCGAAGCAGAGCAAAGTCTGCGAGTTAAATTAGGCTCTTTTCGCGGCGCTGTGATTCCTTTGGCAGTGCTGGCTCACCGGAAAGACCTTTAGTTTCTTTACAATTTTATAGTTTATTGACGCGTGGATTTTTAAAGAAAATGGCAAAACGATTTTTCTCCCGCCATGCGTGAGTAAAAGTTTATTTGGTGCTTTTCGGCACGCCGCTTATTGTGTGAGCTTGTGTTTTAAAAAGGTAATAATTTGGCTTATAATACTCTGTAGCTGAATTGCAATATTTTAGCATTTTTAACGCTCGTGATAAAAAACAAAAACTATCGATAGCCGATAGCATCTTTTCCTGCTTTATTTTTTGATGGAGTGGAAGCGTGGGCGAGTTAGTCTTACATAGTCAACGCAATATCCTGTTTAAAATTTTGTATAAGAGCAAGCGAAAATGGATTCCAAATAGCAAGTGTGCGTTATCCAGAAATATATAGTTATGCCCTATGTAAACATTATGCCTTGAGGATTCGTCACAACCGTAACTCAAATCAACGTCTCTGTTTCCTATTTCATAATCTGGTTTTGCGATCTGCAACCATGACATCACTGTTTATGGTATAGTAACTATAATATGCGTAGAAATAATACGAGCAGGCGTAATAGTTGTAGTAGTGTAAAGTGACAGTTCCAGTGATCACAAAGTCTTAGCTTTATCAAACGTTATTCGTATATGATAACGAGGAACAAATGAAGTCAATTTCGAGCAATAACATCCCTTGTTTTTTTGTTAGCTCGCGCGTGCCCAGCCTCAGAAGTTGAAGTTCGTAAATTACAAAAGTAAGGAAGAATGTGTGACCGCCAAATTCTTTTTACGTTTGAGAAGAGTTGACCTTGCAAAATAAATTCCAATCGCTACCAAGAGAGGAAGCACCACGCTCGCGACCGGAATATTCTCTTGTGCACTTCAGAGTATGTCGGGCGGCGGAAACAACTAAAAGAGCCGGAGGGAAGTTGAGACAGTTTTGAAGCTACATGTCCAGAAGAAGAATTCGAACTAGGGTAATTTTGAACGCGCTTAGGGCGCCCCTTTCTAGTGTGCAATTTCGATCCTTTGTATTGTCAATTTCATTATTTAGACGTACGTAATTTGCATTCGCATCCAGTTTATGTTTCTGTATATTTGTGCATCACAATTGGGTTTACAATTTTTGTTGCTTACTAATATGCGCCTACCTCCATATTCTGCGTCAATTTGGCCTCAACAGCGCGCTGAATATTTTGTTTTATATCACCCTTGGGAGAAACGCTTGCGAATATATGCTTATGGTTTTCACCGACCCAAGGTTTGCAAGAATTTGTGTAACACGCGGCTCGTAAAATGCCGCTTTTGTTTTTAGATGAGGTTTGTGAAAGCGATTGCGAAAGTCGATTCGACCTGAGAGTCCTTTGAAGGTGCTTTTCACTTTGTTGTTTCCCACTTGCATGTTCATCGAAAATATCCTCAATTACTAGAGCAGCTGATCCCATGATTTCCCTCTATATTAGGTTCAGCACCATTGAACCTTCTATCTTTCTTGCACGTGAACTGTTAGTGCTATATAAGCAGCTTTAGTCGGAAGGGACAAGAAAACTCTCCATCCAAATTAGCCGCCATAACCTACTGTATAGGAATATTGGAAACAATATTGAAATAACTACTGAATGCTCTACCAACAACTAATCAGTGTATACATTTGTTCCTTTCTTCGTTCCTGCGTGTTAACTATTCAAACAAGATTTGGAGGGTACGGTGAGAAAAAGGACTGCGACAGGCAGCAAACGAGCCCGTGAAAAAAAACAATGTTTTTCTGGCAACTATTTTGAGAGCAATTAAGGAAATTCGAAGTGCACCGCGAATAGGCAATTTACAAAAAATGAAGCATGCAAAGCCTCCCTTAATAATATGAATAGCAAGAAAAAGTTTGAAATGAAACTATAGTTTATTTACCCAAGCTTGGCTTAATTAGAAACGGACATAAAATATGGGCATGGATACAAATTATATACAAGTTCCAGGGAGAGGGTTGTTGCCAGCATTGATCACATTTATCAGGCACAGGGTCCTTGTCGGCTTCGTTCTCATCAAACGAAGCTGTCGAAGGAGTCGCGTTGTTACACAAGCACAACTATGTCGTCTTCATCAGAGTCACTGTAGGAGTCATCAGGACACGAGGCAGACGTGATTTCCTCCGCTTTCTTTATCACCATGTTCACGAAAAAGCGCCAGCGCAGGCACACGCTTTGTCGACGGGAACGCATCAAGTCCATTTTGCTACGGGATACAGCCAGGATTCGGCAGGCGTCGATGTAAGTCGCTTCACAATATGCGGTAGTCGGCTGAGAGACGCGCGCAGATGGAACTGAACCATTGTTGCCACCAGCAAAAGGCGATGTTGACTCCATGTCTCGGCAAAAGTTGAGCAGGGACTCGCGAGGCCGCACGACTGAAGCTTGGCTGCAACAAGCCAAGAATGGCTTGTTTCATGAAGCACTACACATTTCATGTGTCCAAGATGGAGAGAGTAGATAAAACTGGACTGGTTTAGGGAAAGCAGAGTCTTTACGCTTTCCTCCTCTAGACATGTGGAAGCCCGGCTGTTCCCTCCCGTTATCTTATCTCTACAGAGAGAAAAACATATTCAGAACCAGCTGGTGGTGACCCACTTTTGCTCTCCTGCGAATTACAGAGTGACATGGGCTGGAGAGGCCCCTAAGCAGGGCAGGTCATGGTTAAAAGCATGTTCAGCACAGGGGAAGAAGAAGAATGACGACACCACAAGCAAAACTCTCAACGTAGTACCGACGGCCATGTTTTAACAGAATAACGCGGCTCAAACTACCAAACTGGCACTAAGCACAGTTTCGAAAACCTGTCTATAACTTAAGCGTAAATGTATAAACTATGCGCATGAGCACAAGGTAATGCGCGTTAGTGTCGGCACTGGTACGGTTTGAGGCTGAAATCACATGCGGCAACTCAGAATTCCAAAACCCGAAGCAGAGCAAAGGCAGCGAGTTCAATTAGGCGCTTTTCGCGGCGCTGTGATTCCTTTGGTAGTGCTCGCTCACCAACAAAACCTTTAGTTTTTTTTTAATTTTATAGTTTATTGACGCGTGGACTTTTAAAGAAAATGGCAAAACGTTTTTTCTCCCGCCAGAAGTAGACAGACATCTCCTACATTTATGGGAAGCCCGAAAAAGTCTATTAAAACGGTGAAAATTGCAAAAATTAAATAGAAAACTTAAAATGAAAATAGCACAGGTTACGGCTGAAGCACAAGAGTATGCTATAAAGCTCGCCAAGCAAAACTGGGCAGATTTCTGCAATTCACTGAAAGGTACCCTAAGCACAGCTAAAGCATGGTCAATATTAAGAAGCATGATAGACACATCAAAAACCAAAACGGCCACAAGAAGAACCCTCCACACCATTGCCCATAAATACCCGGGCACAGATGCAGAGTTGATCACCGCCATGCACAAGAAATACATAGGAGACCCTACTCCGGCTTGCCAAACTTCATATGCGGGTCAACCAAACCCCTCCCTTGACTCCCCCATAACACTGGCGGAAGTCTACTCAGCCGCCCGTACATTTACAAGAAACACTGCCCCTGGAGGAGACAAAGTCACCTACGCTATGATTAGGAACATAAGCACTGAACATCTGCAAGACCTAACGAAGAACTGTGGGAGAAGGGACAGGTCCCATCAGCTTGGAGACACGCGGATATCATCACCATACCAAAGGCTGGAAAGCCACCGGCTGTGGAGAGTCTCCGTCCTATCTCCCTCACTTCTTGCCTGGGAAAACTCTATGAAAAAGTAGTCCACCTAAGGCTCCAAAATTACATCGACGAAAACAACATCTTTCCTTCCTGCATGCTGGGCTTCCGCAAGGGACTCTGCACGCAAGATGCTTTCCTCCGGATTAGGGAAGAGGTAATCAACACCATACCCCGAAAAGGCGAAAATTTCATTCTGGCACTAGATCTCAAAGGAGCATTCGACAACATTGGCCACAAAACCATATTGCAAGAATTAAACAATATCAACTGCGGAGAGAAAATTTTCAAATACGTGAAGGCTTTTCTCTCAGATCGCACAGCCACCATAGGAATTGGAGAGATCCGATCACCAAAAGTACCCATGCCGAACAAAGGTACACCGCAGGGTTCAATAATCTCTCCAATGCTATTTAACATAGCAATGATAAATTTAGCAAAAAAACTGTTGACCCGCACTGATATTGGTTTCACTTTATACGCGGACGACATCACCATCTGGGCTACTCAGGGATCCTTGGCGCAAAAAGAAGAAGCTCTGCAAGCCGCTATAGACCTAGTCGAGGAATTTGCCGGGGAGAGTGGTCTTCAATGCTCCCCAGAAAAATCCGAACTTATCAGGCTACACAGAAGAAATTACAAGTCCCCAGGAGAAATTCAGCTCTCTCTAGGAGACCAGATAATTCAAGAGAAGGACAAGATCAGAGTTTTGGGGCTGTGGTTGCAAAGCAATTTGAAAGTGGATTATACAATCAAAACACTCAAAACCACAGTCAACCAAATTTCCAGAATGATTAGAAGGGTGACCTGCCACCGGAAAGGGATGAGGGAGGAGGACACCCTACGCCTTGTACAGGCCCTAGTCGTTAGCAGAATTACCTACGGGCTCCCATATCACGAAATTAGATTCACTGATAAAAGGGCCATTGACACTATCATAAGAGGAGCCTATAAAACGGCCCTAAACCTCCCGCCAACAACATCAACGGAACGTCTTTGGGCACTCGGAGTGCACAACAACTTCGAGGAGCTCAAGGAGGCGGTTCTAGAGAGTCAGAAACAACGCCTAACAACAACGCAGGCGGGTAGGGAAATCCTGTCAAAACTAGGGCTATGGCAGGCACTAAGAACTTCTGAGAATAAATCACAAATTCCGACATCCACAAGAAACAACATCTATGTGAACCCGATACCCAGGCACATGCACCATGAGTTACAGAAGGGTCGAAGGAAAGCCAGAGTCAAATCATTGGAAAAACAATTGTCTAAAGACGCGGAAGTTGTCTACGTGGACATAGGGGCTTACGGCGAACCTGGCAAGTTCACAATAGCTGCAGTTGACCACAAGAATAGGCCAATTATTCAGGCTTCGATCTATGCCAAGGATCCTGCGGAAGCGGAATCACTGGCAATAGCCATCACCATAAAAACACAAGACAACCAAAATAAGTCATCACACGTAGTGACGGACTCCCAACCAGCCTGCAGGGACTACCTGGCCGGAAAACCTCACAAAAGAGCGTGTGCAATATTACGTTCCATCTCCCAGACGCACACATATACATGAACACCTGGACACGAAGGCCTAGAAGGAAATGAGTTAGCGAATGATTTAGCCCGAGCTCTTACAAACCGGGCGGATCCCCATCCCTACCTCACCCCTCTCCTAGGACCCTACGGCGACAGGCTGGAACACCTACGGTTAGAAAGAAGAATTTTCTCACTACCACACAAACACCATCCTTCCTCGGACGCTATAGACTGGAGAAAAATACAAACAAACACATTCCCTAATCTTCAAATTTTAAATAAGATAAGCCCAACAAAATACACGAGTTACTGTCCTTGGTGCGGTGCAAGCCCCACACTCTTTCACATCTCTTGGGAATGCCAGGACAAACCTGACCCAACGTTAATAGTGCCATGCCCGACACACGAGCAGTGGGAGGCGGCCCTGACCAGCGACAACCTGGACCAGCAAGCCTGGATTATCCAGCTAGTCCGCAAGTCAGCTGCTGCCAGCGGAGCCCTGGACTAGGGGCACCGACCACCCAGCTCCTGCGAATATTTACTGATTATATGCTCATTAAAAGTTTTCTCTCTCTCTCTCCCGCCATGCGTGAGTAAAAGTTTATTTGGTGCGTTTCGGCACGCCGCATTTTATGTGTGCTTGAGTTTTAAAAAAGTAATAATTTGGCTTATAATACTCGGTAGCTGAATTGCAATATTTTAGCATTTTTAACAACCGTCATAAAAAACAAAAAATATCGATAGCCGATAGCATCTTTTCCTGCTTTATTTTTTGATGAAGTGGAAGTGTGGGCGAGTTAGTGTTACATAGTCAACGCAATATCCTGTTTAAAATTTTGTATAAGAGCATTGCGAAAATGTATTCCAAATAGCAAGTGTGCGTTATCCAGAAATATATAGTTATGCCCTATATAAACATTATGCCTTGAGGATTCGTCACAACTGCAACTCAAATCAATGTCTCTGTTTCCTATTTCATACTCTGGTTTTGCGATCTGCTACCATGACATCACTGTTTATGGTATAGTAACTATAATATGCGTAGAAATAATATGAACAGGCGTAATAGTTGTAGCAGTGGAATGTGACAGTTCCAGTGATCACAAATTCTTAGCTTTATCAAACGTTATTCGTATATGATAACGAGGAACAATTTAGGTCAATTTCGAGCAATAACATTCCTTGTTTTTTGTTAGCTCGCGCGTGCCCAGCCTCAGAAGTTGAAGTTCGTAAATTACAAAAGTGAGGAAGAATGCGTGACCGTCAAATTCTTTTTACGTTTGAGAAGAGTTGACCTTGCGAAATAAATTCCAATCGCTACCAAGAGAGGAAGCACCACGCACGTGACCGGAATATTATCTTGTGCACTTCAGAGTATGTCGGGCGGCGGAAACAACTAAAAGAGCCGGAGGGAAGTTTAGACAGTTTTGAAGCTACATGTCCAGAAGAAGAATTCGAACTAGGATAATTTTGAACGCGCTTAGGGCGCCCCTTTCTAGTGTCGAATTTCGATCCTTTGTATTGTCAATTTCATTATTTAGGCGTACGTATTTTGCATTCGCATCCAGTTTATGTTTCTGTATATTTGTGCAGAACAATTGGGTTTACAATTTTTATTGCTTACGAATATGCGCCTACCTCCATATTCTGCGTCAATTTGGCCTAACCAGCGCGCTGAATAATTTTTTTTTTATATCACCCTTGAAAGAAACGCTTGCGAATACATGCTTATGGTTTTCACCGACCCAAGGTTTGCAAGAATTTGTGTAACACGCGGCTCGTAAAATGCCGCTTTTGTTTTTAGGTGAGGTGTGTGAAAGCGATTGCTAAAGTCGATTCGACCTGAGAGTCCTTTGAAAGCGCTTTTCACTTTGTTGTTTCCCACTTGCATATTAATCGAAAATATCCTCGATTACAAGAGCAGCTGATCCCATGATTTCCCTCTATATTAGGTTCAGCACCATTGAACCTTCTATCTTTCTTGCACGTGAACTGTTAGTGCTATAAGCAGCTTTACTCGGAAGGGACAAGAAAACTCTCCATCCAAATTAGCCGCCATAACCTACTGTATAGGAATAATGGAAACAATATTGAAATAACTACTGAATGCTCTACCAACAATATATCAGTGTATACATTTGTTCCTTTCTTCGTTCCGGCGTGGTAACTATTCAAACAAGATTTGGAGAGTACGTTGAGAAAAAGGACTGCGACAGGCAGCAAACGAGCGCGTGAAAAAAAAACAATGTTTTTGCTAGCAAATATTTTGAGAGCAATTAAGGAAATACGAAGGGCATCGAAAGTAGGCAAATTACAAAAAATGAAGCATGCAAAGCCTCCCTTCATGATATGAATAGCAAGAAAAAGTTCGAAATGAAACTATAGTTTATTTACCCAAGCTTGGCGTAATTAGAAACGGACGTAAAATATGGGCATGGATACAAATTATATACAAGTTCCAGGGAGAGGGTTGTTGGCAGCATTGATCACATTTAGCAGGCACAGGGTCCTTGTCGGCTTTGCTCTCATCAAACGAAGCTGTCGAAGGAGTCGCGATTTTACACAAGCACAAAAATGTCGTCTTCATCAGAGTCACTGTAGGAGTCATCAGGACACGAGGCAGACATGATTTCCTCCGCTTTCTTTATCACCATGTTCACGAAAAAGCGCCAGCGCAGGCACACGCTTTGTCGACGGGAACGCATCAAGTCCATTTTGCTGCGGGAAACAGCCAGGATTCGGCAGGCGTCGATGTAAGTCGCTTCACAATATGCGGTAGTCGGCTGAAAGACGCGCGTAGATGGAACTGAACCATTGTTGCCACCAGCAAAAGGCGATGTTGACTCCATGACTCGGCAAAAGTTGAGCAGGGGCTCGCGAGGCCGCACGAATGAAGCTTGGCTGCAACAAGCCAAGAATTGCTTGTTTCATGAAGCACTACACATTTCATGCATCCAAAATGGAGAGGGTAGATAAAACTGGACTGGTTTAGTGAAAGCAGAGTCTTTACCCTTTCCTCCTCTACACTTGTGGATGCCCGGCTGTTCACTCCCGTTATCTTATCTCTACAGAGAGAAAAACATATTCAGAACCAGCTGGTGGTGACCCACTTTTCCTCTCCTGCGAATTACAAGCTGACATGGGCTGGAGAGGCCCCTAAGCAGGACAGGTCATGGTTAAAAGCTTGTTCAGCACAGGGAAAGAATAAGAATGACAACACCACACGCAAAGCTCTTAATGTAATACCGACGGCCATGTTTTAACAGAATAACGCGGCTCAAATTACCAAACTGGCACTAAGCACAGTTTCGACTACCTGTCTATAACTTAAGCGTAAATATATAAACTGTGCGCATGAGCACAAGGCAGTGCGCGTTAATGTCGGCAATGGTTCGGTTTGAGGCTGAAATCACATGCGGCAACTTAGAATTCCAAAACCCGAAGCAGAGCAAAGTCTGCGAGTTAAATTAGGCGCTTTTCGTGGCGCTGTGATTCCTTTGGCAGTGCTGGCTCACCGGCAAAACCTTTAGTTTTTTTTACAATTTTATAGTTTATTGACGCGTGGACTTTTAAAGAAAAAGGCAAAACGATTTTTCTCCCGCCATGCGTCAGTAAAACTTTATTTGGTGCGTTTTGGCACGCCGCTTATTATGTGAGCTTGTGTTTTAAAAAAGTAATAATTCGGCTTATAATACTCGGTAGCTGAATTGCAATATTTTAGCATTTTTAACGCACGTCATAAAAAACAAAAAATATCGATAGCCGATAGCATCTTTTCCTGCTTTATTTTTTGATGGAGTGGATGCGTGGGCGAGTTAGTGTTACATAGTCAACACAATATCCTGTTTAAAATTTTGTATAAAAGCATTGCGAAAATGGATTCCAAATAGCAAGTGTGCGTTATCCAGAAATATATAGTTATGCCCTATATAAACATTATGCCTTGAGGATTCGTCACAACCGTAACTCAAATCAACGTGTCTGTTTCCTATTTCATAATCTGGTTTTGCGATCTGCAACCATGACATCACTGTTTATGGTATAGTACCTATAATGTGCGTAGAAATAATATGAGCAGGCGTAATAGTTGTAGTAGTGTAAAGTGACAGTTCCAGTGATCACAAAACTTAGCTTTATCAAACGTTATTCGTATATGATAATGAGGGAACAAATGAAGTCAATTTCGAGCAATAACATCCCTTGTTTTTTGTTAGCTCGCGCGTGCCCAGCCTCAGAAGTTGAAGTTCGTAAATTACAAAAGTAAGGAAGAATGCGTGACCATCAAATTCTTTTTACGTTTGAGAAGAGTTGACCTTGCAAAATAAATTCCAATCGCTACCAAGAGAGGAAGCACCACGCACGCGACCGGAATATTCTCTTGTGCACTTCAGAGTATGTCTGGCGGCGGAAACAACTAAAAGAGCCGGAGGGAAGTTGAGACAGTTTTGAAGCTACATGTCCAGAATAAGAATTCGAACTAGGATAATTTTGAACGCGCTTAGGGCGCCCCTTTCTAGTGTCCAATTTCGATCCTTTGTATTGTCAATTTCATTATTTAGACGTACGTATTTTGCATTCGCATCTAGTTTCTTTCTTGCACGTGAACTGTTAGTGCTATAAGCAGGTTTAGGCGGAAGGGACAAGAAAACTCTCCACCCAAATTAGCCGCCATAACCTACTGTATAGGAATAATGGAAACAATATTGAAATAACTACTGAATGCTCCACCAACAATAAATCAGTGTATACATTTGTTCCTTTCTTCGTTCCTGCGTGGTAACTATTCAAACAAGGTTTGGAGAGTACGTTGAGAAAAAGGACTGGGACAGGCAGCAAACGAGCGCGTGAAAAAAAACAATGTTTTTGCTGGCAACTATTTTGAGAGCAAATAAGGAAATACGAAGTGCATCGAGAATAGGCAATTTACAAAAAATTAAAGCATGCAAAGCCTCCCTTAATGATATGAATAGCAAGAAAAAGTTCGAAATGAAACTACAGTTTATTTACCCAAGCTTAGCGTAATTAGAAACGGACATAAAATATGGGCATGGATACAAATTATATACAAGTTCCAGGGAGAGGGTTGTTGGCAGCATTGATCACATTTAGTAGGCACAGGGTCCTTGTCGGCTTTGTTCTCATCAAACGAAGCTGTCGAAGGAGTCGCGTTTTTACACAAGCACAACAATGTCGTCTTCATCAGAGTCACTGTAGGAGTCATCAGGACACGAGGCAGACATGATTTCCTCCGCTTTCTGTATCACCATGTTCACGAAAAAGCGCCAGCGCAGGCACACGCTTTGTCGACGGGAATGCATCAAGTCCATTTTGCTGCGGGAAACAGCCAGGATTCGGCAGGCGTCGATGTAAGTCGCTTCATAATATGCGGTAGTCGGCTGAGAGACGCGCGCAGATGGAACTGAACTATTGTTGCCACCAGCAAAAGGCGATGTTGACTCCATGGCTCGGGAAAAGTTGAGCAGGGACTCCCGAGGCCGCACGACCGAAGCTTGGCTGCAACAAGCCAAGAATGGCTTGTTTCATCAAGCACTACACATTTCATGTGTCAAAGTGGATAGGGTAGATAAAACTGGACTGGTTTAGGGAAAGCAGAGTCTTTACCCTTTCCTTCTCTAGTCCTGTGGAAGCCCGGCTGTTCACTCCCATTATCTTATCTCTGCAGAGAGAAAAACATATTCAGAACCAGCTGATGGTGACCCACTTTTCCTCTCCTGCGAATTACAAGCTGACATGGGCTGGAGAGGCCCCTAAGCAGGACAGGTCATGGTTAAAAGCTTGTTCAGCACAGGGAAAGAATAAGAATGACAACACCACACGCAAAGCTCTTAATGTAATACCGACGGCCATGTTTTAACAGAATAACGCGGCTCAAATTACCAAGCTGGCGCTAAGCACAGTTTCGACTACCTGTCTATAACTTAAACGTAAATATATAAACTGTGCGCATGAGCACAAGGCAGTGCGCGTTAATGTCGGCAATGGTTCGGTTTGAGGCTGAAATCACATGCGGCTACTTAGAATTCCAAAACCCGAAGCAGAGCAAAGTCTGCGAGTTAAATTAGGCGCTTTTCGTGGCGCTGTGATTCCTTTGGCAGTGCTGGCTCACCGGCAAATCCTTTAGTTTTTTTTACAATTTTATAGTTTATTGACGCGTGGACTTTTAAAGAAAAAGGCAAAACGATTTTTCTCCCGCCATGCGTCAGTAAATCTTTATTTGGTGCGTTTCGGCACGCCGCTTATTATGCGAGCTTGTGTTTTAAAAAAGTAATAATTTAGCTTATAATACTCGGTAGCTGAATTGCAATATTTTAGCATTTTTAACGCCCGTCATAAAAAACAAAAAATATCGATAGCCGATAGCATCTTTTCCTGCTTTATTTTTTGATGGAGTGGAAGCGTGGGCGAGTTAGTGTTACATAGTCAACGCAATATCCTGTTTAAAATTTTGTATAAGAGCATTACGAAAATGGATTCCAAATAGCAAGTGTGCGTTATCCAGAAATATATAGTTATGCCCTATATAAACATTATGCCTTGAGGATTCGTCACAACCGTAACTCAAATCAACGTCTCTGTTTCCTATTTAATAATCTGGTTTTGCGATCTGCAACCATGACATCACTGTTTATGGTATAGTAACTGTAATATGCGCAGAAAAAATATGACCAGGCGTAATAGTTGTAGTAGTGTAAAGTGACAGTTCCAGTGATCACAAAATCTTAGCTTTATCAAACGTTATTCGTATATGATAACGAGGAACAATTTAGGTCAATTTCGAGCAATAACATCCCTTGTTTTTTGTTAGCTCGCGCGTGCCCAGCCTCAGAAGTTGAAGTTCGTAAATTACAAAAGTGAGGAAGAATGCGTGACCGTCAAATTCTTTTTACGTTTGAGAAGAGTTGACCTTGCAAAATAAATTCCAATCGCTACCAAGAGAGGAAGCACCACGCACGCGACCGGAATATTATCTTGTGCACTTCAGAGTATGTCGGGCGGCGGAAACAACTAATAGAGCTGGAGGGAAGTTGAGACAGTTTTGAAGCTACATGTCCAGAAGAAGAATTCGAACTAGGATAATTTTGAACGCGCTTAGGGCGCCCCTTTCTAGTGTCGAATTTCGATCCTTTGTATTGTCAATTTCATTATTTAGACGTACGTATTTTGCATTCGCATCCAGTTTATGTTTCTGTATATTTGTGCAGAACAATTAAGCTTACAATTTTTGTTGCTTACTAATACGCGCCTACCTCCATATACTGCGTCAATTTGGCCTAAACAGCACGCTGAATATTTTGTTTTATAACACCCTTGGGAGAAACGCTTGCGAATATATGCTTATGGTTTTCACCGGCCCAAGGTTTGCAAGAATTTGTGTAACACGCTGCTCGTAAAATGCCGCTTTTGTTTTTAGATGAGGTTTATGAAAGCGATTGCGAAAGTCGATTCGACCTGAGAGTCCTTTTGAAGGTGCTTTTCACTTTGTTGTTTCCCACTTGCATGTTCATCGAAAATATCCTCGACTACTGGAGCAGCTGATCTCATGATTTCCCTCTATATTAGGTTCAGCACCATTGAACCCTTCTATTTTTCTTGCACGTGAACTGTTAGTGCTATAAGCAGCTTTAGTCGGAAGGGACAAGAAAACTCTCCATCCAAATTAGCCGCCATAACCTACTGTATAGGAATATTGGAAACAATATTGAAATAACTACTGAATGCTCTACCAACAACTAATCAGTGTATACATTTGTTCCTTTCTTCGTTCCTGCGTGGTAACTATTCAAACAAGATTTGGAGAGTACGTTGAGAAAAAGGACTGGGACAGGCAGCAAACGAGCGCGTGCAAAAAAAACATTGTTTTTCTGGCAACTATTTTGAGAGTAATTTAGGAAATACGAAGTGCATCGAGAATAGGCAATTTACAAAAAATGAAGCATGCAAAGCCTCCCTTAATAATATGAATAGCAAGAAAGAGTTCGAAATGAATCTATAGTTTATTTACCCAAGCTTGGCTTAATTAGAAACGGACATAAAATATGGCCATGGATACAAATTATATACAAGTTCCAGGGAGAGGGTTGTTGGCAGCATTGATCACATTTAGCAGGCACAGGGTCCTTGTCGGCTTTGTTCTCATCAAACGAAGCTGTCGAAGGAGTCGCGCTTTTACACAAGCACAACAATGATGTCTTCATCAGAGTCGCTGTAGGAGTCATCAGGACACGAGGCAGACATGATTTCCTCCGCTTTCTTTATCACCATGTTCACGAAAAAGCGCCAGCGCTGGCACACGCTTTGTCGACGGGAACGCATCAAGTCCATTTTGCTGCGGGAAACAGCCAGGATTCGGCAGGCGTCGATGTAAGTCGCTTCACAATATGCGGTAGTCGGCTGAGAGACGCGCGCAGATGGAACTGAACTATTGTTGCCACCAGCAAGCGGCGATGTTGACTCCATGGCTCGGCAAAAGTTGAGCAGGGACTCGCGAGGCCGCACGACTGAAGCTTGGCTGCAACAAGCCAAGAATGGCTTGTTTCATGAAGCACTACACATTTCATGTGTTGAAGATAGAGAGGGTAGATAAAACTGGACTGGTTTAGGGAAAGCAGAGTCTTTACCCTTTCCTTCTCTAGTCGTGTGGAAGCCCTGCTGTTCACTCCCGTTATCTTATCTCTACAGAGAGAAAAACATATTCTGAACCAGCTGGTGGTGACCCACTTTTGCTCTGGTTTGAATTACAGAGTGACATGGGCTGGAGAGGCCCCTAAGCAGGACAGGTCATGGTTAAAAGCATGTTCAGCAGAGGGGAAGAAGAAGAATGACGACACCACATGCAAAACTCTTAACGTAATACAGATGGCCATGTTTTAACAGAATAACGCGGCTCAAACTACCAAACTGGCACTAAGCACAGTTTCTAATACCTGTCTATAAATTAAGCGTAAATGTATAAACTATGCGCATGAGCACAAGGCAATGCGCGTTAGTGTCGGCACTGGTACGGTTTAGGCTGAAATCACATGTGGCAACTCAGAATTCCAAAACCCGAAGCAGAGCAAAGTCTGCGAGTTCAATTAGGCGCTTTTCGCGGCGCTGTGATTCCTTTGGTAGTTCTGGCTCACCGGCAAAACCTTTAGTTTTTATACAATTTTATAGTTTATTGACGCGTGGACTTTTAATGAAAATGACAAAACGATTTTTCTCCCGCCATGCGTGAGTAAATGTTTATTTGGTGCGTTTCGGCACGCCGCCTATTATGTGAGCTTGTGTTTTAAAAAAGTGATACTTTGGCTTATAATACTCGGTAGCTGAATTGCAATATTTTAGCATTTTTAATGCTCGTGATAAAAAACAAAAAATATCGATAGCCGATAGCATTTTTTCCTGCTTTATTTTTTGATGGAGTGGAAGCGTGGGCGAGATAGTGTTACATCGTCAACGCAATATCCTGTTTAAAATTTTGTATAAGAGCATTGCGAAAATGTATTACAAATAGCAAGTGTGCGTTATCCAGAAATATATAGTTATGCCCTATATAAACATTATGCCTTGAGGATTCGTCACAACCGCAACTCAAATCAACGTCTCTGTTTCCTATTTCATACTCTGGTTTTGCGATCTGCTACCATGACATCACTGTTTATGGTATAGTAACTATAATATGCGTAGAAATAATATGAACAGGCGTAATAGTTGTAGCAGTGGAATGTGACAGTTCCAGTGATCACAAAATCTTAGCTTTATCAAACGTTATTCGTATATGATAATGAGGGAACAAATGAAGTCAATTTCGAGCAATAACATCCCTTGTTTTTTGTTAGCTCGCGCGTGCCCAGCCTCAGAAGTTGAAGTTCGTAAATTACAAAAGTGAGGAAGAATGCGTGACCGTCAAATTCTTTTCACGTTTGAGAAGAGTTGACCTTGCAAAATAAATTCCAATCGCTACCAAGAGAGGAAGCACCACGCACGCGACCGGAATATTATATTGTGCACTTCAGAGTATGTCCGGCGGCGGAAACAACTAAAAGAGCCGGAGGGAAGTTGAGACAGTTTTGAAGCTACATGTCAAGAAGAAGAATTTAAACTAGGATAATTCTGAACGCGCTTAGGGCGCCCCTTTCTAGTGTCCAATTTCGATCCTTTGTATTGTCAATTTCATTATTTAGACGTACGTATTTTGCCTTCGCATCCAGTTTATGTTTCTGTATATTTGTGCAGAACAATTGGGTTTACAATTTTTGTTGCTTACGAATATGCGCCTACCTCCATATTCTGCGTCAATTTGGCCTAACCAGCGCGCTGAATAATTTTTTTTTATATCACCCTTGAAAGAAACGCTTGCGAATACATGCTTATGGTTTTCACCGACCCAAGGTTTGCAAGAATTTGTGTAACACGCGGCTCGTAAAATGCCGCTTTTGTTTTTAGGTGAGGTGTGTGAAAGCGATTGCTAAAGTCGATTCGACCTGAGAGTCCTTTGAAGGCGCTTTTCACTTTGTTGTTTCCCACTTGCATGTTAATCGAAAATATCCTCGCTTACTAGAGCAGCTGATCCCATAATTTCCCTCTATATTAGGTTCAGCACCATTGAACCCTTCTATTTTTCTTGCACGTGAACTGTTAGTGCTATAAGCAGCTTTACTCGGAAGGGACAAGAAAACTCTCCATCCAAATTAGCCGCCATAACCTACTGTATAGGAATAATGGAAACAATATTGAAATAACTACTGAATGCTCTACCAACAATATATCAGTGTATACATTTGTTCCTTTCTTCTTTCCGGCGTGGTAACTATTCAAACAAGATTTGGAGAGTACGTTGAGAAAAAGGACTGCGACAGGCAGCAAACGAGCGCGTGAAAAAAAAAACAATGTTTTTGCTAGCAAATATTTTGAGAGCAATTAAGGAAATACGAAGGGCATCGAGAATAGGCAAATTACAAAAAATGAAGCATGCAAAGCCTCCCTTCATGATATGAATAGCAAGAAAAAGTTCGAAATGAAACTATAGTTTATTTACCCAAGCTTGGCGTACTTAGAAACGGACATAAAATATGGGCATGGATACAAATTATATACAAGTTCCAGGGAGAGGGTTGTTGGCAGCATTGATCACATTTAGCAGGCACAGGGTCCTTGTCGGCTTTGCTCTCATCAAACGAAGCTGTCGAAGGAGTCGCGTTTTTACACAAGCACAACAATGTCGTCTTCATCAGAGTCACTGTAGGAGTCATCAGGACACGAGGCAGACATGATTTCCTCCGCTTTCTTTATCACCATGTTCACGAAAAAGCGCCAGCGCAGGCACACGCTTTGTCGACGGGAACGCATCAAGTCCATTTTGCCGCGGGAAACAGCCAGGATTCGGCAGGCGTCGATGTAAGTCGCTTCACAGTATGCGGTAGTCGGCAGAGAGACGCGCGTAGATGGAACTGAACCATTGTTGCCACCAGCAAAAGGCGATGTTGACTCCATGACTCGGCGAAAGTTGAGCAGGGGCTCGCAAGGCCGCATGAATGAAGCTTGGCTGCAACAAGCCAAGAATGGCTTGTTTCATGAAGCACTACACATTTCATGTGTCCAAAATGGAGAGGGTAGATAAAACTGGACTGGTTTAGTGAAAGCAGAGTCTTTGCCCTTTCCTCCTCTAGACTTGTGGATGCCCGGCTGTTCACTCCCGTTATCTTATCTCTACAGAGAGAAAAACATATTCAGAACCAGCTAGTGGTGACCCACTTTTGCTCTCCTGCGAATTACAAGCTGACATGGGCTGGAGAGGCCCCTAAGCAGGACAGGTCATGGTTAAAAGCTTGTTCAGCACAGGGAAAGAATAAGAATGATAACACCACACGCAAAGCTCTTAATGTAATACCGACGGCCATGTTTTAACAGAATAACGTGGCTCAAATTACCAAACTGGCACTAAGCACAGTTTCGACTACCTGTCTATAACTTAAACGTAAATATATAAACTGTGCGCATGACACAAGGCAGTGCGCGTTAGTGTCGGCACTGGTACGGTTTGAGGCTGAAATCACATGTGGCAACTTAGAATTCCAAAACCCGAAGCAGAGCAAAGTCTGCGAGTTCAATTAGGCGCTTTTCGCGGCGCTGTGATTCCTTTGGTAGTGCTGGCTCACCGGCAAAACCTTTAGTTTTTTTTACAATTTTATAGTTTATTGTCGAGTGGACTTTTAAAGAAAATGGCAGAACGATTTTTCTCCCGCCATGCGTGAGTAAAAGTTTATTTGGTGCGTTTCGGCACGCCGCCTATTATGTGAGCTTGTGTTTTAAAAAAGTGATAATTTGGCTTATAATACTCGGTAGCTGAATTGCAATATTTTAGCATTTTTAATGCTCGTCATAAAAAACAAAAAATATCGATAGCCGATAGCATTTTTTCCTGCTTTATTTTTTGATGGAGTGGAAGCGTGGGCGAGATAGTGTTACATCGTCAACACAATATCCTGTTTAAAATTTTGTATAAGAGCATTGCGAAAATGTATTACAAATAGCAAGTGTGCGTTATCCAGAAAAACATAGTTATGCCCTATATAAACATTATGCCTTGAGGATTCGTCACAACCGTAACTCAAATCAACGTCTCTGTTTCCTATTTCATACTCTGGTTTTCCGATCTGCAACCATAACATCACTGTTTATGGTATAGTAACTATAATATGCGTAGAAATAATATGAACAGGCGTAATAGTTGTAGCAGTGGAAAGTGACAGTTCCAGTGATCACAAAATCTTAGCTTTATCAAACGTTATTCGTATATGATAACGAGGAACAAATGAAGTCAATTTCGAGCAATAACATCCCTTGTTTTTTTGTTAGCTCGCGCATGCCCAGCCTCAGAAGTTGAAGTTCGTAAATTACAAAAGTAAGGAAGAATGCGTGACCGGCAAATTCTTTTTACGTTTGAGAAGAGTTGACCTTGCAAAATAAATTCGAATCGCTACCAAGAGAGGAAGCACCACGCACGCGACCGGAATATTCTTTCGTGCACTTCAGAGTATGTCCGGCGGCGGAAACAACTAAAAGAGCCGGAGGGAAGTTGAGACAGTTTTGAAGCTACATGTCAAGAAGAAGAATTTAAACTAGGATAATTCTGAACGCGCTTAGGGCGCCCCTTTCTAGTGTCCAATTTCGATCCTTTGTATTGTCAATTTTATTATTTAGACGTACGTATTTTGCATTCGCATCCAGTTTATGTTTCTGTATATTTGTGCAGAACAATTAAGCTTACAAATTTTGTTGCTTACTAATACGCGCCTACCTCCATATACTGCGTCAATTTGGCCTAAACAGCACGCTGAATATTTTGTTTTATACCACCCTTGGGAGAAACGCTTGCGAATATATGCTTATGGTTGTCACCGGCCCAAGGTTTGCAAGAATTTGTGTAACACGCTGCTCGTAAAATGCCGCTTTTGTTTTTAGATGAGGTTTGTGAAAGCGATTGCGAAAGTCGATTCGACCTGAGAGTCCTTTTGAAGGTGCTTTTCACTTTGTTGTTTCCCACTTGCATGTTCATCGAAAATATCCTCGACTACTAGAGCAGCTGATCTCATGATTTCCCTCTATATTAGGTTCAGCACCATTGAACCCTTCTATTTTTCTTGCACGTGAACTGTTAGTGCTATAAGCAGCTTTACTCGGAAGGGACAAGCAAACTCTCCATCCAAATTAGCCTCCATAACCTACTGTATAGGAATATTGGAAACAATATTGAAATAACTACTGAATGCTCTACCAGCAACTAATCAGTGTATACATTTGTTCCTTTCTTCGTTCCTGCGTGGCAACTATTCAAACAAGATTTGGAGGGTACGGTGTGAAAAAGGACTGCGACAGGCAGCAAACGAGCGCGTGCAAAAAAAAACATTGTTTTTCTGGCAACTATTTTGAGAGTAATTTAGGAAATACGAAGTGCATCGAGAATAGGCAAATTACAAAAAATGAAGCATGCAAAGCCTCCCTTCATGATATGAATAGCAAGAAAAAGTTCGAAATGAAACTATAGTTTATTTACCCAAGCTTGGCGTAATTAGAAACGGACATAAAATATGGGCATGGATACAAATTATATACAAGTTCCAGGGAGAGGGTTGTTGGCAGCATTGATCACATTTAGCAGGCACAGGGTCCTTGTCGGCTTTGCTCTCATCAAACGAAGCTGTCGAAGGAGTCGCGTTTTTACACAAGCACAACAATGTCGTCTTCATCAGAGTCACTGTAGGAGTCATCAGGACACGAGGCAGACATGATTTCCTCCGCTTTCTTTATCACCATGTTCACGAAAAATCGCCAGCGCAGGCACACGCTTTGTCGACGGGAACGCATCAAGTCCATTTTGCCGCGGGAAACAGCCAGGATTCGGCAGGCGTCGATGTAAGTCGCTTCACAGTATGCGGTAGTCGGCAGAGAGACGCGCGTAGATGGAACTGAACCATTGTTGCCACCAGCAAAAGGCGATGTTGACTCCATGACTCGGCAAAAGTTGAGCAGGGGCTCGCAAGGCCGCATGAATGAAGCTTGGCTGCAACAAGCCAAGAATGGCTTGTTTCATGAAGCACTACACATTTCATGTGTCCAAAATGGAGAGGGTAGATAAAACTGGACTGGTTTAGTGAAAGCAGTCTTTGCCCTTTCCTCCTCTAGACTTGTGGATGCCCGGCTGTTCACTCCCGTTATCTTATCTCTACAGAGAGAAAAACATATTCAGAACCAGCTAGTGGTGACCCACTTTTGCTCTCCTGCGAATTACAAGCTGACATGGGCTGGAGAGGCCCCTAAGCAGGACAGGTCATGGTTAAAAGCTTGTTCAGCACAGGGAAAGAATAAGAATGATAACACCACACGCAAAGCTCTTAATGTAATACCGACGGCCATGTTTTAACAGAATAACGCGGCTCAAATTACCAAACTGGCACTAAGCACAGTTTCGACTACCTGTCTATAACTTAAACGTAAATATATAAACTGTGCGCATGACACAAGGCAGTGCGCGTTAGTGTCGGCACTGGTACGGTTTGAGGCTGAAATCACATGTGGCAACTTAGAATTCCAAAACCCGAAGCAGAGCAAAGTCTGCGAGTTCAATTAGGCGCTTTTCGCGGCGCTGTGATTCCTTTGGTAGTGCTGGCTCACCGGCAAAACCTTTAGTTTTTATACAATTTTATAGTTTATTGACGCGTGGACTTTTAATGAAAATGACAAAACGATTTTTCTCCCGCCATGCGTGAGTAAATGTTTATTTGGTGCGTTTCGGCACGCCGCCTATTATGTGAGCTTGTGTTTTAAAAAAGTGATAATTTGGCTTATAATACTCGGTAGCTGAATTGCAATATTTTAGCATTTTTAATGCTCGTCATAAAAAACAAAAAATATCGATAGCCGATAGCATTTTTTCCTGCTTTATTTTTTGATGGAGTGGAAGCGTGGGCGAGATAGTGTTACATCGTCAACACAATATCCTGTTTAAAATTTTGTATAAGAGCATTGCGAAAATGTATTACAAATAGCAAGTGTGCGTTATCCAGAAAAACATAGTTATGCCCTATATAAACATTATGCCTTGAGGATTCGTCACAACCGTAACTCAAATCAACGTCTCTGTTTCCTATTTCATACTCTGGTTTTCCGATCTGCAACCATAACATCACTGTTTATGGTATAGTAACTATAATATGCGTAGAAATAATATGAACAGGCGTAATAGTTGTAGCAGTGGAAAGTGACAGTTCCAGTGATCACAAAATCTTAGCTTTATCAAACGTTATTCGTATATGATAACGAGGAACAAATGAAGTCAATTTCGAGCAATAACATCCCTTGTTTTTTTGTTAGCTCGCGCATGCCCAGCCTCAGAAGTTGAAGTTCGTAAATTACAAAAGTAAGGAAGAATGCGTGACCGGCAAATTCTTTTTACGTTTGAGAAGAGTTGACCTTGCAAAATAAATTCGAATCGCTACCAAGAGAGGAAGCACCACGCACGCGACCGGAATATTCTTTCGTGCACTTCAGAGTATGTCCGGCGGCGGAAACAACTAAAAGAGCCGGAGGGAAGTTGAGACAGTTTTGAAGCTACATGTCAAGAAGAAGAATTTAAACTAGGATAATTCTGAACGCGCTTAGGGCGCCCCTTTCTAGTGTCCAATTTCGATCCTTTGTATTGTCAATTTTATTATTTAGACGTACGTATTTTGCATTCGCATCCAGTTTATGTTTCTGTATATTTGTGCAGAACAATTAAGCTTACAAATTTTGTTGCTTACTAATACGCGCCTACCTCCATATACTGCGTCAATTTGGCCTAAACAGCACGCTGAATATTTTGTTTTATACCACCCTTGGGAGAAACGCTTGCGAATATATGCTTATGGTTGTCACCGGCCCAAGGTTTGCAAGAATTTGTGTAACACGCTGCTCGTAAAATGCCGCTTTTGTTTTTAGATGAGGTTTGTGAAAGCGATTGCGAAAGTCGATTCGACCTGAGAGTCCTTTTGAAGGTGCTTTTCACTTTGTTGTTTCCCACTTGCATGTTCATCGAAAATATCCTCGACTACTAGAGCAGCTGATCTCATGATTTCCCTCTATATTATATTAGGTTCAGCACCATTGAACCCTTCTATTTTTCTTGCACGTGAACTGTTAGTGCTATAAGCAGCTTTACTCGGAAGGGACAAGCAAACTCTCCATCCAAATTAGCCTCCATAACCTACTGTATAGGAATATTGGAAACAATATTGAAATAACTACTGAATGCTCTACCAGCAACTAATCAGTGTATACATTTGTTCCTTTCTTCGTTCCTGCGTGGCAACTATTCAAACAAGATTTGGAGGGTACGGTGTGAAAAAGGACTGCGACAGGCAGCAAACGAGCGCGTGCAAAAAAAAACATTGTTTTTCTGGCAACTATTTTGAGAGTAATTTAGGAAATACGAAGTGCATCGAGAATAGGCAAATTACAAAAAATGAAGCATGCAAAGCCTCCCTTCATGATATGAATAGCAAGAAAAAGTTCGAAATGAAACTATAGTTTATTTACCCAAGCTTGGCGTAATTAGAAACGGACATAAAATATGGGCATGGATACAAATTATATACAAGTTCCAGGGAGAGGGTTGTTGGCAGCATTGATCACATTTAGCAGGCACAGGGTCCTTGTCGGCTTTGCTCTCATCAAACGAAGCTGTCGAAGGAGTCGCGTTTTTACACAAGCACAACAATGTCGTCTTCATCAGAGTCACTGTAGGAGTCATCAGGACACGAGGCAGACATGATTTCCTCCGCTTTCTTTATCACCATGTTCACGAAAAATCGCCAGCGCAGGCACACGCTTTGTCGACGGGAACGCATCAAGTCCATTTTGCCGCGGGAAACAGCCAGGATTCGGCAGGCGTCGATGTAAGTCGCTTCACAGTATGCGGTAGTCGGCAGAGAGACGCGCGTAGATGGAACTGAACCATTGTTGCCACCAGCAAAAGGCGATGTTGACTCCATGACTCGGCAAAAGTTGAGCAGGGGCTCGCAAGGCCGCATGAATGAAGCTTGGCTGCAACAAGCCAAGAATGGCTTGTTTCATGAAGCACTACACATTTCATGTGTCCAAAATGGAGAGGGTAGATAAAACTGGACTGGTTTAGTGAAAGCAGTCTTTGCCCTTTCCTCCTCTAGACTTGTGGATGCCCGGCTGTTCACTCCCGTTATCTTATCTCTACAGAGAGAAAAACATATTCAGAACCAGCTAGTGGTGACCCACTTTTGCTCTCCTGCGAATTACAAGCTGACATGGGCTGGAGAGGCCCCTAAGCAGGACAGGTCATGGTTAAAAGCTTGTTCAGCACAGGGAAAGAATAAGAATGATAACACCACACGCAAAGCTCTTAATGTAATACCGACGGCCATGTTTTAACAGAATAACGCGGCTCAAATTACCAAACTGGCACTAAGCACAGTTTCGACTACCTGTCTATAACTTAAACGTAAATATATAAACTGTGCGCATGACACAAGGCAGTGCGCGTTAGTGTCGGCACTGGTACGGTTTGAGGCTGAAATCACATGTGGCAACTTAGAATTCCAAAACCCGAAGCAGAGCAAAGTCTGCGAGTTCAATTAGGCGCTTTTCGCGGCGCTGTGATTCCTTTGGTAGTGCTGGCTCACCGGCAAAACCTTTAGTTTTTATACAATTTTATAGTTTATTGACGCGTGGACTTTTAATGAAAATGACAAAACGATTTTTCTCCCGCCATGCGTGAGTAAATGTTTATTTGGTGCGTTTCGGCACGCCGCCTATTATGTGAGCTTGTGTTTTAAAAAAGTGATAATTTGGCTTATAATACTCGGTAGCTGAATTGCAATATTTTAGCATTTTTAATGCTCGTCATAAAAAACAAAAAATATCGATAGCCGATAGCATTTTTTCCTGCTTTATTTTTTGATGGAGTGGAAGCGTGGGCGAGATAGTGTTACATCGTCAACGCAATATCCTGTTTAAAATTTTGTATAAGAGCATTGCGAAAATGTATTACAAATAGCAAGTGTGCGTTATCCAGAAAAACATAGTTATGCCCTATATAAACATTATGCCTTGAGGATTCGTCACAACCGTAACTCAAATCAACGTCTCTGTTTCCTATTTCATACTCTGGTTTTCCGATCTGCAACCATAACATCACTGTTTATGGTATAGTAACTATAATATGCGTAGAAATAATATGAACAGGCGTAATAGTTGTAGCAGTGGAAAGTGACAGTTCCAGTGATCACAAAATCTTAGCTTTATCAAACGTTATTCGTATATGATAACGAGGAACAAATGAAGTCAATTTCGAGCAATAACATCCCTTGTTTTTTTGTTAGCTCGCGCATGCCCAGCCTCAGAAGTTGAAGTTCGTAAATTACAAAAGTAAGGAAGAATGCGTGACCGGCAAATTCTTTTTACGTTTGAGAAGAGTTGACCTTGCAAAATAAATTCGAATCGCTACCAAGAGAGGAAGCACCACGCACGCGACCGGAATATTCTTTCGTGCACTTCAGAGTATGTCCGGCGGCGGAAACAACTAAAAGAGCCGGAGGGAAGTTGAGACAGTTTTGAAGCTACATGTCAAGAAGAAGAATTTAAACTAGGATAATTCTGAACGCGCTTAGGGCGCCCCTTTCTAGTGTCCAATTTCGATCCTTTGTATTGTCAATTTCATTATTTAGACGTACGTATTTTGCATTCGCATCCAGTTTATGTTTCTGTATATTTGTGCAGAACAATTAAGCTTACAAATTTTGTTGCTTACTAATACGCGCCTACCTCCATATACTGCGTCAATTTGGCCTAAACAGCACGCTGAATATTTTGTTTTATATCACCCTTGGGAGAAACGCTTGCGAATATATGCTTATGGTTGTCACCGGCCCAAGGTTTGCAAGAATTTGTGTAACACGCTGCTCGTAAAATGCCGCTTTTGTTTTTAGATGAGGTTTGTGAAAGCGATTGCGAAAGTCGATTCGACCTGAGAGTCCTTTTGAAGGTGCTTTTCACTTTGTTGTTTCCCACTTGCATGTTCATCGAAAATATCCTCGACTACTGGAGCAGCTGATCTCATGATTTCCCTCTATATTAGGTTCAGCACCATTGAACCCTTCTATTTTTCTTGCACGTGAACTGTTAGTGCTATAAGCAGCTTTACTCGGAAGGGACAAGCAAACTCTCCATCCAAATTAGCCTCCATAACCTACTGTATAGGAATATTGGAAACAATATTGAAATAACTACTGAATGCTCTACCAGCAACTAATCAGTGTATACATTTGTTCCTTTCTTCGTTCCTGCGTGGTAACTATTCAAACAAGATTTGGAGGGTACGGTGTGAAAAAGGACTGCGACAGGCAGCAAACGAGCGCGTGCAAAAAAAAACATTGTTTTTCTGGCAACTATTTTGAGAGTAATTTAGGAAATACGAAGTGCATCGAGAATAGGCAATTTACAAAAAATGAAGCATGCAAAGCCTCCCTTAATAATATGAATAGCAAGAAAGAGTTCGAAATGAATCTATAGTTTATTTACCCAAGCTTGGCTTAATTAGAAACGGACATAAAATATGGCCATGGATACAAATTATATACAAGTTCCAGGGAGAGGGTTGTTGGCAGCATTGATCACATTTAGCAGGCACAGGGTCCTTGTCGGCTTTGCTCTCATCAAACGAAGCTGTCGAAGGAGTCGCGTTTTTACACAAGCACAACAATGTCGTCTTCATCAGAGTCACTGTAGGAGTCATCAGGACACGAGGCAGACATGATTTCCTCCGCTTTCTTTATCACCATGTTCACGAAAAAGCGCCAGCGCAGGCACACGCTTTGTCGACGGGAACGCATCAAGTCCATTTTGCCGCGGGAAACAGCCAGGATTCGGCAGGCGTCGATGTAAGTCGCTTCACAGTATGCGGTAGTCGGCAGAGAGACGCGCGTATATGGAACTGAACCATTGTTGCCACCAGCAAAAGGCGATGTTGACTCCATGACTCGGCAAAAGTTGAGCAGGGGCTCGCAAGGCCGCATGAATGAAGCTTGGCTGCAACAAGCCAAGAATGGCTTGTTTCATGAAGCACTACACATTTCATGTGTCCAAATTGGAGAGGGTAGATAAAACTGGACTGGTTTAGTGAAAGCAGAGTCTTTGCCCTTTCCTCTTCTAGACTTGTGGATGCCCGGCTGTTCACTCCCGTTATCTTATCTCTACAGAGAGAAAAACATATTCAGAACCAGCTAGTGGTGACCCACTTTTGCTCTCCTGCGAATTACAAGCTGACATGGGCTGGAGAGGCCCCTAAGCAGGACAGGTCATGGTTAAAAGCTTGTTCAGCACAGGGAAAGAATAAGAATGACAACACCACACGCAAAGCTCTTAATGTAATACCGACGGCCATGTTTTAACAGAATAACGCGGCTCAAATTACCAAACTGGCACTAAGCACAGTTTCGACTACCTGTCTATAACTTAAACGTAAATCTATAAACTGTGCGCATGAGCACAAGGCAGTGCGCGTTAATGTCGGCAATGGTTCGGTTTGAGGCTGAAATCACATGCGGCAACTTAGAATTCCAAAACCCGAAGCAGAGCAAAGTCTGCGAGTTAAATTAGGCGCTTTTCGTGGCGCTGTGATTCCTTTGGCAGTGCTGGCTCACCGGCAAAACCTTTAGTTTTTTTTACAATTTTATAGTTTATTGACGCGTGGACTTTTAAAGAAAAAGGCAAAACGATTTTTCTCCCGCCATGCGTCAGTAAAAGTTTATTTGGTGCGTTTCGGCACGCCGCTTATTATGTGAGCTTGTGTTTTAAAAAAAGTAATAATTTGGCTTATAATAAACGGTAGCTGAATTGCAATATTATAGCATTTTTAACGATCGTCATAAAAAAAACTAAAATATCGATAGCCGATAGCATCTTTTCCTGCTTTATTTTTTGATGGAGTGGAAGCGTGGGCGAGTTAGTGTTACATAGTCAACGCAATATCCTGTTTAAAATTTTGTATAAGAGCATTACGAAAATGGATTCCAAATAGCAAGTGTGCGTTATCCAGAAATATATAGTTATGCCCTATATAAACATTATGCCTTGAGGATTCGTCACAACCGTAACTCAAATCAGCGTCTCTGTTTCCTATTTCATACTCTGGTTTTGTGATCTGCTACCATGACATAACTGTTTATGGTATAGTAAATATAATATGCGTAGAAATAATATGAACAGGTGTAATAGTTGTAGCAGTGGAATGTGACAGTTCCAGGGATCACAAAATTTTAGCTTTATCAAAAGTTATTCGTATATGATAACGAGGAACAATTTAGGTCAATTTCGAGCAATAACATCCCTTCTTTTTTTTTTGTTAGCTCGCGCGTGCCCAGCCTCAGAAGTTGAAGTTCGTAAATTACAAAAGTAAGGAAAAATGCGTGACCGTCAAATTCTTTTTACGTTTGAGAAGAGTTGACCTTGCAAAATAAATTCCAAATCGCTATCAAGAGAGGAAGCACCACGCACGCGACCGGAATATTCTCTTGTGCACTTCAGAGTATGTCCGGCGGCGGAAACAACTAAAAGAGCCGAAGGGAAGTTGAGACATTTTCGAAGCTACATGTCCAGAAGAATTCGAACTAGGATAATTTTGAACGCGCTTAGGGCGCCCCGTTCTAGTGTCCAATTTCGATCCTTTGCATTGTCAATTCCATTATTTAGACGTACGTATTTTGCATTCGCATCCAGTTTATGTTTCTGTATAATTGTGCAGAACAATTGGGTTTACAATTTTTGTTGCTTACTAATAGGCTTCTACCTCCATATTCTGTGTCAATTTGGCCTAAACAGCCCGCTGAATATTTTGTTTTATATCACCCTTGGGAGAAACGCTTGCGAATACATGCTTATGGTTTTCACTGACCCAAGGTTTGCAAGAATTTGTGTAACACGCGGCTCGTAAAATGCCGCTTTTGTTTTTAGATGAGGTGTGTGAAAGCGATTGCTAAAGTCGATTCGTGCTGAGATTCCTTTGAAGGCGCTTTTCACTTTGTTGTTTCCCAATTGCATGTTCATCGAAAATATCCTCGACTACTAGAGCAGCTGATCTCATGATTTTCCTCTATATTGGGTTCAGCACCATTGAACCCTTCTATTTTTCTTGCACGTGAACTGTTAGTGCTATCAGCAGCTTTACTCGGAAGGGACAAGAAAACTCTCCATCCAAATTAGCCTCCATAACCTACTGTATAGGAATAATGGAAACAATATTGAAATTACTACTGAATGCTCTACCAACAATAAATCAGTGTATACATTTGTTCCTTTCTTCGTTCCTGCGTGTTAACTATTCAAACAAGATTTGGAGGGTACGGTGAGAAAAAGGACTGCGGCAGGCAGCAAACAAGCCCGTGAAAAAAAACCAATGTTTTTCTGGCAACTATATTGAGAGCAATTAAGGAAATACGAAGTGCATCGCGAATAGGCAATTTACAAAAAATGAAGCATGCAAAACCTCCCTTAATAATATGAATAGCAAGAAAGAGTTCGAAATGAAACTATAGTTTATTTACCTAAGCTTGGCTTAATTAGAAACGGACATAAAATGTGGGCATGGATACAAATTATATAAAAGTTCCAGGGAGAGGGTTGTTGGCAGCATTGATCACATTTAGCAGGCACAGGGTCCTTGTCGGCTTTGTTCTCATCAAACGAAGCTGTCGAAGGAGTCGCGTTTTCACACAAGCACAACAATGTCGTCTTCATCAGAGTCACTGTAGGAGTCATCAGGACACGAGGCTGACATGATTTCCTCCGCTTTCTTTATCACCATGTTCACGAAAAAGCGCCAGCGCAGGCATACGCTTTGTCGACGGGAACGCATCAAGTCCATTTTGCTACGGGAAACAGCCAGGATTCGGCAGGCGTCGATGTAAGTCGCTTCACAATATGCGGTAGTCGGCTGAGAGACGCGCGCAGATGGAACTGAACCATTGTTGCCACCAGCAAAAGGCGATGTTGACTCCATGACTCGGCAAAAGTTGAGCAGGGACTCGCGAGGCCGCACGACTGAAGCTTGGCTGCAACAAGCAGAGAATGGTTTGTTTCATGAAGCACTACACATTTCATGTGTCCAAGATGGAGAGTGTAGATAAAACTGGACTGGTTTAGGGAAAGCAGAGTCTTTACCCTTTCCTCCTCTAGACATGTGGAAGCCCGGCTGTTCACTCCCGTTATCTTATCTCTACAGAGAGAAAACATATTCAGAACCAGCTGGTGGTGACCCACTTTTGCTCTCCTGCGAATTGCAGAGTGACATGGGCTGGAGAGGCCCCTAAGCAGGACAGGTCATGGTTAATAGCATGTTCAGCACAGGGGAAGAAGAAGAATGACGACACCACACGCAAAGCTCTTAATGTAATACCGACTGCCATGTTTTAACAGAATAACGCGGCTCAAACTGGCACTAAGCAATGTTTCGAATACCCATATCTAACTTAAGCGTAAATGTATAAACGGTGCGCATGAGCACAAGGCAATGCGCGTTAGTGTCGGCACTGGTACGGTTTGAGGCTGAAATCATATGCGGCAACTCAGAATTCCAAAACCCGAAGCAGAGCAAAGGCTGCGAGTTCAATTAGGCGCTTTTCGCGGCGCTGTGATTCCTTTGGTAGTGCTGGCTCACCGGCAAAACCTTTAGTTTTTTTTACAATTTTATAGTTTATCGACGCGTGGACTTTTAAAGAAAATGGAAAAACGTTTTTTACACGCCATGCGTGAGTAAAAGTTTATTTGGTGCGTTTCGGCACGCCGCTTATTATGTGAGCTTGTGTTTTAAAAAGTAATAATTTGGCTTATAATACTCGGCAGCTGAATTGCAATATTTTAGCACTTTTAACGCACGTGATAAAAAACAAAAAAATATCGATAGCCGATAGCATTCAGATATGTGGCGCAAACAAAGACAAATGATGATGCACCAACTAGCCTCTCAAGCCGTTATTTTGAGCCAATAGCATCTTTTCCTGCTTTATTTTTTGATGAAGTGGAAGCGTGGGCGAGTTAGTGTTACATAGTCAACGCAATATCCTGTTTAAAATTTTGTATAAGAGCATTGCGAAAATTATTCCAAATAGCAAGTGTGCGTTATCCAGAAATATATAGTTATGCCCTATATAAACATTATGCCTTGAGGATTCGTCACAACCGTAACTCAAATCAACGTCTCTGTTTCCTATTTCATACTCTGGTTTTCTGATCTGCAACCCTGACATCACTGTTTATGGTATAGTAACTATAATATGCGTAGAAATAATATGTACAGGCATAATAGTTGTAGCAGTGGAAAGTGACAGTTCCAGTGATCAAAAAATCTTAGCTTTATCAAAAGTTATTCGTACATGATATAGGAACAATTTAAGTCAATTTCGAGCAATAACATCCCTTGTTTTTTTTGTTAGCTCGCGCGTGCCCAGCCTCAGAAGTTGAAGTTCGTAAATTACAAAAGTAAGGAAAAATGCGTGACCGTCAAATTCTTTTTACGTTTGAGAAGAGTTGACCTTGCAAAATAAATTCCAAATCGCTACCAAGAGAGGAAGCACCACGCACGCGACCGGAATATTCTCTTGTGCACTTCAGAGTATGTCCGGCGGCGGAAACAACTAAAAGAGCCGGAGTGAAGTTGAGACAGTTTCGAAGCTACATGTCCAGAAGAATTCGAACTAGGATAATTTTGAACGCGCTTAGGGCGCCCCGTTATAGTGTCCAATTTCGATCCTTTGCATTGTCAATTCCATTATTTAGACGTACGTATTTTGCATTCGCATCCAGTTTATGTTTCTGTATAATTGTGCAGAACAATTGGGTTTACAATTTTTGTTGCTTACTAATAGGCGTCTACCTCCATATTCTGTGTCAATTTGGCCTAAACAGCCCGCTGAATATTTTGTTTTATATCACCTTTGGGAGAAACGCTTGCGAATACATGCTTATGGTTTTCACTGACCCAAGGTTTGCAAGAATTTGTGTAACACGCGGGTCGTAAAATGCCCCTTTTGTTTTAGATGAGGTGTGTGAAAGCGATTGCTAAAGTCGATTCGAGCTGAGATTCCTTTGAAGGCGCTTTTCACTTTGTTGTTTCCCAATTGCATGTTCATCGAAAATATCCTCGACTACTAGAGTGCTGATCTCATGATTTTCCTCTATATTAGGTTCAGCACCATTGAACCCTTCTATTTTTCTTGCACGTGAACTGTTAGTGCTATAAGCAGCTTTACTCGGAAGGGACAAGAAAACTCTCCATCCAAATTAGCCTCCATAACCTACTGTATAGGAATAATGGAAACAATATTGAAATTACTACTGAATGCTCTTCCAACAATAAATCAGTGTATACATTTGTTCCTTTCTTCGTTCCTGCGTGTTAACTATTCAAACAAGATTTGGAGGGTACGGTGAGAAAAAGGACTGCGACAGGCAGCAAACGAGCGCGTGAAAAAAAAACAATGTTTTTCTGGCAACTATTTTGAGAGCAATTAAGGAAATACGAATTGCATCGAGAATAGGCAATTTACAAAAAATGAAGCATGCAGAGCCTCCCTTAATAATATGAATAGCAAGAAAAAGTTCGAAATGAAACTATAGTTTATTTACCCAAGCTTGGCTTAATTAAAAAACGGACATAAAATATGGGCATGGATACAAATTATATACAAGTTCCAGGCAGAGGGTTGTTGGCAGCATTGATCACATTTAGCAGGCACAGGGTCCTTGTCGGCTTTGTTCTGATCAAACGAAGCTGTCGAAGGAGTCGCGTTTTTACACAAGCACAACAATGTCGTCTTCATCAGAGTCACTGTAGGAGTCATCAGGACACGAGGCAGACATGATTTCCTCCGCTTTCTTTATCACCATGTTCACGAAAAAGCGCCAGCGCAGGCACACGCTTTGTCGACGGGAACGCATCAAGTCCATTTTGCTCCGGGAAACAGCCAGGATTCGGCAGGCGTCGATGTAAGTCGCTTCACAATATGCGGTAGTCGGCTGAGAGACGCGCGCAGATGGAACTGAACTATTGTTGCCACCAGCAAAAGGCGATGTTGACTCCATGGCTCGGCAAAATTAGAGCAGGGACTCGCGAGGCCGCACGACTGAAGCTTGGCTGCAACAAGCCAAGAATAGCTTGTTTCATGAAGCACTACACATTTCATGTGTCGAAGATGGAGAGGGTAGATAAAACTGGACTGGTTTAGGGAAAGCAGAGTCTTTACCCTTTCCTCCTCTAGTCGTGTGGAAGCCCGGCTGTTCACTCCCGTTATCTTATCTCTACAGAGAGAAAAACATTCAGAACCAGCTGGTGGTGAGGCACTTTTGCTCTCATGGGAATTACAAACTGACATGGGCTGGAGAGGCCCCTAAGAAGGACAGGTCATGGTTAAAAGCATGTTCAGCACAGGGGAAGAAGAAGAATGACGACACCACACGCAAAGCTCTTAATGTAATACCGACGGCCATGTTTTAACAGAATAACGCGGCTCAAACTACCAAACTGGCACTAAGCATAGTTTCGAATACCTGTCTATAACTTAAGCCTAAATGTATAAACTGTGCGCATGAGCACAAGGCAATGCGCGTTAGTGTCGGCACTGGTACGGTTTGAGGCTGAAATCACATGCGGCAACTTAGAATTTCAAAACCCGAAGCAGAGCAAATTCTGCGATTTAAATTAGGCGCTTTTCGCGGCGCTGCGATTCCTTTGGTAGTGCTGGCTCACCGGCAAAACCTTTAGTTTTTTTACAAATTTATAGTTTATTGACGCGTGGACTTTTAATGAAAATGGCAAAATGTTTTTTCTCCCGCCATGCGTGAGTAAAAGTTTATTTGGTGCATTTCGGCACGCCGCTTATTTTGTGTGCTTGTGTTTTCAAAAAGTAATAATTTGGATTTTAATACTCGGTAGCTGAATTGCAATATTTTAGCATTTTTAACGCTCGTCATAAAAAACAAAAAATATTGATAGCCGATAGCATCTTTTCCTGCTTTATTTTTTGATGGAGTGGAAGTTTGGGCGAGTTAGTGTTACATAGTCAACGCAATATCCTGTTTAAAATTTTGTCTGAGAGCATTGCGAAAATGTATTCCAAATAGCAAGTGTGCGTTATCCAGAAATATAAAGTTATGCCCTATATAAACATTATGCCTTGAGGATTCGTCACAACCGTAACTCAAATCAACGTCTCTGTTTCCTATTTCATAATCTGATTTTGCGATCTGCAACCACGACATCGCTGTTTATGGTATAGTAACTATAATGTGCGTAGAAATGATATGAGCAGGCGTAATAGCTGTAGCAGTGGAAATTATAGCTCCATTGATCACAAAATCTTAGCTTTATCAAACGTTATTCGTATATGATAACGAGGAACAAATGAAGTCAATTTCGAGCAATAACATCCCTTGTTTTTTTGTTAGCTCGCGCGTGCCCAGCCTCAGAAGTTGAAGTTCGTAAATTACAAAAGTAAGGAAAAATGCGTGACCGTCAAATTCTTTTTACGTTTTGAGAAGAGTTGACCTTGCAAAATAAATTCCAAATCGCTACCAAGAGAGGAAGCACCACGCACGCGACCGGAATATTCTCTTGTGCACTTCAGAATATGTCCGGCGGCGGAAACAACTAAAAGAGCCGGAGGGAAGTTGAGACATTTTTAAAGCTATATGTCCAGAAGAAGAATTCGAACTAGGATAATTTTGAACGCGCTTAGGGCGCCCCTTTCTAGTGTCCAATTTCGATCCTTTGCATTGTCAATTTCATTATTTGGACGTACGTATTTTGCATTCGCATCCAGTTTTTGTTTCTGTATAATTGTGCAGAACAATTGGGTTTACAATTTTTTTGCTTACTAATAGGCGTCCACCTCCATATTCTGCGTCAATTTGGCCTAAACTGCGCGCTGAATATTTTGTCTTATATCACCCTTGGGAGAAACGCTTGCGAATACATGCTTATGGTTTTCACCGACCCAAGGTTTGCAAGAATTTGTGTAACACGTGGCTCGTAAAATGCCGCTTTTGTTTTTAGATGAAGTTTGTGAAAGCGATTGAAAAAGTCGATTCGACCTGAGAGTCCTTTGAAGGTGCTTTTCACTTTGTTGTTTCCCACTTGCATGTTCATCGAAAATATCCTCGACTACTAGAGCAGCTGATGTCATGGTTTCCCTCTATATTAGGTTCAGCACCATTGAACCCTTCTATTTTTCTTGCACGTGAACTGTTAGTGCTATAAGCAGCTTTAGTCGGAAGGGACAATAAAACTCTCCATCCAAATTAGCCGCCATAACCTACTGTATAGGAATAATGGAAACAATATTGAAATAACTACTGAATACTCTACCAACAACTAATCAGTGTATACATTTGTTCCTTTCTTCGTTCCTGCGAGGTAACTATTCAAACAAGATTTGGAGAGTACGGTGAGAAAAAGGACTGCGACAGGCAGCAAACGAGCGCGTGAAAAAAAAACAATGTTTTTCTGGCATCTATTTTGAGAGCAATTAAGGAAATACGAAGTGCATCGAGAATAGGCAATTTACAAAAACTGAAGCATGCAAAGCCTCCCTTAATAATATGAATAGCAAGAAAAAGTTGGAAAATTATTTACTCAAGCTTGGTTTAATTAGAAACGGACATAAAATATGGGCATGGATACAAATTATATACAAGTTCCAGGGAGAGGGTTGTTAGAAGCATTGATCACATTTAGCAGGCACAGGGTCCTTGTCGGCTTTGTTCCCATCAAACGAAGCTGTCGAGGGAGTCGCGTTTTTACACAAGCACAAAAATGTCGTCTTCATCAGAGTCACTGTAGGAGCCATCACGACACGAGGCAGACATGATTTCCTCCTCTTTTTTTATCACCATGTTCACGAAAAAGCGCCAGCGCAGGCACACGCTTTGTCGACGGGAACGCATCAAGTCCATTTTGCTGCGGGAAACTGCCAGGATTCGACAGGCGTTGATGTAAGCCGCTTCACAATATGCGGTAGTCGGCTGAGAGACGCGCGCAGATGGAACTGAACCATTGTTGCCACCAGCAAAAGTCGATGTTGATTCCATGACTCGGCAAAAGTTGAGCAGGGACTCCCGAGGCCGCACGACTGAAGCTTGCCTACAACAAGCCAAGAATGGCTCGTTTCATGAAGCACTACACATTTCATGTGTCGAAGATGTAGAGGGTAGATAAAACTGGAATGGTTTAGGGAAAGCAGAGTCTTTACCCTTTCCTCCTCTAGTCGTGTGGAAGCCCGGCTGTTCACTCCCGTTATCTTATCTCTACAGAGAGAAAAACATATTCAGAACCAGCTGGCTGTGACCCACTTTTGCTCTGGTGCGAATTACAAACTGACATAGGCTGGAGAGGCCTATAAGCAGGACAGGTCATGGTTAATAGCATGTTCAGCACAGGGGAAGAAGAAGAATGACGACATCACACGCAAAGCTCTTAATGTAATACCGACTGCCATGTTTTAACAGAATAAAGCGACTCAAACTACCAAACTGGCATTAAGCACAGTTTCGAATACCTGTCTATAACTTAAGCATTAATGTATAAACTATGCGCATGAGCACAAGGCAATGCGCGTTAGTGTCGGCACTGGTACGGTTTGAGGCTGAAATCACATTCGGCAACTTAGAATTCCAAAACCCGAAGCAGAGCAAAGTCTGCGAGTTAAATTAGGCGCTTTTCGCGGCGCTGTGATTCCTTCGGTAGTGCTGGCTCACCGGCAAAACCTTTAGTTTTTTTTTTTTTACAATTTTATAGTTTATTGACGCGTGGACTTTTAAAGAAAATGGCAAAACGTTTTTTCTCCCGCCATGCGTGAGTAAAAGTTTATTTGGTGCGTTTTGGCACGCCGCATATTATGTGAGCTTGTGTTTTAAAAAATTAATAATTTGGCTTATAATACTCGGTAGCTGAATTGCAATATTTTAGCTTTTTTAACGCTCGTCATAAAAAACAAAAAATATTGATAGCCGATAGCATCTTTTCCTGCTTGATTTTTTGATGGAGTGGAAGCGTGGGCGAGTTAGTGTTACATAGTCAACGCAATATCCTGTTTAAAATTTTGTATAAGAGCATTGCGAAAATGGATTCTAAATAGCAAGTGTGCGTTATCCAGAAATATATAGTTATGCCCTATATAAACATTATGCCTTGAAAATTTGTCACAACCGTAACTCAAATCAACGTCTCTGTTTTCTATTTCATAATCTGGTTTTGCGATCTGCAACCATGACATCACTGTTTATGGTATAGTAACTATAATATGCGCAGAAATAATATGAGCAGGCGTAATAGTTGTAGTAGTGTAAAGTGACAGTTCCAGTGATCACAAAATTTTAGCTTTGTCAAACGTTATTCGTAAATGATAACGAGGTACAAATGAAGTCAATTTCGAGCAATAACATCCCTTGTTTTTTTGTTAGCTCGCGCATGCCCAACCTCAGAAGTTGAAGTTCGTAAATTACAAAAGTAAGGAAGAATGCGTGACCGTCAAATTCTTTTTACGTTTGAGAAGAGTTGACCTTGCAAAATAAATTCCAAATCGCTACCAAGAGAGTAAGCACCACGCACGCGACCGGAATATTCTCTTGTGCACTTCAGAATATGTCCGGCGGCGGAAACATCTAAAAGAGCCGGAGGGAAGTTTAGACAGTTTTAAAGCTGCATGTCCAGAAGAAGAATTCGAACTAGGATAATTTTGAACGCGCTTTGGGCGCCCCTTTCTAGTGTCCAATTTCGATCCTTTGCATTGTCAATTTCATTATTTGGACGTACGTATTTTGCATTCGCATCCAGTTTATGTTTCTGTATAATTGTGTAGAACAATTGGGTTTACAATTTTTTTGCTTACTAATAGGCGTCCACCTCCATATTCTGCGTAAATTTGGCCTAAACTGCGCGCTGAATATTTTGTTTTATATCACCCTTGGGAGAAACGCTTGCGAATACATGCTTATGGTTTTCACCGACCCAAGGTTTGCAAGAATTTGTGTAACACGCGGCTCGTAAAATGCCGCTTTTGTTTTTAGATGAAGTTTGTGAAAGCGATTGAGAAAGTCGATTCGACCTGAGAGTCCTTTGAAGGTGCTTTTCACTTTGTTGTTTCCCACTTGCATGTTCATCGAAAATATCCTCGACTACTAGAGCAGCTGATGTCATGGTTTCCCTCTATATTAGGTTCAGCACCATTGAACCCTTCTATTTTTCTTGCACGTGAACTGTTAGTGCTATAAGCAGCTTTAGTCGGAAGGGACAATAAAACTCTCCATCCAAATTAGCCGCCATAACCTACTGTATAGGAATAATGGAAACAATATTGAAATAACTACTGAATACTCTACCAACAACTAATCAGTGTATACATTTGTTCCTTTCTTCGTTCCTGCGAGGTAACTATTCAAACAAGATTTGGAGAGTACGGTGAGAAAAAGGACTGCGACAGGCAGCAAACGAGCGCGTAAAAAAAAAACAATGTTTTTCTGGCATCTACTTTGAGAGCAATTAAGGAAATACGAAGTGCATCAAGAATAGGCAATTTACAAAAACTGAAGCATGCAAAGCCTCCCTTAATAATATGAATAGCAAGAAAATGTTGGAAAATTATTTATCCAAGCTTGGCTTAATTAGAAACGGACATAAAATATGGGCATGGATACAAATTATATACAAGTTCCAGGGAGAGGGTTGTTGGCAGCATTGATCACATTTAGCAGGCACAGGGTCCTTGTCGGCTTTGTTCTCATCAAACGAAGCTGTCGAAGGAGTCGCGTTTTTACACAAGCACAACAATGTCGTCTTCATCAGTGTCACTGTAGGAGTCATCAGAACACGAGGCAGACATGATTTCCTCCGCTTTCTTTATCACCATGTTCACGAAAAAGCGCCAGCGCAGTCACACGCTTTGTCGACGGGAACGCATCAAGTCCATTTTGCTGCGGGAAACAGCCAGGATTCGGCAGGCGTCGAAGTAAGTCGCTTCACAATATGCGGTAGTCGGCTGAGAGACGCGCGCAGATGGAACTGAACTATTGTTGCCACCAGCAAAAGGCGATGTTGGCTCCATGGCTCGGCAAAAGTTGAGCAGGGACTCGCGAGGCCGCACGACTGAAGCTTGGCTGCAACAAGCCAAGAATTTCTTGTTTCATGAAGCACTACACATTTCATATGTCGAAGATGGAGATGGTAGATAAAACTGGACTGGTTTAGGGAAAGCAGAGTCTTTACCCTTTCCTTCTCTAGTCGTTTGGAAGCCCGGCTGTTCACTCCCGTTATCTTATCTCTACAGAGAGAAAGACATATTCAGAACCAGCTGGTGGTGACCCACTTTTTCTCTCCTGCAAATTACAAACTGACATGGGCTGGAGAGGTCCCTAAGCAGGACAGGTCATGGTTAAAAGCATGTTCAGCACAGGGGAAGATGAAGAATGACGACACCACACGCAAAGCTCTTAATGTAATACCGACGGCCATGTTTTAACAGAATAACGCGGCTCAAACTACCAAACTGGCACTAAGCACAGTTTCGAATACCTGTCTGTAACTTAAGCGTAAATGTATAAACACTGCGCGTGAGCACAAGGCAATGCGCGTTAGTGTCGGCACTGGTACGGTTTGAGGCTGAAATCACATGCGGCAACTTAGAATTCCAAAACCCAAAGCAGAGCAAAGTCTGCGAGCTAAATTAGGCGCTTTTCCGGCACTCTGATTCCTTTGGTAGTGCTGGCTCACCGGCAAAACCTATAGTTTTTTACAATTTTATAGTTTATTGACGCGGGGACTTTTAAAGAAAATGGCAAAACGTTTTTTCTCCCGCCATGCGTGAGTAAAAGTTTATTTGGTGCGTTTCGGCACGCCGCTTATTATGTGTGCTTGTGTTTTAAAAAAGTAATAATTTGGCTTATAATACTCGGTAGCTGAATTGCAATATTTTAGCATTTTTAACGCTCGTCATAAAAAACAAAAAATATCCATAGCCGATAGCATCTTTTCCTGCTTTATTTTTTGATGGAGTGGAAGCGTGGGCGAATGAGTGCTACATGGTCAACGCAATATCCTGTTTAATATTTTGTATAAGAGCATTGCGAAAATGGATTCCAAATAGCAAGTTTGCTTTATCCAGAAATATATAGTTACGCCCTATATAAACATTATGCCTTGAGGATTCGTGACAACCGTAACTCAAATCAACGTCTCTGTTTCATATTTCATACTCTGGTTTTGCGATCTGCAACCATGACATCACTGTTTATGGTATAGTAACTATAATATGCGTAGAAATAATATGAGCAGGCGTAATAGTTGTAGCAGTGGAAAGTGACAGTTCCAGTGATCACAAAGTCTTAGCTTTATCAAACGTTATTCGTATATGATAACGAGGAACAAATGAAGTCAATTTCGAGCAATAACATCCCTTGTTTTTTTGTTAGCTCGCGCGTGCCCAGCCTCAGAAGTTGAAGATCGTAAATTACAAAAGTAAGGAAAAATGCGTGACCATCAAATTCTTTTTACGTTTGAGAAGAGTTGACCTTGCAAAATAAATTCCAAATCCCTACCAAGAGAGGAAGCACCACGCACGCGACAGGAATATTCTCTTGTGCACTTCAGAGTATGTCCGGCGGCGGAAACAACTAAAAGAGCCGGAGGGAAGTTGAGACAGTTTTGAAGCTACATGTCCAGAAGAAGAATTCGAACTAGGATAATTTTGAACGCGCTTAGGGCGCCCCTTTCTAGTGTCCAATTTCGATCCTTTGCATTGTCAATTTCATTATTTGGACGTACGTATTTCGCATTCGCATCCAGTTTATATTTCTGTATAATTGTGCAGAACAATTGGGTTTACAATTTTTGTTGCTTGCTAATAGGCGTCTACCTCCATATACTGCGTCAATTTGGCCTAAACAGCGCGCTGAATATTTTTTTATATCACCCTTGGGAGAAACGCTTGCGAATACATGCTTATGGTTTTCACCCACCCAAGGTTTGCAAGAATTTGTGTAAAACGCGGCTCGTAAAATGCCGCTTTCGTTTTTAGATGAGGTGTGTGAAAGCGATTGCGAAAGTCGATTCGGCCTGAGAGTCCTTTGAATGTGCTTTTCACTTTGTTGTTTCCCACTTGCATGTTCATTGAAAATATCCTCGACTACAGGAGCAGCTGATCTTATGATTTCCCTCTATATTAGGTTCAGCACCATTGAACCCTTCTATTTTTCTTGCACGTGAACTGTTAGTGCTATAAGCAGCTTTAGTCGGAAGGGACAAGAAAACTCTCCATCCAAATTAGCCGCCATAACCTACTGTATAGGAATAATGGAAACAATATTGAAATAACTACTGAATGCTCTACCAACAATAAATCAGTGTATACATTTGTTCCTTTCTTCGTTCCTGCGTGTTAACTATTCAAACAAGATTTGGAGAGTACGGTGAGAAAAAGGACTGCGACAGGCAGCAAACGAGCACGTGAAAAAAGAACAATGTTTTTCTAGCAACTATTTTGAGAGCGATTAAGGAAATACGAAGTGCATCGAGAATAGGCAATTTACAAAAAATGAAGCATGCAAAGCCTCCCATAATAATATGAATAGCAAGAACCAGTTCGAAATGAAACTATAGTTTATTTACCCAAGCTTGCCTTAATTAGAAACGGACATAAAATACGGGCATGGATACAAATTATATACATGTTCCAGGGAGAGGGTTGTTGGCAGCATTGATCACATTTAGCAGGCACAGGGTCCTTGTCGGCTTCGCTCTCATCAAACGAAGCTGTCGAAGGAGTCGCGTTTTTACACAAGCACTACAATGTCGTCTTCATCAGAGTCACTGTAGGAGTCATCAGGACACGAGGCAGACATGAATTCCTCCGCTTTCTTTATCACCAAGTTCACGAAAAAGCGCCAGCGCAGGCACACGCTTTGTCGACGGGAACGCATCAAGTCCATTTTGCTGCGGGAAACAGCCAGGATTCGGCAGGTGTCGAAGTAAGTCGCTTCACAATATGCGGTAGTCGGCTGAGAGACGCGCGCAGATGGAACTGAACTATTGTTGCCACCAGCAAAAGGCGATGTTGGCTCCATGGCTCGGCAAAAGTTGAGCAGGGACTCGCGAGGCCGCACGACTGAAGCTTGGCTGCAACAAGCCAAGAATGGCTTGTTTCATGAAGCACTACACATTTCATATGTCGAAGATGGAGATGGTAGATAAAACTGGACTGGTTTAGGGAAAGCAGAGTCTTTACCCTTTCCTTCTATAGTCGTTTGGAAGCCCGGCTATTCACTCCCGTTATCTTATCTCTACAGAGAGAAAGACATATTCAGAACCAGCTGGTGGTGACCCACTTTTTCTCTCCTGCAAATTACAAACTGACATGGGCTGGAGAGGTCCCTAAGCAGGACAGGTCATGGTTAAAAGCATGTTCAGCACAGGGGAAGATGAAGAATGACGACACCACACGCAAAGCTCTTAATGTAATACCGACGGCCATGTTTTAACAGAATAACGCGGCTCAAACTACCAAACTGGCACTAAGCACAGTTTCGAATACCTGTCTGTAACTTAAGCGTAAATGTATAAACACTGCGCGTGAGCACAAGGCAATGCGCGTTAGTGTCGGCACTGGTACGGTTTGAGGCTGAAATCACATGCGGCAACTTAGAATTCCAAAACCCAAAGCAGAGCAAAGTCTGCGAGCTAAATTAGGCGCTTTTCCGGCACTCTGATTCCTTTGGTAGTGCTGGCTCACCGGCAAAACCTATAGTTTTTTACAATTTTATAGTTTATTGACGCGGGGACTTTTAAAGAAAATGGCAAAACGTTTTTTCTCTCGCCATGCGTGAGTAAAAGTTTATTTGGTGCGTTTCGGCACGCCGCTTATTATGTGTGCTTGTGTTTTAAAAAAGTAATAATTTGGCTTATAATACTCGGTAGCTGAATTGCAATATTTTAGCATTTTTAACGCTCGTCATAAAAAACAAAAAATATCCATAGCCGATAGCATCTTTTCCTGCTTTATTTTTTGATGGAGTGGAAGCGTGGGCGAATGAGTGCTACATGGTCAACGCAATATCCTGTTTAATATTTTGTATAAGAGCATTGCGAAAATGGATTCCAAATAGCAAGTTTGCTTTATCCAGAAATATATAGTTACGCCCTATATAAACATTATGCCTTGAGGATTCGTGACAACCGTAACTCAAATCAACGTCTCTGTTTCCTATTTCATACTCTGGTTTTGCGATCTGCAACCATGACATCACTGTTTATGGTATAGTAACTATAATATGCGTAGAAATAATATGAGCAGGCGTAATAGTTGTAGCAGTGGAAAGTGACAGTTCCATTGATCACAAAGTCTTAGCTTTATCAAACGTTATTCGTATATGATAACGAGGAACAAATGAAGTCAATTTCGAGCAATAACATCCCTTGTTTTTTTGTTAGCTCGCGCGTGCCCAGCCTCAGAAGTTGAAGATCGTAAATTACAAAAGTAAGGAAAAATGCGTGACCATCAAATTCTTTTTACGTTTGAGAAGAGTTGACCTTGCAAAATAAATTCCAAATCCCTACCAAGAGAGGAAGCACCACGCACGCGACAGGAATATTCTCTTGTGCACTTCAGAGTATGTCCGGCGGCGGAAACAACTAAAAGAGCCGGAGGGAAGTTGAGACAGTTTTGAAGCTACATGTCCAGAAGAAGAATTCGAACTAGGATAATTTTGAACGCGCTTAGGGCGCCCCTTTCTAGTGTCCAATTTCGATCCTTTGCATTGTCAATTTCATTATTTGGACGTACGTATTTCGCATTCGCATCCAGTTTATATTTCTGTATAATTGTGCAGAACAATTGGGTTTACAATTTTTGTTGCTTGCTAATAGGCGTCTACCTCCATATACTGCGTCAATTTGGCCTAAACAGCGCGCTGAATATTTTTTTATATCACCCTTGGGAGAAACGCTTGCGAATACATGCTTATGGTTTTCACCCACCCAAGGTTTGCAAGAATTTGTGTAAAACGCGGCTCGTAAAATGCCGCTTTCGTTTTTAGATGAGGTGTGTGAAAGCGATTGTGAAAGTCGGTTCGATCTGAGAGTCCTTTGAAGGTGCTTTTCACTTTGTTGTTCCCAACTTGCATGTTCATCGAAAATATCCTCGACTACTAGAGCAGCTGATCTCATGATTTTCCTCTATATTAGGTTGACCACCATTGAACCGTTCTACTTTTCTTGCACGTGAACTGTTAGTGCTATAAGCAGCTTTAGTCGGAAGGGACAAGAAAACTCTCCATCCAAATTAGCCGCCATAACCTACTGTATAGGAATAATCTAAAGAATATTGAAATTACTACTGAATGCTCTACCAACAATAAATAAGTGTATACATTTGTTCCTTTCTTCGTTCCTGCGTGGTAACTATTCAAACAAGATTTGGAGAGTACGGTGAGAAAAAGGACTGCGACAGGCAGCAAACGAGCGCGTGAAAAAAAACAATGTTTTTCTGGCAACTATTTTGAGAGCAATTAAGGAAATACGAATTGCATCGAGAATAGGCAATTTACAAAAAATGAGGCATGCAGAGCCTCCCTTAATAATATGAATAGCAAGAAAAAGTTCGAAATGAAACTATAGTTTATTTACCCAAGCTTGGCTTAATTAAAAAACGGACATAAAATATTAGCATGGATACAAATTATATACAAGTTCCAGGCAGAGGGTTGTTGGCAGCATTGATCACATTTAGCAGGCACAGGGTCCTTGTCGGCTTTGTTCTGATCAAACGAAGCTGTCGAAGGAGTCGCGTTTTTACACAAGCACAACAATGTCGTCTTCATCAGAGTCACTGTAGGAGTCATCAGGACACGAGGCAGACATGATTTCCTCCGCTTTCTTTATCACCATGTTCACGAAAAAGCGCCAGCGCAGGCACACGCTTTGTCGACGGGAACGCATCAAGTCCATTTTGCTGCGGGAAACTGCCAGGATTCGACAGGCGTTGATGTAAGCCGCTTCACAATATGCGGTAGTCGGCTGAGAGACGCGCGCAGATGGAACTGAACCATTGTTGCCACCAGCAAAAGTCGATGTTGATTCCATGACTCGGCAAAAGTTGAGCAGGGACTCCCGAGGCCGCACGACTGAAGCTTGCCTGCAACAAGCCAAGAATGGCTCGTTTCATGAAGCACTACACATTTCATGTGTCGAAGATGTAGAGGGTAGATAAAACTGGAATGGTTTAGGGAAAGCAGAGTCTTTACCCTTTCCTCCTCTAGTCGTGTGGAAGCCCGGCTGTTCACTCCCGTTATCTTATCTCTACAGAGAGAAAAACATATTCAGAACCAGCTGGTGGTGACTCACTTTTGCTCTCCTGCGAATTACAGAGTGACATGGGCTGGAGAGGCCCCTAAGCAGGACAGGTCATGGTTAAAAGCATGTTCAGCACAGGGGAAGAAGAAGAATGACGACACCACACGCAAATTTCTTAACGTAATACCGACGGCCATGTTTTAACAGAATAACGCGGCTCAAACTACCAAACTGGCACTAAGCCCAGTTTCGAATACCTGTCTATAACTTAAGCGTAAATGTATAAACTGTGCGCATGAGCACAAGGCAATGCGCGTTAGTGTTGGCACTGGTACGGTTTGAGGCTGAAATCACATGCTGCAACTTAGAATTCCAAAACCCGAAGCAGAGCAAAGTCTGCGAGTTAAATTAGGCGCTTTTCGCGGCGCTGTGATTCCTTTGGTAGTGCTGGCTCACCGGCAAAACCTTTAGTTTTTTTACAATTTTATAGTTTATTGACGCGTGGACTTTTAAAGAAAATGGCAAAACAATTTTCTCCCGCCATGGGTAAGTAAAAGTTTATTTGGTGCGTTTCGGCACGCCGCTTATTATGTGAGCTTGTGTTTTAAAAAATTAATAATTTGGCTTATAATACTCGGTAGCTGAATTGCAATATTTTAGCTTTTTTAACGCTCGTCATAAAAAACAAAAAAATATTGATAGCCGATAGCATCTTTTCCTGCTTGATTTTTTGATGGAGTGGAAGCGTGGGCGAGTTAGTGTTACATAGTCAACGCAATATCCTGTTTAAAATTTTGTATAAGAGCATTGCGAAAATGGATTCTAAATAGCAAGTGTGCGTTATCCAGAAATATATAGTTATGCCCTATATAAACATTATGCCTTGAAAATTTGTCACAACCGTAACTCAAATCAACGTCTCTGTTTTCTATTTCATAATCTGGTTTTGCGATCTGCAACCATGACATCACTGTTTATGGTATAGTAACTATAATATGCGTAGAAATAATATGAGCAGGCGTAATAGTTGTAGTAGTGTAAAGTGACAGTTCCAGTGATCACAAAATTTTAGCTTTGTCAAACGTTATTCGTAAATGATAACGAGGTACAAATGAAGTCAATTTCGAGCAATAACATCCCTTGTTTTTTTGTTAGCTCGCGCATGCCCAGCCTCAGAAGTTGAAGTTCGTAAATTACAAAAGTAAGGAAGAACGCGTGACCGTCAAATTCTTTTTACGTTTGAGAAGAGTTGACCTTGCAAAATAAATTCCAAATTGCTACCAAGAGAGGAAGCACCACGCACGCGACAGGAATATTCTCTTGTGCACTTCAGAGTATGTCCGGCGGCGGAAACAACTAAAAGAGTCGGAGGGAAGTTGAGACAGTTTTGAAGCTACATGTCCAGAAGAAGAATTCGAACTAGGATAATTTTGAACGCGCTTAGGGCGCCCCTTTCTAGTGTCCAATTTCGATCTTTTGCATTGTCAATTTCATTATTTGGACGTACGTATTTCGCATTCGCATCCAGTTTATATTTCTGTATAATTGTGCAGAACAATTGGGTTTACAATTTTTGTTGCTTACTAATAGGTGTCTACGTCCATATACTCCGTCAATTTGGCCTAAACAGCGCGCTGAATATTTTTTTTTATATCACCCTTGGGAGAAACGCTTGCGAATACATGTTTATGGTTTTCACCCACCCAAGGTTTGCAAGAATTTGTGTAAAACGCGGCTCGTAAAATGCCGCTTTCGTTTTTAGATGAGGTGTGTGAAAGCGACTGCGAAAGTCGATTCGGCCTGAGAGTCCTTTGAATGTGCTTTTCACTTTGTTGTTTCCCACTTGCATGTTCATTGAAAATATCCTCGACTACTGGAGCAGCTGATCTCATGAATTCCCTCTATTTTAGGTTCAGCACCATTGAACCCTTCTATTTTTCTTGCACGTGAACTGTTAGTGCTATAAGCAGCTTAACTCGGAAAGGACAAGAAAACTCTCCATCCAAATTAGCCTCCATAACCTATTGTATAGGAATAATGGAAACAATATTGTGTATACATTTGTTCCTATCTTCGTTCCTGCGTGTTAACTATTCAAACAAGATTTGGAGGGTACGGTGAGAAAAAGGACTGCGACAGGCAGCAAACGAGCGCGTGAAAAAAAAAACGTTTTTCTGGCAACTATTTTGAGAGCAATTAAGGAAATACGAAGTGCATCGAGAGTAGGCAATTTACAAAAAATGAAGCATGCAAAGCCTCCCATAATAATATGAATAGCAAGAACGAGTTCGAAATGAAACTATAGTTTATTTACACAAGCTTGCCTTAATTAGAAACGGACATAAAATATGGTCATGGATACAAATTATATACAAATTCCAGGGAGAGGGTTGTTGGCCGCATTGACCACATTTAGCAGGCACAGGGTCCTTGTCGGCTTTGCTCTCATCAAACGAAGCTGTCGAAGGAGTCGCGTTTTTACACAAGCACTACAATGTCGTCTTCATCAGAGTAACTGTAGGAGTCATCAGGACACGAGGCAGATATGAATTCCTCCGCTTTCTTTATCACCATGTTCACGAAAAAGCGCCAGCGCAGGCACACGCTTTTTCGTCGGGAACGCATCAAGTCCATTTTGCGGCGGGAAACAGCCAGGATTCGGCAGCCGTCGATGTAAGTCACTTCACAATATGCGGTAGTCGGCTGAGAGACGCGCGGAGATGGAACTGAACCATTGTTGCCACCAGCAAAAGGCGATGTTGACTCCATGACTCGGCAAAAGTTGAGCAGGGACTCGCGAGGCCGCACGAATGAAGCTTCGCTGCAACAAGCCAAGAATGGCTTGTTTCAAAAAGCACTACACATTTCATGTGTCGAAGATGGAGAGGGTAGATAAACCTGGACTGGTTTAGGGAAAGCAGAGTCTTTACCCTTTCCTCCTCTAGTCGTGTGGAAGCCCGGCTGTTCACTCCCGTTATCTTATCTCTACAGAGAGAAAAACATATTCAGAACCATCTGGTGGTGACCCACTTTTGCTCTTGTGCGAATTACAAACTGACATGGGCTGGAGAGGTCCCTAAGCAGGACAGGTCATGGTTAAAAGCGTGTTCAGCAGAGGGGAAGATGAAGAATGACGACACCACACGCAAAGCTCTTAATGTAATACCGACGGCCATGTTTTAACAGAATAACGCGGCTCAAACTACCAAACTGGAAGTAAGCACAGTTTCGAAAACCTGTCTATAACTTAACCGTAAATGTATAAACTGTGCGCATGAGCACAAGGCAATGCGCGTTAGTGTCGGCACTGGTACGGTTTGAGGCTGTAATCTCATGCGGCAGCTTAGAATTCCAAAACCCGAAGCAGAGCAAAGTCTGCGAGTTAAATTAGGCGCTTTTCGCGGCGCTGTGATTCCATTGGTAGTGCTGGCTCACAAGCAAAACCTTTAGTTTTTTTACAATTTTATAGTTTATTGACGCGTGGACTTTTAAAGAAAATGGCAAAATGTTTTTTCTTCCGCCATGCGTGAGTAAAAGTATATTTGGTGCGTTTCGGCACGCCGCTTATTATGTGTGCTTGTGTTTTAAAACAGTAATAATTTGGCTTATAATACTCGGTAGCTGAATTGCAATATTTTAGCATTTTTAACGCTCGTCATAAAAAACAAAAAATATCGATAGCCGATAGCATCTTTTCCTGCTTTATTTTTTGATGGAGTGGAAGCGTGGGCGAGTTAGTGTTACATAGTCAACGCAATATCCTGCTTAAAATTTTGTATAAGAGCATTGCGAAAATGGATTTCAAATAGCAAGTGTGCGTTATCCAGAAATATATAGTTATGCCCTATAAAAACATTATGCCTTGAGGATTCGTCACAACCGTAACTCAAATCAACGTCTCTGTTTCCTATTTCATACTCTGGTTTTGCGATCTGTAACCATGACATCACTGTTTATGGTATAGTAACTATAATATGCGTAGAAATAATATGAGCAGGCGTAATACCTTTAGCAGTGGAAATTGACAGTTCCATTGATCACAAAATCTTAGCTTTATCAAACGTTATTCGTATATGATAACGAGGAACAAATGAAGTCAATTTCGAGCAATAACATCCCTTGTTTTTTTGTTAGCTCGCGCGTGCCCAGCCTCAGAAGTTGAATTTCGTAAATTACAAAAGTAAGGAAAAATGCGTGACCGTCAAATTCTTTTTACGTTTGAGAAGAGTTGACCTTGCAAAATAAATTCCAAATCGCTACCAAGAGAGGAAGCACCACGCACGCGACCGGAATATTCTCTTGTGCACTTCAGAGTATGTCCGGCAGCGGAAACAACTAAAAGAGCCGGAGGGAAGTTGAGACAGTTTTGAAGCTACATGTCCAGAAGAAGAATTCGAACTAGGATAATTTTGAACGCGCTTAGGGCGCCCCTTTCTAGTGTCCAATTTCGATCCTTTGCATTGTCAATTTCATTATTTGGACGTACGTATTTTGCATTCGCATCCAGTTTATGTTTCTGTATAATTGTGCAGAACAATTGGGTTTACAATTTTTGTTGCTTACTAATAGGCGTCTACCTCCATATTCTGCGTCAATTTGGGCTAAACAGCGCGCTAAATATTTTTTTTATATCGCCCTTGGGAGAAACGCTTGCGAATACATGCTTAAGGTTTTCACCGACCCAAGGTTTGCAGGAATCTGTGTAACACGCGACTCGTAAAATGCCGCTTTTGTTTTTAGATGAGGTGTGTGAAAGCGATTGCGAAAGTCGATTCGACCTGAGAGTCCTTTGAAGGTGCTTTTCACTTTGTTGTTTCCCACTTGCATGTTCATCGAAAATATCCTCGACTACTAGAGCAGCTGATCTCATGATTTCCCTCTATATTAGGTTCAGCACCATTGAACCCTTCTATTTTTCTTGCACGTGAACTGTTAGTGCTATAAGCAGCTTTAGTCGGAAGGGACAAGAAAACTCTCCATCCAAATTAGCCGCCATAACCTACTGTATAAGAATAATGGAAACAATATTGAAATAACTACTGAATGCTCTACAAACAATAAATCAGTGTATACATTTGTTCCTTTCTTAGTTCCTGCGTGTTAACTATTCAAACAAGATTTGGAGAGTACGGTGAGAAAAAGGACTGCGACAGGCAGCAAACGAGCACGTGAAAAAAGAACAATGTTTTTCTAGCAACTATTTTGAGAGCAATTAAGGAAATACGAAGTGCATCGAGAATAGGCAATTTACAAAAAATGAAGCATGCAAAGCCTCCCTTAATAATATGAATAGCAAGAAAGAGTTCGAAATGAAACTATAGTTTATTTACCCAAGCTTGGCATAATTAGAAACGGACATAAAATATGGGCATGGATACAAATTATATACAAGTTCCAGGGAGAGGGTGTTGGCAGCATTGATCACATTTAGCAGGCACAGGGTCCTTGTCGGCTTTGTTCTGATCAAACGAAGAAGTCGAACGAGTCGCGTTTTTACACAAGCACAACAATGTCGTCTTCATCAGAGTCACTGTAGGAGTCATCAGGACACGAGGCAGACATGATTTTTTCCGCTTTCTTTATCACCATGTTCACGAAAAAGCGCCAGCGCAGGCACACGCTTTGCGGACGGGAACGCATCAAATCCATTTTGCTACGGGACACAGCCAGGATTCGGCAGGCGTCCATGTAAGTCGCTTCACAATATGCGGTAGTCGGCTGAGAGACGCGCGGAGATGGAACTGAACCATTGTTGCCACCAGCAAAAGGCGATGTTGACTCCATGACTCGGCAAAAGTTGAGCAGGGACTCGCGAGGCCGCACGAATGAAGCTTCGCTGCAACAAGCCAAGAATGGCTTGTTTCAAAAAGCACTACACATTTCATGTGTCGAAGATGGAGAGGGTAGATAAACCTGGACTGGTTTAGGGAAAGCAGAGTCTTTACCCTTTCCTCCTCTAGTCGTGTGGAAGCCCGGCTGTTCACTCCCGTTATCTTATCTCTACAGAGAGAAAAACATATTCAGAACCATCTGGTGGTGACCCACTTTTGCTCTTGTGCGAATTACAAACTGACATGGGCTGGAGAGGTCCCTAAGCAGGACAGGTCATGGTTAAAAGCGTGTTCAGCAGAGGGGAAGATGAAGAATGACGACACCACACGCAAAGCTCTTAATGTAATACCGACGGCCATGTTTTAACAGAATAACGCGGCTCAAACTACCAAACTGGAAGTAAGCACAGTTTCGAAAACCTGTCTATAACTTAACCGTAAATGTATAAACTGTGCGCATGAGCACAAGGCAATGCGCGTTAGTGTCGGCACTGGTACGGTTTGAGGCTGTAATCTCATGCGGCAGCTTAGAATTCCAAAACCCGAAGCAGAGCAAAGTCTGCGAGTTAAATTAGGCGCTTTTCGCGGCGCTGTGATTCCATTGGTAGTGCTGGCTCACAAGCAAAACCTTTAGTTTTTTTACAATTTTATAGTTTATTGACGCGTGGACTTTTAAAGAAAATGGCAAAATGTTTGTTCTCCCGCCATGCGTGAGTAAAAGTTTATTTGGTGCGTTTCGGCACGCCGCTTATTATGTGTGCTTGTGTTTTAAAAAAGTAATAATTTGGCTTATAATACTCGGTAGCTGAATTGCAATATTTTATCATTTTTAACCCTCGTCATAAAAAACAAAAAATATCGATAGCCGATAGCATCTTTTCCTGCTTTATTTTTTGATGGAGTGGAAGCGTGGGCGAGATAGTGTTACATAGTCAACGCAATATCCTGTTTAAAATTTTGTATAAGAGCATTGCGAAAATGTATTCCAAATAGCAAGTGTGCGTTATCCAGAAATACATAGTTATGCCCTATATAAACATTATGCCTTGAGGATTCGTCACAACCGTATCTCAAATCAATGTCTCTGTTTCCCATTTCATACTCTGGTTTTGCGATCTGCAACCATGACATCACGGTTTATGGTATAGTAACTATAATATGCGTAGAAATAATATGAACAGGCGTAATAGTTGTAGCAGTGGAAAGTGACAGTTCCAGTGATCACAAAATATTAGCTTTATCAAACGTTATTCGTATATGATAACGAGGAACAATTTAAGTCAATTTCGAGCAATAACATCCCTTGTTTTTTTGTTAGCTCGCGCGTGCCCAGCCTCAGAAGTTGAAGTTCGTAAATTACAAAAGTAAGGAAAAATGAGTGACCATGAAATTCTTTTTACGTTTGAGAAGAGTTGACCTTGCAAAAAAAAACCAAATCGCTACCAAGAGAGGAAGCACCACGCACGCGACCGGAATATTCTCTTGTGCACTTGTATGTCCAACGGCGGAAACAACTAAAAGAGCCGGAGTGAAGTTGAGACAGTTTCGAAGCTGCATGTCCAGAAGAAGAATTCGAACTAGGATAATTTTGAACGCGCTTAGGGCGCCCCTTTCCAGTGTCCAATATCGATCCTTTGCATAGTCAATTCCATTATTTAGACGTATGTAATTTTCCATTCGCATCCAGTTTATGTTTCTTTATATTTGTGCAGAACAATTGGGTTTACAATTTTTGTTGCTTACTAACCCAGGCAGCACAAAATGTCGGGCCCTTGCGGGTCCCTTATGGGCAAAAGGGGCAGGGCCAGCCCGCCTAGAACCCCTGTTGGACCCCTGTGGAGAGCATGTGGGCAAGCCCAAATTGGGCTGGCCCCTGTTCATTCTACATGGGTCCCACGTAGGTATTGCAAGGGCTAACCAAGTCCGCATGCCCCCATCAAGTCTGCATCGGTCCCTTGCAGGCTTCTTGAGGGCAGATAAGAAGCAGATGTGGGCTCCATGCTGGAAAGCCCAAGTAAGGTAGTCCACACAGAACCACCGTTGGTCCCTCACCGGCTGTGATGGGGCTGGCAAGCATGCAAGCCTGCATGCTACCGACATCGGTCCTTTGTCGCATACTTGAGGGCAGACTGAACCAAAATGTGGGCATTTTGCCGGTACTGTTTGGGCAAGCCCAAATGGGGCTGCCTGCCCAAAACTGATCTTAGACCTACCTCAGTTATGCTGGCATGCAGCCCTGTTGTGCAATGTAAACGTGGGCTCGATGTAGAAAACACGTTGGCAAGCCTAAATGAGGCTGCCCACACAAAGCTGCTGTTGGACCGACATAGGGCATAGAAGGGCTGGAGAGTTATATGCCCGCATGCTTCCCACATTGGTCCCTAGTTGGGCGCTTGAGGGCAGATTGAATTGAAATGTGGGCAAAAAGCCTGCCAAGCCCAAGTGAGGCTGCCCACACAAAACTGCTGTTGGACCTACATCGGGTGTAGTGTGGCTGAAAAGCTGTATGCCTGCATTCTTCCCACATCGGTCCCTAGTCGGGTATTTGAGGGCAGAGTCTTTGGGAGAATTATTACCAAGCCCATATAGGGCTTACCAAGATGACATCTCTTTTTACATCAAACATGGGGTAAGCTGCATGTATTGTTATCAGTATCAATAAAATTTTCACCCGGCACTAAAAAATAAACCACAACAAATGCAAATAGGGCTGTCTGCACACAAATTTACTTCAGCTGGTTTGGAGGGAGGAAGGTGGGATGTCTGTGTGGATAATTTTACTGCAAGCAGCAGTAACATAGAACGAACTCAATGTCACTCTTTCTTGCTATGCATGGTTTCCGTGGTTTTTAGCTATCATTATAAAACTAAATTCAGATTGCACTTTATCATGCCTATTCTTTCTATATATATATACATATTGAGCACTCTTGATTGAAATTGTGTTATAGCCAGTGCATCTTATATCTCAATCAATTAAGAGGACAAGGTGGTTCCAGTAAATGTGCTGAAGAAAGTGAGATATATATGCAAACTATATATTTTGTAGGTAGCCCTTCAAAATATACAAAAGTACAGGGCTAAGCACGAGGTTCGGCAGTGATGTTGGCATTAAATGAGGGCTAAAAGAAGCTTCCTAGAAGTGATATCATAGAAGTTTATGAAAAGTATGCAGGTAAGACACAGAGCACATGTAAATTAAAACCAATGGTGTTTTATGATGAGCAGGTAGCTGACATGAGAATAGAAGCCACTTAAATCATGCAGGTGCTTCCACAGGGCAGAAAAACATTTGAACAGAGGCCTTTTTCTGGTAATTTACAAGATCCAGCCAGTGATTAGAGGAGCAAAATGATACGACTTGAAAAAGCAACTCTATTATTGTATACAACTGCTGCTTTTGAATATTTTTTTCTTCTGTGCATGGCTTGGCGCGTATGCATTGATGCTGTACTGCCCAGCTCCGTTCACAAACACGTATGCTTAAACGAGGTGGTTATCATCTTGTAAATTTGTTGCCAATAAATCATTAAAAAAAACTTACAGTTGCAGTGAAGCATCTACCCGTATTCATGGACTGGCACCTATTAGCCTTCAGCAATAGTCCAAATATGTTAAAATTGTAATATGAGTAAATACTTTGATGCATTAGAGAAGAACATTGAATTGTGTTCTTTAAAGCTGCACTGATTTTTTTTGCTAATACACCATGCCATAGGTCACAGGCTGTAGTTTTCAGTACCTCGTCTAAGTCTGCATCCTTGAATGTGAAACACCTTTTTTTTTCTGTGTAGAACTGAGCATTCACTTTGTAAATGTTTTGTATTACCTTGCAAGTCTGTCATATCGCTCATAAAAGTAATGCACTCTTGTATGTGCTAAATAATAAAAAGCAAAACTAAAATACTGTTTTAAAGCATACTACTTAATTTAAGCATTAAGCACTTTATGAGAATAGAATCAGCACGAAGATGACAAAATAGTAAGCTGAAACTAAAGAAATATATATGGCAAGGAAAACCTAAATTGTTTATTCAAGAACTATGTGCACCAAGTAAAGAATCCACTATACAAAAAATGTTTCACATTATGCGTAACTTATGCGTCGAAAGCTGGACAACTTTTCTTCACAGCCATACAGCAGTATAAGGGCACAAATTGCTCAGCCTCACAAAAAAAGCTGTAATTAACACTTTTCTGAAGTGTAACAAGTACAACAAAACCATCTGGCTGCCAAAACCTTGTTTGGGGCATTAATAATAAACATTATTTCTTGGTTAGAGGTCATTGCAGCAGACATAAGAATAAAATAACAGGCTGGCTATCACCACCAGAAAAGGAACAATTGAGGCCTGCCTCTTCCAGAGAGGAGAGCAAAAAGAAAAAACTGGAAGCAATACAATTAGTCACTACGCAATTCATAAATGAAAACAAGAAACAAAATACAGTATATATAGACGAGCCCACTTATAATCAATGCTCAGTTATGGTGAATGTGGACAGAGTTACCGCCAAATTGTGTCAAGGCAACGGTGGTGCACCTCATGTAGGACCACAGCAGTCAGGTAGTGCACTGCCATATTCCCTCCTCCTCAGAGTAAACAATTTCACTTCTAACAACATCAGGGATCAAAGAGTGTTTCTTCAATACCTCGACACCCAATCTCTCACTTCTGAAAAAAAGCAGGGTCTGTTCAAATCGTCTACCCTAGTTGTGCCTGTTCAAGAAGTGCACCTCATTTACATTCCTTTGAATGGTGCAGTATGCGCATGCTGCACTTCTGTATTTATTCTGCAAAATGCCAATTTAATACAGCACCTGTCATTGGTGTCGGCAGAATTTTGTATGGATCGAGGGGGGGGGGGGGCAAACCAACTGCATAGGGGAACGGGGCATAAACATTCCCCCACCCGTATTTTATGCCGTTGGGGACGAAATAAACATTTCAGAAAGTTTCTTGTTACTGGTGTCCGCAGGAAAAAACAAAGCAAGAATGGAAGTGGTGGCTTGAAAGGAAGAGGATAAGGGGGGGAGGGGGGGGACCCCATGTAGACACCTATGGCACCAGTTGTTAATGTGCACTCTCTCAAGCTAAAAAATATAGGTAGCTGTCCCTTTTTGAAAGGAGGATGTTGGCAGCTGCATGCGGCCTGTAGCATTAGGAGTCGGACTGTAAACCCGAGCCTCCACACTTGAACCTTCACAGTAGGATTTCAGCACATGTTACGGAGCGTTCCCAAATGGCAACTGTCGTACTTCAAAGTCAGGAACACCTCCCGAAAATCAGTGCATACCAACACACCAGCTCCAACTTCAGCATCGCTTTTCTACACAGCGTCCAAACATTCTTGTCGTCTAGCAATAGCTCGACTACATCCGTAACACAACCCCCCTCCCCCGCACAACAAGCACAGTCCCGGTGCTTGCTAAAAAGAGGTGCGGGAATAGTTGTGCTTAAGACAGGCCACATGAACAATTTATGTAGGTGATGCAGAGGAATCGGGCATAGGAGATGGATGTAATCTTGTAGGCCACATCACTCAGTTGCTGCAAGACGCGGTAGGGACCCATGTAATGAGGCATGAGCTTCTCGTGGGTAGTGAACATCTCGATAATGATGGTTGTAACGGAATTTTTTGGCCATCTGCAAAGCCATGAGATGATCCCGAGCAATCTTTCGGGCGGCGTCGGCGCATACTAAGGCATCGGAAGCTTGACTGCTGTCATGGTCTTCAGCAGGCAGCAAACCGCCAAAAGCAGCTGGGGGTCACAGCCAAGAGGAGATAAAGGGGCAAGTAGCCGGTTATAACTTGATGGGACGAACTGTACGTAAATGTGACAAAAGGCAAATGACATTCCAGCCATGATGGTGGTCAGAAACGCACATGGACAGCATGTACGTAAGCATCCAGTTAAGGTGCTCAGTAAGGCCATTCATCTGGGATGATATGCCATTGTGAAATTATGGTGGGTAGAGCATGACCAGAGCGAGTCGTAACAGCTTTACAAATGAAACGAGCCTCAATCTTTAAGCAGCTGACGGGGAGCGTCATGAAGCAGGGTGATGTCATGGAGAAAAACAATCAGTGACGCCGGAAGCACAGCTAGTCTGGATAGCTTGCGTAACAAGTACCTGGGCCAACATAGCAGTAAAAAGTTTTATGGTACTAGTGCGAGTGCACTCAAATCAAACAGACTTTTGGTAACCGTAGAGGCAATATTAAATTCGGGACATATGTAGTCTAGGTTAAACTATTTTACTATATGTGCCAGGCAAAAATGTATGCCTGTGAATATGATACTCGTGATGCTATAAAGGACAGCAAGCTTTGAATTGCCATCTAGTGCAAGAACACACATGGCCGCGACTAGCAGTTGTGGTTCGTGGTGCTGTTATGCCCTTTATGCTCTACAAGCAATGCAGCCTTGGATGGTAAGCAACCTTTTGTCCTCAGTCCTGCAGCAAGTATCAATGTAAATTTAAATGAGGATTGGAATAACCAGTAACTTTTTGCCAAGTGATTCACCGAGTTCTACTACCAAACAAAGAACACAATTACTTTCTCTTGACAACGGTACGGTGCACCACTTGCTTGCTTCCCCGACATCAGTGACCATGATCTAGTTCCACTGAATGCAACATGCAAGATCAATCATCACACATGGGAGTCAGTTATGCACTGAAGTGCCTTACAGGCAACATATCAGTGAATACTGATAGCATTTGACAGACTATGTGGCAATGTCTCAGCCATAATATCTGCAAGATGCCTTTCAAGAAGTACAAACAAACCTGGTTATATTGTGTATCACAAACTACTTCTACTCGGCAGGCTTTTTACAGGCTTGGAAATGACAGATAATATTGCTGAATGCCCACATAATCTCACTGAAGAAATTATGACAATGTAGCATTGATGCACTGCTTCACAAAATATTGCTTAGAAGACTAAGTGGACAATGATGCAAAACTAGAGCCATTCACTCACGAACACAAAGGATGAGCATTTTATGGGCTCCAGCTGAATCTCATGAAGACAATGTTGAGAAGACTGGTTTGCCACTGGCTGCCAAATTCCAAACATGGTTATATATGCCTGGAAAGCAGCTTGCTGACTGTAAGGGTTTTGGTGAGGATCACGTGGCTACGTGATAAAGCCTCTTTTGAAAACGAAGTTCTGTTAATGGTGGACTGTTTCTAATGAAATAGAGTCCACATCTGTCTGACTATTTTGCTGCAATATGGAAAGACCGCAACTAACATCAGGTATAAAGAACATAATCAGTGTGACCATTAGGTTAGATATAAGTGGGCTCAACAGTGTTGGCCAAAACAAAGGAAAAAAAGCAGGCAGGACACAAAGCACACAACCCAAATCACACAAAACATAGAAAAATATATATCAAAACAAAAATGAAAACAACACACAGTAAATTTGTGTCACACCAAGTGCAGAAACAACCAATGTGCGCCCGAAAATTGTACACAACTCTGAAATAAACACACAGGCCGTATTGCAATCAACCCACTAAAGCACCAATCTTATAAACATAAAAGACAAAAAGGCAAAATCTTCTTGGTCACTCCGACACATATCTTGCAGGAAAGTAGTTCCCTAGAGTGGTACAATAAAGCTTTAGTTGCTGGCATTGTGCAGGAAAGTAAATAAAAATAACTGCCAACTACAATGCCATTAATAGCTTATATGACAGTGGGACACATTTGTCACACTAGCTTCAAATGCTGGCAAATGGACAGTGCTACACATAAATATCACATTTTTGCATGCTAAGCCCCAATGAGCTATAAAACAAGCGATCAGAACATTTATATTGATACGTGGCAAGGTTAGTGCACGAAGGTTAGTCCAGGATGACGCCGCACACAAAGCGCATAAGAACAGCAGCGTCAACCTCCTTCTAGCACCAAACGTTGCTACCACTTTGTCTTCTTCTGTGTCACTGTCGCTAATCGTTGTCTTTGTTAACGTCCAGCAATGCAGGGAATATATGTCACGAGTGCGACCCATCTGCTGTTGGACGAGTAATGGCACCAATACCGTGACCACTGGCGTCGGTGCGTACCTCTGTTGGTGCCGAAGGATTGAAGTGTGCCAGGACGGGCGGGTTGGTGAGGGCTGCAATGAGCGCAGAAAAGGCTTGGGATTGTTCTTGGTCTCAGCAAAATGGAGCGTCGTTCTTCAAAAGATTGGTGAGTGGACGAGCCGTCTCCGCAAAGTTGGGTACAAACCGCCGAAAATAGGAGCAAAGCCCAAGAAAACTACTCACGTCACTGGTACAACGGGGTGTAGGAAATGCACTTACAGCACATATTTTGTCTGGATCGGGTTGAATGCCACGGGCGTCGACCACGTGACCGAGCACCTTGAGTTCACGTCGGCCGAAGCCACATTTCTTCGAGTTCAGCTGAAGGCCAGCTCTTCGGAAGACGCCAAGAATGGCATCAAGGCAATGGAGATGGCTCTCGAATGTAGAAGAAAATACAATGACGTCATCAAGATAGCACAAGCACGTCGTCCATTTCAAGCCGCGCAGGAGAGAGTCCATCATGCGCTCGAATGTTGCGAGTGTATTACACAAGCCGAAAGGCATCACCTTGAATTGGCACAGGCCATCGGGAGTGACGAAGGCGGTCTTCTCTCGGTCCCGTTCGTCAACTGCGATCTGCCAATAACCGGAACAAAAATCAATGGAAGAGAAATAGCTGGCACCGTGCAAGCAGTCGAGGGCATCGTCTATCCTGGGGAGCGGGTAAACGTCTTTCTTTGTAATTTTGCTGAGGTGTCGGTAATCAACGCAGAATCTCCAGGTATTGTCCCTTTTTTAAACAAGCACGACAGGCGACGCCCAGGGACTGCTCGAAGGCTCTAGAATGTTTTTTGCTAACATCTTGTCCACTTCATCTTGTATGACTCGTCGTTCAGAAATGGCAACTTGATAATGTCTTCTGTGAATTGGGCGAGCGTCTCCGGTATCGATACGATGTGTAACAAGGGACGTTTGATCACCAAAATCAAAAATATCGCTGAACGAATTCAGAAGACTCGTAAGTGCTGTAGCACGGTCAGGGCGCAAGTTAGGTGCAAGCATTCCTGATATGCGGGCCTCCGGAGGTGGGGACGGTGCAGGTCCTGTCGACACTTTAGGAGTAGGGTCAGGTAAAAGAGCGGCAACTGTAACGTCAGACAGTGGGGTCAGTTCGGCGAGAGCAATGCGCTCAGGAAGAATGTGCACAAAAAGGTAAAAGTTCAAGACTGGAATATAAGCGTTGTTATTTTCTACGTGCACGATGTTATGAGGGAGAGCGATTCTACGCTGTAGTGTCACGTCGGTTATGGGGCAAACAACGTAGTCGCCATCAGGAATGGAGGGGAAAGGCGACATGAGCACATACACTGCAGCTTCTGGTGGCAGACGAGTAAATGTAGAAGAGCGGAGACGGCGCGTTGAAATATCAGAGACCTGTTTGTCAGGAAAGAGTGGCAAGTCCAGATGAAGCAGTCGAGAAGAACAGTCAATGAGTGCGGAATATGCAGTTAAAGAGTCGAGTCCTAATATAACGTCGTGAGGGCACCTGGTGAGGACTGTAAATAGCACAGGGATATGGCGGTTGGCAATGGTAATTTTCGCAGTACACATACCAATCACAGTAGCTGTGTTGCCATCAGCAACACGAACTATAGATGAGGAAGCGGGTGTGAGGACTTTGTTGAGACGTTCACGGAGCGAGGAACTGAGGACGGAAATGTGGGTGCCAGTGTCAATAAGGGCAGAAAATGAGACTCCGTCCACAAAAATTTCAATGAGGTTACATCTGGGTGAAAGGGTCAGTTCCGAGTTGACAGTCCGGGTCGGTAATGCAGCGTCACTCCCGGGCGCTGCACTCCCTAGTTTCCCAAGTAGGCGACGGCGTATGATGGGGAGGAGTTGCAACGAGGCAGCGGTGAACGAGATCGATGAGACCGTGGTGATGGAGATCGGCTGGAGTGACGGACACTTGAGACGGCTTCGGTGTGAGGTTCATCTGGGTGAGGAGAGAAGTGTCCAGGTCCATCATATGCGGGGCGGAGCTGTTCAGGTTGGGCAGGGAAGCGTCGAGGCCCGTAGTAGTACCGTCGGTCAGCGTTGTGATAAGAACGAGGGGTGGGGAAGGTGCGACTGCGGCAATAATGTGAAGTGTGGCTGGCTCGACAGCAAATAAAACAAATTGGCCTGTCATCTGAGGTGCGCCACTCTGCAGGATAGCCACTAACGTAGCGACGTGGGGGAGCTTGGCTAGCGGTTGCAGCAGCCACTACAGGAACAGGATGCGATGGTGACGAGGGTGGTACGGGGTTGGAGGAAAGACCGACGTTGGCAAGTTCCTGGCGGTTCCTGGCGGACAACAGCCTGTATCATGGCCACAGTGTCGGGCACTGGAGATGGGAGTGGTGCAGGAGCTAAGGCCTCGAGTTCTCGCCTGACGATCCGAGTCATTGTTGTGGACTGAGAAGGCTGTTACAGAGGAGCCAGATCATTGCAGGATGATGTAGCTGCTGTGTTCGGAAGGCGCTCAAAGCGATGTACCAGGCGTCGTTGTTTAGCCTGCTCGAATTTTCGGCAAACTTGAAGCACCGACTAGACGGTAGAGCAATCCATGCAGAAGAGGATGTTGAACGCATCATCTGCGATGCCCTTGAGGATGTGCCCTAGCTTTTGCGACACAACGCGAGCACGTCTTGAATCTAGGCCAGGTAGGACTCCGTGGTGGATAGGGCGCGAGACGAAATTTCGGTTTTGGCTGCGAGAGCCCGTCCAACGGGCTTCCCGAACAAGTCGTGAAGCTTTTGCATGCAAATTTCCCAGATCACCAGCTCGTGCTCGTGATTTTGGAACCCCGTGCGAGTGGTTCCCGCCAAATAGAAAATCAGATTGGCCAGCATGATGGTCGCGTCCCAGTGATTGTTCCTGCTGCATCGCTCGTATTCATCCAGCCAGTCGTCAACATCTGTCTTGTCTTTGCCATTGAAGATGGGAGGGTGGCGGATTTTTGTGAGGATGAGTGGCTGCGCCGATGTTGTTGCGGTGGTAGGAGCTGCCTCAGAGGTCATAGTGGCCGTTGTTGACACTGCGCAAATCCAGCTTTCGGCTGCTTGAATGGATTTATGTGTGCACACGGGGATCTTTAGTCACCTCCACCAAGATGATACGTGGCAAGGTTAGTGCACGAAGGTTAGTCCAGGATGATGCAGCACACAAAGCACAGAAGAACAGCAGCGTCAACCTTCTTCTAGCACCAAACGTTGCTATCACTTTGTCTTCTTCTGTGTCACTGTTGCTGATTGTTGTCTTCTTTAACATCCAGCAATGCAGGGCATATATGTCACAATATCCTTCTTTAGTAGGCTTGCTTTACATTCTTCACATTTTTACAAGTAACGAGTTTTACCCCACCGTGGTGGTGCAGTGGTTATGTCGCTCGGCTACTGTGCCCAAGGATGTGCAATCGAATCCCGGCTGTGGTGGTCGCATAAAGGCGAAAAGCAAGATGTCCGTGTGCTGTGCAATGTCAGCGCAGGTTAAAGAACCCAAGGTGGTCAAAATTTGCGAAGCTCTCCACAACGGCATCTGTCAGCCCGAGTTGCTTTGGGACATTAAACACCATAAACCAAACCAGAACCATTCCAAGAGAGTTAACTGCTGAGCTAGTCTGTGTTGCACTGAATACCCTGTAATTATGGCAGAACCATTTCCCATGCCAATCATTATTCAATAACAGTTTTTGTCTCAGTGGAACCAAATAACGTGCAAACTTTGGCACCCCTAATTTTTTAAGCATGGTGAATGAGGGGAAACACTACAAAACCTGATTTCCATGGAAGTTTCACACATTTAGAACAGAAAAATTCTGCAGGCCACTTCTTCAGTTCACGCGACACTCCTTTAGTGCGAAAAATCTGCAGCTTTTCACAAGATGTGGGGATCGTGTAAAAACTTCCAACCTGAATATGTTGATGGCCAAAGATGAACTCGGGTGTTATTTCTGTCACATTTACAATGTGGTCATTTTTAAGCAGACAGCATGAGTCTTTCTCAACACCAGTTTTCAGTGATGAGACACCTGTTAGCAGCACACATTGTGGGGGTTCTATTGAGGAATGGGCCAGCTCAGAGAGCCTGCGACTGACCTGTTCAAGTGGCTTGCTGTTTGTTCTGAGAAGTGCTTTTAGCTGGCCCAAACTGTTCTCAAAAGGAAATGCACTAACTCTGTCCAGTAGGCCATACAAAAGGCAGTCATCTGCAATGTGGCACATCATATTCACATTATAAACTAAGAAATATGGACCATAAAGCGGGGCTGCTTGCTGAGCAAAGTACTGATGGAGCCGTGAAGCTTAGCTGTTCATTTCAATGCACAGCACTTCGTGCAGCAAAATGCGCATGGCAACATGTAAACAGAGGAAGTGCTGGTAGCAGTCTTTTTGCAGCAGGTCACGCAACAAAACAGGACCAATTTAAAGCAAGAATGCCCTAAATTCAACGGCCTTCCACCTCTCCAGCTCGTCGAGAGACCTTGGTTGCCGAGCAAATTCAGTAGGCAGTTTACTCGCCTCCAATCTTGCGCTCAACATTCTTCTTTGTTGTGCTCCAAGACGGTGGGGCAAAGGTCCTGATATACATGTGTGCAAGAGCTTGCGGACAACTCCTAAACACACTGAATGCATATAATCAATAGGAAACTTTTACCATGTCAATGCGGAGTTCAATAAGTGGACTCACTCCATGGTGGTGGCCAGGGTCTGCCATAGCTCGAAATGAGTCATCGGTTCTGTGCTGAAAGGCAACGCATATAGGAAATGTCTGCCGACGGTCAGATCGTTCACCTTTTGGCTACAGCGATCGCAACCATAAAATCCCATGTGCCCTTTTATGCATTTGATATATGACCTAGCTGGCGCATCACATATTATGGCAGTTACGGAGATGTTGTAATGTGTTCCATGAACATCTATTCCTGACACCTCTAGGTCCTTCACTTCATCAATAAAGGGCCGCAGAAAGTCCTCAATGCTAGTTGGCTTTTTTTTTTGTCACAGTGAACAGCAACGACAAATGGTCGGTTGTGTACACAGTTTGACACACGACATAGCACAACCCAAAAGCTGACAGAAGAACTTTTGAAGATAGGAAGACCATCTATATTCATATGAAGTTCGATGCTGTGGCTCTGTTGCGGGCGGAGGCCTAATCTCACGCGGCTTTCAATTTGTGGTTTTAAGTCAAAATATACGACATTTCTTTGCACGTTTGCCTTTCTCTCTGTTTTCAGCAGAGTCCTTGTGTCACTTGGCACTGGATGACCAAGCCTCTGGAAAAGTAAGCAGAGATCATTGATGGCCGAGTGCGTCAACGAATGTTTGAGAGCAATTTCCCTCAGTTCGTCGCGAACGTTGACACATGAGCCACTTGCTTCTGGACCAGAAACGTCACTAGCAGCATCCGAATCTCTCAGCTCTTCAGCGGCCATGGCACGTCTTTCGGCAGAGTCTTCGGAGAAGTTCTCAGAGGTGCTTACTGAGCCAGAACATTTATCATCATAGTCCTGAGCAGACTGCTCTGCCAGATATGGGCTTCTCTGGAAGTCTACGCGTGCGCCTGAACGGTCAGCCGGTTCAATGTCACGGCCGGTAGCCTCGCGCATAGTGGATGTTTCTGGTCCATTTCCGTCATTTGAAATGTCACGAAAAAAGTCATTGACCTCTCGCTGCAATCGCCGGTATTTTTCCCACTTGCTCATGATTTCCGCTTGCTCTGAAGCCACAAAAGCTTAAACCAGCTTGCGAACTCCGGCCACCAACACAACCACCCGTCTACGATGTCAGTCACGGCGCACTGCAGTGCACTCAGTACACACACTAAACACTCACTAAAATACTGCACAAAACAGGACAATGCACTATACCACGCACTGAAAATACTCGCAGTAGAGATGAGACACCACGCAAAAGACAAAGCGATAAACAAGGGAAGGGCAAATACGACAGCAACACAAACAAACACAATGAAAACAATGATGAAAACTACGGATGGGGATTGGATTGAATTCGTTCCGTCACGTTTATTCGTGGATGGTGGCGCGCAGAAACTCCTTGGTATGCATTATTTCCGTAATTTTTAGCTGTCATTATAAAGCTAAATTCAGATTATACTTTATCATGCCTATTATTTTTATATGTAGCGGGAACAAGAGGTTTAAAAAAAAATGCCGTAGTAGCATTTGAGCAGACGACGCTCTGGCGTTGATGATGATGATAAACTTGTGGCCATGCTGCCATACCCTTTGAATCGGGTGGACACTCACACAGTACTCAGCCAGAGTGCAAACACACACCAGAGTTGCACAGTTACGCATACACTGAGTTACGCTGTTACACACACGCACACACACAATCAATAGCTGCCACCGATCGGCGGCGCACTGTCTTCCACCACTCTCTTCTGAGCAGCGCCACCAGTCGACAAATAGGGGATATATATATATATATATATATATATATATATATATATATATATATATATATATATATATATATATATATATATATATTGTTATTGGTAAATGATTAGGAAAGCATTTACATGGCATTGTTCTCGTCGTTCGTTCAACACATTTTCAACGACGTTTTTGTGGCGCACTAGTCTTGAGCGCCACTAGAGAGCCTTTGTGTATGCGTGAATTTTAGTGTGTCATAAGTGAATAGCGTCTGTAAATAGCATTTGACTGATTTTTGTTGATTTTGTTCTCGTGTCAAGACCAGGCAATCACAAAAAAAAAGTTTTTGTGGCGCACTGGATTAACACCAACCACCTCTGTACTGATGCCACTGAAACATCTGTTCGACTCCTGTGTTTTAATTCTTTTGAATAGCTTTTTTTTTGCAATTGCCTTCACCGTAATTATTTCCTGCCTTCAGTGAGGGCGTGTTAACTTTAGGTTGCATTCACAGACGCCTTTCAGTAACAATCGCCGTTTACAGTGAGTGTATGTTACCTTCAGGTTGCGTTCAGAGAGACCTTCCGCAACAATCGCCGTTTAACTCGCTGAGAGCGCCGTCTGCTCCAGTGCGCCTACGGGATATGGTTTGGCATACGCGGACGTACGCGCATTCAGATCATAATCTGAATATTGTACGTGTCTGCGGCCTCACGTTCAGTTCATGGTCTGAGTCGTGAGTGAGGCGTCGGACTCGAATTCAGATCGCGATCTTAAGTTGATAGCGCGGGCTCAGGCTCAGATCATGATCTGTGCTTTCTTGACGACGGTGTGCGCCTTTTTTTTTCTCTAGGGGGGGGGGGGATTTTACATAGCCGCGACAAAGACCGCTTGCGTACCTACATATTTCGGTGACCGGTAGAGATAATCCTGTGCGCCGCCTCCTGCATGCGCACTCCCGGACGTTTTTGAAGCGAAAGTTTCACTACGCCAGCTTTTCGGGCCGCCAGCGTAGCGCGCCGGTGTTCAGCTGCCTTGAAAGATATACGCGGCTTTCCAATTCGATCACCTGGGGATACGTGCGTTGACATCGCACAGCACACGAACGCGCCGCCTTCCCCTTTGGCGGCTGCGTTTCGGTGGAGGAGAGACTCCACCGAAAACTCCACCGAAACGCAGCCGCCAAAGGGGAATTCGCGATCCCGACCGCCAGCGGCTGCGTTTCGATGTATGCAAAAGGCGGCCGTGCGCTCTGCACTGTCACACGTATAAAAATCCGTAGGTGGTCGAAATTACTCCCTAGTCCTCCACTACGGCTCCTCTTTGTCTCTTTTCATTTTCACTCCCAACTTCCTACCTCCCCTTATGATGCGGTACAGGTGTCGACAGAAAAATATGGTCTGGCAGATAACCTGCGCCTTTCCCTTCCTGTGAACCAATTATTATATTATTATATTAATTTAATTCTAATGAACATATTTACAATGGAAGCGAAGGCTTGCTAGGTGTAACAGGTCTTTATGTGACATTAAATTTGCCCTCCAGGTTACCTGACCTAATTAGGTGTGGGCGTCCATGATTTCGTGGTGTTCACACAAATGTATACTGCGCCTTCCTTAATTTCCCGATAATAATAAGAATATATAATTGGGGAAAAGAAGGAAGGCGCTGTATACATTTGGGTTAATACCACGAAATCGTGGACACCCGAACTTAATTAGGTCAAGGTCATCTGAAAAATTAAAAACGAAGATGCAGCCCTGGGTTTTGCGATGTCCGCGCACTTTAAAGAACCATGAGGTGGCCAAATTATTCCACTGCCTTCCACTACGGGATCTCTTTCTCTCCACTTCCACTCCCATCTTCCTTCTCTCAAGTCTGACAGATACTGCGCCTTTCCTTTCCTTTTTTTTTAGGCTGATTTCTTTTATTATTTATAGGAAGGGAAAGGCGCGGTAACTGTCTCACTTGTTTTCTGTGGACACCGCAACCGCGCCGTAAGGGAAGGGAGGAAGGTGGGAGTGAAAGTGGAAAGAGAGAAAGAGGAGCCGTAGTGGAGGGCTACGGAGTAATTTCGACCACCTGGGGATCATTAATATGCGCTGACATCGCACAGCACCAATCTACAATATACAAGAAGAAATATGAAAATTTATCTTAACCCTAGTGTAGGTGTCCACAATTCCATGACGTCCACTCAAAAGTATAAGGCCTTCCTTTCCCTAAAACCTAATTTAAATAACAATTACGAAAAAAGAAAAACGCTGATTGAAAATCCGGTGTTAAAGAGGCTAATCAGCACTTACAGCTTTCGCTGTATCACTAGGTTCAAGTCATGCTCAAACCCGCAATTTTTATGCACTTTCACACAATGAATATCTTGCCACGTATGCAACATAACCTTTTCGGACTTTTTTGTTCCGGCAACCTATATAGACATATTAAAATTTGATTGTATTTATTAACAAAGTATAACACGAGGCGTGGTGCTTCACTTACACGAAATAAAAACGTTCAAACAGTCACACGCGCAAAAAAAAAAACAAAAAAAAACGAGGCCTTCTAGAAAAGTATTGCCTCCGTCGATCATGAGCCTTAGGACTTAATTGGGGGTCGTGGACTTGGGAAATTGCTCAACTCAGTGAGTGAGTCCGATTAAATCATTCGAGTCGAAATAAATCAATGAGTCCAGATGAGTCGTGATTCGAGATGAGTGAGCTAAAAATGAGTCGTGATTCTACTGTGAGTTGCTTGTCGAGATGTGCATATATGAGCCCAGCAGATACTCCTAATCGAATCGTAACAATGACTAGATGAATCGTGAGGCAGATCGAGTGAGGTAATTGTGAGTCTGAGTATTTTCGCAATTTCGGTGATCCCGAGCATGTGTGAATATATATTAGATTAGATTTGAGTGAACCCGCAAGCTGACCAAAATTGTGTTAGTGAGCCGAGCGCGGGCATTCCCGACTTTGCCGAGGTATATGGTGCACAGTCGTCCACATACGTGTATGTGCCCGCTAAAACGACGAACGTACGTCATCACTCTTAATGAACAATAATGAAAACAGCAATAATATTTTATTAAGCATTCACTGCAGTGGCCCAGCCCTGCTTAAAAAGGCAGTATTGCCACGATGGTTTGCTGACCCTGACCTACGACCCAAGGTATATAGTGAGATGTGAGGTGAGGAAAAGATTAGATATGTGAGAGAGGATGAGATGCGGGGATGAGGAAAAAAAGGGGACCGAAATTGAGAATGGAACTATGCACGACAACCTTACACCTCTGTCACAAGTTCACTTTCGATCCTCATTGAATTCGATCTGCATTGAGGTTTTCAAGAATTGAAGCGTCCCGTGCTACAGGGGCGTTTTCAATGAGCATTGAGAAATTTTCCTCGTGTGCGCTTTAGAGCTCACTTATGATGAGGGTGCCGATGACCTCTTTCGAGTTTGCTTGAAATCTCAAGAGTGCATAAAGAAGCAGCTTGAAGTCAAGCAGGCTCGAGCTCGATTGCACTTGAAAGTTGCCGAGTGACAACCTCGGTCTGCATTGAGTTGAATGCAGATCGAGTTCAATGAGGATCGAAACTGTCCGTGTGACAGGGGTACTAATGTGCGCCGCCTTCGTTTAATTGCCGATACATCAGAGCAAATTCAGGCGGTGGGAAAGATTGGGCGATGATAAAAGGCAACTGTTGCCTATAGAGACCATGGAGGACCCAAGATATCAACACAAACTTGACGCAAAATGAAATTAGTAGCTTGTAATGTGTTATCCTGGCTCAGTGCTCCACACAGGAGCAAAATAACTGTCTAAAGTCCCGGCGCGACTTGACTAGTTTTGCTTTCCGATTTACAAAAAAAAAACGAAAAAAAAAACACGGTCGCGTTTTCGTACGGTCAACTAAAAGTGCCGAGGCGACACATCCGTAATTTGCTGGCGTTTATCGTACGAAAGAGTCCATACGTTATACTATATGTTTCTATTGTTCGTGGCGTGCAGTGTGGCGAGAAGCGATATGTACATACACGCGTTCTGCAACTTTATCGAACCCGTCTTGGAAAATTTTCCCGCCTCGACCGGTGGGAAAATTTTTCAAGGCGATTCCGATATAGTTGCAGAACACTGTATTTGTCTTCTGTCACAGAACCGGCCTGCTATACATACAGCGCGCACAAGATCTATAAGACCATGGCATCGGGCGAGGAGGTTGTCGAAACGCCTCCTCTCTGGACTCTTGCAAACCGGTTCCGCTGCCCCCTCCACTGTGCTGACGTCAGGCGCACACAACAGCCCAGCGGGAATTATGGAGACGCCCAGGGGGCCGTCGTTGCAAATGTCTAAACGTGGCACCTGAAAAGTCTAGTTTGCTTAGTTTTTTTTTTTTTCATCTTAAAAAACAATATGACCGTCATCTTCCCAGTCCGCGTCTGCACGTTAAAAAAAATACTAGTAATGAATGTTTTGATCGCAAGAAGACGCGTTCAACTGTTTAGCTTCAACGTTTACTGTTGTTCCTTATATGTCTACTTATATGTTTATGCTGCTCATAGAGTTAATTTGATGCTACTTAAGGAGGTTATATAGATATCACCGATATAACCTTCTTCATGTTGCTTGATGTCAGAGGAGGCGCTGTGCTGGCTTTCCCTCGCACTGTACCCTCGCAGCACCTCCTCATCCTCTCCCTCATCTTGCCAAAGCCAAAGCCACCAAAGCCACCACAGCATTACCGCCTTTTTTGACCGTCGACAGTGACAGGGTGACAACGTGCGCTGCATTCCCGCCTTCTTTGCCGTCGACAGCCAACGTACGTGTGCTGCATTATTATGGATCGCCGTTTGAATGACCGGTAAGTACTCTTCTTGTCCTAATAAAATCTAACTTTTTCGAGTTTCTCTGCAGTTCAAGTCGATGACACCCGTTCCATGTGTTGAAATGAAAGGCTGTTACTGCGGCCCGCGAGTGCTTTGTTTGCGCAGCTAGAGTTCGCGCAGCTACATACAGGTTCCAGCAAAAGAAAATGGTGCATTGTATTGGCTGCAAACATTTTTTGCGCTTTCCCCAGCTGAAATTGTCACCTATATGGAATGCGCCTGCAGTTAGTGGATGCTTGCCAAACGGGCACTTGTGCACACGACTAGCACCACTTCTCGCGCCGCCTCGACGTCGGCAGATGCAACTGCTGGGCTTGTGCGTTGATTTTTTCTCCGGGTGGATTTTGGCAGCTTCGCCGAATTAGAGCTCGAGCTCTGATTTTTTTTTTTTTATGTCAGAATAAGCTGTAGTACGAGCGGTGCTCTGAGTGATTCGGTTGGTATGACAAGGCATGGATGCTAATTTAAGCTGGCAAATAGGGCTGCTAATTGAATTAAATCATACCTTAGACTGTCTTTATATAGGGTGCGTTGTAGACATGTGGCCGCGCTGTTGAATATTACTTGGCGCCTGTACTGAAATGCGAACCTAGCGAAAACAAACCAAGGCGTGCGCATAGGTGCCGCGCCTTATCACAAGCTTCGATCGGTAGTCAAATTGGTCAAATCCCCTTCACTTGCGCGGGCTGACGCGTTTTTGACGGTCTAATAGGCCACATCTTTCAAATGTACACGCCTTCGTTTGGCGAACACAACCTGGTGCACGTGTTGAATCAGTGTTATGGAGAACCGATGTTTCTTCAGTTCGCCTAGGGAAGGTACGATTGCACTCAGCAGAATATCGCGCTCCGTTTATTAGGTTCGCACCTTTAACTGTTTGTAGTTCGTAGCACCTCTTGCACCACATTTCACAAGGGTTAAGAACTACCTGATCCTTTGTTCTTACCCGCCGCTAGGGTGGCGCAGAGAAGTCAGAGCAAGTCTGCGGTTTCTTTCAGCGCGGTTTTCAAGCGATTGTTTGTCAACAGTAAAACGAAAGAAATTGTACTGTGCATTTTGCGATGTTATGTTGCCAGTGCCTTTCTACAGGGCCTTGTACAGTGCAGGCCCCGGTGCAGATGTGTTGCTTTGGGAAGTTATCCCACAAACCAAACCTAACTATGTGTTTTTTTTTTTTCATTAGTGTGAATAATTGTGACTTTTAAATCTGGTGAATTGATAACATCGGTTATTCGCACAGTTGTATAAAAAGTGTTAGTGAAAGACCATTTCCCAATTGTGCATCCCTCCTATAGCAGCAAGAGTCTGAGCAGATGGATTTTAGCAGCAGCTTTCGCTGGTCGCGTTAAACATGTGGTTCAAGGAATGGCAGCATGGTATTGGCTACCACTTTTTTTAATGACTGTGATGCATGCCATAATGAACCCAAACTGCTGTGTATGTAAAAATGTGCTTTGCCGGGCACTAAACTTTTAGCTCCCATAAGTATCTGCAGTGTCTTGAGATGCAGCAGATGTGGTGTAAGGGGTTTTTGGGTTCAAGTCAGAAGTCAACTTTCCTCTGCCCATTGATGCAATAGCACAAATTAAGCAGAAGCCTGGCTTAATTAAATTGTCTGCATATTTATATTATAGCTGGTCTAAGTTAAGGATGGGCATATCACATCCAAGATACAATGAATTGGATGCAAAATTTTATACCTTTGTTTACTCTCTATATAGGAAAAGAAAGCGAGTGCGACACGACCGCATGTACTGTGTGGTTTTATTCACCAATGAAAAAGACTCCGTCGGGGCAGTGCCAGTTTGCTGGCTGAGCAAAAGCACGACGAGGTGCATGTGGCCCCCAAAAGGCACTGGGCCTCATGCTGTCGATCAGATGGCCCGCAATAGGCTGAAGCCTGGCCCTGATTGGCAACGGTGTCCCTGCAGGGTGCTGGGTTATGCAGGTATGAGCAGCTCCTTTATTCACAATATATTTACCGTCCTAAACATCGCTACATTAATACTTGCCTGTTTTGGCATGAAACTAAGCTTCTTGATTTTCTGACAAGCACAAGCAGTGAAAAGTGGTGGTAGCATATCGTAAAGTACACAGGATAGAATTTACAATGTTGGTTTTCCTGGTTGACATATTCTTCCACAAATAAATGCAACACATCCAAAGGTTCGATGAGATTTGAGTACTGCAAAAATTTGCGCCTAGTTAAGGCTTGCACAAAAATTTGAATTTGCAGATGACCAGATATGAAAGATGACCTGTGAACAAATGCTTTCATGTAATATTGTTTTATCTTGCATGTATAGCTCATGTCGCTCTAGTCTATGCAGCTGGTGAAGCTGTGTCCAGTACCCTGTGCACCTGGTTTAGTCACTTTAATTCTTTTACAAAATAGATACTTACGCTGACGCCAAAAGAAAAATGGAAATAGCGGAGCAGACTTCGCACATTGAGTCTGCCAACTGAAGTGAAGACTTTTCATCACGAAAAAGACACGGTGAGTTCACCATTAGGACTTAAACTGTTGCTGTGTGAAGTTACGTTAATCCTTTACTCCCAAAAGTGCACAAATAAAAACATTATTGGCCTTTAACTCCATTTATTCCGATTAAGACTGTGAAAGCATTGTTTGTTGTTGCTTGGCATGGTTTGCTTGTCGGTTTAGCATTGAGAGACACATAAATGTAGCAAGAGTGTGTCTTCCCCAAAATGAAAATTGGCCGATTTCGAGGAAAGGAAAGGCGCACTGTGTGTCTCGTTTCTCGATAGACGCCTTCTACAGTAAGAGCATACAATTGGAGGTACATATGTTGTTGGTTCAAATCGCTATCACTAATTACCTCCAACTTGATGGGAAGTAAGATAGTATGACACCACCCTGAGTGCTTCTCAAAGAATGGTTGCGCCACAATTTTAATGTGAAATCACGTGATATATATATATATATATATATATATATTTCGGACATACAAGTGTAGCATGTTTTGATAGGCTTTGAACCTCCAGATTAATGCAAAAGCAATCCTGATGGCTGCAGCTGCTTTCCGTTGAGAGGCGAGGCACAAGGCTCCTATGTGCTATGTGGCGTCAGTGCACTTTACCCCATGAGTTGACAAGCCCTCCACTAAGGCATCTCTCAGTAATGATATCAGTTTGGGACGTTAAACCTCATAAACAACACTAAACCACCCGCCTGTCCCATCGTGATACTGTCACGACTCGAGCCCTAGGGAGCCGTGAAGGTACACGTAGGTGAGAACCCTAGAATAAGGTCAGTTTCTAGCTCCGATAACAGAGTCTAGCACCAGCGCGCCTCTCGAGCTAGCAACCGCTTCGTCATCGTCGTCCCCAAGTGCGGCGGCCGCACGGCGCTAGGCATGTGGTATACGATCAGTTCCACGTCGTCCGAAAACAGACAGCCGTTAAATCACGTCCATTGTGCGTGCCTACAATCAGCATTTCTAAAAACGTTGCTCGTGGTCCACAAAGCAAACCAAACCAGCTATGCTATTTTGCAGAAACCTGCTGCTTGCACGTCTCATTTTCGCCGACCCGCAAGGGCACGTGTGTCTCAGGTTTGCTTGACTCAAGTAGTGGTCTGCAGCAGCGCTGCTTGGTTTTGTATTTGGTGAGAGCGCCAGCTCCGTGGCACTCACTGCATCAACGTGCGAAGCTTGTGATAATTTTTGGTGATGACATTTATACCTCCAGCCACCAATCAATATGTGGAGATGTTCTCAGTTTGGTCACAAAATACATCAAGGGTTACATATAAATGATCACTTCCAATTGGGAGCTGCTTGGCTCTGCAGAAAATTTGAACAATGCGAGATTTTAAATATGCGATTTTGAGTTAAAGCTTTACTGAATTACTCTCGGTGCTCGTTTGGCATGGTGTTTTTTTCTAAAATGGCTTGTATTAACCGCGTAGGCAAAATAAAGTGGAGCAGGAAGAGGTTAGAGAGGCGCAATAAGATTTGACCACTGAAAGACAAAAAAAACTCGATGCAACAACGTCTGTGATTTAACGAAGTTTTTCCTGAATGTACGCTTTCATTATATTGAGGTTCAACTGTACTGCATTACACTGTGAGGGTTAAGATTTGCTCACAGGCCTTGCAGGGCTCAGAAAGGAGCTAATCGTGGTTAAGATTGTGCCGAGAGGTAATATTGCATTTGGGTATTTGTTTCAGTTCCAGATATACAACTTCGCATGCCTCGGGTTGAGGACGGTAAGTGCATTTCTTTTCCTTTTACATGAAGTACAATATTAATATGTGACTCCTGGGGTTTTATGAACATCACATGTTTTGGAGTTCCTTTACATTTGTACAAGTGTTTTTTACTGTACAAAGTGGGACTGTTTTAAAACTACAAAAATAGCAAACTAAAATTCACTCTGCGGTCAGGGACAATGTGTTTCATAAACTGATAACATCACAAACATATGAAACACTAACATGCACGGAATGTCTCAAAGAAAGATTCTGAATGATTATCTGTTAATTGAAGGGACACAAAAGATTGTCTAGTTCAAAATTCTGCTGATGCATGGAAATGAACCCATATGTAATCAACAAAAATATTTTTTGTCAGTTACATTTCTAGGACCATTGAAATGAATGATTAAGAATATACTGTCACCCTGCCCCATTTACACTTCATCTGTGCTGGCAGCAGGTAGCAGCAAAAACCAGCGGCATGAATTCAGCCTTATGGCCTCTTGTTTCTGCAGCTCTGGCAGTCACACTCACTCCTGTGCATCTGCCATTCAACTGAGCCCACGATAGGCTGCAACAGTTCCCGCTTTTCTTGGCTTGGTCAACAAGCTTACTGAAAGCAGTTTGAATCCAAATAAAGTGGTGGGGTTATGCCAGTGGTCTGCACAACCTTGTGCTGTACTATCACTAGCGGCTTGGATGGCCCCATGTTTAAGTACTTACTCGGCAATGAATAAGCTAGTAACATAGTCATTTGTGGCTTTGAAAGAGGGTATCTTTATATTCTTATTGTTTTGCAGCTCATACAACTTCCATTGCAGAGCTTGCAGGTAATGTGTCAATTGCGGTGTTCTTTAATTATGCTGTACGGGTGGCAGCGGCTCTTCACTTTCTGAAGGGCCACTTTAGCAGCATGTTCCTCCATGAGAAAGGCTTTTCCAGCAGCATAATGGACCGAAGTTCTTATGTCATGGCTGTAATGCCCAATTGCATGGAGCAGCCACAACTGGTGTGTGGGCAGGGCTGTGGACACACATTTTTCAACAGTTAAAGCGGCTCTAAACAGCTAGTTTTTACTGTTTCACTATACAATTATCTTCAGCAATTTTTTTTTTCAAAGCAATGTTTAGCAGCGAAGTTGTTTGCAATCAAAGTTTGAAATTTCGTGCCTTCGTGGCATTCCTCCTTTTGATGTTTTTGGCATGCGCAAAGTCTGGAGCTCCTCCTTGGGTCCGGTGCCCACCTTTGGTAGTTTTGTGCGTTTGCGTTTTTACTTGTCTCTGCAAACAGGAGCTTCCGTTCTAGCATGGCCAGGCATGGTGGCACCTGTCATTTGCTTCATGCATGCCATTCTTGGTTGCAGCTCTTATTCCTGTGCAAACATTCCAGGCGCTGACTTTGTGTATGATTTCATGTTAAAAATGCAAAAATGGTGAAGGCCACCTGAGCCGCCAATGCGAGAGCGGAAGTGCAAAACAAAAATCTTTAAAAAGCATTCTCACGTACTAAACATTTATAATTTTCTTTTGTGCTAAATAGATATGTGATTCATGCTTGAAGCTGACAAGTAGCTATTAAAAGCCGTTGATACATAGTAGTGTTGCACAGAAAGAAAGAGTGAATGCAAAAGTCAAAGGAGAGAGTCTGCCAAACTTTTAATGCGATTGTGGGTTGTGATCTGCAGGTAAAGGTGTATTATTTTGCGCTAATCTTTATTACAACACAATCGAGCAAGTGAGCTATATTATAAACCAAGTACAGGATGTGATTTAGGGCCCATATAATGGTATTGCATATAGTTTTGGCCGATTTGTACATGATCTTCATACTCTGACCTTGTTTTTTTTAAAAGCTCTTTAGCACCCTTTTAAATCCCTGTGACAACTGAGCACGAGCTACAGAATTCGTTTAGCAAGTGGGAAAGAGGCATCAACAAACACATTCCTTTCAGTAATCGAATCAGCTGAATCCACAGAAACGGCATACATAATGCTTTACGCACGAAGGAAATTATGACTGGCACGGAGAAGAAAACAGGTAGAAGTACAACCAGTATGCCTCAAACAATACAGCATTGCCCTCTGATGTGCAGTCACGATTATAGCCTTGTTTGTTGTGATCTTTAGTACAGTGAAACCTTGCTAATTTTACCCCTCTTAACTTGTAAATTCTGATAATTTGGGCTGCTACCAGGTTCCCAACGAATGCCCATGTAAGTCAGTAGCACTAGAATCTCGCTTATTTGGATGACCTGCAACTAGCATTAGTTTGTTTGGACAGGCACTTCAAGTGGCGTATTATAAAAATGTGACCTGCTAGACAAAGGGTTGTCCAAATATTCTTTCTTGGAATGTGATTTATTGCTTTTGATGCCCCTCTGATGTGCACATAATGGTAGACATGTTGGCACTCGACGAGCCGAAAGAGCCTATGACTGCATAATTTCATTTATAGAGCTTTGCTGCCAGCCCACAGAAACGACTGTTGATTGCGCCATTGCACAGATGAGCCTGCCATCTGATCTTCTAGTAGCATGCCATTATGACTATAATTGCCTTTCAGCTAACATTTTTGCTTTAATGCGATGGCTTTAAAGGTCTCGCCCTACAGAAAATCTGTCATCAATGCTAGTGGCCGAGTGAAAAATTTTCAGCATTCCTCTGGTATGTGACATCAACAGGCATTGATCAGATGGTGGGTTGTGTGACGCCATGAGACCAATTAACATGGCCGAGCCGGCAAGTGCTGCCAACTCGCGTTGCTCCTTTGAGATGGGCATCAAGCCCGAGATTCGTGGATCCCAAATCAGACATGCTGCCACGAGCATGTTTGTAAGACTTGGCTAAAGCAGTGATTTATATCTGTGTCAGGTGGTCTTTCACATGATTTGGTAGCTTACGACTGTGTGCTAATGAGTGTTTTGGATAATAGAGGCTCAACATGAGGGATTAGTAACTAAGTGAGTATATGTATACAAATGAGGACCCAGAAGTGGAGCTGCAAATAGGAGGCCAAGTTAGCATATTTGTAAGCTGTCATTTTTTTGTTTTTTTTTAAGTTCTTGGTGGTGATTGGCTTGAGCAGTTTGGGATCATAATATAGTTGTAATATTTTTTTTTCATGAGGCCTTAAACTTCCTCGGATTGTATTCAGGGTTCAATTATTTACACAATAATATGGTATAGTTTGTCAAGTCACTGTGCTTTTTTGTGCTGGTGAAACCGTTTCTTGCTTTTTACTACCATTCTTTGCAGTCTTAACAGAGTATGCACAGGAGAGTTGTGCAGAGGTCCTTTCAGCTGGCAGCCCCAGGGACCAAGCTTCACCCATGTCTGTGGCAAACATCCCCAGTATTGAAGTCCGTCATGAGACTGTCAGGGATGTAATGCGGACAATGGATGTCCCCAGTGCACACAGTCTGCGCGACGCAAGTGATGACCTGTTGGGTTTGTGGATGTTGATGTCATTTAATTATACATTGGTCAGCATTGAGAACTGTCACAGGTGCTGAATAGCTTACACTTAAAATATATAATCTCATGTCATAATATCCCCATCCATTGAATATTTGAATGTAGCTCTCAAATCTGGCATGCTTTTTTAATCTTCCTAGCTCTGCTAATGTGTAGGTGCACTGTAGGAGCAACACACGCCGCAATGCGTGTGCCCCTCGAGGCAGGAATGGAGGTCTGTTCTGGAGGGGTGTGCCCGGCCGCACTGCGGAGACGCGTGGTTCACATTCACCATTCGCTCCTTGTATTCGTGCCATTATAAGGTCACCAATGAATATCTGGGTTGCAGTCAATGGGTTTCACACATTTTCACCTGTCTGATAGAATGCTTTTGACACCCCAAATAAGATTTATGAAGTGAAGTGACACGAAGCTTGGGGATAGCTGCTGTCCAACGAGCAGTGAGCTGGCAATCATGTCCGGATCTGCTGCTTCCAGATTTTCCACAAGGCGTTCTTTCCAATAGAGGGCACACTGCCTTTTCTTGCATTTGCAGTCTTTCTCACATGAAAAAAGAAAAGAAATTTGGCAACTCGTAGGCATCTGCAATATCTGGAGTCAATTGCCATGCCTGACAAAAGGAATGCGCATGCATTAGGACCACCATATGCACCTTATGGGCTGCGCTCGTGGCCACAGTTTATCATTGCGTAATCTTTATTTAACCTGTCCTGTGGTCTATATTTCCTTGTCTACGATAGCTTGCATGAGGACCAGTGCAATGCAGAGAGAACCAATGGAAATGTACTGCTTTTACTGTATATTTACTGTTTGCCTTTCTTGCGCTTAGTTCTGCGAATTCGTCTTGGTTACTTTTTTTTAAATATTTTTTGTTCCCTCTAGCTCGTTCCTTTTTTCCTTCCATGCACTGCCGCCACTTTCTTTCTCCTGGGCAGTTTCTTTGTCCTTACTTATTCGTGGGCGCTCTGAATAAATCGTGCATTCTTTACACGTCATCCTACTCCAAACAAGCGGTCGAGCGGCTCGCTGCTACCTTTTACATTCCCCCATGCTAACTTAATTTTGTGGCAGAGGACTTGAAAGTACGGTGAAAGAACTGGCATTAAAGTCGAGATTTGAGGTAGGGCTTTCTTTCAATGAAATAAAAAAGTAGGCATGCTACAATTCCTTCATGACTTTTGTCACCAACTGAAAAGCATTCAGCGATGGGCCGGCAATAAGCTTTGAAAGCTTTATGACCTATCTGACAGAGGAAAACATGCATGTGTATTAGAAACCATTAGATCACCTTTTGTGCTGTGCTGTAATGAGTTTTTCATGCTCATAGCTGGTTTGTTGCATCAGCGACCGCGTGCACGAGCATTGCATAGACAGAGTGATCAGTGTGAATCTGCCATCCTTTCCTTTATCGTCGAGAAAAGTGGCAATCGCATCACCAGAAAGATAGCCAAAGCTTATCAAAAGTCTTCTGCCTAATAACAGCTGCCTGTAGCTTGCCAAGCCCCGGTAATCGTTTTTGAGCCTTCAGGCTTTGCGCATTTCGATCATGTTTATTTATTCTTTTTTCATGCCTTCTCTTTTTCGGCTCCCACTTTCATTCCTATTCCTTTCCCATGCTCGTTCCACCTTTCTCCGCCAATAAATCCCTCACAGTGTTCCTTTATTTTTAATTTTTTCCTTGGCCAGTCCCACATGAAGAATTCGAGGCTGGCTTTGTGTGAAACTGCATTACACGTGGAAGGACGAGAGTTCACCACAATTATTTTTTTATTTTCTATCTTTTTATCGTGTTTTTTATCTCCTTTTCTTCGTTATTTTGCTTGGCCTTTCCAAACTACGCGTGCTTTTCCTTCTGTCTTCTTCCATTTCCTGTTTTAAATAAACGCCCAGCAGGCAGACAGGGCTTGTCAGTGTCTCCGCATTGTTCATGCTTCGCTACATCACTCCAGCTAGCCCAAATTGTCAACGTTTCGCTGTGCAGATCCCGATTACTTTCCTTTTCAAGCGTGCGACCTGCCCAGGCGGCCATGCCTATCCTGGGAAAACTTCGGTGCCCATTCGTGGCACTGCCTTTACTGCCCCCTGGGCTTCTGCATGGGGCCCACAGCTTCATTTATTGGAAATTCATTTACAATATACATTCAGATAGACTGAACAAATTGGAAGGCTGGCAAGCTCTTTTCACTTAATTACAGTGCATTATTGGCAGTGAAGAGTGCCTAATATTAAATATTCCTTGGTACACCTTGCACAGCAGCAGCAACGATGGCCACTGCCGTTTTATTACCAGATACAGTAAAAGCTAACTTGAATTCAGAGGATGTATTTATTTTGTTAAAGACTGAGCAATGGTTGCTTTTTGATGAGAAGTGTGGAACAGTGACCATTGTTTCCTATTTTCAACACCTGCGTCCTTCATGGTGTGACTCAGTAGTGGTGGTGTCCTCTCTCATGTGCCTGTATTAAGTGTGAGGAGGCTGCACTACACAATGCGCCAATAGACGAACGCATACTTTTTGGCACGATAAAAGAACTGTGCAAATTTAGATGAAGGTGGTGAAGGCATGGTGAATCTTCCTTCATCTGCCACACCCTGCATTGTCTGTCTATCAGGTCTAAGGGGATTATACTTTAGAATCTCTCAATGCCATTGGCTGCAGAAGGGTTCTTTGAGGAGTTAAATCCACTATTTTTTCGAGCTGTAGCCGTCTATAATACTATGCTGTGCTATGAAAAATGCCGCTGAAGCCCGTAACATTCACTAGGTCAGTGAAAGTGCTGGAAGGGCAGCTTAGAAAACCTCTGATCTGTGCTTCAACCATAATATTTTAAACTTCCTTGATATCTCATATACTCTTTTACTGAAAACCTGAACTAAAGTTGGCAGCTCTGAAATATCACTTGACACTTTTAAAGAATATGGTTCAATTTTGCAGGTCGACACTGTGAAGACCCACGGTGCGTCGCAAACCAACTTAAGTACTCTTATATTCTTTTACAATGGTTTAATTAGAACTCATTTGCATCCTTGAAATACTTGAAATTTAACTAAAAAGCTGTTTTTGAGTGCCTTGATAATCCTGGAATTTGTGGGTCCTTGAAAACCATTGAGATTATAATTTGAAAAGGAGTTTATGCATGTTTTTATAAATACCATACTTTCACGATTTTAAGCACCCCCTTCCAACTTGGCAAAAGAAATTTTGGACAAAAACCTGGCATGTGAATCTAAGCACCCCCTTTTTTGCGAGGAAAAGAACCTAGACAAGGCTTCCAGAACGCTTGCTCACTCATTCGAACTGGAGTCTGAGATCCGAGTTGGTGCGGTGTCCACGGTGCGGTCTCCGTTTCTTGTGTTGCTGCGCTCCGACACTACACAACAGCTAGTGGCGCAGGACCGCAAAAGCAGATCGAAAATGACCCCTATTGCTCTTTCAGCGTGTTGCTTCATGGACCTGGAAATGGCAGCCATTTGGCGATGTCGGCAGGCGCCGTGGGCCCACATTGCCTTGTTTAATGTCAGCTGTTTGGCATCCGTAACGAAAGTCAGATACGTTTGCAGAGGGCTCTCATGGCTTGAAATTCAAGTGCAGTGCAATTGCATTTTAGGAAGATGTCTGCTCATTTTTTTGGCCAAATGAATTGTTACTTCTTGCATTCGTCTTGGCAAGATATTGATAGAAAAATTAAGGGGGGGGGGGGGTTAGATTTTTATTTCCTCCCTCACTTTAGTCACTATAGAGAAAAAAGAAGTTACTTAGAGGCGAGTAAATACAGTAGATGTAACATAAGGAAGAGAGCAGAGCGGGACAGTGAACAAATGCAGGTTAATAATAGGCTAGTCAAAAGAAAGATAGGGAATGTAACCGACGGTTAAAGATAGTGAAGTAGGTTTCAAGATAAGGGATGTGTAGGAAACAGCAAGAAGCCAGGTGTCTAGGTGGGATTAGGCAGTTTGCAGGAGTCAAGTGGATGAGCTGACACATGACCAGGTTAATGGAAGGATATGGGAGAGTCCTTTGCCCTGCAATGGGTATGTCCAGCTGATGATGTTTAGTAAAAGATGAATGTTTCATTTTTGCACTTCATGTGATCTTCCCTAGGCATGCTCCACCGGGTTGTGCAGCTACTGATGGAAGTCCGGGCTGACATTAAGGAGCTGAAAGGGAACTACGCAACTGCGTATAGTGAAGGCCCATGCCAAGAAATCGGGCCGGCAACCTCTGTTAAAGTACTGAAAGAAATTGAGGAGGAGCTTGCAGATCCCGACAAACGAACCTTTCTGGTAAGCTTCCTGCGGCAGCCATGTAGACTAGTTGGCTTTGTTGTAGGGTCCAGGGAGGCTTTTGCAGTACTGTTTGTAGTTAGGGCTGTACAGCTTGAAAGCTAGTCAATTTGGCATTTTCTCAAGTTGTCCTTGTGTTTAATAGTCTTAACAAATGGACCTATTGATGTTACTTTTCACTGCAAATACCTTGTGTGAGAATGTTTGATGCAAGAATGGATGGTTAACAAGTACAGTAGGTGACCAATTTTTACCGCGATAGCATTTAAGGTCTCATTACTAAGAAAATTCGTCGTTGGCATTGTGAGCAAGAAATCACGAGCATGGGGCTGGCAGGTGGTGGCTTGCATGGCTGGCCAATGATGTTTTTTGCGCAACTGGTTTGTTCAACTTAACAGGCCAAATGATATCAAAAAGTTGGGAGGAGCTGCCAGTTCGGGTTCATGTGAGGTGGGAAGATAAAATCGGAATAAGAATCAACCTTCCAGTTCTCTTGGATGTCTAGTCAAGCACACTATTCTTACGCTCAGAAGGCACGACCATACAGCTTGATTAAACCAGTGCTTTATATGTTGGGTGGTCGCCTGCACTACAGTGCAGTCCACTTATAACGATACCAGATATAGTGATATATCGATTCATGCATATATGAAGATGACCCCACCGGCTGTCCGATCCAGGCATCCGCGCGGCGCCTTCATATGCTGCTTCCTTGAATGCCGCACCACACAGCAAACAGAGGCAGACCCAAATATCGGCTATCGGTTGTACATCGGATACAGCGATAGCTTTATTGCCGCCTGGTAGGTGTTTACTATGAAAATTTTACTGAATATTCAATAAAAGATAAAATGTTCAGAAGGCAATGACGTGAAAATTCGACATATGCGGCGAAAATAGATTGAAATCACCACTATCATCATTGCAATCGCAGCCACGCAAAGGGGGCTGCTGCGGTCATATTGCCATCGCCGATTCCGCGTCCATGGAAGATGGCGCGGTAGCTCACGAGGTGAAATGGCAGATTCATCGGGATTTTTGGCAGGGTTTTAAAGTCGGAAGCCGCGTGAAAAAGTACGGACATCCACACTCTACGATTTTAACGATTATCAAGGCTGAAGATATTCTTCAGTTCATCCAGCCGCTAATCAATTTCGTGCACACGAAAAGAACTACCGCCAGCGTACACACTACTGGAAGCGATACTCACAGCGGTTGTCAAGTTTCAGCTGCTGCTCAAGCAAGCGCGAATTTCAGACTTTATTAGGTATGCTTAAGTTATTTTATGGCTATTGATGTATACTATTATAGTGTTTAGTGCTCTTTACGATGATTAGTGTTGTTCAACCCCATTTACTCATCGCTAGTAAGGACAAGCCTAAATGCATTGGAAAATACTTGTTTTTTTTTTGCTGATCTAAATATAATGATAACCGGCTATAACGATCGGATTTTTAGGTTTTCTCAATATCGTTATATGTGGACTGTAATGTATTTCCTTATGTGAGTACAGTTAAACCTAAATATAACGAACTTCAATATAACGAAATCCTCAATATAACGAAGTTACAAGGCATATTCAACTTATTCCGCATTGGAAACCATGTATATTTTGCCTCGACATAACGAAGTAATATTGCTGCAATTTCATTACAACGAAGTCGCGTATCCTAAAAAATTTACCCGGAAGGAAAATGTCGCTGTGACGATGACGGCCGCAGGGAAAGCGGTGCTAGCGTGAGTGACTTGGGTAACCCACGCGGATGGGCCTCATGGGGCGCGTGGAATTCGCTCCCAGCAAGCGGGAGAGAGAGAGAGCAACCCTCTCTCTTCCCCCCGTCCGGGCCCGTCTTTATTTTTTTTTTTTTTTGCTCGGCCCCCGGCGACGGCGCACTCCTCTCCCCCCCCCCCCCCACTCCTCCTAGGCTTCTTTGCTGTGCATGCGTCAGCTTACACGCCCGTCTCTCATTGGATCTGCCAACCCATGTGATTGCTTGCGCACTTGCGCGGCCGCCGTCGCCGCCGTACTCCTTTGTCCGCGTTGTCGCGTTGTTCACTCGCTGCTACCACACGTGCTGGATACATCGCAGGCGTTGCTTTGGTTGCCCTCGTGTATGCCCGCGTGCGTCGCCGCCGTGAGTGGCAAGCGGAAAGCCCTTTCGCTTGAGCAAAAAGAGGCGACTCTGGACGCAGTTTCGAAAGGCGAAAAGAAGAAGGACGTACCGGCTCGATTCAGCATATCCATGAGTAAGCTTTCAACAATTTTGAAAGCCAAGGAGTCTATCCTCAGCTCAGTGAAGTGTGGAACGAGCGCCCAACGTAAGCGATTGAAGCCTGCTACGTATCAAGACGTAGATAAGGCTGTGTTCGCCTGGTTCATGGACGCCAGAGCGCAGAATGTGCCGGTAAGTGGCGCAATTTTGCAGCAAAAAGCAAAGGATTTCGGTTGCCTGCTCGAGAAGGATTCATTCAAGGCAAGCAGTGGTTGTCTCCACCGTTTTAAGGCCCGGGGGATCGTCGGACGGCTGCTGTGCGGGCAGTCAACGTCGGCTGACGCGCCTGAAGCCGCTAGTTGGCTGGAGAAGGAAATGCCAGCAATACTGACGCGATACCAGCCATCGGACGTTTACAACGCGGACGAAACTGGATTTTTTTATCAGATGCTACCGAATCGGACGCTAGCACTGAAAGGTGATCGCTGCCATGGTGGCAAACAGAGTAAACTGTGCATAACTGCTCTGCTGTGCGCCAACATGGATGGCAGTGATAAGAGAATGCCGCTTGTGATTGGCAAGAGCAAGAAGCCGCAGTGCTTCAGAAACGCTCGGAAGCTGGAAGTGGAGTACACTAACACGAAAGCGTGGATGTCCCGCGACATCTTCCGTGACTGGCTCCGGGCGTTCGACAAGGATATGAAGAATGGCGGCCGCAGCGTGTGCCTCTTAGTGGACAATTGTTCCGCCCATCACGTCGACGACCTAGAGCTTACCAACGTCGAGCTACGGTTTTTTCCACCGAACTGCACGTCGCTGCTTCAGCCGCTCGACCAAGGAGTCATCAACAGCGTGAAGTGTGCGTATCGTCGCCGGTTGATCGACAAGCTGCTGCTCTATCTCCGCTTAAAACGCCCCACTAAGGTGGATATTTTTCAAGCCTTAGAGATGTTTTCCGCATCGTGGAAGGCGACATCAAAGGAAATTATCAAGAACTGCTTCCGGAAAGCCGGGTTTGAGAACGGCGTGGCAGCAGCAGCGAGTGCCTCCGAAGACAACAGCACGGAGGCTAATGAAAGGGCTCTGTTCGATGGCGAGGAAGGCGATCAAGCCGGCCTTGAAGAAGCATGGAGGTGCCTGGAGAGTGACGGGGCCGTTCCTGACGGTGTCGCTCTGGAAGACTTCCTGTACGCAGACTCTTGCGTCGTTGCTACCGAGGAAGTTACCGACGACTCCATCGTGCTGGATGTGCAAGGAAGCACGCAGGAGGACCCAGGCAGCGATATCGATGCTGAAGACGACGATGCCCCGAGCAGCCGCGAAGTGCTTGACGCAATTGATGTTCTGCGGCGCCACGCGAGTTCGATTGGGCAGCAAGATGCAATGCAATCCTTGTGGGCCTATGAACGCAGTGTGAGGCCATCTCTGATTGCAATGCAGACGCAAAAGAAAGTCACTGATTACTTTCAGAGAAAATAAAGGATGAGTGCTTACAACTGGCAAGTGATTTGGTAATGTTTCCGCATGCTAGGTACGAAATTTCCATGCAACGAAATTTCATTATAACGAAGTAAAGTGCCGAGTTTTACGACTTCGTTATATCGAGGTTTAACTGTATATATATATGTTATATGTGGCAGCTGCAGATGTGGGGGGGTTCTTTCTAGTGTGTGTCTATGTGGTGGAAGTTTTGACTGTCATGCTCAGACGATGCAGGTGATGGACTGGGATGATTATATTGCTAATATTTATTCTTGGCTAGACATCTGCTTGGCAAAGAGGTGTGCGAGTGAGATGTACTCGGTTTTAGAAGAGGAAGTTGTGGCTGAGTGGTGAAGAGGAAGTGTGTGTTCAGTTTCATATTACAGTTGGTAGTGTGCGCCTGTGCTTTGTTTCTATTCACATGTTTGTGTACGTTGCGCCATATTTCTGGGTACTAAACTGTTTTAGCAATGCGGACACAGCACGTTGGCTTGCATGCGGCACTGAGTTACCACCCTAAGAATGGTATTCATATAGAGGCTTCGTAGACTACCCTCTCCACTACTTCTCTCCACGGCAGCTGGCACACAGTGTACGAGACTACCCTTTCCACTGTTCCTCCACACCGCAAATGTCGCTCGGTGGAACATACAGGGCCATCCTAAATATATGCAAACACAGCTCATTGTGGCTGGGGTCCGCGAAGCGTCAGCACATCCAGCACTGTCTCGCATCGAAGTAGCACAGGGGCCTGGAGGCGGTGCTTCGTGTCTGCTAAAGCGCAGAAGTACACGGTGCTTGCAGTGTTACAGCATTTTTATTACCGAGGCAGCATAATAGATAGGAAAAGGAGAGGGGGGGGCTGTTTTGTTCTTTTTTTTTTACTCTCTAAGAATTTATCTTTAGCGACACCCTTGCTCACTCACCCACAAGCAAAATCCGTGTCCCGTAGAATAATGAGCGAAAATTCCATTGTGTCACAATTTATTTTTCGTGACTTCATTTCGGGACTTCATTCCGTCCAGAATCAGATTTCCAATTTTCTGACCCGTCGCTTCCCTTTGGATTGTACCGAGGCAAAGGAGGTGGCTTTCAACTCTACTGGTCTCTTTAACGAAGTATGTCGCAACAATAGGGTAAAACTGCGTATCCTTATTGTTACTTCCGTCCACAGCAATCGAAAATACCTGCTTTTTTAGGGCATCCAACAAAGGAGTCTCTGCGTTCGCGGCCATTTCACGAACAATTGCCGTTGTCTTCGTTCGTCCACAGGCGTAGCGTTTGGCTTCCTCGCACTTGGGGAACATTTTCCGGAAAAGTGGTCCAGCGTGATCACTGACACTGAGCGGTATGTTGTGTTCAACTAAAAACGCCGTGAAATGGCATTCTGCACGAATCACACCGAGGTCGCTGTCACTGCGAACAAAACTTGTCAGGCTCGGCTGGCTGTCCGCGGCTCGCACGTATCCTTGGTACTTTTTCGAAGCGATGTAGATCTTTATGTCGGACTTGCCATCATGTGAAATGTTAACATCACAGGCACACATGGTGCAAAATCCGAACTTCTCTCCTTTCTTAGACGGCACGAAGCACGGAAATTGGAAATTATGCCGCGTACGACTTCAAAAATACTTGGAAGTACTGTCGCGGGTTTGAGCCTGCCATTGCACTGCGAAACCGCTACTACTAAAACTTCAGAGTCACACTGAGTCGGATGCGGCCGTAGATCACGCAAAAACAGAGGCCAACACCAAAGTTGTCCAAACACGTGAACAAAGGAACAGTCACTAGCCTGGCGGAGGCGGTATCGTGTTTTGGATATGGATTCGTGTTCCCCCAAGTAGACGATAGAAGTCACTAAAACATTGCAGCTGCTGATGATGATATCACAAATATGTGTTGCTCTCTCGTGGCCGCCAAAGGTACCATAATAGTGTTAACATGGCCTCCGAGATTACCCTTCTGTGCGTGTGGTGTTATCTCGGAGGCCATGATGTTAATAGATATCCGTACTTTTTTTTCCGAAAATAAAACATTTTTCATAAAATTTCCCGCAATATGCGTAAAATCGTAAGACTGGTCAAAATTCGTACATTTTACGGAAAATTCGGAAGAGTTGGCAGGTATATAATGGTTGCACGGTAAAGACAGTGCACAGACTCCTGTGCCCTCCACTTCTTGTCCACCATTTTATGTGCACTGTTTTTTCAGCATATACCTTTACTAACTCACCTAACTCTACGTTTTACTGAAAACCTTATGGTTATGCTGCTGATTTCCAAGAGGTGGGAGCATTCCTTAGGGAGTATAAGGAGACAGGTTTTGTCTTTGCAGAAGTGAAAGTGTAAAACGACAGTCGAACCCTGCAATAGCAAAACTCCCCGGAAAAAAATATATATTTTTTTCTCATGAAAATTTCGCTGCTGCAAAAATAGACAAATAAGTGCACCCATTACGTCCAAGAACAAAAAACAATGAAAACAAGTAGCTTATTTTGCCTTGCTTCGTCTTGCTGTGCACGAGTTTCATCACTTTGGCCTCACAGTTTGATAAGCTTTTCGTGGCTTCATTGTTTTTATGGGCGCCGTGGAAATTTCATGCAATGTCGAAACCATCAAGTAAATTACGCAAGTTTGCTTGCTTTTCTCGCGCATTGCTTTTGCTATCCTCGTCATCCTTCATTTCCTTTGTGCATACTGTAGATATTAGCGTCATCACTTAACTCCTTGTGCATGATCAAGTTTTTCAATGATTGCAGACTTCTGAAGAGTCAAAAACGAGTGCTTTTTAACAAGTGGCGGCGTCTTTCTAATAGGCCAAACAAATGGACGAATGCCAGCAGGGCGTGATCAGTCATAGTGTGCATATGGTGGACAGAGAGGTCACAAACTTGCGTCCTCGCACTCGGCACCGAGCACTGTTTGCAGCCGGCAGCTGGGATATTGTCACTTGGTGGATGTGTCACATGCCTACGTTGTTGCCAACAGATGGGCTAGCAAAACGCAGTTTTTCGGCAAACAAAATGCCTAGCTGTCAGCATCGTCATTATTCAACCAATTCAACGTAAAAACAATGGCTTCACCAGTGCTTGTTGGCTAGTTTTGCTCGCGCAAATGTGGAACTTCTGTATTCCCATCTGGCTCATGTGCCAAAAAATATTGTAGATCACTTCCTGAAGCTTTTCTTAATGCGGAACAAAAAGAACGCTCGCTGTTGAGCGGCGGCAAATGTAATGATCTCTATGGACGTTCGCCAGGGCCGCCAGATTCTTTGTTGCCGCTGAAATTTCATTCTTGAGGGCTTTCATCGCTGAGGGTTTAGACTGCACTTCGATGCAGTGGTGCTTGCTGAAGGTGCAGTGGAGAGCAGCAGTTTTATTTGTCTGATTGTTGCCATGAGCCTTCATCTTCATCATCCTTGCATCCTAGCAAATATAGTAAAATCCTGTTGTCATTTCTTAACGTCATTGAGTCTTATTAGTGTTAGCAGAGTTGTTATTGCGAAACATTTTTATATGCCAAAACCGAAAAAAGTACAAGGGACTCCTGCTGCATCAATTGTGCAGCCAGCAAAGTAATTCTTGATGTCATTTATCTTTCAGACGAAAAAGTTGGGATTAATTGGGGGAACAACTCCTGATGAGGCTACACGCCTCATAATGAAAGCCTTTATAAAAAAACCAGTGGCCCTGGAGTACACCTTGGAGGGGCGAAGAGATAAGCCGGCCTTCAAAGACCTAAGGCTCTACAACGTGATTGTTGGTATGTTTCTGTTTTACACTAATTTTATATCTAACTAGCCACATCCTTAGTCCTTGTGCCTGACTTCAGGCCTTATGCTTACATGTGTACTAGCAGTCTATAGTTTGAGTGAATCAAGAACAAATTGTACTGCTACAGTGTGATAAATTGTTTAGGTTCATTCAATTCAGCTGCACTCTGCACCAGTTTTGCAAAGTTCTGTAGCGGTGCTGCAAGTATACAGCACCAGTTCCAGCAGTTCAAGTGCAGTATTGGCTGCTTCCTAAATGAATGGTAGAGTGCAGGCAGGGCCTTTTGCTAACCTTGGCATTGCGAACAAGCTGCGGTCAGCTGTGTGCAACTCGCGTCAATCGACGTCAACAACCCGATTAACTTGATGAATTTTCAAATACCACATGACAATAAAGTTCTCCCATTACCAGCCGCCATGCATGCGCAACTTGTCCATTGTAATAAATGGAAAAAGAACTGAGGTATTCCACTTGCCGACGAGAATGAGAGTTTGCCATGGAAATGGCTATGCGTACTTCCTACATGTATGTGGTGTGATGCTTACTCATTACCGTTTACTTACATATTGCTCGCACTTTTTTTTGTGGAAAATCTGTGCCAAGTTAGGTGCGATAGTTTTGTGGGGAAAGTTTTGCGAGGAAATGTTTTGGAGGACTAAAAGCAAATTTAAATAGGTGCGAATCTGGATTCTTGGGTCCGCTACTGTAAATATAACCAAAATAGTACTTTCAAGGAGAACTTACCTTTATTTTAAAACTACAGGACTGCCGAAAGCACGAACTGCTAAAGCACTTTATTATGCGTGCTTGGTTCCTTATCAGTTGATGCACTCAAGGAGTGACGTTTCAAGGCCAGGAAACTTTCCGCTCTTTGGACCATGGAAGGCCTGGTACATCTTTGTTGTTTTCAGCTTCTCATACTGCCGTCTCCAGTAACCACAGAACTTAAATTGCTCTAGTGCGTGCTCTACTGCTTTCATCTTAAAAGGAGCTGTATAGCTTTGGTACCGCCCCATCACAATGCGGCGTCAAGAACACTGTAAACGGTGGAACAAAACAAGTAACAGGAATGGAACGAAGAAACAACGACGGGACACAGACACCTCACAAAATGGTGGATACTTTTGCAAGTCCTCGGCACAAAAGTGACGTAGAGCCTACGCCACTCCTGCGTGTCTTGCCTCTTTTTTTTTTTTTTTTGGCTAGGTGGTGCTGCTGCAAGATGTCTCTTAGTTCAATGTGTGGGAAGGATGAATGGAGGCTTTTGGATGTCTGAGCATACCTTTGAGCTGGAGGAGAGGAACATCAATCTCTCCTGCGAGCAAAGCACACACGCTTTTTTTTTTCCTTGAAGTGTGGAAGGGATGAAAGGAGGGAGATATTCAATGTAGACAGCACGGTCTCAAGCCAGTGAGGGCTTGGAGCTGCCTTTTGCAAAGCATAGAGCAGTATGCACACTTGCTGCCTTCCTTTCTTTTCTCCCTAGCAGTATCAGCAGTGGTCGGGGTATGGGCTGCTTTGGCCTAAACAGCAGCAGAGGGAGCGCTAAAGATTCGTCTGCTTCTGGCACAGTGCGTTGGAGCTCTGAGCTCAATAGGCCACTTTTGTATTACCTTAAGTCACACCCTTTATGGGAAACAACTATAATGACGGAAAATTATTTGTCCATAAGCCAAGCGACATCTTGTATAATTTCACAGCTTAATTTCAAACATCAACACCTATGCGCCCTGAGAAGATGCTCTCAATTTTGATAGTTATTTCTCTTCTGCCACAATAAAACTGCATGTTCGTGGGCGCGCCTGTGTGCAAATAACTAATGCGTAGGTACTGTATATATTTGCAGCCCCGCATACGGCCAGTACTCTTACACATTTTCATTACAATGAGGAAAGCAAGCTCATAATCCCTGCAACGCGTTGCGAAGAGGCAGACTCATGACTCTGAGTCCCTGCATTGATTTGAATACTAGCCACCCCAGCAAACCACCAGAAGAGAAAGAATGAAAGCAAAAGGTTGCGAACGCACAGAATCGGCACTCAGTCTACATTTCCTGCACTGCGCTTCTTGACTGAGCAGCGTGCCTCTTTTAAAGGAAAAAAAAAACCTCGGAGATGCGTGCGAGCAACGTATACACTACGATACTAATGTCACGTGATGGCACACTGAGGACCTGCAAAAATATTCTCCCAGACTCCACAGCAACGAGCATAAGCTATGATGATGATATACCTGAGCACACTATCGCCGCCCTCGTAGCGCATGCGCACAAATGGGCTCGCTAGTTTCAGTAGCACACTAAAGAGGGCACTTGCTACTACTAGCAGACGACTGACAGTAATTTTGGTGGTGCGATGATTATGGGAGAAATAAAATTCAAATTTTTGACAGCCAATGTGGGGATGCAAGCAATATGCAAATCAATGCGGTATGTACTTCAGGCATGTGCATTTTTCGCCTGCTACCACAATTAAGGTGCAACGCGCACTTATTGGTAGCAGGAATACTTATTGTAATGTGCTATAGCTGCGAATGCCATTTGAAGCGAACAATGCTAAAAGTCCGTGTCATGATCACAGCTGACCGCATGCTTTTGTTGATTTATAAATGAAAGAATGGATTCAATCATGAATGCGGTGCACAAGTAATTATATAAGCTGACTGCATTCATGTGGTCAGCTTGCCTTGAATAAATTAATTGCCACTCACGTCAACTAGTGCCAGCATCAAATAGAACCAGCTTCGATGCATGTGCACCATGGTGCAGCTGGCACGAAGCATACACAACTTTTACCAATCGCGACTGAAGTCAGCATGCATCATAATGCGTGAGCGTTTCCTTGACTGGCACTGTTTTCGATGAGTGCAATACCTAGGGGTCACTTCGCCACTATCACAACACAAGCTATCGTCTACTTCCATGTGGTGGAAGCAGCTGCACTATTTCTGCATTGACTGCTGTGGTGGTTCACAGTTTTCTTGAACTTTTCACGAACTGGAGCAGCACGATTTCTGTACATTGTGAAACAAAAGGCGTCGTGCAGAGGGCGCCATGTTACACCAGTGAAACGAAGTACTGCATCACATGAACCAGTTCACCTAGTGTAGGTGAATCGAACGAACCTATTAATGTGATGTTTAGTTTGGTAGGTCTTAGTATCTTGCAAATATTCAAAAATATTTTGGCATAACCTCCTTTGTTGAGATGTTAAGTGCAAATGAAGTTTTATATCTTGAAAATAAAAGTACATTTTGCTGTTGGCAGCTGCATAGCTGTTTTGATGCATTGGGGCATTCTTTTTAAATGCTTAATAAGATGAGTACTCTTCCAGCTCTCAATCGATTGTGTCATAAATGAGAACTGTGATTTCAGCTGCTGTCCAGCGCCGGATTCCGCATGCGGATGTGGCAGTGATCAATAACCGAATCGGAGGCTACTTGAGAGGGGCCCGAGACCGGGATGGCGGCCGCAGGGCCAGAATGAAATAGGCTGTGCTACAGCAGGACAGCGATGTTAACTCTGGCTGCCCACCACAGGAATGTTTTTTTTTATTCTTGAAATAAAATGTGTTAATTTGCATTTTGACTGTTTTGTGTACCTGATTTGTGGGCTGAAGTGACATGGAAAATAATGTCACTTGCTCACCTAATCTGACATTCCAGTTAACTATTACAGTTTATCTGAATATCATTGCCGCCGCTTGCCTTTCCCAGTTCAGGTGCTTAAGCCAACCTAAGAAACTGTAGTAGCATAACAGTTGCTAAGGTTGTCCCAGCCCATTTAGGCAGCCCAAGTTAGGCCGTTGTGGATCCCCTTAGGGCAGCCCACCTGAGCCTGCTGTGGGCCCCATTGAGGAAGCCTACATAGGCTGCCCACATCAACCTGCTGTAGGACCGAATTAGGCTGCCGATGTAGGCAGCCCACAAAATCTGCTGTGGGGCCTACTTAGGCTGCCGATATAGGCAGCCCACATCGGTCTGTTGAGGGAGCTATTTAGGCTGCCGATGTAGGCAGCCCACATCAATCTGCTGTGGGGCCCACTTCGGCTGCCGATGTAGGCAGCCCACATTAATCTGCTGTGGGGCCCACTTAGGCTGCCGATATAGGCAGCCCACATCAGTCTGTTGAGGGGCCAATTTAGGCTGCCGATGTAGGCTGCCCACATCAACCTGCTGTAAAACCCACTTAGGCTGCTGATGTAGGCAGCCCACCCACTTTCGCTGTTGGACCGATTAGTAAATCAGACATTGTGCCCACTTGGGCTGCCCCGATCGGTCCAAAGTGGGACCAATGGGGTAGTTTGGTGGGCTGCCCTCTTTGGGCCTACCGGAGCCCGACTTGCAGAGCCTGCATCGGCCCGACAAACATTGCCCTCATCGGACCCACTAGGGCCCGCACTTGATAGCCCACATTGTGCTACTTGGGAATATGCGCCTACCTCCATATTCTGCGTCAATTTGGCCTAAACAGCGCGCTGAATATTTTGTTTTATATCACCCTTATGAAACGCTTGCGAATACATGCTTATGGTTTTCACCGACCCAAGGTTTGCAAGAATTTGTGTAACACGCGGCTCGTAAAATGCCGCTTTTGTTTTTAGATGAAGTTTGTGAAAGCGATTGCGAAAGTCGATTCGAGCTGAGATTCCTTTGAAGGCGCTTTTCACTTTGTTGTTTCCCAATTGCATGTTCATCGAAAATATCCTCGACTACTAGAGCAGCTGATCTCATGATTTCTCTCAATATTAGGTTCAGCACCATTGAACCTTTCTATTTTTCTTGCACGTGAACTGTTAGTGCTATAAGCAGCTTTAGTCGGAAGGGACAAGAAAACTCTCCATCCAAATTAGCCGCCATAACCTACTGTATAGGAATAATGGAAAAAATATTGAAATAACTACTGAATGCTCTACCAACAACTAATCAGTGTATACATTTGTTCCTTTCTTCGTTCCTGCGTGGTAACTATTCAAACAAGATTTGGAGAGTACGGTGAGAAACAGAACTGCGACAGGCAGCAAACGAGCGCGTGAAAAAAAAAACAATGTTTTTGCTGGCAACTATTTTGAGAGCAATTAAGGAAATACGAAGTGCATCGCGAATAGGCAATTTACAAAAAATGAAGCATGCAAAGCCTCCCTTAATAATATGAACAGCAAGACAGAGTTCGAAATGAAACTATAGTTTATTTACCCAAGCTTGGCTTAATTAGAAACGGACATAAAATATGGGCATGGATACAAATTATATAAAAGTTCCAGGGAGAGGGTTGTTGGCAGCATTGATCACATTTAGCAGGCACAGGGTCCTTGTCGGCTTTGTTCTCATCAAACGAAGCTGTCGAAGGAGTCGCGTTTTTACACAAGCACAACAATGTCGTCTTCATCAGAGTCACTGTAGGAGTCATCAGGACACGAGGCAGACATGATTTCCTCCGCTTTCTTTATCACCATGTTCACAAAAAAGCGCCAGCGCAGGCACACGCTTTGTAGACGGGAACGCATATCAAGTCCATTTTGCGGCGGGAAACAGCCAGGATTCGGCAGGCGTCGATGTAAGTGGCTTCACAATATGCGGTAGTCGGCTGAGAGACGCGCGCAGATGGAACTGAACTATTGTTGCCACCGGCAAAAGGCGATGTTGACTCCATGGCTCGGCAAAAGTTGAGCAGGGACTCGCGAGGCCGCACGACTGAAGCTTGGCTGCAACAAGCCAAGAATGGCTTGTTTCATGAAGCACTACACATTTCATGTGTCGAAGATGGAGAGGGTAGATAAAACAGGACTGGTTTAGGGAAAGCAGAGCCTTTACCCTTTCCTTCTCTAGTCCTGTGGAAGCCCGGCTGTTCGCTCCCGTTATCTTATCTCTACAGAGAGAAAAACATATTCAGAACCAGCTGGTGGTGACCCACTTTTGCTCTCCTGCGAATTACAAACTGACATGGGCTGGAGAGGTCTCTAAGCAGGACAGGTCATGGTTAAAAGCATGTTCAGCACAGGGGAAGATGAAGAATGACGACACCACACGCAAAGCTTTTAATGTAATACCGACGGCCTTGTTTTAACAGAATAACGCGGCTCAAACTACCAAACTGGCACGAAGCACAGTTTCGAATACCTGTCTATAACTTGAGCGTAAATGTATAAACACTGCGCGCGAGCACAAGGCAATGCGCGTTAGTGTCGGCACTGGTACGGTTTGAGGCTGAAATCACATGCGGCAACTTAGAATTCCAAAACCCGAAGCAGAGCAAAGTCTGCGAGTTAAATAGGCGCTTTTCCGGCACTGTGATTCCTTTGGTAGTGCTGGCTCACCGGCAAAACCTATAGTTTTTTACAATTTTATAGTGTATTGACGCGGGGACTTTTAAAGAAAATGGCAAAAAGTTTTTTCTCCCGCCATGCATGAGGAAAAGTTTATTTCGTGCATTTCGGTACGCCGCCTAATATGTGTGCTTGTGTTTTAAAAAAGTAATAATTTGGCTTATAATACTCGGTAGCTGAATTGCAATATTTTAGCTTTTTTAACGCTCGTCATAAAAAACAAAAAATATCGATAGCCGATAGCACCTTTTCCTGCTTTATTTTTTGATGTAGTGGAAGCGTGGGCGAATTAGTGTTACATAGTCAACGCAATATCCTGTTTAAAATTTTGTATAAGAGCATTTCGAAAATGGATTCCAAATAGCATGTTTGCGTTATCCAGAAATATATAGTTATGCCCTATATAAACATTATGCCTTGAGGATTCGTCACAACCGTAACTCAATCCAACGTCTCTGTTTCCTATTTCATACTCTGGTTTTGCGATCTGCAACCATGACATCACTGTTTATGGTATAGTAACTATAATATTCCTAGAAATAATATGAGCAGGCGTAATAGTTGTAGCAGTGGAAAGTGACAGTTCCATTGATCACAAACTCTTAGCTTTATCAAACGTTATTCGTGATAACGAGGAACAAATGAAGTCTATTTCGATCAATAACATCCCTCGTTTTTTTGTTATCTCGGCGTGCCCAGCCTCAGAAGTTGAAGTTCGTAAATTACAAAAGTAAGGAAAAATGCGTGACCGTCAAATTCTTTTTACGTTTGAGAACAGTTCACCTTGCAAAATAAATTCCAAATCGCTACCAAGAGAGGAAGCACCACGCACGCGACCGGAATATTCTCTTGTGCCCTTCAGAGTATGTCCGGCGGCGGAAACAACTAAAAGAGCCGGAGGGAAGTTGAGACAGTTTTGAAGCTACATGTCCAGAAGAATTCGAACTAGGATAATTTTGAACGCGCTGAGGGCGCCCCTTTCTAGTGTCCAATTTTGATCATTTGCATTCTCAATTTCATTATTTGGACGTACGCATTTTGCATTCGCATCCAGTTTATGTTTCTGTATAATTGTGCAGAACAATAGGGTTTACAATTTTTGTTGCTTACTAATAGGCGTCTACCTCCATATTCTGCGTCAATGTGGCCTAAACAGCGCGCTGAATATTTTTTTTATATCACCCTTGGAAGAAACGCTTGCGAATACATTCTTATGGTTTTCACGGACCCAAGGTTTGCAAGAATTTGTGTAACACGCGGCTCGTAAAATGCCGCTTTTGTTTTTAGATGAGGTGTGTGAAAGCGATTGCTAAAGTCGATTCGAGCTGAGATTCCTTTGAAGGCGCTTTTCACTTTGTTGTTTCCCAATTGCATGTTCATCGAAAATATCCTCGACTACTAGAGCAGCTGATCTCATGATTTTCCTCTATATTAGGTTCAGCACCATTGAACCCTTCTATTTTTCCTTGCACGTGAACTGTTAGTGCTATAAGCAGCTTTACTCGGAAGGGACAAGAAAACTCTCCATCCAAATTAGCCTCCATAACCTACTGTATAGGAATAATGGAAACAATATTGAAATTACTACTGAATGCTCTACCAACAATAAATCAGTGTATACATTTGTTCCTTTCTTCGTTCCTGCGTGGTAACTATTGAAACAAGATTTGGAGGGTACGGTGAGAAAAATGACTTCGACAGGCAGCAAACGAGCGCGTGAAAAAAAAGCAATGTTTTTCTGGCAACTATTTTGAGAGCAATTTAGGAAATACGAAGTGCATCGAGAATAGGGAATTTACAAAAAATGAAGCATGCAAAGCCTCCCTTAATAATATGAATAGCAAGAAAGAGTTCGAAATGAAACTATAGTTTATTTACCCAAGCTTGGCCTAATTTGAAACGGACATAAAATATGGGCATGGATACAAATTATATAAAAGTTCCAGGGAGAGGGTTGTTGGCAGTATTGATCACATTTAGCAGGCACAGGGTCCTTGTCGGTTTTGTTCTCATCAAACGAAGCTGTCGGAGGAGTCGCGCTTTTACACAAGCACAACAATGTCGTCTTTATCAGAGTCACAGTAGGAGTCATCAGGACACGAGGCAGACATGATTTCCTCCGCTTTCTTTATCACCATGTTCACGAAAAAGCGCCAGCGCAGGCACACGCTTTGTCGACGGGAACGCATAAGTCCATTTTGCTACGGGAAACAGCCAAAATTCGGCAAGCGTCGATGTAAGTCGCTTCACAATATGCGGTAGTCGGCTGAGAGACGCGCGCAGATGGAACTGAACCATTGTTGCCACCAGCAAAAGGCGATGTTGGCTCCATGACTCGGCAAAAGTTGAGCAGGGACTCGCGAGGCCGCAGGACTGAAGCTTGGCTGCAACAAGCCAAGAATGGCTTGTTTCATGAAGCACTACACATTTCATGTGTCCAAGATGGAGAGGGCAGATAAAACTGGACTGGTTTAAGGAAAGCAGAGTCTTTACCCTTTCCTCCTCTAGACATGTGGAAGCCCGGCTGTTCACTCCCGTTATCTTATCTCTACAGAGAGGAAAACATATTCAGAACCAGCTGGTGGTGACCCACTTTTGCTCTCCTGCGAATTACACAGTGACATGGGCTGGAGAGGCCCTTAAGCAGGACAGGTCATGGTTAATAGCATGTTCAGCACAGGGGAAGAAGAAGAATGATGACACCACATGCAAAGCTCTTAATGTAATACCGACTGCCATGTTTTAACAGAATAACGCGGTCAAACTGGCACTAAGCAAAGTTTCGAATACCCGTCTCTAACTTAAGCGTAAATGTATAAACGGTGTACATGAGCCCAAGGCAATGCGCGTTAGTGTCGGCACTGGTACGGTTTGAGGCTGAGATCACATGCGGCAACTTAGAATTCCAATACCCGAAGCAGAGCAAAGTCTGCGAGTTCAATTAGGCGCTTTTCGCGGCGATTTGATTCCTTTGGTAGTGCTGGCTCACCGGCAAAACCTTTAGTTTTTTTACAATTTTATAGTTTATTGACGCGTGGACTTTTAAAGAAAATGGCAAAATGTTTTTTCTCCCGCCATGCGTGAGTAAATGTTTATTTGGCGCGTGTCGGCACGCCGCTTATTATGTGTGCTTGTGTTTTAAAAAAGTAATAATTTGGCTTATAATACTCGGTAGCTGAATTGCAATATTTTAGCATTTTTAACGCACGTCATAAAAAACAAAAAATATCGATAGCCGTTAGAATCTTTTCCTGCTTTATTTTTTGATGGAGTGGAAGCGTGGGCGAGTTAGTGTTACATAGTCAACACAATATCCTGTTTAAAATTTTGTATAAGAGCATTGCGAAAATGGATTCCAAATAGCAAGTGTGCGTTATCCAGAAATATATAGTTATGCCCTATATAAACATTATGCCTTGAGGATTCGTCACAACCGTAACTCAAATCAACGTCTCTGTATCCTATTTCATACTCTAGTTTTCCGATCTGCAACCATGACATCACTGTTTATGGTATAGTAACTATAATATGCGTAGAAATAATATGAGCAGGCGTAATAGTTGTAGCAGTGGAAAGTGACAGTTCCAGTGATCACAAAATCTTAGCTTTATCAAACGTTATTCGTATATGATAACGAGGAACAAATCAAGTCAATTTCGAGCAATAACACTCTTGTTTTTTTGTTAGCTCGCGCGTGCCCAGCCTCAGAAGTTGAAGTTCGTAAATTACAAAAGTAAGGAAAAATGCGTGACCGCCCTATTGAAAAAAATCTGTATATAGGACCTATTCATATGGGGTTATTGGACATGGGAGTTGTGGGAGTTGAGGGAGTGGTAGGAGTAAAAGGAGTAGTAGGAGTCGCAAGCTATGTGCATTGTCAAATGTGGTCAGCGCCCCTCGTTGTGGGGAAAATGAGGATGCAGGCTAAAAAGACGTTCAGGTACATAAAAAAATGCACGTAAATAAAAAAAATGTAAAAAAGAAAACTTGCCGCACCAGGAATCGAACCATGATCTTACGGATTACACCGTATACCAGCCCAGCACGCTGACCACTACACCATGGCGGCAGATGGCTTGTGTGCTTACATTCTTCGTTTTCTATTGCGATTTTCTGTTTCGCACTTCGCATCTTTTTCTTACGTGCGGTCGTCCTTCGACGATTGCCCTGTAAACACGCTGAGCCTTTTTCTTTTCTATCAATACACATAGGCAATATCATCTATCATTCAAACGTATCAGTGTTTTGCACGTACACCTAAGAATATGCGAATATGGTACGTACTGGCTATTTTTTCGCCGTGTTAGAGCGCATTTTTCTTTCTACTACAGAGATATCTCGTACGGATCCGCTTGTCATATATATGATCTTTTAACTTCCCATGCTGCCAGCGGAGCAGCGGCGGCGTCATTTTACTTCCCATCGCTCCCTTTGAATATGCACACCCTTAAATAAGCATCGCTGTTGATATGCAGCTATCAATGAATGGTTCGGTAGGCGGCGACGTGTGTTTTGAGCTATGCTCGAACATACTTATGTTCATGTGGAAAGGCGAATTTATTCCCTGCACTTCTGTATTGCAGACTCGTCATCAGTTACAGATATGATCGTGCGTCATAAGGTCGGAAGACGTGCAGCGATTGTTGATCGTAATTACCGCATGCGCTCACAGCAGCGCATGCAGAAATCGAAATGTAAAACAAACTTTCATGTTCATTTCATTCAAATTTGATAAAGGCTTTCTTGTTTTTAATTCTTGATTGAATTTAGCGGGGACACCGCATGTGTATATCAAACTTTGCCTTTTCAAACTTCCATAAACAAATCCTGATTAAGGAGCCCATTCAACTCCTGTATCATGGTACACAGGACCTATTCACAACTCCGATAACTCCTAATATATATCCCACATGGGATATACAGGAGATAAAGGAGTCTGAAAAGGAGTAAGAGGACCTATATGCATATCCAGCGCGTCCTCCTACTAGTCCTGAATGCGTCTTTATGGGTCCTTTATGCCCCATTTCGGCTCCTGATTACTCCCATATTATTTCATACAGGACCTATTAAAACCGCAAATAGGTTTTTCCAATAGGGCGTCAAATTCTTTTTATGTTTGAGAAGAGTTGACCTTGCAAAATAAATTACAAATCGCTACCAAGAGAGGAAGCACCACGCACGCGACCGGAATATTCTCTTGTGCACTTCAGAGTATATCCGGCGGCGGAAACAACTAAAAGAGCCGGAGGGAAGTTGAGACAGTTTTGAACCAACATTATCAGAAGAAGAATTCGAACTAGGATAATTTTGAACGCGCTTAGGGCGCCCCTTTCTAGTGTCCAATTTCGACCCTTTGCATTGTCCATTTCATTATTTGGACGTACGTATTTTGCATTCGTATCCAGTTTACGTTTCTGTATAATTATGCAGAACAAATGGGTTTACAATTTTTGTTGCTTACTAATAGGCGTCTACCTCCATATTCTGCGTCAATTTGGCCTAAACAGCGCGCTGAATATTTTTTTATATATCACCCTTGGGAGAAACGTTTGCGAATACATGCTTATGGTTTTCACGGACCCAAGGTTTGCAAGAATTTGTGTAACACGCGGCTCGTAAAATGCCGCTTTTGCTTTTAGATGAAGTGTGTGAAAGCGATTACGAAAGTCGATTCGCCCTGAGAGTCATTTGAAGGTGCTTTTCACTTTGTTGTTTCCCACTTGCATGTTCATTGAAAATATCCTCGACTACTAGAGCAGCTGATCTCATGATTTCCCTCTATATTAGGTTCAGCACCATTGAACACTTCTATTTTTCTTGCACGTGAACTGTTAGTGCTATAAGCCGCTTTACTCGGAAGGGACAAGAAAACTCTCCATCCAAATTAGCCTCCATAATCTACTGTATAGGAATAATGGAAACAATATTGGAATTACTACTGAATGCTCTACCAACAATAAATCAGTGTATACATTTGTTCCTTTCTTCGTTCCTGCGTGGAAACTATTCAAACAAGATTTGGAGGGTACGGTGAGAAAAAGGACTGCGACAGGCAGCAAACGAGCGCGTGAAAAAAAAACAATGTTTTTCTGGCAACTATTTTGAGAGCAATTTAGGAAATACGAAGTGCATCGAGAATAGGCAATTTACAAAAAATGGAGCGCGCAAAGCCTCCTTTAATAATATGAATAGCAAGAAAGAGTTCGAAATGAAACTATAGTTTATTTACCCAAGCTTGGCTTAATTAGCAACGGACATAAAATATGGCCATGGATACAAATTATATACAAGTTCCAGGGAGAGGGTTGTTGGCATCATTGATCACATTTAGCAGGCACAGGGTCCTTGTCGGCTTTGTTCTCATCAAACGAAGCTGTCGAAGGAGTCGCGTTTTTACACAAGCACAACAATGTCGTCTTCATCAGAGTCACTGTAGGAGTCATCAGGACACGAGGCAGACATGATTTCCTCCGCTTTCTTTAGCACCATGTTCACGAAAAAGCGCCAGCGCAGGCACAAGCTTTGTCGACGGGAACGCATCAAGTCCATTTTGCTGCGGGAAACAGCCAGGATTCGGAAGGCGTCTATGTAAGTCGCTTCACGATATGCGGTAGTCGGCTGAGAGACGCGCGCAGATGGAACTGAACCATTGTTGCCACCAGCAAAAGGCGATGTTGACTCCATGACTCGACAAAAGTTGAGCAGAGACTCGCGAGGCCGCACGACTGAAGCTTGGCTGCAACAAGCCAAGAATGGCTTGTTTTATGAAGCACTACACATTTCATGTGTCCAAGATGGAGAGTGTAGATAAAACTGGACTGGTTTAGCGAAAGCAGGGCCTTTACCCTTTCCTTCTCTAGTCGTGTGGAAGCCCGGCTGTTCACTCCCGTTATCTTATCTCTACAGAGAGAAAAACATATTCAGAACCAGCTGGTGGTGACCCACTTTTGCTCTCGTGCGAATTACAAACTGACATGGGCTGGAGAGGTCCCTAAGCAGGACAGGTCATGGTTAAAAGCATATTCAGCAAAGGGGAAGATGAAGAATGACGACACCACACGCAAAGCTCTTAATGTAATACCGACGGCCATGTTTTAACAGAATAACGCGGATCAAACTGGCACTAAGCAAAGTTTCGAATACCCGTCTCTAACTTAAGCGTAAATGTATAAACGGTGCGCATGAGCACAAGGCAATGCGCGTTAGTGTCGGCACTGGTACGGTTTGAGACTGAAATCACATGCGGCAACTTAGAATTCCAAAACCAGAAGCAGAGCAAAGTCTGCGAGTTCAATTAGGCGCTGTTCGCGGCGATTTGATTCCTTTGGTAGTGCTGGCTCACCGGAAAAACCTTTAGTTTTTTTACAATTTTATAGTTTATTGACGCGGGGACTTTTAAAGAAAATGGCAAAATGTTTTTTCTCCCGCCATGCGTGTGTAAAAGTTTATTTGGTGCGTTTCGGCACGCCGCTTATTATGTGTGCTTGTGTTATAATTTGGCTTATAATACTCGGTAGCTGAATTGCAATATTTTAGCATTTTTAACGCACGTCATAAAAAACAAAAAATATCGATAGCCGATAGAATCTTTTCCTGCTTTATTTTTTGATGGAGTGGAAGCGTGGGCGAGTATGTGTTACATAGTCAACACAATATCCTGTTTAAAGTTTTGTATAAGAGCGTTGCGAAAATGGATTCCAAATAGCAAGTGTGCGTTATCCAGAAATATATAGTTATGCCCTATATAAACATTATGCCTTGAGGATTCGTCACAACCGTAACTCAAATCAACGTCTCTGTTTCCCATTTCATAATCTGGTTTTGCGATCTGCAACCATGACATCACTGTTTATGGTATAGTAACTATAATATGCACAGAAAAAATATGAGCAGGCGTAATAGTTGTAGTAGTGTAAAGTGACAGTTCCAGTGATCACAAAATCTTAGCTTTATCAAACGTTATTCGTATATGATAACGAGGAACAAATCAAGTCAATTTCGAGCAATAACACTCTTGTTTTTTTGTTAGCTCGCGCGTGCCCAGCCTCAGAAGTTGAAGTTCGTAAATTACAAAAGTAAGGAAAAATGCGTGACCGCCCTATTGAAAAAAATCTGTATATAGGACCTATTCATATGGGGTTATTGGACATGGGAGTTGTGGGAGTTGAGGGAGTGGTAGGAGTAAAAGGAGTAGTAGGAGTCGCAAGCTATGTGCATTGTCAAATGTGGTCAGCGCCCCTCGTTGTGGGGAAAATGAGGATGCAGGCTAAAAAGACGTTCAGGTACATAAACAAATGCACGTAAATAAAAAAAAAATGTAAAAGAAATCTTGCCGCACCAGGAATCGAACCATGATCTTACGGATTACACCGTATACCAGCCCAGCACGCTAACCACTACACCATGGCGGCAGATGGCGTGTGTGCTTACATTCTTCGTTTTCTATTGCGATTTTCTGTTTCGCACTTCGCATCTTTTTCTTACGTGCGGTCGTCCTTCGACGATTGCCCTGTAAACACGCTGAGCCTTTTTCTTTTCTATCAATACACATAGGCAATATCATCTATCATTCAAACGTATCAGTGTTTTGCACGTACACCTAAGAATATGCGAATATGTTACGTACTGGCTATTTTTTCGCCGTGTTAGAGCGCATTTTTCTTTCTACTACAGAGATATCTCGTACGGATCCGCTTGTCATATATATGATCTTTTAACTTCCCATGCTGCCAGCGGAGCAGCGGCGGCGTCATTTTACTTCCCATCGCTCCCTTTGAATATGCACACCCTTAAATAAGCATCGCTGTTGATATGCAGCTATCAATGAATGGTTCGGTAGGCGGCGACGTGTGTTTTGAGCTATGCTCGAACATACTTATGTTCATGTGGAAAGGCGAATTTATTCCCTGCACTTCCGTATTGCAGACTCGTCATCAGTTACAGATATGATCGTGCGTCATAAGGTCGGAAGACGTGCAGCGATTGTTGATCGTAATTACCGCATGCGCTCACAGCAGCGCATGCAGAAATCGAAATGTAAAACAAACTTTCATGTTCATTTCATTCAAATTTGAAAAAGGCTTTCTTGCTTTTAATTCTTGATTGAGTTTAGCGGGGACACCGCATGTGTATATCAAACTTTGCCTTTTCAAACTTCCATAAACAAATCCTGATTAAGGAGCCCATTCAACTCCTGTATCATGGTACACAGGACCTATTCACAACTCCGATAACTCCTAATATATATCCCACATGGGATATACAGGAGATAAAGGAGTCTGAAAAGGAGTAAGAGGACCTATATGCATATCCAGCGCGTCCTCCTACTAGTCCTGAATGCGTCTTTATGGGTCCTTTATGCCCCATGTCGGCTCCTGCATACTCCCATATTATTTCATACAGGACCTATTAAAACCGCAAATAGGTTTTTCCAATAGGGCGTCAAATTCTTTTTACGTTTGAGAAGAGTTGACCTTGCAAAATAAATTACAAATCGCTACCAAGAGAGGAAGCACCACGCACGCGACCGGAATATTCTCTTGTGCACTTCAGAGTATATCCGGCGGCGGAAACAACTAAAAGCGCCGGAGGGAAGTTGAGAAAGTTTTGAACCTACATTATCAGAAGAACAATTCGAACTAGGATAATTTTGAACGCGCTTAGGGCGCCCCTTTCTAGTGTCCAATTTCGACCCTTTGCATTGTCCATTTCATTATTTGGACGTACGTATTTTGCATTCGTATCCAGTTTACGTTTCTGTATAATTATGCAGAACAATTGGGTTTACAATTTTTGTTGCTTACTAATAGGCGTCTACCTCCATATTCTGCGTCAATTTGGCCTAAGCAGCGCGCTGAATATTTTTTTTATATATCACCCTTGGGAGAAACGTTTGCGAATAGATGCTTATGGTTTTCACGGACCCAAGGTTTGCAAGAATTTGTGTAACACGCGGCTCGTAAAATGCCGCTTTTGTTTTTAGATGAGGTGTGTGAAAGCGATTACGAAAGTCGATTCGCCCTGAGAGTCATTTGAAGGTGCTTTTCACTTTGTTGTTTCCCACTTGCATGTTCATTGAAAATATCCTCGACTACTAGAGCAGCTGATCTCATGATTTCCCTCTATATTAGGTTCAGCACCATTGAACACTTCTATTTTTCTTGCACGTGAACTGTTAGTGCTATAAGCCGCTTTACTCGGAAGGGACAAGAAAACTCTCCATCCAAATTAGCCTCCATAACCTACTGTATAGGAATAATGGAAACAATATTGGAATTACTACTGAATGCTCTACCAACAATAAATCAGTGTATACATTTGTTCCTTTCTTCGTTCCTGCGTGGTAACTATTCAAACAAGATTTGGAGGGTACGGTGAGAAAAAGGACTGCGACAGGCAGCAAACGAGCGCGTGAAAAAAAAACAATGTTTTTCTGGCAACTATTTTGAGAGCAATTTAGGAAATACGAAGTGCATCGAGAATAGGCAATTTACAAAAAATGGAGCGCGCAAAGCCTCCCTTAATAATATGAATAGCAAGAAAGAGTTCGAAATGAAACTATAGTTTATTTACCCAAGCTTGGCTTAATTAGAAACGGACATAAAATATGGCCATGGATACAAATTATATACAAGTTCCAGGGAGAGGGTTGTTGGCAGCATTGATCACATTTAGCAGGCACAGGGTCCTTGTCGGCTTTGTTCTCATCAAACGAAGCTGTCGAAGGAGTCGCGTTTTTACACAAGCACAACAATGTCGTCTTCATCAGAGTCACTGTAGGAGTCATCAGGACACGAGGCAGACATGATTTCCTCCGCTTTCTTTAGCACCATGTTCACGAAAAAGCGCCAGCGCAGGCACAAGCTTTGTCGACGGGAACGCATCAAGTCCATTTTGCTGCGGGAAACAGCCAGGATTCGGAAGGCGTCTATGTAAGTCGCTTCACGATATGCGGTAGTCGGCTTAGAGACGCGCGCAGATGGAACTGAACCATTGTTGCCACCAGCAAAAGGCGATGTGGACCCCATGACTCGGCAAAAGTTGAGCAGAGACTCGCGAGGCCGCACGACTGAAGCTTGGCTGCAACAAGCCAAGAATGGCTTGTTTTATGAAGCACTACACATTTCATTTGTCCAAGATGGAGAGTGTAAATAAAACTGGACTGGTTTAGGGAAAGCAGAGCCTTTATCCTTTCCTTCTCTAGTCCTGTGGAAGCCCGGCTGTTCACTCCCGTTATCTTATCTCTACAGAGAGAAAAACATATTCAGAACCAGCTGGTGGTGACGCACTTTTGCTCTCGTGCGAATTACAAACTGACATGGGCTGGAGAGGCCCCTAAGCAGGACAGGTCATGGTTAAAAGCTTGTTCAGCACACGGAAAGAAGAAGAATGACACCACACGCAAAGCTCTTAATGTAATACCGACGGCCATGTTTTAACAGAATAACGCGGCTCAAGCTGCCAAACTGGCACTAAGCACAGTTTCGAATACCTGTCTATAACTTAAGCGTAAATATATAAACTGTGCGCATGAGCACAAGGCAATGCGCGTTAATGTCGGCACTGGTACGGTTTGAGGCTGAAATCCCATTCGGCAACTTAGAATTCCAAAACCCGAAGCAGAGCAAAGTCTGCGAGTTAAATAAGGCGCTTTTCGCGGCGCTGTGATTCCTTTGGTAGTGCTGGCTCACCGGTAAAACCTTTAGTTTTTTTTTACAATTTTATAGTTTATTGACGCGTGGACTTTTAAAGAAAATGACAAAACGATTTTTCTCCCGCCATGCGTGAGTAAAAGTTTATTTGGTGCGTTTCTGCACGCCGCTTATTATGTGAGCTTGTGTTTTAAAAAAGTAATAATTTGGCTTATAATACTCGGTAGCTGAATTGCAATATTTAGCATTTTTAATGCTCGTCATAAAAAACAAAAAATATCGATAGCCGATAGCATCTTTTCCTGCTTTATTTTTTGATGGGGTGGAAGCGTGGGCGAGATAGTGTTACATAGTCAACGCAATATCCTGTTTAAAATTTTGTATAAGAGCATTGCGAAAATGTATTCCAAATAGCAAGTGTGCGTTATCCAGAAATTCATAGTTATGCCCTATATAAACATTATGCCTTGAGGATTCGTCACAACCGTAACTCAAATCAGCGTCTCTGTTTCCTATTTCATACTCTGGTTTTCCGATCTGCAACCATGACATCACTGTTTATGGTATAGTAACTATAATATGCGTAGAAATAATATGAACAGGCGTAATAGTTGTAGCTGTGGAAAGTGACAGTTCCAGTGATCACAAAATCTTAGCTTTATCAAACGTTATTCGTATATGATAACGAGAAACAATTTAAGTCAATTTCGAGCAATAACATCCCTTGTTTTTTTTGTTAGCTCGCGCGTGCCCAGCCTCAGAAGTTGAAGTTCGTAAATTACAAAAGTAAGGAAAAATGCGTGACCGTCAAATTCTTTTTACGTTTGAGAAGAGTTGACCTTGCAAAATTAATTCCAAATCGCTACCAAGAGAGGAAGCACCACGCACGCGAACGGAATATTCTCTAGTGCACTTCACAGTATGTCCGGCGGCGGAAACACATAAAAGAGCCGGAGGGAAGTTGAGACAGTTTCGAAGCTACATGTCCAGAAGAATTCGAACTAGGATAATTTTGAACGCGCTTAGGGCGCCCCTTTCTAGTGTCGAATTTCGATCCTTTGCAATGTCAATTCCATTATTTAGACGTATGTTATGTTGCATTCGCATCCAGTTTATGTTTCTGTATATTTGTGCAGAACAATTGGGTTTACATTTATTGTTGCTTACATATAGGCGCCTACCTCCATATTCTGTTTCAATTTGGCCTAACCAGCGCTGAATAATTTTTTTTTATATCACCCTTGGGAGAAACGCTTGCGAATACATGCTTATGGTTTTCACCGACCCAAGGTTTGCAAGAATTTGTGTAACACGCGGCTCGTAAAATGCCGCTTTTGTTTATACATGAGGTTTGTGAAAGCGATTGCGAAAGTCGATTCGACCTGAGAGTCCTTTGAAGGTGCTTTTCACTTTGTTGTTTCCCACTTGCATGCTCATCGAAAATATCCTCGACTACTAGAGCAGCTGATCCCATAATTTTCCTCTATATTAGGTTCAGCACCATTGAACCCTTCTATTTTTCTTGCACGTGAACTGTTAGTGCTATAAGCAGCTTTACTCGGAAGGGACAAAAAAAACTCTCCATCCAAATTAGCCTCCATAACCTACTGTATAGGAATAATGGAAACAATATTGAAATTACTACTGAATGCTCTACCAACAATAAATCAGTGTATACATTTGTTCCTTTCTTCGTTCCTGCGTGTTAACTATTCAAACAAGATTTTGAGGGTACGGTGAGAAAAAGGACTGCGACAGGCAGCAAACGAGCGCGTGAAAAAAAAAAAACAATGTTTTTCTGGCAACTATTTTGAGAGCAATTTAGGAAATACGAAGTGCATCGAGAATAGGCAATTTACAAAAAATGAAGCGCGCAAAGCCTCCCTTAATAATATGAATAGCAAGAAAGAGTTCGAAATGAAACTATAGTCTATTTACCCAAGCTTGGCTTAATTAGAAACGGACATAAAATATGACCATGGATACAAATTATATAAAAGTTCCAGGGAGAGGGTTGTTGGCAGCATTGATCACATTTAGCAGGCACAGGGTCCTTGTCGGCTTTGTTCTCATCAAACGAAGCTGTCGAAGGAGTCGCGTTTTTACACAAGCACAACAATGTCGTCTTCATCAGAGTCACTGTAGGAGTCATCAGGACACGAGGCAGACATGATTTCCTCCGCTTTCTTTATCACCATGTTCACGAAAAAGCGCCAGCGCAGGCACACGCTTTGTCGACGGGAACGCATCAAGTCCATTTTGCTACGGGAAACAGCCAGGATTCGGCAGGCGTCGATGTAAGTCGCTTCACAATATGCGGTAGTCGGCTGAGAGGCGCGCGCAGATGGAACTGAACCATTTTTGCCACCAGCAAAAGGCGATGTTGACTCCATGACTCGGCAAAAGTTGAGCAGGGACTCGCGAGGCCGCACGACTGAAGCTTGGTTGCAACAAGCCAAAAATGGCTTGTTTCATGAAGCACTACACATTTCATGTGTCCAAGATGGAGGGGGTAGATAAAACTGGACTGCTTTAGGGAAAGCAGAGTCTTTACCCTTTCCTCCTCTAGACGTGTGTAAGCCCGGCTGTTCACTCCCGTTTTCTTATCTCTACAGAGAGAAAAACATATTCAGAACCAGCTGGTGGCGACCCACTTTTGCTCTCGTGCGAATTAGAGACTGAGATGGGCTGGAGAGGTCCCTAAGCAGGACAGGTCATGGTTAAAAGCATGTTCAGCACATGGGAAGAAGAAGAATGACGACATCACACGCCAAACTCTTAGCGTAATACCGACGGCCATGTTTTAACAGAATAACGCGGCTCAAACTGGCACTAAGCAAAGTTTCGAATACCCGTCTCTAACTTAAGCGTAAATGTATAAACGGTGCGCATGAGCACAAGGCAATGCGCGTTAGTGTCGGCACTGGTACGATCTGAGGCTGAAATCACATGCGGCAACTTAGAATTCCAAAACCCGAAGCAGAGCAAAGTCTGCGAGTTCGATTAGGCGCTTTTCGCGGCGCTGTGATTCCTTTGGTAGTGCTGAATCACCGGCAAAACCTTTAGTTTTTTTACAATTTTATAGTTTATTGACGCGTGCACTTTTAAAGAAAATGGCAAAACGATTTTTCTCCCGCCATGCGTGAGTAAAAGTTTATTTGGTGCGTTTCGGCACGACGCTTATTATGTGAGCTTGTGTTTTAAAAAAGTGATAATTTGGCTTATAATACTCGGTAGCTGAATTGCAATATTTAGCATTTTTAATGCTCGTCATAAAAAACAAAAAATATCGATAGCCGATAGCATCTTTTCCTGCTTTATTTTTTGATGGAGTGGAAGCGTGGGCGAGATAGTGTTACATAGTCAACGCAATATCCTGTTTAAAATTTTGTATAAGAGCATTGCGAAAATGTATTCCAAATAGCAAGTGTGCGTTATCCAGAAATACATAGTTATGCCCTATGTAAACATTATGCCTTGAAGATTCGTCACAACCGTAACTCAAATCAACGTCTCTGTATCCTATTTCATACTCTGGTTTTCCGATCTGCAACCATAACATCACTGTTTATGGTATAGTAACTATAATATGCGTAGAAATAATATGACCAGGCGTAATAGTTGTAGCAGTGGAAAGTGACAGTTCCAGTGATCACAAAATCTTAGCTTTATCAAATGTTATTCGTATATGATAACGAGAAACAATTTAAGTCAATTTCGAGCAATAACATCCCTTGTTTTTTTTGTTAGCTCGCGCGTGCCCAGCCTCAGAAGTTGAAGTTCATAAATTACAAAAGTAAGGAAAAATGCGTGACCGTCAAATTCTTTTTACGTTTGAGAAGAGTTGACCTTGCAAAATAAATTCCAAATCGCTACCAAGAGAGGAGGCACCACGCACGCGAACGGAATATTCTCTTGTGCACTTCAAAGTATGTCCGGCGGCGGAAACAACTAAAAGAGCCGGAGGGAAGTTGAGACAGTTTCGAAGCTACATGTCCAGCAGAATTCCAACTAGGATAATTTTGAACGCGCTTAGGGCGCCCCTTTCTAGTGTCCAATTTCGATCCTTTGCAATGTCAATTCCATTATTTAGACGTATGTAATGTTGCATTCGCATCCAGTTTATGTTTCTGTATATTTGTGCAGAACAATTGGGTTTACATTTATTGTTGCTTACTTATAGGCGCCTACCTCCATATTCTGCGTCAATTTGGCCTAACCAGCGCGCTGAATAATTTTTTTATATCACCCTTTGGAGAAAGGCTTGCGAATACATGCTTATGGTTTTCACCGACCCAAGGTTTGCAAGAATTTGTGTAACACGCGGCTCGTAAAATGCCGCTTTTGTTTTTAGATGAGGTGTGTGAAAGCGATTGGTAAAGTCGATTCGAGCTGAGATTCCTATGAAGGCGCTTTTCACTTTGTTCTTTCCCAATTGCATGTTCATCGAAAATATCCTCGACTACTAGAGCAGCTGATCTCATAAATTTCCTCTATATTAGGTTCAGCACCATTGAACCCTTCTATTTTTCTTGCACGTGAACTGTTAGTGCTATAAGCAGCTTTACTCGGAAGGGACAAGAAAACTCTCCATCCAAATTAGCCTCCATAACCTACTGTATAGGAATAATGGAAACAATATCGAAATTACTACTGAATGCTCTACCAACAATAAATCAGTGTATACATTTGTTCCTTTCTTCGTTCCTGCGTGTTAACTATTCAAACAAGATTTGGAGGGTACAGTGAGAAAAAGGACTGCGACAGGCAGCAAACGAGCGCGTGAAAAAAAAAAAACAATGTTTTTCTGGCAACTATTTTGAGAGCAATTTAGGAAATACGAAGTGCATCGAGAATAGGCAATTTACAGAAAATGAAGCGCGCAAAGCCTCCCTTAATAATATGAATAGCAAGAAAGAGTTCGAAATGAAACTATAGTTTATTTACCCAAGCTTGGCTTAATTAGAAACGGACATAAAATATGGCCATGGATACAAATTATATAAAAGTTCCAGGGAGAGGGTTGTTGGCAGCATTGATCACATTTAGCAGGCACAGGGTCCTTGTCGGCTTTGTTCTCATCAAACGAAGCTGTCGAAGGAGTCGCGTTTTTACACAAGCACAACAATGTCGTCTTCATCAGAGTCACTGTAGGAGTCATCAGGACACGAGGCAGACATGATTTCCTCCGCTTTCTTTATCACCATGTTCACGAAAAAGCGCCAGCGCAGGCACACGCTTTGTCGACGGGAACGCATCAGTCCATTTTGCTACGGGAAACAGCCAGGATTCGGCAGGCGTCGATGTAAGTCGCTTCACAATATGCGGTAGTCGGCTGAGAGGCGCGCGCAGATGGAACTGAACCATTTTTGCCACCAGCAAAAGGCGATGTTGACTCCATGACTCGGCAAAAGTTGAGCAGGGACTCGCGAGGCCGCACGACTGAAGCTTGGTTGCAACAAGCCAAAAATGGCTTGTTTCATGAAGCACTACGCATTTCATGTGTCCAAGATGGAGGGGGTAGATAAAACTGGACTGCTTTAGGGAAAGCAGAGTCTTTACCCTTTCCTCCTCTAGACGTGTGTAAGCCCGGCTGTTCACTCCCGTTATCTTATCTCTACAGAGAGAAAAACATATTCAGAACCAGCTGGTGGTGACTCACTTTTGCTCTCCTGCGAATTACAGAGTGACATGGGCTGGAGAGGCCCCTAAGCAGGACAGGTCATGGTTAAAAGCATGTTCAGCACAGGGGAAGAAGAAGAATGACGACGCCACACGCAAAACTCTTAACGTATTACCGACGGCCATGTTTTAACAGAATAACGCGGCTCAAACTACCAAACTGGCACTAAGCACAGTTTCGAATACCTGTCTATAACTTAAGCGTAAATGTATAAACTATGCGCATGAGCACAAGGCAATGCGCGTTAATGTCGGCACTGCTACGGCTTGAGGCTGAAATCCCATTCGGCAACTTAGAATTCCAAAACCCGAAGCAGAGCAAAGTCTGCGAGTTAAATAAGGCGCTTTTCGCGGCGCTGTGATTCCTTTGGTAGTGCTGGCTCACCGGTAAAACCTTTAGTTTTTTTTACAATTTCATAGTTTATTGACGCGTGGACTTTTAAAGAAAATGACAAAACGATTTTTCTCCCGCCATGCGTGAGTAAAAGTGTATTTGGTGCGTTTCGGTACCCCGCTTATTATGTGAGCTTGTGTTTTAAAAAAGTAATAATTTGGTTATAACACTCGGTAGCTGAATTGCAATATTTTAGCATTTTTAACGCACGTCATAAAAAACAAAAAAATATCGATAGCCGATAGCATCTTTTCCTGCTTTATTTTTTGATGAAGTGGAAGCGTGGGCGAGTTAGTGTTACATAGTCAACGCAATATCCTGTTTAAAATTTTGTATAAGAGCATTGCGAAAATGTATTCCAAATAGCAAGTGTGCGTTATCCAGAAATATATAGTTATGCCCTATATAAACATTATGCCTTGAGGATTCATCACAACCGTAACTAAAATCAACGTCTCTGTTTCCTATTTCATACTCTGGTTTTCCGATCTGCAACCATGACATCACTGTTTATGGTATAGTAATTGTAATATGCGTAGAAATAATATGAACAGGCGTAATAGTTGTAGCAGTGGAAAGTGACAGTTCCAGTGATCACAAAATCTTAGCTTTATCAAACGTTATTCGTATATGATAACGATGAACAATTTAAGTCAATTTCGAGCAATAACATCCCTTGTTTTTTTGTTAGCTCGCGCGCGCCCAGCCTCAGAAGTTGAAGTTCGTAAATTACAAAAGTAAGGAAAAATGCGTGACCGTCAAATTCTTTTTACGTTTGAGAAGAGTTGACCTTGCAAAATAAATTCCAAATCGCTACCAAGACAGGAAGCACCACGCACGCGACCGGAATATTCTGTTGTGCACTTCAGAGTATGTCCGGCGGCGGAAACAACTAAAAGAGCCGGAGGGAAGTTGAGACAGTTTCGAAGCTACATGTCCAGAAGAAGAATTCGAACTAGGATAATTTCGAGCGCGCTTAGGGCGCCCCTTTCTAGTGTCCAATTTCGATCCTTCGCATTGTCAATTCCATTATTTAGACGTATGTAATTTTGCATTCGCATGCAGCTTATGTTTCTGTATATTTGTGCAGAACAATTGGGTTTACATTTATTGTTGCTTACTAATAGGCGCCTACCTCCATATTCTGCGTCAATTTGGCCTAACCAGCGCACTGAACAATTTTTTTATATCACCCTTGGGAGAAACGCTTGCGAATACATGCTTATGGTTTTCACCGACCCAAGGTTTGCAAGAATTTGTGTAACACGTGGCTCGTAAAATGCCGCTTTTGTTTTTAGATGAGGTGTGTGAAAGCGATTGCTAAAGCCGATTCGAGCTGAGATTCCTTTGAAGGCGCTTTTCACTTTGTTGTTTCCCAATTGCATGTTCATCGAAAATATCCTCGACTACTATAGCAGCTGATCTCATGATTTTCCTCTATATTAGGTTCAGCACCATTGAACCCTCTATTTTTCTTGCACGTGAACTGTTAGTGCTATAAGCAGCTTTACTCGGAAGGGACAAGAAAACTCTCCATCCAAACTAGCCTCCATAACCTACTGTATAGGAATAATGGAAACAATATTGAAATTACTACTGAATGCTCTACCAACAATAAATCAGTGTATACATTTGTTCCTTTCTTCGTTCCTGCGTGGTAACTATTCAAACAAGATTTGGAGGGTACGGTGAGAAAAAGGACTGCGACAGGCAGCAAACGAGCGCGTGAAAAAAAAAAAACAATGTTTTTCTGGCAACTATTTTGAGAGCAATTTAGGAAATACGAAGTGCATCGAGAATAGGCAATTTACAAAAAATGAAGCATGCAAAGCCTCCCTTAATAATATGAATAGCAAGAAAGAGTTCGAAATGAAACTATAGTTTATTTACCCAAGCTTGGCTTAATTAGAAACGAACATAAAATATGGCCATGGATACAAATTATATACAAGTTCCAGGGAGAGCGTTGTTGGCAGCATTGATCACATTTAGCAGGCACAGGGTCCTTGTCGGCTTCGCTCTCATCAAACGAAGCTGTCGAAGGAGTCGCGTTTTTACACAAGCACAACAATGTCGCCTTCATCAGAGTCACTGTAGGAGTCATCAGGACACGAGGCAGACATGATTTCCTCCGCTTTCTTTATCACCATGTTCACGAAAAGGCGCCAGCGCAGGCACACGCTTTGTCGACGGGAACGCATCACGTCCATTTTGCTGCGGGAAACAGCGAGGATTCGGCAGGCGTCGATGTAAGTCGCTTCACAATATGCGGTAGTCGGCTGAGAGACGCGCGCAGATTGAACTGAACCATTGTTGCCACCAGCAAAAGGCGATGTTGACTCCATGACTCGACAAAAGTTGAGCAGGGACTCGCGAGGCCGCACAACTGAAGCCTGGCTGCAACAAGCCAAGAATGGCTTGTTTTATGAAGCACTACACATTTCATGTGTCCAAGATGGAGAGTGTAGATAAAACTGGACTGGTTTAGGGAAAGCAGAGTCTTTGCCCTTTCCTCCTCTAGACATGTGGAAGCCCGGCTGTTCACTCCCGTTATCTTATCTCTACAGAAAGAAAAACATATTCAGAACCAGCTGGTGGTGACTCACTTTTGCTCTCCTGCGAATTACAGAGTGACATGGGCTGGAGAGGCCCCTAAGCAGGACAGGTCATGGTTAAAAGCATGTTCAGCACAGGGGAAGAAGAAGAATGACGACACCACACGCAAAACTCTTAACGTAATACCGACGGCCATGTTTTAACAGAATAACGCGGCTCAAACTACCAAACTGGCACTAAGCACAGTTTTGAATACCTGTCTATAACTTAAGCGTAAATGTATAAACTATGCGCATGAGCACAAGGCAATGCGCGTTATTGTCGGCACTGGTACGGTTTGAGGCTGAAATCCCATTCGGCAAATTAGAATTCCAAAACCCGAAGCAGAGCAAAGTCTGCGAGTTAAATAAGGCGCTTTTCGCGGCGCTGTGATTCCTTTGGCAGTGCTGGCTCACCGGTAAAACCTTTAGTTTTTTTTACAATTTTATAGTTTATTGACGCGTGGACTTTTAAAGAAAATGACAAAACGATTTTTCTCCCGCCATGCGTGAGTAAAAGTTTATTTGTTGCGTTTCGGCACGCCGCCTATTATGTGAGCTTGTGTTTTAAAAAAGTGATAATTTGGCTTATAATACTCGGTAGCTGAATTGCAATATTTAGCATTTTTAATGCTCGTCATAAAAGACAAAAAATATCGATAGCCGATAGCATCTTTTCCTGCTTTATTTTTTGATGGAGTGGAAGCGTGGGCGAGATAGTGTTACATAGTCGCGCAATATCCTGTTTAAAATTTTGTATAAGAGCATTGCGAAAATATATTCCAAATGGCAAGTGTGCGTTATCCAGAAACACATAGTTATGCCCTATATAAACATTATGCCTTGAGGATTCGTCACAACCGTAACTCAAATCAACGTCTCTGTTTCCTATTTCATACTCTGGTTTTCCGATCTGCAACCATGACATCACTGTTTATGGTATAGTAACTATAATATGCGTAGAAATAATATGAACAGGCGTAATAGTTGTAGCTGTGGAAAGTGACAGTTCCAGTGATCACAAAATCTTAGCTTTATCAAACGTTATTCGTATATGATAACGAGAAACAATTTAAGTCAATTTCGAGCAATAACATCCCTTGTTTTTTTTGTTAGCTCGCGCGTGCCCAGCCTCAGAAGTTGAAGTTCGTAAATTACAAAAGTAAGGAAAAATGCGTGACCGTCAAATTCTTTTTACGTTTGAGAAGAGTTGACCTTGCAAAATTAATTCCAAATCGCTACCAAGAGAGGAAGCACCACGCACGCGAACGGAATATTCTCTAGTGCACTTCACAGTATGTCCGGCGGCGGAAACACATAAAAGAGCCGGAGGGAAGTTGAGACAGTTTCGAAGCTACATGTCCAGAAGAATTCGAACTAGGATAATTTTGAACGCGCTTAGGGCGCCCCTTTCTAGTGTCGAATTTCGATCCTTTGCAATGTCAATTCCATTATTTAGACGTATGTTATGTTGCATTCGCATCCAGTTTATGTTTCTGTATATTTGTGCAGAACAATTGGGTTTACATTTATTGTTGCTTACATATAGGCGCCTACCTCCATATTCTGTTTCAATTTGGCCTAACCAGCGCTGAATAATTTTTTTTTATATCACCCTTGGGAGAAACGCTTGCGAATACATGCTTATGGTTTTCACCGACCCAAGGTTTGCAAGAATTTGTGTAACACGCGGCTCGTAAAATGCCGCTTTTGTTTATACATGAGGTTTGTGAAAGCGATTGCGAAAGTCGATTCGACCTGAGAGTCCTTTGAAGGTGCTTTTCACTTTGTTGTTTCCCACTTGCATGCTCATCGAAAATATCCTCGACTACTAGAGCAGCTGATCCCATAATTTTCCTCTATATTAGGTTCAGCACCATTGAACCCTTCTATTTTTCTTGCACGTGAACTGTTAGTGCTATAAGCAGCTTTACTCGGAAGGGACAAAAAAAACTCTCCATCCAAATTAGCCTCCATAACCTACTGTATAGGAATAATGGAAACAATATTGAAATTACTACTGAATGCTCTACCAACAATAAATCAGTGTATACATTTGTTCCTTTCTTCGTTCCTGCGTGTTAACTATTCAAACAAGATTTTGAGGGTACGGTGAGAAAAAGGACTGCGACAGGCAGCAAACGAGCGCGTGAAAAAAAAAAACAATGTTTTTCTGGCAACTATTTTGAGAGCAATTTAGGAAATACGAAGTGCATCGAGAATAGGCAATTTACAAAAAATGAAGCGCGCAAAGCCTCCCTTAATAATATGAATAGCAAGAAAGAGTTCGAAATGAAACTATAGTCTATTTACCCAAGCTTGGCTTAATTAGAAACGGACATAAAATATGACCATGGATACAAATTATATAAAAGTTCCAGGGAGAGGGTTGTTGGCAGCATTGATCACATTTAGCAGGCACAGGGTCCTTGTCGGCTTTGTTCTCATCAAACGAAGCTGTCGAAGGAGTCGCGTTTTTACACAAGCACAACAATGTCGTCTTCATCAGAGTCACTGTAGGAGTCATCAGGACACGAGGCAGACATGATTTCCTCCGCTTTCTTTATCACCATGTTCACGAAAAAGCGCCAGCGCAGGCACACGCTTTGTCGACGGGAACGCATCAAGTCCATTTTGCTACGGGAAACAGCCAGGATTCGGCAGGCGTCGATGTAAGTCGCTTCACAATATGCGGTAGTCGGCTGAGAGGCGCGCGCAGATGGAACTGAACCATTTTTGCCACCAGCAAAAGGCGATGTTGACTCCATGACTCGGCAAAAGTTGAGCAGGGACTCGCGAGGCCGCACGACTGAAGCTTGGTTGCAACAAGCCAAAAATGGCTTGTTTCATGAAGCACTACACATTTCATGTGTCCAAGATGGAGGGGGTAGATAAAACTGGACTGCTTTAGGGAAAGCAGAGTCTTTACCCTTTCCTCCTCTAGACGTGTGTAAGCCCGGCTGTTCACTCCCGTTTTCTTATCTCTACAGAGAGAAAAACATATTCAGAACCAGCTGGTGGCGACCCACTTTTGCTCTCGTGCGAATTAGAGACTGAGATGGGCTGGAGAGGTCCCTAAGCAGGACAGGTCATGGTTAAAAGCATGTTCAGCACATGGGAAGAAGAAGAATGACGACATCACACGCCAAACTCTTAGCGTAATACCGACGGCCATGTTTTAACAGAATAACGCGGCTCAAACTGGCACTAAGCAAAGTTTCGAATACCCGTCTCTAACTTAAGCGTAAATGTATAAACGGTGCGCATGAGCACAAGGCAATGCGCGTTAGTGTCGGCACTGGTACGATCTGAGGCTGAAATCACATGCGGCAACTTAGAATTCCAAAACCCGAAGCAGAGCAAAGTCTGCGAGTTCGATTAGGCGCTTTTCGCGGCGCTGTGATTCCTTTGGTAGTGCTGAATCACCGGCAAAACCTTTAGTTTTTTTACAATTTTATAGTTTATTGACGCGTGCACTTTTAAAGAAAATGGCAAAACGATTTTTCTCCCGCCATGCGTGAGTAAAAGTTTATTTGGTGCGTTTCGGCACGACGCTTATTATGTGAGCTTGTGTTTTAAAAAAGTGATAATTTGGCTTATAATACTCGGTAGCTGAATTGCAATATTTAGCATTTTTAATGCTCGTCATAAAAAACAAAAAATATCGATAGCCGATAGCATCTTTTCCTGCTTTATTTTTTGATGGAGTGGAAGCGTGGGCGAGATAGTGTTACATAGTCAACGCAATATCCTGTTTAAAATTTTGTATAAGAGCATTGCGAAAATGTATTCCAAATAGCAAGTGTGCGTTATCCAGAAATACATAGTTATGCCCTATGTAAACATTATGCCTTGAAGATTCGTCACAACCGTAACTCAAATCAACGTCTCTGTATCCTATTTCATACTCTGGTTTTCCGATCTGCAACCATAACATCACTGTTTATGGTATAGTAACTATAATATGCGTAGAAATAATATGACCAGGCGTAATAGTTGTAGCAGTGGAAAGTGACAGTTCCAGTGATCACAAAATCTTAGCTTTATCAAATGTTATTCGTATATGATAACGAGAAACAATTTAAGTCAATTTCGAGCAATAACATCCCTTGTTTTTTTTGTTAGCTCGCGCGTGCCCAGCCTCAGAAGTTGAAGTTCATAAATTACAAAAGTAAGGAAAAATGCGTGACCGTCAAATTCTTTTTACGTTTGAGAAGAGTTGACCTTGCAAAATAAATTCCAAATCGCTACCAAGAGAGGAGGCACCACGCACGCGAACGGAATATTCTCTTGTGCACTTCAAAGTATGTCCGGCGGCGGAAACAACTAAAAGAGCCGGAGGGAAGTTGAGACAGTTTCGAAGCTACATGTCCAGCAGAATTCCAACTAGGATAATTTTGAACGCGCTTAGGGCGCCCCTTTCTAGTGTCCAATTTCGATCCTTTGCAATGTCAATTCCATTATTTAGACGTATGTAATGTTGCATTCGCATCCAGTTTATGTTTCTGTATATTTGTGCAGAACAATTGGGTTTACATTTATTGTTGCTTACTTATAGGCGCCTACCTCCATATTCTGCGTCAATTTGGCCTAACCAGCGCGCTGAATAATTTTTTTATATCACCCTTTGGAGAAAGGCTTGCGAATACATGCTTATGGTTTTCACCGACCCAAGGTTTGCAAGAATTTGTGTAACACGCGGCTCGTAAAATGCCGCTTTTGTTTTTAGATGAGGTGTGTGAAAGCGATTGGTAAAGTCGATTCGAGCTGAGATTCCTATGAAGGCGCTTTTCACTTTGTTCTTTCCCAATTGCATGTTCATCGAAAATATCCTCGACTACTAGAGCAGCTGATCTCATAAATTTCCTCTATATTAGGTTCAGCACCATTGAACCCTTCTATTTTTCTTGCACGTGAACTGTTAGTGCTATAAGCAGCTTTACTCGGAAGGGACAAGAAAACTCTCCATCCAAATTAGCCTCCATAACCTACTGTATAGGAATAATGGAAACAATATCGAAATTACTACTGAATGCTCTACCAACAATAAATCAGTGTATACATTTGTTCCTTTCTTCGTTCCTGCGTGTTAACTATTCAAACAAGATTTGGAGGGTACAGTGAGAAAAAGGACTGCGACAGGCAGCAAACGAGCGCGTGAAAAAAAAAAAACAATGTTTTTCTGGCAACTATTTTGAGAGCAATTTAGGAAATACGAAGTGCATCGAGAATAGGCAATTTACAGAAAATGAAGCGCGCAAAGCCTCCCTTAATAATATGAATAGCAAGAAAGAGTTCGAAATGAAACTATAGTTTATTTACCCAAGCTTGGCTTAATTAGAAACGGACATAAAATATGGCCATGGATACAAATTATATAAAAGTTCCAGGGAGAGGGTTGTTGGCAGCATTGATCACATTTAGCAGGCACAGGGTCCTTGTCGGCTTTGTTCTCATCAAACGAAGCTGTCGAAGGAGTCGCGTTTTTACACAAGCACAACAATGTCGTCTTCATCAGAGTCACTGTAGGAGTCATCAGGACACGAGGCAGACATGATTTCCTCCGCTTTCTTTATCACCATGTTCACGAAAAAGCGCCAGCGCAGGCACACGCTTTGTCGACGGGAACGCATCAGTCCATTTTGCTACGGGAAACAGCCAGGATTCGGCAGGCGTCGATGTAAGTCGCTTCACAATATGCGGTAGTCGGCTGAGAGGCGCGCGCAGATGGAACTGAACCATTTTTGCCACCAGCAAAAGGCGATGTTGACTCCATGACTCGGCAAAAGTTGAGCAGGGACTCGCGAGGCCGCACGACTGAAGCTTGGTTGCAACAAGCCAAAAATGGCTTGTTTCATGAAGCACTACGCATTTCATGTGTCCAAGATGGAGGGGGTAGATAAAACTGGACTGCTTTAGGGAAAGCAGAGTCTTTACCCTTTCCTCCTCTAGACGTGTGTAAGCCCGGCTGTTCACTCCCGTTATCTTATCTCTACAGAGAGAAAAACATATTCAGAACCAGCTGGTGGTGACTCACTTTTGCTCTCCTGCGAATTACAGAGTGACATGGGCTGGAGAGGCCCCTAAGCAGGACAGGTCATGGTTAAAAGCATGTTCAGCACAGGGGAAGAAGAAGAATGACGACGCCACACGCAAAACTCTTAACGTATTACCGACGGCCATGTTTTAACAGAATAACGCGGCTCAAACTACCAAACTGGCACTAAGCACAGTTTCGAATACCTGTCTATAACTTAAGCGTAAATGTATAAACTATGCGCATGAGCACAAGGCAATGCGCGTTAATGTCGGCACTGCTACGGCTTGAGGCTGAAATCCCATTCGGCAACTTAGAATTCCAAAACCCGAAGCAGAGCAAAGTCTGCGAGTTAAATAAGGCGCTTTTCGCGGCGCTGTGATTCCTTTGGTAGTGCTGGCTCACCGGTAAAACCTTTAGTTTTTTTTACAATTTCATAGTTTATTGACGCGTGGACTTTTAAAGAAAATGACAAAACGATTTTTCTCCCGCCATGCGTGAGTAAAAGTGTATTTGGTGCGTTTCGGTACCCCGCTTATTATGTGAGCTTGTGTTTTAAAAAAGTAATAATTTGGTTATAACACTCGGTAGCTGAATTGCAATATTTTAGCATTTTTAACGCACGTCATAAAAAACAAAAAAATATCGATAGCCGATAGCATCTTTTCCTGCTTTATTTTTTGATGAAGTGGAAGCGTGGGCGAGTTAGTGTTACATAGTCAACGCAATATCCTGTTTAAAATTTTGTATAAGAGCATTGCGAAAATGTATTCCAAATAGCAAGTGTGCGTTATCCAGAAATATATAGTTATGCCCTATATAAACATTATGCCTTGAGGATTCATCACAACCGTAACTAAAATCAACGTCTCTGTTTCCTATTTCATACTCTGGTTTTCCGATCTGCAACCATGACATCACTGTTTATGGTATAGTAATTGTAATATGCGTAGAAATAATATGAACAGGCGTAATAGTTGTAGCAGTGGAAAGTGACAGTTCCAGTGATCACAAAATCTTAGCTTTATCAAACGTTATTCGTATATGATAACGATGAACAATTTAAGTCAATTTCGAGCAATAACATCCCTTGTTTTTTTGTTAGCTCGCGCGCGCCCAGCCTCAGAAGTTGAAGTTCGTAAATTACAAAAGTAAGGAAAAATGCGTGACCGTCAAATTCTTTTTACGTTTGAGAAGAGTTGACCTTGCAAAATAAATTCCAAATCGCTACCAAGACAGGAAGCACCACGCACGCGACCGGAATATTCTGTTGTGCACTTCAGAGTATGTCCGGCGGCGGAAACAACTAAAAGAGCCGGAGGGAAGTTGAGACAGTTTCGAAGCTACATGTCCAGAAGAAGAATTCGAACTAGGATAATTTCGAGCGCGCTTAGGGCGCCCCTTTCTAGTGTCCAATTTCGATCCTTCGCATTGTCAATTCCATTATTTAGACGTATGTAATTTTGCATTCGCATGCAGCTTATGTTTCTGTATATTTGTGCAGAACAATTGGGTTTACATTTATTGTTGCTTACTAATAGGCGCCTACCTCCATATTCTGCGTCAATTTGGCCTAACCAGCGCACTGAACAATTTTTTTATATCACCCTTGGGAGAAACGCTTGCGAATACATGCTTATGGTTTTCACCGACCCAAGGTTTGCAAGAATTTGTGTAACACGTGGCTCGTAAAATGCCGCTTTTGTTTTTAGATGAGGTGTGTGAAAGCGATTGCTAAAGCCGATTCGAGCTGAGATTCCTTTGAAGGCGCTTTTCACTTTGTTGTTTCCCAATTGCATGTTCATCGAAAATATCCTCGACTACTATAGCAGCTGATCTCATGATTTTCCTCTATATTAGGTTCAGCACCATTGAACCCTCTATTTTTCTTGCACGTGAACTGTTAGTGCTATAAGCAGCTTTACTCGGAAGGGACAAGAAAACTCTCCATCCAAACTAGCCTCCATAACCTACTGTATAGGAATAATGGAAACAATATTGAAATTACTACTGAATGCTCTACCAACAATAAATCAGTGTATACATTTGTTCCTTTCTTCGTTCCTGCGTGGTAACTATTCAAACAAGATTTGGAGGGTACGGTGAGAAAAAGGACTGCGACAGGCAGCAAACGAGCGCGTGAAAAAAAAAAAACAATGTTTTTCTGGCAACTATTTTGAGAGCAATTTAGGAAATACGAAGTGCATCGAGAATAGGCAATTTACAAAAAATGAAGCATGCAAAGCCTCCCTTAATAATATGAATAGCAAGAAAGAGTTCGAAATGAAACTATAGTTTATTTACCCAAGCTTGGCTTAATTAGAAACGAACATAAAATATGGCCATGGATACAAATTATATACAAGTTCCAGGGAGAGCGTTGTTGGCAGCATTGATCACATTTAGCAGGCACAGGGTCCTTGTCGGCTTCGCTCTCATCAAACGAAGCTGTCGAAGGAGTCGCGTTTTTACACAAGCACAACAATGTCGCCTTCATCAGAGTCACTGTAGGAGTCATCAGGACACGAGGCAGACATGATTTCCTCCGCTTTCTTTATCACCATGTTCACGAAAAGGCGCCAGCGCAGGCACACGCTTTGTCGACGGGAACGCATCACGTCCATTTTGCTGCGGGAAACAGCGAGGATTCGGCAGGCGTCGATGTAAGTCGCTTCACAATATGCGGTAGTCGGCTGAGAGACGCGCGCAGATTGAACTGAACCATTGTTGCCACCAGCAAAAGGCGATGTTGACTCCATGACTCGACAAAAGTTGAGCAGGGACTCGCGAGGCCGCACAACTGAAGCCTGGCTGCAACAAGCCAAGAATGGCTTGTTTTATGAAGCACTACACATTTCATGTGTCCAAGATGGAGAGTGTAGATAAAACTGGACTGGTTTAGGGAAAGCAGAGTCTTTGCCCTTTCCTCCTCTAGACATGTGGAAGCCCGGCTGTTCACTCCCGTTATCTTATCTCTACAGAAAGAAAAACATATTCAGAACCAGCTGGTGGTGACTCACTTTTGCTCTCCTGCGAATTACAGAGTGACATGGGCTGGAGAGGCCCCTAAGCAGGACAGGTCATGGTTAAAAGCATGTTCAGCACAGGGGAAGAAGAAGAATGACGACACCACACGCAAAACTCTTAACGTAATACCGACGGCCATGTTTTAACAGAATAACGCGGCTCAAACTACCAAACTGGCACTAAGCACAGTTTTGAATACCTGTCTATAACTTAAGCGTAAATGTATAAACTATGCGCATGAGCACAAGGCAATGCGCGTTATTGTCGGCACTGGTACGGTTTGAGGCTGAAATCCCATTCGGCAAATTAGAATTCCAAAACCCGAAGCAGAGCAAAGTCTGCGAGTTAAATAAGGCGCTTTTCGCGGCGCTGTGATTCCTTTGGCAGTGCTGGCTCACCGGTAAAACCTTTAGTTTTTTTTACAATTTTATAGTTTATTGACGCGTGGACTTTTAAAGAAAATGACAAAACGATTTTTCTCCCGCCATGCGTGAGTAAAAGTTTATTTGTTGCGTTTCGGCACGCCGCCTATTATGTGAGCTTGTGTTTTAAAAAAGTGATAATTTGGCTTATAATACTCGGTAGCTGAATTGCAATATTTAGCATTTTTAATGCTCGTCATAAAAGACAAAAAATATCGATAGCCGATAGCATCTTTTCCTGCTTTATTTTTTGATGGAGTGGAAGCGTGGGCGAGATAGTGTTACATAGTCGCGCAATATCCTGTTTAAAATTTTGTATAAGAGCATTGCGAAAATATATTCCAAATGGCAAGTGTGCGTTATCCAGAAACACATAGTTATGCCCTATATAAACATTATGCCTTGATGATTCGTCACAACCGTAACTCAAATCAACGTCTCTGTTTCCTATTTCATACTCTGGTTTTCCGATCTGCAACCATGACATCACTGTTTATGGTATAGTAACTATAATATGCGTAGAAATAATATGAACAGGCGTAATAGTTGTAGCAGTGGAAAGTGACAGTTCCAGTGATCACAAAATCTTAGCTTTATCAAACGTTATTCGTATATGATAACGAGAAACAATTTAAATCAATTTCGAGCAATAACATCCCTTGTTTTTTTTTGTTAGCTCGCGCGTGCCCAGCCTCAGAAGTTGAAGTTCGTAAATTACAAAAGTAGGGAAAAATGCGTGACCGTCAAATTCTTTTTACGTTTGAGAAGAGTTGACCTTGCAAAATAAATTCCAAATCGCTACCAAGAGAGGAAGCACCACGCACGCGAACGGAATATTCTCTTGTGCACTTCAGAGTATGTCCGGCGGCGGAAACAACTAAAAGAGCCGGAGGGAAGTTGAGACAGTTTCGAAGCTACATGTCCAGAAGAAGAATTCGAACTAGGATAATTTTGAACGTGCTTAGGGCGCCCCTTTCTAGTGTCCAATTTCGATCCTTTGCATTGTCAATTCCATTATTTAGACGTATGTAATGTTGCATTCGCATCCAGTTTATGTTTCTGTATATTTGTGCAGAACAATTGGGTTTACATTTATTGTTGCTTACTTATAGGCGCCTACCTCCATATTCTGCGTCAATTTGGCCTAACCAGCGCGCTGAATAATTTTTTTATATCACCCTTGGGAGAAACGCTTGCGAATACATGCTTATGGTTTTCACCGACCCAAGGTTTGCAAGAATTTGTGTAACACGCGGCTCGTAAAATGCCGCTTTTGTTTTTAGATGAGGTGTGTGAAAGCAATTGGTAAAGTCGATTCGAGCTGAGATTCCTTTGAAGGCGCTTTTCACTTTGTTGTTTCCCAAATGCATGTTCATCGAAAATATCCTCGACTTCTAGAGCAGCTGATCTCATGATTTTCCTCTATATTAGGTTCAGCACCATCGAACCCTTCTATTTTTCTTGCACGTGAACTGCTAGTGCTATTAGCAGCTTTACTCGGAAGGGACAAGAAAACTTTCCATCCAAATTAGCCTCCATATCCTACTGTACAGGAATAATGGAAACAATATTGAAATTACTACTGAATGCTCTACCAACAATAAATCAGTGTATACATTTGTTCCTTTCTTCGTTCCTGCGTGTTAACTATTCAAACAAGATTTGGAGGGTACGGTGAGAAAAAGAACTGCGACAGGCAGCAAACGAGCCCGTGAAAAAAAAAACATTGTTTTTCTGGCAACTATTTTGAGAGCAATTAAGGAAATACGAAGTGCATCGCGAATAGGCAATTTTCAAAAAATGAAGCATGCAAAGCCTCCCTTAATAATATGAGTAGCAAGAAAGGGTTCGAAATGAAACTATAGTTTATTTACCCAAGCTTGGCTTAATTAGAAACGGACATAAAATATGGGCATGGATACAAATTATATAAAAGTTCCAGGGAGAGGGTTGTTGGCAGCATTGATCACATTTAGCAGGCACAGGGTCCTTGTCGGCTTTGTTCTCATCAAACGAAGCTGTCGAAGGAGTCGCGTTTTTACACAAGCACAACAATGTCGTCTTCATCAGAGTCACTGTAGGAGTCATCAGGACACGAGGCAGACATGATTTCCTCCGCTTTCTTTATCACCATGTTCACGAAAAAGCGCCAGCACAGGCACACGCTTTGTCGACGGGAACGCATCAAGTCCATTTTGCTACGGGAAACAGCCAGGATTCGGCAGGCGTCGATGTAAGTCGCTTCACAATATGCGGTAGTCGGCTGAGAGACGCGCGCAGATGGAACTGAACCATTTTTGCCACCAGCAAAAGGCGATGTTGACTCCATGACTCGGCAAAAGTTGAGCAGGGACTCGCGAGGCCGCACGACTGAAGCTTGGCTGCAACAAGCCAAGAATGGCTTGTTTCATGAAGCACTACACATTTCATGTGTCCAAGATGGAGAGGGTAGATAAAACTGGACTGGTTTAGGGAAAGCAGTCTTTACCCTTTCCTCCTCTAGACATGTGGAAGCACGGCTGTTCACTCCCGTTATCTTATCTCTACAGAGAGAAAAACATATTCAGAACAAGCTGGTGGTGACCCACTTTTGCTCTCCTGCGAATTACAGAGTGACATGGGCTGGAGAGGCCCCTAAGCAGGACAGGTCATGGTTAATAGCATGTTCAGCACAGGGGAAGAAGAAGAATGACGACACCACACGCAAAGCTCTTAATGTAATACCGACTGCCATGTTTTAACAGAATAACGCGGCTCAAACTGGCACTAAGCAAAGTTTCGAACACCCGTCTCTAACTTAAGCGTAAATGTATAAACGGTGTGCATGAGCACAAGGCAATGCGCGTTATTGTCGGCACTCGTAAGGTTTGAGGCTGAAATCACATGCGGCAACTTAGAATTCCAAAACCCGAAGCAGAGCAAAGTCTGCGAGTTAAATTAGGCGCTTTGCGCGGCGCTATGATTCCTTTGGTAGTGCTGGTTCACCGGCAAAACCTTTAGTTTCTTTACAATTTTATAGTCTATTGTCGCGTGGACTTTTAAAGAAAATGGCAAAACTATTTTTCTCCCGCCATTCTTGAGTAAAAGTTTACTTGGTGCGTTTCGGCACGCCGCTTATTATGTGAGCTTGTGTTTTAGAAAAGTAACAATTTGGCTTATAATACTCGGTAGCTGAATTGCAATAATTTAGCATTTTTAACGCTCGTCATAAAAAACAAAAATATCGATAGCCGATAGCATCTTTTCCTGCTTTATTTTTTGATGGAGTGGAAGCGTGGGCGAGATAGTGTTACATAGTCAACGCAATATCCTGTTTAAAATTTTGTATAAGAGCATTGCGAAAATGTATTCCAAATAGCAAGTGTGCGTTATCCAGAAATACATAGTTATGCCCTATGTAAACATTATGCCTTGAAGATTCGTCACAACCGTAACTCAAATCAACGTCTCTGTATCCTATTTCATACTCTGGTTTTCCGATCTGCAACCATAACATCACTGTTTATGGTATAGTAACTATAATATGCGTAGAAATAATATGACCAGGCGTAATAGTTGTAGCAGTGGAAAGTGACAGTTCCAGTGATCACAAAATCTTAGCTTTATCAAATGTTATTCGTATATGATAACGAGAAACAATTTAAGTCAATTTCGAGCAATAACATCCCTTGTTTTTTTTGTTAGCTCGCGCGTGCCCAGCCTCAGAAGTTGAAGTTCATAAATTACAAAAGTAAGGAAAAATGCGTGACCGTCAAATTCTTTTTACGTTTGAGAAGAGTTGACCTTGCAAAATAAATTCCAAATCGCTACCAAGAGAGGAGGCACCACGCACGCGAACGGAATATTCTCTTGTGCACTTCAAAGTATGTCCGGCGGCGGAAACAACTAAAAGAGCCGGAGGGAAGTTGAGACAGTTTCGAAGCTACATGTCCAGCAGAATTCCAACTAGGATAATTTTGAACGCGCTTAGGGCGCCCCTTTCTAGTGTCCAATTTCGATCCTTTGCAATGTCAATTCCATTATTTAGACGTATGTAATGTTGCATTCGCATCCAGTTTATGTTTCTGTATATTTGTGCAGAACAATTGGGTTTACATTTATTGTTGCTTACTTATAGGCGCCTACCTCCATATTCTGCGTCAATTTGGCCTAACCAGCGCGCTGAATAATTTTTTTATATCACCCTTTGGAGAAAGGCTTGCGAATACATGCTTATGGTTTTCACCGACCCAAGGTTTGCAAGAATTTGTGTAACACGCGGCTCGTAAAATGCCGCTTTTGTTTTTAGATGAGGTGTGTGAAAGCGATTGGTAAAGTCGATTCGAGCTGAGATTCCTATGAAGGCGCTTTTCACTTTGTTCTTTCCCAATTGCATGTTCATCGAAAATATCCTCGACTACTAGAGCAGCTGATCTCATAAATTTCCTCTATATTAGGTTCAGCACCATTGAACCCTTCTATTTTTCTTGCACGTGAACTGTTAGTGCTATAAGCAGCTTTACTCGGAAGGGACAAGAAAACTCTCCATCCAAATTAGCCTCCATAACCTACTGTATAGGAATAATGGAAACAATATCGAAATTACTACTGAATGCTCTACCAACAATAAATCAGTGTATACATTTGTTCCTTTCTTCGTTCCTGCGTGTTAACTATTCAAACAAGATTTGGAGGGTACAGTGAGAAAAAGGACTGCGACAGGCAGCAAACGAGCGCGTGAAAAAAAAAAAACAATGTTTTTCTGGCAACTATTTTGAGAGCAATTTAGGAAATACGAAGTGCATCGAGAATAGGCAATTTACAGAAAATGAAGCGCGCAAAGCCTCCCTTAATAATATGAATAGCAAGAAAGAGTTCGAAATGAAACTATAGTTTATTTACCCAAGCTTGGCTTAATTAGAAACGGACATAAAATATGGCCATGGATACAAATTATATAAAAGTTCCAGGGAGAGGGTTGTTGGCAGCATTGATCACATTTAGCAGGCACAGGGTCCTTGTCGGCTTTGTTCTCATCAAACGAAGCTGTCGAAGGAGTCGCGTTTTTACACAAGCACAACAATGTCGTCTTCATCAGAGTCACTGTAGGAGTCATCAGGACACGAGGCAGACATGATTTCCTCCGCTTTCTTTATCACCATGTTCACGAAAAAGCGCCAGCGCAGGCACACGCTTTGTCGACGGGAACGCATCAGTCCATTTTGCTACGGGAAACAGCCAGGATTCGGCAGGCGTCGATGTAAGTCGCTTCACAATATGCGGTAGTCGGCTGAGAGGCGCGCGCAGATGGAACTGAACCATTTTTGCCACCAGCAAAAGGCGATGTTGACTCCATGACTCGGCAAAAGTTGAGCAGGGACTCGCGAGGCCGCACGACTGAAGCTTGGTTGCAACAAGCCAAAAATGGCTTGTTTCATGAAGCACTACGCATTTCATGTGTCCAAGATGGAGGGGGTAGATAAAACTGGACTGCTTTAGGGAAAGCAGAGTCTTTACCCTTTCCTCCTCTAGACGTGTGTAAGCCCGGCTGTTCACTCCCGTTATCTTATCTCTACAGAGAGAAAAACATATTCAGAACCAGCTGGTGGTGACTCACTTTTGCTCTCCTGCGAATTACAGAGTGACATGGGCTGGAGAGGCCCCTAAGCAGGACAGGTCATGGTTAAAAGCATGTTCAGCACAGGGGAAGAAGAAGAATGACGACGCCACACGCAAAACTCTTAACGTATTACCGACGGCCATGTTTTAACAGAATAACGCGGCTCAAACTACCAAACTGGCACTAAGCACAGTTTCGAATACCTGTCTATAACTTAAGCGTAAATGTATAAACTATGCGCATGAGCACAAGGCAATGCGCGTTAATGTCGGCACTGCTACGGCTTGAGGCTGAAATCCCATTCGGCAACTTAGAATTCCAAAACCCGAAGCAGAGCAAAGTCTGCGAGTTAAATAAGGCGCTTTTCGCGGCGCTGTGATTCCTTTGGTAGTGCTGGCTCACCGGTAAAACCTTTAGTTTTTTTTACAATTTCATAGTTTATTGACGCGTGGACTTTTAAAGAAAATGACAAAACGATTTTTCTCCCGCCATGCGTGAGTAAAAGTGTATTTGGTGCGTTTCGGTACCCCGCTTATTATGTGAGCTTGTGTTTTAAAAAAGTAATAATTTGGTTATAACACTCGGTAGCTGAATTGCAATATTTTAGCATTTTTAACGCACGTCATAAAAAACAAAAAAATATCGATAGCCGATAGCATCTTTTCCTGCTTTATTTTTTGATGAAGTGGAAGCGTGGGCGAGTTAGTGTTACATAGTCAACGCAATATCCTGTTTAAAATTTTGTATAAGAGCATTGCGAAAATGTATTCCAAATAGCAAGTGTGCGTTATCCAGAAATATATAGTTATGCCCTATATAAACATTATGCCTTGAGGATTCATCACAACCGTAACTAAAATCAACGTCTCTGTTTCCTATTTCATACTCTGGTTTTCCGATCTGCAACCATGACATCACTGTTTATGGTATAGTAATTGTAATATGCGTAGAAATAATATGAACAGGCGTAATAGTTGTAGCAGTGGAAAGTGACAGTTCCAGTGATCACAAAATCTTAGCTTTATCAAACGTTATTCGTATATGATAACGATGAACAATTTAAGTCAATTTCGAGCAATAACATCCCTTGTTTTTTTGTTAGCTCGCGCGCGCCCAGCCTCAGAAGTTGAAGTTCGTAAATTACAAAAGTAAGGAAAAATGCGTGACCGTCAAATTCTTTTTACGTTTGAGAAGAGTTGACCTTGCAAAATAAATTCCAAATCGCTACCAAGACAGGAAGCACCACGCACGCGACCGGAATATTCTGTTGTGCACTTCAGAGTATGTCCGGCGGCGGAAACAACTAAAAGAGCCGGAGGGAAGTTGAGACAGTTTCGAAGCTACATGTCCAGAAGAAGAATTCGAACTAGGATAATTTCGAGCGCGCTTAGGGCGCCCCTTTCTAGTGTCCAATTTCGATCCTTCGCATTGTCAATTCCATTATTTAGACGTATGTAATTTTGCATTCGCATGCAGCTTATGTTTCTGTATATTTGTGCAGAACAATTGGGTTTACATTTATTGTTGCTTACTAATAGGCGCCTACCTCCATATTCTGCGTCAATTTGGCCTAACCAGCGCACTGAACAATTTTTTTATATCACCCTTGGGAGAAACGCTTGCGAATACATGCTTATGGTTTTCACCGACCCAAGGTTTGCAAGAATTTGTGTAACACGTGGCTCGTAAAATGCCGCTTTTGTTTTTAGATGAGGTGTGTGAAAGCGATTGCTAAAGCCGATTCGAGCTGAGATTCCTTTGAAGGCGCTTTTCACTTTGTTGTTTCCCAATTGCATGTTCATCGAAAATATCCTCGACTACTATAGCAGCTGATCTCATGATTTTCCTCTATATTAGGTTCAGCACCATTGAACCCTCTATTTTTCTTGCACGTGAACTGTTAGTGCTATAAGCAGCTTTACTCGGAAGGGACAAGAAAACTCTCCATCCAAACTAGCCTCCATAACCTACTGTATAGGAATAATGGAAACAATATTGAAATTACTACTGAATGCTCTACCAACAATAAATCAGTGTATACATTTGTTCCTTTCTTCGTTCCTGCGTGGTAACTATTCAAACAAGATTTGGAGGGTACGGTGAGAAAAAGGACTGCGACAGGCAGCAAACGAGCGCGTGAAAAAAAAAAAACAATGTTTTTCTGGCAACTATTTTGAGAGCAATTTAGGAAATACGAAGTGCATCGAGAATAGGCAATTTACAAAAAATGAAGCATGCAAAGCCTCCCTTAATAATATGAATAGCAAGAAAGAGTTCGAAATGAAACTATAGTTTATTTACCCAAGCTTGGCTTAATTAGAAACGAACATAAAATATGGCCATGGATACAAATTATATACAAGTTCCAGGGAGAGCGTTGTTGGCAGCATTGATCACATTTAGCAGGCACAGGGTCCTTGTCGGCTTCGCTCTCATCAAACGAAGCTGTCGAAGGAGTCGCGTTTTTACACAAGCACAACAATGTCGCCTTCATCAGAGTCACTGTAGGAGTCATCAGGACACGAGGCAGACATGATTTCCTCCGCTTTCTTTATCACCATGTTCACGAAAAGGCGCCAGCGCAGGCACACGCTTTGTCGACGGGAACGCATCACGTCCATTTTGCTGCGGGAAACAGCGAGGATTCGGCAGGCGTCGATGTAAGTCGCTTCACAATATGCGGTAGTCGGCTGAGAGACGCGCGCAGATTGAACTGAACCATTGTTGCCACCAGCAAAAGGCGATGTTGACTCCATGACTCGACAAAAGTTGAGCAGGGACTCGCGAGGCCGCACAACTGAAGCCTGGCTGCAACAAGCCAAGAATGGCTTGTTTTATGAAGCACTACACATTTCATGTGTCCAAGATGGAGAGTGTAGATAAAACTGGACTGGTTTAGGGAAAGCAGAGTCTTTGCCCTTTCCTCCTCTAGACATGTGGAAGCCCGGCTGTTCACTCCCGTTATCTTATCTCTACAGAAAGAAAAACATATTCAGAACCAGCTGGTGGTGACTCACTTTTGCTCTCCTGCGAATTACAGAGTGACATGGGCTGGAGAGGCCCCTAAGCAGGACAGGTCATGGTTAAAAGCATGTTCAGCACAGGGGAAGAAGAAGAATGACGACACCACACGCAAAACTCTTAACGTAATACCGACGGCCATGTTTTAACAGAATAACGCGGCTCAAACTACCAAACTGGCACTAAGCACAGTTTTGAATACCTGTCTATAACTTAAGCGTAAATGTATAAACTATGCGCATGAGCACAAGGCAATGCGCGTTATTGTCGGCACTGGTACGGTTTGAGGCTGAAATCCCATTCGGCAAATTAGAATTCCAAAACCCGAAGCAGAGCAAAGTCTGCGAGTTAAATAAGGCGCTTTTCGCGGCGCTGTGATTCCTTTGGCAGTGCTGGCTCACCGGTAAAACCTTTAGTTTTTTTTACAATTTTATAGTTTATTGACGCGTGGACTTTTAAAGAAAATGACAAAACGATTTTTCTCCCGCCATGCGTGAGTAAAAGTTTATTTGTTGCGTTTCGGCACGCCGCCTATTATGTGAGCTTGTGTTTTAAAAAAGTGATAATTTGGCTTATAATACTCGGTAGCTGAATTGCAATATTTAGCATTTTTAATGCTCGTCATAAAAGACAAAAAATATCGATAGCCGATAGCATCTTTTCCTGCTTTATTTTTTGATGGAGTGGAAGCGTGGGCGAGATAGTGTTACATAGTCGCGCAATATCCTGTTTAAAATTTTGTATAAGAGCATTGCGAAAATATATTCCAAATGGCAAGTGTGCGTTATCCAGAAACACATAGTTATGCCCTATATAAACATTATGCCTTGAGGATTCGTCACAACCGTAACTCAAATCAACGTCTCTGTTTCCTATTTCATACTCTGGTTTTCCGATCTGCAACCATGACATCACTGTTTATGGTATAGTAACTATAATATGCGTAGAAATAATATGAACAGGCGTAATAGTTGTAGCAGTGGAAAGTGACAGTTCCAGTGATCACAAAATCTTAGCTTTATCAAACGTTATTCGTATATGATAACGAGAAACAATTTAAATCAATTTCGAGCAATAACATCCCTTGTTTTTTTTTGTTAGCTCGCGCGTGCCCAGCCTCAGAAGTTGAAGTTCGTAAATTACAAAAGTAGGGAAAAATGCGTGACCGTCAAATTCTTTTTACGTTTGAGAAGAGTTGACCTTGCAAAATAAATTCCAAATCGCTACCAAGAGAGGAAGCACCACGCACGCGAACGGAATATTCTCTTGTGCACTTCAGAGTATGTCCGGCGGCGGAAACAACTAAAAGAGCCGGAGGGAAGTTGAGACAGTTTCGAAGCTACATGTCCAGAAGAAGAATTCGAACTAGGATAATTTTGAACGTGCTTAGGGCGCCCCTTTCTAGTGTCCAATTTCGATCCTTTGCATTGTCAATTCCATTATTTAGACGTATGTAATGTTGCATTCGCATCCAGTTTATGTTTCTGTATATTTGTGCAGAACAATTGGGTTTACATTTATTGTTGCTTACTTATAGGCGCCTACCTCCATATTCTGCGTCAATTTGGCCTAACCAGCGCGCTGAATAATTTTTTTATATCACCCTTGGGAGAAACGCTTGCGAATACATGCTTATGGTTTTCACCGACCCAAGGTTTGCAAGAATTTGTGTAACACGCGGCTCGTAAAATGCCGCTTTTGTTTTTAGATGAGGTGTGTGAAAGCAATTGGTAAAGTCGATTCGAGCTGAGATTCCTTTGAAGGCGCTTTTCACTTTGTTGTTTCCCAAATGCATGTTCATCGAAAATATCCTCGACTTCTAGAGCAGCTGATCTCATGATTTTCCTCTATATTAGGTTCAGCACCATCGAACCCTTCTATTTTTCTTGCACGTGAACTGCTAGTGCTATTAGCAGCTTTACTCGGAAGGGACAAGAAAACTTTCCATCCAAATTAGCCTCCATATCCTACTGTACAGGAATAATGGAAACAATATTGAAATTACTACTGAATGCTCTACCAACAATAAATCAGTGTATACATTTGTTCCTTTCTTCGTTCCTGCGTGTTAACTATTCAAACAAGATTTGGAGGGTACGGTGAGAAAAAGAACTGCGACAGGCAGCAAACGAGCCCGTGAAAAAAAAAACATTGTTTTTCTGGCAACTATTTTGAGAGCAATTAAGGAAATACGAAGTGCATCGCGAATAGGCAATTTTCAAAAAATGAAGCATGCAAAGCCTCCCTTAATAATATGAGTAGCAAGAAAGGGTTCGAAATGAAACTATAGTTTATTTACCCAAGCTTGGCTTAATTAGAAACGGACATAAAATATGGGCATGGATACAAATTATATAAAAGTTCCAGGGAGAGGGTTGTTGGCAGCATTGATCACATTTAGCAGGCACAGGGTCCTTGTCGGCTTTGTTCTCATCAAACGAAGCTGTCGAAGGAGTCGCGTTTTTACACAAGCACAACAATGTCGTCTTCATCAGAGTCACTGTAGGAGTCATCAGGACACGAGGCAGACATGATTTCCTCCGCTTTCTTTATCACCATGTTCACGAAAAAGCGCCAGCACAGGCACACGCTTTGTCGACGGGAACGCATCAAGTCCATTTTGCTACGGGAAACAGCCAGGATTCGGCAGGCGTCGATGTAAGTCGCTTCACAATATGCGGTAGTCGGCTGAGAGACGCGCGCAGATGGAACTGAACCATTTTTGCCACCAGCAAAAGGCGATGTTGACTCCATGACTCGGCAAAAGTTGAGCAGGGACTCGCGAGGCCGCACGACTGAAGCTTGGCTGCAACAAGCCAAGAATGGCTTGTTTCATGAAGCACTACACATTTCATGTGTCCAAGATGGAGAGGGTAGATAAAACTGGACTGGTTTAGGGAAAGCAGTCTTTACCCTTTCCTCCTCTAGACATGTGGAAGCACGGCTGTTCACTCCCGTTATCTTATCTCTACAGAGAGAAAAACATATTCAGAACAAGCTGGTGGTGACCCACTTTTGCTCTCCTGCGAATTACAGAGTGACATGGGCTGGAGAGGCCCCTAAGCAGGACAGGTCATGGTTAATAGCATGTTCAGCACAGGGGAAGAAGAAGAATGACGACACCACACGCAAAGCTCTTAATGTAATACCGACTGCCATGTTTTAACAGAATAACGCGGCTCAAACTGGCACTAAGCAAAGTTTCGAACACCCGTCTCTAACTTAAGCGTAAATGTATAAACGGTGTGCATGAGCACAAGGCAATGCGCGTTATTGTCGGCACTCGTAAGGTTTGAGGCTGAAATCACATGCGGCAACTTAGAATTCCAAAACCCGAAGCAGAGCAAAGTCTGCGAGTTAAATTAGGCGCTTTGCGCGGCGCTATGATTCCTTTGGTAGTGCTGGTTCACCGGCAAAACCTTTAGTTTCTTTACAATTTTATAGTCTATTGTCGCGTGGACTTTTAAAGAAAATGGCAAAACTATTTTTCTCCCGCCATTCTTGAGTAAAAGTTTACTTGGTGCGTTTCGGCACGCCGCTTATTATGTGAGCTTGTGTTTTAAAAAAGTAACAATTTGGCTTATAATACTCGGTAGCTGAATTGCAATAATTTAGCATTTTTAACGCTCGTCATAAAAAACAAAAATATCGATAGCCGATAGCATCTTTTCCTGCTTTACTTTTTATGAAGTGGAAGCGTGGGCGAGTTAGTGTTACATAGTCAACGCAATATCCTGTTTAAAATTTTGTATAAGAGCATTGCGAAAATGGATTCCAAATAGCAATTGTGCGTTATCCAGAAATATATAGTTATGCCCTATATAAACATTATGCCTTGAGGATTCGTCACAACCGTAACTCAAATCAACGTCTCTGTTTCCTATTTCATAATCTAGTTTTGCGATCTGCAACCATGACATCACTGTTTATGGTATAGTAACTATAATATGCGTAGAAATAATATGAGCAGGCGTAATAGTTGTAGTAGTGTAAAGTGATAGTTCCAGTAATCACAAAATCTTAGCTTCATCAAACGTTATTCGTATATGATAACGAGGAACAAATAAAGTCAATTTCGAACAATAACATCCCTTGTTTTTTTGTTAGCTCGCGCGTGCCCAGCCTCAGAAGTTGAAGTTCGTAAATTACAAAAGTAAGGAAAAATGCGTGACCGTCAAATTCTTTTTACGTTTGAGAAGAGTTGACCTTGCAAAATAAATTCCAAATCGCTACCAAGAGAGGAAGCACCACGCACGCGACCGGAATATTCTCTTGTGCACTTCAGAGTATATCCGGCGGCGGAAACAACTAAAAGAGCCGGAGGGAAGTTGAGACAGTTTTGAACCTACATGTCCAGAAGAAGAATTCGAACTAGGATAATTTTGAACGCGCTTAGGGCGCCCCTTTCTAGTGTCCAATTTCGACCCTTTGCATTGTCAATTTCATTATTTAGACGTACGTTATTTTGCATTCGCATCCAGTTTACGTTTCTGTATAATTGTGCAGAACAATTGGGTTTACAATTTTTGTTGCTTACTAATAGGCGTCTACCTCCATATTCTGCGTCAATTTGGCCTAAACAGCGCGCTGAATATTTTTTTTTATATCACCCTTGGGAGAAACGCTTGCGAATACATGCTTATGGTTTTCACGGACCCAAGGTTTGCAAGAATTTGTGTAACACGCGGCTCGTAAAATGCCGCTTTTGTTTTTAGATGAGGTGTGCGAAAGCGACTACGAAAGTCGATTCGCCCTGAGAGTCATTTGAAGGTGCTTTTCACTTTGTTGTTTCCCACTTGCATGTTCATTGAAAATATCCTCGACTACTAGAGCAGCTGATCTCATGATTTCCCTCTATATTAGGTTCAGCACCATTGAACCCTTCTATTTTTCTTGCACGTGAACTGTTAGTGCTATAAGCAGCTTTACTCGGAAGGGACAAGAAAACTCTCCATCCAAATTAGCCTCCATAACCTACTGCATAGGAATAATGGAAACAATATTGGAATTACTACTGAATGCTCTACCAACAATAAATCAGTGTATACATTTGTTCCTTTCTTCGTTCCTGCGTGTTAACTATTCAAACAAGATTTGGAGAGTACGGTGAGAAAAAGGACTGCGACAGGCAGCAAACGAGCACGTGAAAAAAAAACGTTTTTTGGCAACTATTTGGAGAGCAATAAGGAAATACGAAGTGCATCGAGAATAGGCAATTTACAAAAAATGAAGCATGCAAAGCCTCCCTTAATGATATGAGTAGCAAGAACGAGTTCGAAATAAAACTACAGTTTATTTACCCAATCATGGCTTAATTAGAAACGGACATAAAATATGGGCATGGATCCAAATTATATACAAGTTCCAGGGAGAGGGTTGTTGGCAGCATTGATCACATTTAGCAGGCACAGGGTCCTTGTCGGCTTTGTTCTCATCAAACGAAGCTGTCGAAGGAGTCGTGTTTTTACACAAGCACAACAATGTCGTCTTCATCAGAGTCACTGTAGGAGTCATCAGGACATGAGGCAGACATGATTTCCTCCGCTTTCTTTATCACCATGTTCACGAAAAAGCGCCAGCGCAGGCACACGCTTTGTCGATGGGAACGCATCAAGTCCATTTTGCTGCGGGAAACAGCCAGGATTCGGCAGGCGTCGATGTAAGTCGCTTCACAATATGCGGTAGTCGGCTGAGAGACGCGCGTAGATGGAACTGAACCATTGTTGCCACCAGCAAAAGGCGATGTTGACTCCATGACTCGGCAAAAGTTGAGCAGGGAGTCGCGAGGCCGCACGAATGAAGCTTGGCTGCAACAAGCCAAGAATGTCTTGTTTCATGAAGCACTACACATTTCATGTGTCCAAGATGGAGAGGGTAGATAAAACTGGACTGGTTTAGTGAAAGCAGAGTCTTTACCCTTTCCTCCTCTAGACTTGTGGAAGCCCGGCTGTTCACTCCCGTTATCTTATCTCGACAGAGAGAAAAACATATTCAGAACCAGCTGGTGGTGACTCACTTTTGCTCTGGTACGAATTACAGAGTGACATGGGCTGGAGAGGCCCCTAAGCAGGACAGGTCATGGTTAAAAGCATGTTCAGCACAGGGGAAGAAGAAGAATGACGACACCACACGCAAAGCTCTTAATGTAATACCGACTGCCATGTTTTAACAGAATAACGCGGCTCAAACTGGCACTAAGCAAAGTTTCGAATACCCGTCTCTAACTTAAGCGTAAATGTATAAACGGTGTGCATGAGCACAAGGCAATGCGCGTTATTGTCGGCACTCGTAAGGTTTGAGGCTGAAATCACATGCGGCAACTTAGAATTCCAAAACCCGAAGCAGAGCAAAGTCTGCGAGTTAAATTAGGCGCTTTGCGCGGCGCTATGATTCCTTTGGTAGTGCTGGTTCACCGGCAAAACCTTTAGTTTCTTTACAATTTTATAGTCTATTGTCGCGTGGACTTTTAAAGAAAATGGCAAAACTATTTTTCTCCCGCCATTCTTGAGTAAAAGTTTACTTGGTGCGTTTCGGCACGCCGCTTATTATGTGAGCTTGTGTTTTAAAAAAGTAACAATTTGGCTTATAATACTCGGTAGCTGAATTGCAATAATTTAGCATTTTTAACGCACGTCATAAAAAACAAAAAAAAATATCGATAGCCGATAGCATCTTTTCCTGCTTTATTTTTTGATGAAGTGGAAGCGTGGGCGAGTTAGTGTTACATAGTCAACGCAATATCCTGTTTAAAATTTTGTATAAGAGCATTGCGAAAATGTATTCCAAATAGCAAGTGTGCGTTATCCAGAAATATATAGTTATGCCCTATATAAACATTATGCCTTGAGGATTCGTCACAACCGTAACTCAAATCAACGTCTCTGTTTCCTATTTCATACTCTGGTTTTTCGATCTGCAACCATGACATCACTGTTTATGGTATAGTAACTGTAATATGCGTAGAAATAATATGAAAGGCGTGATAGTTGTAGCAGTGGAAAGTGACAGTTCCAGTGATCACAAAATCTTAGCTTTATCAAACGTTATTCGTATATGATAACGAGGAACAATTTAAGTCAATTTCGACCAATAACATCCCTTGTTTTTTTGTTAGCTCGCGCGTGCCCAGCCTCAGAAGTTGAAGTTCGTAAATTACAAAAGTAAGGAAGAATGCGTGACCGGCAAATTCTTTTTACGTTTGAGAAGAGTTGACCTTGCAAAATAAATTCCAATCGCTACCAAGAGAGGAAGCGCCACGCACGCGACCGCAATATTCTCTTGTGCACTTCAGAGTATGTCCGGCGGCGGAAACAACTAAAAGAGCCGGAGGGAAGTTGAGACAGTTTCGAAGCTACATGTCCAGAAGAAGAATTCGAACTAGGATAATTTTGAACGCGCTTAGGGCGCCCATTTCTAGTGTCCAATTTCGATCCTTTGCATTGTCAATTCCATTGTTTAGACGTATGTAATTTTGCATTCGCATCCAGTTTAAGTTTCTGTTTATTTGTGCAGAACAATTGGGTTTACATTTATTGTTGCTTACTAATAGGCGCCTACCTCCATATTCTGCGTCAATTTGGCCTAACCAGCGAGCTGAATAATTTTTTTTTTATATCACCCTTGGGACAAACGCTTGCGAATACATGCTTATGGTTTTCACCGACCCAAGGTTTGCGAGAATTTGAGTAACACGCGGCTCGTAAAATGCCGCTTTTGTTTTTAGATGAGGTCTGTGAAAGCGATTGCTAAAGTCGATTCGAGCTGAGATTCCTTTGAAGGCGCTTTTCAATTTGTTGTTTCCCAATTGCATGTTCATCGAAAATATCCTCGACTACTAGAGCAGCTGATCTCATGATTTTCCTCTATATTAGGTTCAGCACCATTGAATCCTTCTATTTTTCTTGCACGTGAACTGTTAGTGCTATATGCAGCTTTACTCGGAAGGGACAAGAAAACTCTCCATCCAAATTAGCCTCGATAACCTACTGTATAGGAATAATGGAAACAATATTGAAATTACTACTGAATGCTCTACCAGCAATAAATCAGTGTATACATTTGTTCCTTTCTTCGTTCCTGCGTGTTAACTATTCAAACAAGATTTGGAGGGTACGGTGAGAAAAAGGACTGCGACAGGCAGCAAACGAGCCCGTGAAAAAAAACAATGTTTTTCTGGCAACTATTTTGAGAGCAATTAATGAAATACGAAGTGCATCGCGAATAGGCAATTTACAAAAAATGAAGCAAGCAAAGCCTCCCTTAATAATATGAATAGCAAGAAAGAGTTCGAAATGAAACTATAGTTTATTTACCCAAGCTTCGCTTAATTAGAAACGGACATAAAATATGGGCATGGATACAAATTATATAAAAGTTCCAGGGAGAGGGTTGTTGGAAGCATTGATCACATTTAGCAGGCACAGGGTCCTCTTCAGCTTTGTTCTCATCAAACGAAGCTGTCGAAGGAGTCGCGTTTTTACACAAGCACAACAATGTCGTCTTCATCAGAGTCACTGTAGGAGTCATCAGGACACGAGGCAGACATGATTTCCTCCGCTTTCTTTATCACCATGTTCACGAAAAAGCGCCAGCGCAGGCACACGCTTTGTCGACGGGAACGCATCAAGTCCATGTTGCTACGGGAAACAGCCAGGATTCGGCAGGCGTCGATGTAAGTCGCTTCACAATATGCGGTAGTCAGCTGAGAGACGCGCGCAGATGGAACTGAACTATTGTTGCCACCAGCAAAAGGCGATGTTGACTCCATGGCTCGGCAAAAGTTGAGCAGGGACTCGCGAGGCCGCACGACTGAAGCTTGGCTGCAACAAGCCAAGAATGGCTTGTTTCATGAAGCACTACACATTTCATGTGTCGAAGATGGAGAGGGTAGATAAAACTGGACTGGTTTATGGAAAGCAGAGTCTTTACCCTTTCCTTCTCTAGTCGTGTGGAAGTCCGGCTGTTCACTCCCGTTATCTTATCTCTACAGAGAGAAAAACATATTCAGAACCAGCTGGTGGTGACCCACTTTTGCTCTCCTGCGAATTACACACTGACATGGGCTGGAGAGGTCCCTAAGCAGGACAGGTCATGGTTAAAAGCATGTTCAGCACAGGGAAAGAAGAAGAATGACGACACAACACGCAAAACTCTTAACGTAATACCGACGGCGATGTTTTAACAGAGAAACGCGGCTCAAACTACTAAACTGGTACTAAGCACAGTTTCGAATACCTGTCTATAACTTAAGCGTAAATATATAAACTGTGCGCATGAGCACAAGGCAATGCGCGTTAGTGTCGGCACTGGTACGGTTTTAGGCTGAAATCACATGCGGCAACTTAGAATTCCAAACCCGAAGCAGAGCAAAGTCTGCGAGTTAAATTAGGCGCTTTTCGCGGCGCTGTGATTCCTTTGGTAGTGCTGGTTCACCGGCAAAACCTTTAGTTTCTTTACAATTTTATAGTTTATTGTCGCGTGGACTTTTAAAGAAAATGGCAAAACTATTTTTCTCCCGCCATGCTTGAGTAAAGGTTTACTTGGTGCGTTTCGGCACGCCGCTTATTATGTGAGCAAGTGTTTTAAAAAAGTAATAATTTGGCTTATAATACTCGGTAGCTGAATTGCAATATTTTAGCATTTTAACGCTCTTCATAAAAAACAAAAAACAAAAAATATCGATAGCCGATAGCATCTTTTCCTGCTTTATTTTTTGATGGAGTGGAAGCGTGAGCGAGTTAGTGTTACATTGTCAATGCAATATCCTGTTTAAAATTTTGTATAAGAGCATTGCGAAAATGGATTCCAAATAGCAATTGTGCGTTATCCAGAAATATATAGTTATGCCCTATATAAACATTATGCCTTGAGGATTCGTCACAACAGTAACTCAAATCAACGTCTCTGTTTCCTATTTTATAATCTGGTTTTGCGATCTGCAACCATGACATCAATGTTTATGGTATAGTAACTATAATATGCGTAGAAATAATATGAGCAGGCGTAGTAGTTGTAGTAGTGTAAAGTGACAGTTCCAGTAATCACAAAATCTTAGCTTTATCAAACGTTATTCGTATATGATAACGAGGAACAAATGAAGTCAATTTCGAGCAATAACATCCCTTGTTTTTTTGTTAGCTCGCGCGTGCCCAGCCTCAGAAGTTGAAGTTCGTAAATTACGAAAGTAAGGAAAAAATGCGTGACCGTCAAATTCTTTTTACGTTTGAGAAGAGTTGACCTTGCAAAATAAATTCCAAATCGCTACCAAGAGAGGAAGCACCACGCACGCGACCGGAATATTCTCTTGTGCACTTCAGAGTATATCCAGCGGCGGAAACAACTAAAAGAGCCGGAGGGAAGTTGAGACAGTTTTGAACCTACATGTCCAGAAGAAGAATTCGAACTAGGATAATTTTGAACGCGCTTAGGGCGCCCCTTTCTAGTGTCCAATTTCAACCCTTTGCATTGTCAATTTCATTATTTGGACGTACGTATTTTGCATTCGCATCCAGTTTATGTTTCTGTAAAATTGTGCAGAACAATTGGGTTTACAATTTTTGTTGCTTACTAATAGGCGTCTACCTCCATATTCTGCGTCAATTTGGCCTAAACAGCGCGCTGAATATTGTTTTTTATATCACCCTTCGGAGAAACGCTTGCGAATACATGCTTATGGTTTTCACGGACCCAAGGTTTGCAAGAATTTGTGTAACACGCGGCTGGTAAAATGCCCCTTTTGTTTTTAGATGAGGTGTGTGAAAGCGATTACGAAAGTCGATTCGCCCTGAGAGTCATTTGAAGGTGCTTTTCACTTTGTTGTTTCCCACTTGGATGTTCATTGAAAATATCCTCGACTACTAGAGCAGCTGATCTCATGATTTACCTCTATATTAGGTTCAGCACCATTGAACCCTTCTATTTTTCTTGCACGTGAACTGTTAGTGCTATTAGCAGCTTTACTCGGAAGGGACAAGCAAACTCTCCATCCAAATTAGCCTCCATAACCTACTGTATAGGAATAACGGAAACAATATTGGAATTACTACTGAATGCTCTACCAACAATAAATCAGTGTATACATTTGTTCCTTTCTCCGTTCCTGCGTGTTAACTACTCAAACAAGATTTGGAGGGTAAGGTGAGAAAAAGGACTGCGACAGGCAGCAAACGAACGCGTGAAAAAAAAACAATGTTTTTCTGGCAACTATTTTGAGAGCAATTAAGGAAATACAAAGTGCATCGCGAATAGGCAATTTGCAAAAAATGAAGCATGCAAAGCCTCCCTTAATGATATGAGTAGCAAGAACGAGTTCGAAATGAAACTTCAGTTTATTTACCCAAGCTTGGCTTAATTAGAAACGGACATAAAATATGGGCATGGATACAAATTATATACAAGTTCCAGGGAGAGGGTTGTTGGCACCATTGATCACATTTAGCAGGCACAGGGTCCTTGTCGGCTTTGTTGTCATCAAACGAAGCTGTCGAAGGAGTCGCGTTTTTACACAAGCACAACAATGTCGTCTTCATCAGAGTCACTGTAGGAGTCATCAGGACACGAGGCAGACATGATTTCTTCCGCTTTCTTTATCACCATGTTCACAAAAAAGCGCCAGCGCAGGCACACGCTTTGTCGACGGGAACGCATCAAGTCCATTTTGCTGCGGGAAACAGCCAGGATTCGGCAGGCGTCGATGTAAGTCGCTTCACAATATGCAGTAGTCGGCTGAGAGACGCGCGTAGATGGAACTGAACCATTGTTGCCACCAACAAAAGGCGATGTTGACTCCATGACTCGGCAAAAGTTGAGCAGGGACTCGCTAGGCCGCATGACTGAAGCTTGGCTGCAACAAGCCAAGAATGGCTTGTTTCATGAAGCACTACACATTTCATGTGTCCAAGATGGAGAGGGTAGATAAAACTGGACTGGTTTAGTGAAAGCAGAGTATTTACCTTTTCCTCCTCTAGACCTGTGGAAGCCCGGCTGTTCACTCCCGTTATCTTATCTCTACAGAGAGAAAAACATATTCAGAACCAGCTGGTGGTGACCCACTTTTGCTCTTGTGCGAATTACAAACGGACATGGGCTGGAGAGGTCCCTAAGCAGAACAGGTCATGGTTAAAAGCATGTTCAGCACAGGGGAAGAAGAAGAATGACGACACCACAAGCAAAGCTCTTAATGTAACACCGACGGCCATGTTTTAACAGAATAACGCAGCTCAAACTACCAAACTGGCACTAAGCACAGTTTCGAATACCTGTCTATAACTTAAGCGTAAATATATAAACTGTGCGCATGAGCACAAGGCAATGCGCGTTAATGTCGGCACTGGTACGGTTTGAGGCTGAAATCACATGCGGCAACTTAGAATTCCAAAACCCGAAGCAGAGCAAAGTCTGCGAATCAAATTAGGCGCTTTTCGCAGCGCTGTGATTCCTTTGGCAGTGCTGGCTCACCGGCAACACCTTTAGTTTCTGTACAATTTTATAGTTTATTGACGCGTGGACTTTTAAAGAAAATGGCAAAACGATTTTTCTGCCGCCATGCGTGAGTAAAAGTTTATTTGGTGCGTTTCGGCACGGCGCTTATTGTGTGAGCTTGTGTTTTAAAAAAGTAATAATTTGGCTTATAATACTCTGTAGCTGATTTGCAATATTTTAGAATTTTTAACGGTCGTTATAAAAAACAAAAACTATCGATAGCCGTAGCATCTTTTCCTGCTTTATTTTTTGATGGAGTGGAAGCGTGGGCGAGTTAGTGTTACATAGTCAACGCAATATCCTGTTTAAAATTTTGTATAAGAGCAAGCGAAAATGGATTCCAAATAGCAAGTGTGCGTTATCCAGAAATATATAGTTATGCCCTATGTAAACATTATGCCTTGAGGATTCGTCACAACCGTAACTCAAATCAACGTCTCTGTTTCCTATTTTATAATCTGGTTTTGCGATCTGCAACCATGACATCACTGTTTATGGTATAGTAACTATAATATGCGTAGAAATAATACCAGCAGGCGTAATAGTTGTAGTAGTGTAAAGTGACAGTTCCAGTGATCACAAAATCTTAGCTTTATCAAGCGTTATTCGTATATGATAACGAGGAACAATTTAGGCCAATTTCGAGCAATAACATCCCTTGTTTTTTTTGTTAGCTCGCGGGTGCCCAGCCTCAGAAGTTGAAGTTCGTAAATTACAAAAGTAAGGAAGAATGCGTGACCGGCAAATTCTTTTTACGTTTGAGAAGAGTTGACCTTGCAAAATAAATTCCAATCGCTACCAAGAGAGGAAGCACCACGCACGCGACCGGAATATCCTCTTGTGCACTTCAGAGTATGTCGGGCGGCGGAAACAACTAAAAGAGCCGGAGGGAAGTTGAGACAGTTTTGAAGCTACATGTCCAGAAGAACAATTCGAACTAGGATAATTTTGAACGCGCTTAGGGCGCGCCTTTCTAGTGTCCAATTTCGATCCTTTGTATTGTCAATTTCATTATTTAGACGTAAGTATTTTGCATCCGCATCCAGTTTATGTTTCTGTACATTTGTGCAGAACAATTGGGTTTACAATTTTTGTTGCTTACTAATATGCGCCTACCTCCATATTCTGCGTCAATTTGGCCTAACAGCGCGCTGATATTTTGTTTTATATCACCCTTGGGAGAAACGCTTGCGAATACATGCTTATGGTTTTCACCGACCCAACGTTTGCAAGAATTTGTGTAACACGCGGCTCGTGAAATGCCGCTTTTGTTTTTAGATGAGGTTTGTGAAAGCGATTGCGAAAGTCGATTCGACCTGACAGTCCTTTGAAGGTGCTTTTCACTTTGTTGTTTCCCAGTTGCATGTTCATCGAAAATATCCTCGACTACTAGGGAAGCTCATCCCATGATTTCCCTCTATATTAGGTTCAGCACCATTGAACCTTCTATCTTTCTTGCATGTGAACTGTTAGTGCTATAAGCAGCTTTACTCGGAAGGGACAAGAAAACTATCCATCCAAATTAGCCGCCATAACCTACTGTATAGGAATAATGGAAACAATATTGAAATAACAACTGAATGCTCTACCAACAACTAATCAGTGTATACATTTGTTCCTTTCTTCGTTCCTGCGTGGTAACTATTCAAACAAGATTTGGAGAGTACGTTGAGAAAAAGGACTGCGACAGGCAGCAAGCGAGCGCGTGAAAAAAAAAACATTGTTTTTCTGGCAACTATTTTGAGAGTAATTTAGGAAATACGAAGTGCATCGAGAATAGGCAATTTACAAAAAATGAAGCATGCAAAGCCTCCCTTAATAATATGATTAGCAAGAAAGAGTTCGAAATGAAACTATAGTTTATTTACCCAAGCTTGGCTTAATTAGAAACGGACATAAATTATGGCCATGGATACAAATTATATACAAGTTCCAGGGAGAGGGTTGTTGGCAGCATTGATCACATTTAGCAGGCACAGGGTCCTTGTCGGCTTTGTTCTCATCAAACGAAGCTGTCGAAGGTGTCGCGCTTTTACACAAGCACAACAATGTCGTCTTCATCAGAGTCACTGTAGGAGTCATCAGGACACGAGGCAGACATGATTTCCTCCGCTTTCTTTATCACCATGTTCACGAAAAAGCGCAAGCGCAGGCACACGCTTTGTCGACGGGAACGCATCAAGTCCATTTTGCTGCGGGAAACAGCCAGGATTCGGCAGGCGTCGATGTAAGTCGCTTCACTATATGCAGTAGTCGGCTGAGAGACGCGCGTAGATGGAACTGAACCATTGTTGCCACCAACAAAAGGCGATGTTGACTCCATGACTCGGCAAAAGTTGACCAGGGACTTGCGAGGCCCCACGACTGAAGCTTGGCTGCAACAAGCCAAGAATGGTTTGTTTCATGAAGCACTACACATTTCATGTGTCCAAGATGGAGAGGGTAGATAAGACTGGACTGCTTTAGGGAAAGCAGAGTCTTTACCCTTTCCTCCTCTAGACCTGTGGAAGCCCGGCTGTTCACTCCCGTTATCTTATCTCTACAGAGAGAAAAACATATTCAGAACCAGCTGGTGGTGACCCACTTTCGCTCTCCTGCGAATTACAGAGTGACATGGGCTGGAGAGGCCCCTAAGCAGGACAGGTCATGGTTAAAAGCATGTTCAGCACAGGGAAAGAAGAAGAACGACGACACCACAAGCAAAGCTCTTAATGTAATACCGACGGCCATGTTTTAACAGAATAACGCGGCTCAAACTACCAAACTGGCACTAAGCACAGTTTCGAATACCTGTCTATAACTTAAGCGTAAATGTATAAACTATGCGCATGAGCACAAGGCAATGCGCGTTATTGTCGGCACTGGTACGGTTTGAGGCTGAAATCACATTCGGCAACTTAGAATTCCAAAACCCGAAGCAGAGCAAAGTCTGCGAGTTAAATAAGGCGCTTTTCGCGGCGCTGTGATTCCTTTGGTAGTGCTGGCTCACCGGCCAAACCTTTAGTTTTTTTTTACAATTTTATAGTTTATTGACGCGTGGACTTTTAAAGAAAATGACAAAACGATTTTTCTCCCGCCATGCGTGAGTAAATGTTTATTTGGTGCGTTTCAGCACGCCGCCTATTATGTGAGCTTGTGTTTTAAAAAAGTGATAATTTGGCTTATAATACTAGGTAGCTGAATTGCAATATTTTAGCATTTTAAATGCTCGTCATAAAAAACAAAAAATATCGATAGCCGATAGCATCTTTTCCTGCTTTGTTTTTTGATGGACTGGAAGCGTGGGCGAGATAGTGTTACATAGTCAACGCAATATCCTGTTTAAAATTTTGTATAAGAGCATTGCGAAAATGTATTCCAAATAGCAAGTGTGCGTTATCCAGAAATATATAGTTATGCCCTATATAAACATTATGCCTTGAGGATTCGTCACAACCGTAACTCAAACCAACGTCTCTGTTTCCTATTTCATACTCTGGTTTTCCGATCTGCAACCATGACATCACTGTTTATGGTATAGTAACTGTAATATGCGTAGAAATAATATGAACAGGCGTAATATTTGTAGCAGTGGAAAGTGACAGTTCCAGTGATCACAAAATCTTAGCTTTATCAAACGTTATTCGTATATGATAACGAGGAACAATTTAAGTCAATTTCGAGCAATAACATCCCTTGTTTTTTTGTTAGCTCGCGCGTGCCCAGCCTCAGAAGTTGAAGCTTGTAAATTACAAAAGTAAGGAAAAATGCGTGACCGTCAAATTCTTTTTACGTTTGAGAAGAGTTGACCTTGTAAAATAAATTCCAAATCGCTACCAAGAGAGGAAGCACCACGCACGCGACCGGAATATTCTCTTGTGTACTTCAGAGTATGTCCGGCGGCGGAAACAACTAAAAGAGCCGGAGGGAAGTTGAGACAGTTTCGAAGCTACATGTCCAGAAGAAGAATTCGAAGTAGGATAATTTTGAACGCGCTTAGGGCGCCCCTTTCTAGTGTCCAATTTCGATCCTTTGCATTGTCAATTCCATTATTTAGACGTATGTAATTTTGCATTCGCATCCAGTTTATGTTTCTGTATATTTGTGCAGAACAATTGGGTTTACATTTATTGTTGCTTACTAATAGGCGCCTACCTCCATATTCTGCGTCAATTTGGCCTAACCAGCGCGCTGAATATTTTTTTTTATATCACCCTTGGGAGAAACGCTTGCGAATACATGCTTATGTTTTTCACCGACCCAAGGTTTGCAAGAATTTGTGTAACACGCGGCTCGTAAAATGCCGCTTTTGTTTTTAGATGAGGTGTGTGAAAGCGATTGCTAAAGTCGATTCGACCTGAGAGTTCTTTGAAGGCGCTTTTCACTTTCCTGTTTCCCACTTGCATGTTCATCGAAAATATCCTCGACTACTAGAGCAGCTGATCTCATGATTTCCCTCTATATTAGGTTCAGCACCATTGAACCCTTCTATTTTTCTTGCACGTGAACTGTTAGTGCTATAAGCAGCTTTACTCGGAAGGGACAAGAAAACTCTGCATCCCAATTAGCCTCCATAACCTACTGTATAAGAATAATGGAAACAATATTGAAATTACTACTGAATGCTCTACCAACAATAAATCAGTGTATACATTTGTTCCTTTCTTCGTTCCTGCGTGGTAACTATTCAAACAAGATTTGGAGGGTACGGTGAGAAAAAGGACTGCGACAGGCAGCAAACGAGCGCGTGAAAAAAAAACAATGTTTTTCTGGCAACTATTTTGAGGGCAATTTACGAAATACGAAGTGCATCGAGAATAGGCAATTTACAAAAAATGAAGCATGCAAAGCCTCCCTTAATGATATGAATAGCAAGAAAAAGTTCGAAATTAAACTATAGTTTATTTACCCAAGCTTGGCGTAATTAGAAACGGACATAAAATATGGGCATGGATACAAATTATATACAAGTTCCAGGGAGTGGGTTGTTGGCAGCATTGATCACATTTAGCAGGCACAGGGTCCTTGTCGGCTTTGTTCTCATCAAACGAAGCTGTCGAAGGAGTCGCGCTTTTACACAAGCACAACAATGTCTTCATCAGAGTCACTGTAGGAGTCATCAGGACACGAGGCAGACATGATTTCCTCCGCTTTCTTTATCACCATGTTCATGAAAAAGTGCCAGCGCAGGCACACGCTTTGTCGACGGGAACGCATCAAGTCCATTTTGCTGCGGGAAACAGCCAGGATTCGGCAGGCGTCGATGTAAGTCGCTTCACAATATGCGGTAGTCGGCTGAGAGACGCCCGCAGATGGAACTGAACTATTGTTGCCACCAGCAAAAGGCGATGTTGACTCCATGGCTCGGCAAAAGTTGAGCAGTTACTCGCGAGGCCGCACGACTGAAGCTTGGCTGCAAGAAGCCAAGAATGGCTTGTTTCATGAAGCACTACACATTTCATGTGTCGAAGATGGAGAGGGTAGATAAAACTGGACTGGTTTAGGGAAAGCAGAGTCTTTACCCTTTCCTTCTCTAGTCCAGTGGAAGCCCGGCTGTTCACTCCCGTTATCTTATCTCTACAGAGAGAAAAACATATTCAGAACCAGCTGGTGGTGACCCACTTTTGCTCTCGTGCGAATTACAAACTGACATGGGCTGGAGAGGTCCCTAAGCAGGACAGGTCATGGTTAAAAGCGTGTTCAGCACAGGGAAAGATGAAGAATGACGAAACCACACGCAAAGCTCTTAATGTAATACCTACGGCCATGTTTTAACAGAATAACGCGGCTCAAACTACCAAACTGGCACTAAGCACAGTTTCGAATACCTGTCTATAACTTAAGCGTAAATGTATAAACTGTGCGCATGAGCACAAGGCAATGCGCGTTAATGTCGGCACTGGTACAGTTTGAGGCTGAAATTACAAGCGGCAACATAGAATTACAAAACCCGAAGCAGAGCAAAGTCTGCGAGTTAAATTAGGCGCTTTTCGCGGCGCTGTGATTCCTTTGGCAGTGCTGGCTCACCGGCAAAACCTTTAGTTTCTTTACAATTTTATAGTTTATTGACGCGTGAATTTTTAAAGAAAATGGCAAAACGATTTTTCTCCCGCCATTTGTGAGTAAAAGTTTATTTGGTGCGTTTCGGCACGCCGCTTATTGTGTGAGCTTGTGTTTTAAAAAAGTAATAATTTGGCTTATAATACTCTGTAGCTGAATTGCAATATTTTAGCATTTTTAACGCTCGTCATAAAAAACAAAAACAATCGATAGCCGATAGCATCTTTTTCTGATTTATTTTTTGATGGAGTGGAAGCGTGGGCGAGTTAGTGTTATATAGTCAACGCAATATCCGGTTTAAAATTTTGTATAAGAGCATTGCGAAAATGTATTCAAAAAAGCAAGTGTGCGTTATCCAGAAATATATAGTTATGCCCTATATAAACATTATGCCTTGAGGATTCGTCACAACCGTAACTCAAATCAACGTCTCTGTTTCCTATTTCATAATCTGGTTTTGCGATCTGCAACCATGACATCACTGTTTATGGTATAGTAACTATAATATGCGCAAAAAAAAATATGAGCAGGCGTAATAGTTGTAGTAGTGTAAAGTGACAGTTCCAGTTATCACAAAATCTTAGCTTTATCAAACGTTATTCGTATATGATAACGAGGAACAAATGAATTCAATTTCGAGCAATAACATCCCTTGTTTTTTTTGTTAGCTTGTGTGTGCACAGCCTCAGAAGTTGAAGTTCGTAAATTACAAAATTATGGAAAAATGCGTGACCGTCAAATTCTTTTTACGTTTGAGAAGAGTTGACCTTGCAAAATAAATTCCAAACCGCTACCAAGAGAGGAAGCACCACGCACGCGACCGGAATATTCTGTTGTGCACTTCACAGTATGTCCGGCGGCTGAAACCACTAAAAGAGCCGGAGGGAAGTTGAGACAGTTTCGAAGCTACATGTCCAGAAGAAGAATTCGAACTAGGATAAATTTGAACGCGCTTAGGGCGCCCCTTTCTAGTGTCCAATTTAGATCCTTTGCATTGTCAATTCACTTATTTAGACGTATGTAATTTTGCATTCGCATCCAGTTTATGTTTCTGTATATTTGTGCAGAACAATTGGGTTTTCATTTATTGTTGCTTACTAATAGGCGCCTACCTCCATATTCTGCGTCAATTTGGCCTAACCAGCGCGCTGAATAATTTTTTTTATATCACCCTTTGGAGAAACGCTTGCGAATACATGCTTATGGTTTTCACCGACCCAAGGTTTGCATGAATTTGTGTAACACGCGGCTCGTAAAATGCCGCTTTTGTTTTTAGATGAGGTGTGTGAAAGCGATTGCTAAAGTCGATTCGAGCTGAGATTCCGTTGAAGGCGCTTTTCACTTTGTTGTTTCCCAATTGCATGTTCATCGAAATTATCCTCGACTACTAGAGCAGCTGATCTCATGATTTTCCTCTATATTAGGTTCAGCACCATTGAACCCTTCTATTTTTCTTGCACGTGAACTGATAGTGCTATAAGCAGCTTTACTCGGAAGGGACAAGAAAACTCTCCATCCAAATTAGCCTCCATAACCTACTGTATAGGAATCATGGAAACAATATTGAAATTACTACTGAATGCTCTACCAACAATAAATCAGTGTATACATTTGTTCCTTTCTTCGTTCCTGCGTGTTAACTATTCAAACAAGATTTGGAGGGTACGGTGAGAAAAAGGACTGCGACAGGCAGCAAACGAGACCGTGAAAAGAAAAACAATGTTTTTCTGGCAACTATTTTGAGAGCAATTAAGGAAATACGAAGTGCATCGCGAATAGGCAATTTACAAAAAATGAAGCATGCAAAGCCTCCCTTAATAATATGAACAGCAAGAAAGAGTTTGAAATGAAACTAGTTTATTTACCCAAGCTTGGCTTAATTAGAAAGGGACATAAAATATGGGCATGGATACAAATTATATACAAGTTCCAGGGAGAGGGTTGTTGGCAGCATTGATCACATTTAGCAGGCACAGGGTCCTTGTCGGCTTTGTTCTCATCAAACGAAGCTGTCGAAGGAGTCGCGTTTTTACACAAGCAGAACAATGTCGTCTTCATCAGAATCACTGTAGGAGTCATCAGGACACGAGGCAGACATGATTTCCTCCGCTTTCTTTATCACCATGTTCACGAAAAAGCGCCAGCGCAGGTACACGCTTTGTCGACGGGAACGCATCAAGTCCATTTTGCTGCGGGAAACAGCCAGGATTCGGCAGGCGTCGATGTAAGTCGCTTCACAATATGCAGTAGTCGGCTGAGAGACGTGCGCAGATGGAACTGAACCATTGTTGCCACCAGCAAAAGGCGATGTTGACTCCATGACTCGGCAAAAGTTGAGCAGGGACTCGCGAGGCCGCACGACTGAAGCTTGGCTGCAACAAGCCAAGAACAGCTTGTTTTATGAAGCACTACACATTTCATGTGTCCAAGATGGAGAGTGTAGATAAAACTGGACTGGTTTAGGGAAAGCAGAGTCTTTGCCCTTTCCTCCCCTAGACATGTGGAAGCCCGGCTGTTCACTCCCGTTATCTTACTCTACAGAAAGAAAAACATATTCAGAACCAGCTGGTGGTGACTCACTTTTGCTCTCGTGGGAATTACAAACTGACATGGGCTGGAGAGGCCCCTAAGCAGGACAGGTCATGGTTAAAAGCATGTTCAGCACAGGGGAAGAAGAAGAATGACGACACCACACGCAAAACTCTTAACGTAATACCGACGGCCATGTTTTAACAGAATAACGCGGCTCAAACTACCAAACTGGCACTAAGCACAGTTTCGAATACCTGTCTATAACTTAAGCGTAAATGTATAAACTATGCGCATGAGCACAAGGCAATGCGCGTTATTGTCGGCACTGGTACGGTTTGAGGCTGAAATCACATTCGGCAACTTAGAATTCCAAAACCCGAAGCAGAGCAAAGTCTGCGAGTTAAATAAGGCGCTTTTCGCGGCGCTGTGATTCCTTTGGTAGTGCTGGCTCACCGGCCAAACCTTTAGTTTTTTTTTACAATTTTATAGTTTATTGACGCGTGGACTTTTAAAGAAAATGACCAAACGATTTTTCTCCCGCCATGCGTCAGTAAATGTTTATTTGGTGCGTTTCAGCACGCCGCCTATTAGGTGAGCTTGTGTTTTAAAAAAGTGATAATTTGGCTTATAATACTCGAGAGCTGAATTGCAATATTTTAGCATTTTAAATGCTCGTCATAAAAAACAAAAAATATCGATAGCCGATAGCATCTTTTCCTGCTTTATTTTTTGATGGAGTGGAAGCGTGGGCGAGATAGTGTTACATAGTCAACGCAATATCCTGTTTAAAAATTTGTATAAGAGCATTGCGAAAATGTATTCCAAATAGCAAGTGTGCGTTATCCAGAAATATATAGTTATGCCCTATATAAACATTATGCCTTGAGGATTCGTCACAACCGTAACTGAAGTCAACGTCTCTGTTTCCTATTTCATACTCTGGTTTTCCGATCTGCAACCATGACATCACTGTTTATGGTATAGTAACTGTAATATGCGTAGAAATAATATGAACAGGCGTAATAGTTGTAGCAGTGGAAAGTGACAGTTCCAGTGATCACAAAATCTTAGCTTTATCAAACGTTATTCGTATATGATAACGAGGAACAATTTAAGTCAATTTCGAGCAATAACATCCCTTGTTTTTTTGTTAGCTCGCGCGTAACCAGCCTCAGAAGTTGAAGCTCGTAAATAACAAAAGTAAGGAAAAATGCGTGACCGTCAAATTCTTTTTACGTTTGAGAAGAGTTGACCTTGTAAAATAAATTCCAAATTGCTACCAAGAGAGGAAGCACCACGCACGCGACCGGAATATTCTGTTGTGCACTTCACAGTATGTCCGGCGGCGGAAACAACTAAAAGAGCCGGAGGGAAGTTGAGACAGTTTTGAAGCTACATGTCCAGAAGAAGAATTTGAACTAGGATAATTTTGAACGCGCTTAGGGCGCCCCTTTCTAGTGTCCAATTTCGATCCTTTGTATTGTCAATTTCATTATTTAGACGTACGTATTTTGCATTCGCATCCAGTTTGTTTCTGTATATTTGTGCAGAACAATTGGGTTTACAATTTTTGTTGCTTACTAATACGCGCCTACCTCCATATACTGCGTCAATTTGGCCTAAACAGCGCGCTGAATATTTTGTTTTATATCACCCTTGGGAGAAACGCTTGCGAATACATGCTTATGGTTTTCACCGACCCAAGGTTTGCAAGAATTTGTGTAACACGCGGATCGTAAAATGCCGCTTTTGTTTTTAGATGAGGTTTGTAAAAGCGATTGCGAAAGTCGATTCGACCTGAGACTCCTTTGAAGGTGCTTTTCACTTTGTTGTTTCCCACTTGCATGTTCATCGAAAATATCCTCGACTACTAGAGCAGCTGATCCCATGATTTCCCTCTATATTAGGTTCAGCACAATTGAACCTTCTATATTTCTTGCACGTGAACTGTTAGTGCTATAAGCAGCTTTAGTCGGAAGGGACAAGAAAACTCTCCATCCAAATTAGCCGCCATAACCTACTGTATAGGAATAATGGAAAGAATATTGAAATAACTACTGAATGCTCTACCAACAACTAATCAGTGTATACATTTGTTCATTTCTTCGTTCCTGCGTGGTAACTATTCAAACAAGATTTGGAGAGTACGTTTAGAAAAAGGACTGCGACAGGCAGCAAACGAGCGCTGAAACAAAAACAATGTTTCTGCTGGCAACTATTTTGAGAGCAATTAAGGAAATACGAAGTGCATCGAGAATAGGCAATTTATAAAAAATGAAGCATGCAAAGCCTCCCTTAATGATATGAATAGCAAGAAAAAGTTCGAAATGAAACTATAGTTTATTTACCCAACCTTGGCGTAATTAGAAACGGACATAAAATATGGGCATGGGTACAAATTATATACAAGTTCCAGGGAGAGGGTTGTTGGCAGCATTGATCACATTTAGCAGGCACAGGGTCCCTGTCGGCTTTGTTCTCATCAAACGAAGCTGTCGAAGGAGTCGCGTTTTTACACAAGCACAACAATGTCGTCTTCATCAGAGTCACTGTAGGAGTCATCAGGACACGAGGCAGACATGATTTCCTCCGCTTTCTTTATCACCATGTTCACGAAAAAGCGCCAGCGCAGGCACACGCTTTGTCGACGGGAACGCATCAAGTCCATTTTGCTGCGGGAAACAGCCAGGATTCGGAAGGCGTCGATGTAAGTCGCTTCACAATATGCGGTAGTCGGCTGAGAGACGCGCGCAGATGGAACTGAACTATTGTTGCCACCAGCAAAAGGCGATGTTGACTCCATGGCTCGGCAAAAGTTGAGCAGGGACTCGCGAGGCCGCACGACTGAAGCTTGGCTGCAACAAGCCAAGAATGGCTTGTTTCATGAAGCACTACACATTTCATGTGTCGAAGATGGAGAGGGTAGATAAAACTGGACTGGTTTAGGGAAAGCAGAGTCTTTACACTTTCCTTCTCTAGTCGTGTGGAAGCCCGGCTGTTCACTCCCGTTATCTTATCTCTACAGAGAGAAAAACTTATTTAGAACCAGCTGGTGGTGACCCACTTTTGCTCTCCTGCGAATTACAAACTGACATGGGCTGGAGAGGTCCCTAAGCAGGACAGGTCATATTTAAAAGCATGTTCAGCACAGGGGAAGAAGAAAAATGACACCACACGCAAAGCTCTTAATGTAATACCGACGGCCATGTTTTAACAGAATAACGCGGCTCAAACTGGCACTAAGCAAAGTTTCGAATACCCGTCTCTAACTTAAGCGTAAATGTATAAACGGTGCGCATGAGCACAAGGCAATGCGCGTTAGTGTCGGCTCTGGTACGGTTTGAGGCTGAAATCACAAGCGGCAACTTAGAATTCCAAAACCCGAAGCAGAGCATAGTCTGCGAGTTCAATTAGGCGCTTTTCGCGGCGCTGTGATTCCTTTGGTAGTGCTGGCTCACCGGCAAAACTTTTAGTTTTTTTACAATTTTATAGTTTATTGTCGCGTGGACTTTTAAAGAAAATGGCAGAACTATTTTTCTCCCGCCATGCGTGAGTAAAAGTTTATTTGGTGCGTTTCGGCACGCCGCTTATTATGTGAGCTTGTGTTTTAAAAAAGTAATATTTTGGCTTATAATACTCGGCAGCTGAATTGCAATATTTTAGCATTTTTAACGCACGTCATAAAAAACAAAAAATATCGATAGCCGATAGCATCTTTTCCTGCTTTATTTTTTGATGAAGTGGAAGCGTGGGCGAGTTAGTGTTACATAGTCAACGCAATATCCTGTTTAAAATTTTGTATTAGAGCATTGCGAAAATGTATTCCAAATAGCAAGTGTGCGTTATCCAGAAATACATAGTTATGCCCTATATAAACATTATGCCTTGAGGATTCGTCACAACCGTAACTTAAATCAACGTCTCTGTTTCCTATTTCTTACTCTGGTTTTCCGATCTGCAACCATGACATCACTGTTTATGGTATAGTAACTATAATATGCGTAGAAATAATATTAGCAGGCGTAATAGTTGTAGTAGTGTAAAGTGACAGTTCCAGTCATCACAAAATCTTAGCTTTATCAAACGTTATTCGTAAATGATAACGAGGAACAAATGAAGTCAATTTCGAGCAATAACATCCCTTGTTTTTTTGTTAGCTCGTGCGTGCCCAGCCTCAGAAGTTGAATTCGTAAATTACAAAAGTAAGGAAGAATGCGTGACCGTCAAATTGTTTTTACGTTTGAGAAGAGTTGACCTTGCAAAATAAATTCCAATCGCTACCAAGAGAGGAAGCACCACGCACGCGACCGGAATATTCTTTTGTGCACTTCAGAGTATGTCGGGCGGCGGAAACAACAAAAAGAGCCGGAGGGAAGTTGAGACAGTTTTGAAGCTACATGTCCAGAAGAAGAATTCGACCTAGGATAATTTTGAACGCGCTTAGGGCGCCCCTTTCTAGTGCCCAATTTCGATCCTTTGTATTGTCAATTTCATTATTTAGACGTACGTATTTTGCATTCGCATCCAGTTTATGTTTCTGTATATTTGTGCAGAACAGTTGGGTTTACAATTTTTGTTGCTTACTAATATGCGCCTACCTCCATATACTGCGTCAATTTGGCCTAAACCGCGCGCTGAATATTTTGTTTTATATCACCCTTGGGAGAAACGCTTGCGAATACATGCTTATGGTTTTCACGGACCCAAGGATTGCAAGAATTTGTGTAACACGCGGCTCGTAAAATGCCACTTTTGTTTTTAGATGAGGTGTGTGAAAGCGATTACGAAAGTCGATTCGCCCTGAGAGTCATTTGAAGGTGCTTTTCACTTTGTTGTTTCCCACTTGCATGTTCATTGAAAATATCCTCGACTACTAGAGCAGCTGATCTCATGACTTCCCTCTATATTAGGTTCAGCACCATTGAACCTTCTATCTTTCTTGCACGTGAACTGTTAGTGCTATAAGCAGCTTTACTCGGAAGGGACAAGAAAACTCTCCATCCAAATTAGCCTCCATAACCTACTGTATAGGAATAATGGAAACAATATTGAAATTACTACTGAATGCTCTACCAGCAATAAATCAGTGTATACATTTGTTCCTTTCTTCGTTCCTGCGTGTTAACTATTCAAACAAGATTTGGAGGGTACGGTGAGAAAAAGGACTGCGACAGGCAGCAAACGAGCCCGTGAAAAAAAAACACTGTTTTTCTGGCAACTATTTTGAGAGCAATTTAGGAAATACGAAGTCCATCGAGAATAGGCAATTCACAAAAAATGAAGCACGCAAAGCCTCCCTTAATAATATGAATAGCAAGAAAGAGCTCGAAATGAAACTATAGTTTATTTACCCAAGCTTGGCTTAATTAGAAACGGACATAAAATATGGGCATGGATACAAATTATATAAAAGTTCCAGGGAGAGGGTTGTTGGCAGCATTGATCACATTTAGCAGGCACAGGGTCCTTGTCGGGTTTGTTCTCATCAAACGAAGCTGTCGAAGGAGTTGCGTTTTTACACAAGCTCAAAAATGTCGTCTTCATCAGAGTCACTGTAGGAGTCATCAGGACACGAGGCAGACATGATTTCCTCCGCTTTCTTTATCACCATGTTCACGAAAAAGCGCCAGCGCAGGCACAAGCTTTGTCCACGGGAACGCATCAAGTCCATTTTGCTGCGGGAAACAGCCAGGATTCGGCAGGCGTCGATGTAAGTCGCTTCACAATATGCGGTAGTCGGCTGAGAGACGCGCGCAGATGGAACTGAACCATTGTTGCCACCAGCAAAAGGCGATGTTGACTCCATGACTCGGCAAAAGTTGAGCAGAGACTGGTGAGGCCGCACGACTGAAGCTTGGTTGCAACAAGCCAAGAATGGCTTGTTTCATGAATCACTACACATTTCATGTGTCCAAGATGGAGAGGGTAGATAAAACTGGACTGCTTTAGGGAAAGCAGAGTCTTTACCCTTTCCTCCTCTAGTCGTGTGGAAGCCCGGCTGTTCACTCCCGTTATCTTATCTCTACAGAGAGAAAAACATATTCAGAACCAGCTGGTGGTGACTCACTTTTGCTCTCCTGCGAATTACAAACTGACATGGGCTGGAGAGGTCCCTAAGCAGGACAGGTCATATTTAAAAGCATGTTCAGCACAGGGGAAGAAGAAAAATGACACCACACGCAAAGCTCTTAATGTAATACCGACGGCCATGTTTTAACAGAATAACGCGGCTCAAACTGGCACTAAGCAAAGTTTCGAATACCCGTCTCTAACTTAAGCGTAAATGTATAAACGGTGCGCATGAGCACAAGGCAATGCGCGTTAGTGTCGGCTCTGGTACGGTTTGAGGCTGAAATCACATGCGGCAACTTAGAATTCCAAAACCCGAAGCAGAGCAAAGGCTGCGAGTTCAATAAGGCGCTTTTCGCGGCGCTGTGATTCCTTTGGTAGTGCTCGCTCACCAACAAAACCTTTAGATTTTTTTTAAATTTTATAGTTTATTGACGCGTGGACTTTTAAAGAAAATGGCAAAACGATCTTTCTCCCGCCATGCGTGAGTAAATGTTTATTTGGTGCGTTTCGGCACGCCGCCTATTATGTGAGCTTGTGTTTTAAAAAAGTGATAATTTGGCATATATACTCGGTAGCTGAATTGCAATATTTTAGCATTTTTAATGCTCGTCATAAAAAACAAAAAATATCGATAGCCGATAGCATTTTTTCCTGCTTTATTTTTTGATGGAGTGGAAGCGTGGGCGAGATAGTGTTACATCGTCAACGCAATATCCTGTTTAAAATTTTGTATAAGAGCATTGCGAAAATGTATTCCAAATAGCAAGTGTGCGTTATCCAGAAAAACATAGTTATGCCCTGTATAAACATTATGCCTTGAGGATTCGTCACAACCGTAACTCAAATCAACGTCTCTGTTTCCTATTTCATACTCTGGTTTTCCGATCTGCAACCATGACATCACTGTTTATGGTATAGTAACTATAATATGCGTAGAAATAATATGAACAGGCGTAATAGTTGTAGCAGTGGAAAGTGACAGTTCCAGTGATCACAAAATCTTAGCTTTATCAAACGTTATTCGTATATGATAACGAGGAACAATTTAAGTCAATTTCGAGCAATAACATCCCTTGTTTTTTTTTGTTAGCTCGCGCGTGCCCAGCCTCAGAAGTTGAAGTTCGTAAGTTACAAAAGTAAGAAAAAATGCGTGACCGTCAAATTCTTTTTACGTTTGAGAAGAGTTGACCTTGCAAAATAAATTCCAATCGCTACCAAGAGAGGAAGCACCACGCACGCGACCGGAATATTCTTTTGTGCACTTCAGAGTATGTCCGGCGGCGGAAACAACAAAAAGAGCCGGAGGGAAGTTGAGACAGTTTTTAACCTTCATGTCCAGAAGAAGAATTCAAACTAGGATAATTTTGAACGCGCTTAGGGCGCCCCTTTCTAGTGTCCAATTTCGATCCTTTGCATTGACAATTCCATTATTTAGACGTATGTAATGTTGCATTCGCATCCAGTTTATGTTTCTGTATATTTGTGCAGAACAATTGGGTTTACATTTATTGTTGCTTACTAATAGGCGCCTACCTCCATATTCTGCGTCAATTTGGCCTAAACAGCGCGCTGAATATTTTGTTTTATATCACCCTTGGGAGAAACGCTTGCGAATACATGCTTATGGTTTTCACCGACCCAAGGTTTGCAAGAACTTGTGTAACACGCGGCTGGTAAAATGCCGCTTTTGTTTTTAGATGAGGTGTGTGAAAGCGATTGCTAAAGTCGATTCGAGCTGAGATTCCTTTGAAGGCGCTTTTCACTTTGTTGTTTCCCAATTGCATGTTCATCGAAAATATCCTCGACTACTAGAGCAGCTGATCTCATGATTTTCCTCTATATTAGGTTCAGCACCATTGAACCCTTCTATTTTTCTTGCACGTGAACTGTTAGTGCTATAAGTAGCCTTACTCGGAAGGTACAAGAAAACTATCCATCCAAATTAGCCGCCATAACCTACTGTATAGGAATAATGGAAACAATATTGAAATAACTACTGAATGCTCTACCAACAACTAATCAGTGTATACATTTGTTCCTTTCTTCGTTCCTGCGTGGTAACTATTCAAACAAGATTTGGAGAGTACGTTAAGAAAAAGGACTGCGACAGGCAGCAAACGAGCGCGTGAAAAAAAAAACAATGTTTTTGCTTGCAACTATTTTGAGAGCAATTAAGGAAATACGAAGTGCATCGAGAATAGGCAATTTACAAAAAATGAAGCATGCAAAGCCTCCCATAATAATATGAATAGCAAGAAAAGTTCGAAATGAAACTATAGTTTATTTACCCAAGCTTGGCTTAATTAGACACGGACATAAAATATGGGCATGGATACAAATTATATACAAGTTCCTGGGAGAGGGTTGTTGGCAGCATTGATCACATTTAGCAGGCACAGGGTCCTTGTCGGCTTTGTTCTCATCAACGAAGCTATCGAAGGAGTCGCGTTTTTACACAAGCACAATGTCGCCTTCATCAGAGTCACTGTAGGAGTCATCAGGACACGAGGCAGACATGATTTCCTCCGCTTTCTTTATCACCATGTTCACGAAAAAGCGCCAGCGCAGGCACACGCTTTGTCGACGGGAACGCATCAAGTCCATTTTGCTGCGGGAAACAGCCAGGATTCGGCAGGCGTCGATGTAAGTCGCTTCACAATATGCGGTAGTCGGCTGAGAGACGCGCGCAGATGGAACTGAACTATTGTTGAACCAGCAAAAGGCGATGTTGACTCCATGGCTCGGCAAAAGTTGAGCAGGGACGCGCGAGGCCGCACGACTGAAGCTTGGCTGCAACAAGCCAAGAATGGCTTGTTTCATGAAGCACTACACATTTCATGTGTCGACGATGGAGAGGGTAGATAAAACTGGACTGGTTTAGGGAAAGCAGAGTCTTTACCCTTTCCTTCTCTAGTCGTGTGGAAGACCGGCTGTTCACTCCCGTTATCTTATCTCTACCCAGAGAAAAACATATTCAGAACCAGCTGGTGGTGACCCACTTTTGCTCTCCTGCGAATTACAAACTTACATGGGCTGGAGAGGTCCCTAAGCAGGACAGGTCATGGTTAAAAGCATGTTCAGCACAGGGAAAGAAGAAGAATGACGACACCACACGCAAAGCTCTTAATGTAATACCGACGGCCATGTTTTAACAGAATAACGCGGCTCAAACTACCAAACTGGCACTAAGCACAGTTTCGAATACCTGTCTATAACTTAAGCGTAAATATATAAACTGTGCGCATGAGCACAAGGCAATGCGCGTTAGTGTCGGCACTGGTACGGTTTGAGGCTGAAATCACATGCGGCAACTTAGAATTCCAAACCCGAAGCAGAGCAAAGTCTGCGAGTTAAATTAGGCGCTTTTCGAGGCGCTGTGATTCCTTTGGAAGTGCTGGTTCACTGGCAAAACCTTTAGTTTCTTTACAATTTTATAGTTTATTGTCGCGTGGACTTTTAAAGAAAATGGCAAAACGATTTTTCTCCCGCCATGCTTGAGTAAAAGTTTATTTGGTGCGTTTCGGCACGCCGCTTATTATGTGTGCTTGTGTTTTAAAAAAGTAATAATTTGGCTTATAATACTCGGTAGCTGAATTGCAATATTTTAGCATTTTTAACGCTCGTCATAAAAAACAAAAAATATCGATAGCCGATAGCATCTTTTCCTGCTTTATTTTTGATGGAGTGGAAGGCTGGGCGAGTTAGTGTTACATAGTCAACGCAATATCCTGTTTAAAATTTTGTATAAGAGCATTGCGAAAATGGATTCCAAATAGCAAGTGTGCGTTATCCAGAAATATATAGTTATGCCCTATATAAACATTATGCCTTGAGGATTCGTCACAACCGTAACTCAAATCAACGTCTCTGTTTCCTATTTCATAATCTGGTTTAGCGATCTGCAACCATGACATCACTGTTTATGGTATAGTAACTATAATATGCGCAGAAAAAATATGAGCAGGCGTAATAGTTGTAGCAGTGTAAAGTGACAGTTCCAGTGATCACAAAATCTTAGCTTCATCAAACGTTATTCGTATATGATAACGAGGAACAAATGAAGTCAATTTCGAGCAATAACATCCCTTGTTTTTTTGTTAGCTCGCGCGTGCCCAGCCTCAGAAGTTGAAGTTCGTAAATTACAAAAGTAATGAAGAATGCGTGACAGGCAAATTCTTTTTACGTTTGAGAAGAGTTGACCTTGCAAAATAAATTCGAATCGCTACCAAGAGAGGAAGCACCACGCACGCGACCGGAATATTCTGTTGTGCACTTCAGAGTATGTCCGGCGGCGGAAACAACTAAAAGAGCCGGAGGGAAGTTGAGACAGTTTTGAAGCTACATGTCCATAAGAAGAATATAAACTAGGATAATTTTGAACGCGCTTAGGGCGCCCCTTTCTAGTGTCCAATTTCGATCCTTTGTATTGTAAATTTCATTATTTAGACGTACGTAGTTTGCATTCGCATCCAGTTTATGTTTCTGTATATTTGTGCAGAATAATTGGGTTTACAATTTTTGTTGCTTACTAATATGCGCCTACCTCCATATTCTGCGTCAATTTGGCCTAAACAGCGCTCTGAATATTTTGTTTTATATCACCCTTTGGAGAAACGCTTGCGAATACATGCTTATGGTTTTCACCGACCCAAGGTTTGCAAGAATTTGTGTAACACGCGGCTCGTAAAATGCCGCTTTTGTTTTTAAGTGAAGTTTGTGAAAGCGATTGCGAAAGTCGATTCGACCTGAGAGTCCTTTGAAGGCGCTTTTCTCTTTGTTGTTTCCCACTTGCATGTTAATCGAAAATATCCTCGACTACTAGAGCAGCTGATCTCATGATTTCCCTCTATATTAGGTTCAGCACCATTGAACCCTTCTATTTTTCTTGCACGTGAACTGTTAGTGCTATAAGCAGCTTTACTCGGAAGGGACAAAAAAACTCTCCATACAAATTAGCCTCCATAACCTACTGTATAGGAATAATGGAAACAATATTGAAATTACTACTGAATGCTCTACCAACAATAAATCAGTGTATACATTTGTTCCTTCGTTCCTGCGTGGTAACTATTCAAACAAGATTTGGAGGGTACGGTGAGAAAAAGGACTGCGACAGGCAGCAAACGAGCACGTGAAAAAAAAAAACAATGTTTTTCTGGCAACTATTTTGAGAGTAATTTAGGAAATACAAAGTGCATCGAGAATAGTCAATTTACAAAAAATAAAGCACGCAAAGCCTCCCTTAATAATATGAATAGCAAGAAAGAGTTCGAAATGAAACTATAGTTTATTTACCCAAGCTTGGCTTAATTAGAAACGGACATAAAATATGGCCATGGATACAAATTATATACAAGTTCCAGGGAGAGGGTTGTTGGCAGCATTGATCACATTTAGCAGGCACAGGGTCCTTGTCGGCTTTGCTCTCATCAAACGAAGCTGTCGAAGGAGCCGCGTTTTTACACAAGCACAACAATGTCGCCTTCATCAGAGTCACTGTAGGAGTCATCAGGACACGAGGCAGACATGATTTCCTCCGCTTTCTTTATCACCATGTTCACGAAAAAGCGCCAGCGCAGGCACACGCTTTGTCGACGGGAACGCATCAAGTCCATTTTGCTGCGGGAAACAGCCAGGATTCCGCAGGCGTCGATGTAAGTCGCTTCACAATATGCGGTAGTCGGCTGAGAGACGCGCGTAGATGGAACTGAACCATTGTTGCCACCAGCAAAAGGCGATGTTGACTCCATGACTCGGCAAAAGTTGAGCAGGGACTCACGAGGCCGCACGACTGAAGCTTGGCTGCAACAAGGCAAGAATGGCTTGTTTCATGAAGCACTACACATTTCATGTGTCCAAGATGGAGAGGGTAGATAAAACTGGACTGGTTTAGGGAAAGCAGAGTCTTTACCCTTTCCTTCTCTAGTCCTGTGGAAGCCCGGCTGTTCACTCCCGTTATCTTATCTCTACAGAGATAAAAACATATTCAGAACCAGCTGGTGGTGACCCACTTTTGCTCTCCAGCGAATTACAAACTGACATGGGCTGGAGAGGTCCCTAAGCAGGACAGGTCATGGCTAAAAGCATGTTCAGCACAGGGAAAGAAGAAGAATGACGACACCACACGCACAGCTCTTAATGTAATACCGACGGTCATGTTTTAACAGAATAACGCGGCTCAAACTACCAAACTGGCACTAAGCACAGTTTCGAATACCTGTCTATAACTTAAGCGTAAATGTATAAACTATGCGCATGAGCACAAGGCAATGCGCGTTATTGTCGGCACTGGTACGGTTTGAGGCTGAAATCAACTTCGGCAACTTAGAATTCCAAAACCCGAAGCAGAGCAAAGTCTGCGAGTTCAATAAGGCGCTTTTCGCGGCGCTGTGATTCCTTTGGTAGTGCTGGCTCACCGGCAAAACCTTTAGTTTTTTTTTACAATTTTATAGTTTATTGGCGCGTGGACTTTTAAAGAAAATGACAAAACGATTTTTCTCCCGCCATGCGTGAGTAAATGTTTATTTGGTGCGTTTCGGCACGCCGCTTATTATGTGAGCTTGAGTTTTAAAAAAGTGATAATTTGGCTTATAATACTCGGTAGCTGATTTGCAATATTTTAGCATTTTTAACGCACGTCATAAAAGCAAAAAAATATCGATAGCCGATAGCATCTTTTCCTGCTTTATTTTTTGATGAAGTCGAAGCGTGGGCGAGTTAGTGTTACATGGTCAACGCAATATCCTGTTTAAAATTTTGTATAAGAGCATTGCGAAAATGTATTCCAAATAGCAAGTGTGCGTTATCCAGAAATATATAGTTATGCCCTATATAAACATTATGCCTTGAGGATTCGTCACAACAGTAACTCAAATCAACGTCTCAGTTTCCTATTTCATACTCTGGTTTTCCGATCGGCAACCATGACATCACTGTTTATGGTATAGTAACTGTAATATGCGTAGAAATAATATGAACAGGCGTAATAGTTGTAGCAGTGGAAAGTGACAGTTCCAGTGATCACAAAATCTTAGCTTTATCAAACGTTATTCGTATATGATAACGAGGAAAAATTTAAGTCAATTTCGAGCAATAACATCCCTTGTTTTTTTGTTAGCTCGCGCGTGCCCAGCCTCAGAAGTTGAAGTTCGTAAATTACAAAAGTAAGGAAAAATGCGTGACCGTCAAATTCTTTTTACGTTTGAGAAAAGTTGACCTTGCAAAATAAATTCCTATCGCTACCAAGAGAGGAAGCACCACGCACGCGACCGGAATATTCTCTTGTGCACTTCAGAGTATGTCCAACGGCGGAAACAACTAAAAGAGCCGGAGGGAAGTTGAGACAGTTTCGAAGCTACATGTCCAGAAGAAGAATTCGAACTAGGATAATTTTGAACGCGCTTAGGGCGCCCCTTTCTAGTGTCCAATTTCGATCCTTTGCATTGTCAATTTCATTATTTAGACGTACGTATTTTGCATTCGCATCCAGTATATGTTTCTGTATATTTGTGGAGAACAATTGGGTTTAAAATTTTTGTTGCTTACTAATACGCGCCTACCTCCATATACTGCGTCAATTTGGCCTAAACAGCACGCTGAATATTTTGTTTTATATCACCCTTGGGAGAAACGCTTGCGAATATATGCTTATGGTTTTCACCGACCCAAGGTTTGCAAGAATTTGTGTAACACGCGGCTCGTAAAATGCCCCTTTTGTTTTTAGATGAGGTTTGTGAAAGCGATTGCGAAAGTCGATTCGACCTGAGAGTCCTTTTGAAGGTGCTTTTCACTTTGTTGTTTCCCACTTGCATGTTCATCGAAAATATCCTCGACTACTAGAGCAGCTGATCTCATGATATCCCTCTATATTAGGTTCAGCACCATTGAACCCTTCTATTTTTCTTGCACGTGACCTGTTAGTGCTATAAGCAGCTTTAGTCGGAAGGGACAAGAAAACTCTTCATCCAAATTAGCCGCCATAACCTACTGTATAGGAATAATGGAAACAATATTGAAATAACTACTGAATGCTCTACCAACAGCTAATCAGTGTATACATTTGTTCCTTTCTTCGTTCCTGCGTGGTAACTATTCAAACAAGATTTGGAGAGTACGTTGAGAAAAAGGACTGCGACAGGCAGCAAACGAGCGCGTGAAAAAAAAAACAATGTTTTTGCTGGCAACAATTTTGAGAACAATTAAGGAAATACGAAGTGCATCGAGAATAGGCAATTTACAAAAAATGAAGCATGCAAAGCCTCCCTTAATGATATGAATAGCAAGAAAACGTTCGAAATGAAACTACAGTTTATTTACCCAAGCTTGGCGTATTTAGAAACGGACATAAAGTATGGGCGTGGATACAAATTATATACAAGTTCCAGCGAGAGGGTTGTTGGCAGCATTGATCACATTTAGCAGGCACAGGGTCCTTGTCGGCTTTGTTCTCATCAAACGAAGCTGTCGAAGGAGTCGCGTTTTTACACAAGCACAACAATGTCGTCTTCATCAGAGTCACTGTAGGAGTCATCAGGACACGAGACAGACATAATTTCCTCCGCTTTCTTTATCACCATGTTCACGAAAAAGCGCCAGCGCAGGCACACGCTTTGTCGACGGGAATGCATCAAGTCCATTTTGCTGCGGGAAACAGCCAGGATTCGGCAGGCGTCGATGTAAGTCGCTGCACAATATGCGGTAGTCGGCTGAGAGACGCGCGCAGATGGAACTGAACTATTGTTGCCACCAGCAAAAGGCGATGTTGACTGCATGGCTCGGCAAAAGTTGAGCAGGGAGTCGCGAGGCCGCACGACTGAAGCTTGGCTGCAACAAGCCAAGAATGGCTTGTTTCATGAAGCACTACACATTTCATGTGTCGAAGATGGAGAGGGTAGATAAAACTGGACTGGTTTAGGGAAAGCAGAGTCTTTACCCTTTCCTCCCCTAGACATGTGGAAGCCCGGCTGTTCACTCCCGTTATCTTATCTCTACAGAAAGAAAAACATATTCAGAACCCGCTGGTGGTGACTCACTTTTGCTCTCCTGCGAATTACAGAGTGACATTGGCTGGAGAGGCCCCTAAGCAGGACAGGTCATGGTTAAAAGCATGTTCAGCACAGGGGAAGAAGAAGAATGACGACACCACACGCAAAACTCTTAACGTAATACCGACGGCCATGTTTTAACAGAATAACGCGGCTCAAACTACCAAACTGGCACTAAGCACAGTTTCGAATACCTGTCTATAACTTAAGCGCAAATGTATAAACTATGCGCATGAGCACAAGGCAATGCGCGTTATTGTCGGCACTGGTACGGTTTGAGGCTGAAATCACATTCGGCAACTTAGAATTCCAAAACCCGAAGCAGAGCAAAGTCTGCGAGTTCAATTAGGCGCTTTTCGCGGCGGTGTGATTCCTTTGGTAGTGCTGGCTCACCGGCAAAACCTTTAGTTTTTTTTACAATTTTGTAGTTTATTGGCGCGTGGACTTTTAAAGAAAATGACAAAACGATTTTTCTCCCGCCATGCGTGAGTAAATGTTTATTTGGTGCGTTTCGGCACGCCGCCTATTATGTGAGCTTGTGTTTTAAAAAAGTGATAATTTGGCTTATAATACTCGGTAGCTGAATTGCAATATTTTAGCATTTTTAACGCACGTCATAAAAGCAAAAAAATATCGATAGCCGATAGCATCTTTTCCTGCTTTATTTTTTGATAAAGTCGAAGCGTGGGCGAGTTAGTGTTACATAGTCAACGCAATATCCTGTTTAAAATTTTGTATAAGAGCATTGCGAAAATGTATTCCAAATAGAAAGTGTGCGTTATCCAGAAATATATAGTTATGCCCTATATAAACATTATGCCTTGAGGATTCGTCACAACCGTAACTCAAATCAACGTCTCTGTTTCCTATTTCATACTCTAGTTTTCCGATCTGCAACCATGACATCACTGTTTATGGTATAGTAACTGTAATATGCGTAGAAATAATATGAACAGGCGTAATAGTTGTAGCAGTGGAAAGTGACAGTTCCAGTGATCACAAAATCTTAGCTTTATCAAACGTTATTCGTATATGATAACGAGGAACAATTTAAGTCAATTTCGAGCAATAACATCCCTTGTTTTTTTTGTTAGCTCGCGCGTGCCCAGCCTCAGAAGTTGAAGTGCGTAAATTACAAAAGTAAGGAAAGATGTGTGACCGTCAAATTCTTTTTACGTTTGAGAAAAGTTGACCTTGCAAAATAAATTCCAATCGCTACCAAGAGAGGAAGCACCACGCACGCGACCGGAATATTCTCTTGTGCACTTCAGAGTATGTCCGGCGGCGGAAACAACTAAAAGAGCCGGAGGGAAGTTGAGACAGTTTTGAAGCTGCATGTCCAGAAGAATTCGAACTAGGATAATTTTGAACGCGCTTAGGGCGCCCCTTTCTAGTGTCCAATTTCGATCCTTTGTATTGTCAATTTCATTATTTAGACGTACGTATTTTGCATTCGCATCCAGTTTATGTTTCTGTATATTTGTGCAGAACAATTGGGTTTAAAATTTTTGTTGCTTACTAATACGCGCCTACCTCCATATACTGCGTCAATTTGGCCTAAACAGCACGCTGAATATTTTGTTTTATATCACCCTTGGGAGAAACGCTTGCGAATACATGCTTATGGTTTTCACCGACCCAAGGTTTGCAAGAATTTGTGTAACACGCGGCTCGTAAAATGCCGCTTTTGTTTTTAGATGAGGTTTGTGAAAGCGATTGCGAAAGTCGATTCGACCTGAGAGTCCTTTTGAAGGTGCTTTTCACTTTGTTGTTTCCCACTTGCATGTTCATCGAAAATATCCTCGACTACTAGAGCAGCTGATCTCATGATATCCCTCTATATTAGGTTCAGCACCATTGAACCCTTCTATTTTTCTTGCACGTGACCTGTTAGTGCTATAAGCAGCTTTAGTAGGAAGGGACAAGAAAACTCTTCATCCAAATTAGCCGCCATAACCTACTGTATAGGAATAATGGAAACAATATTGAAATAACTACTGAATGCTCTACCACCAACTAATCAGTGTATACATTTGTTCCTTTCTTCGTTCCTTCGTGGTAACTATTCAAACAAGATTTGGTGAGTACGTTGAGAAAAAGGACTGCGACAGGCAGCAAACGAGCGCGTGAAAAAAAAAAACAATGTTTTTGCTGGCAACAATTTTGAGAACAATTAAGGAAATACGAAGTGCATCGAGAATAGGCAATTTACAAAAAATGAAGCATGCAAAGCCTCCCTTAATGATATGAATAGCAAGAAAAAGTTCGAAATGAAACTATAGTTTATTTACCCAAGCTTGGCGTAATTAGAAACGGACATAAAATATGGGCATGGATACAAATTATATACAAGTTCCAGGGAGAGGGTTGTTGGCAGCATTGATCACATTTAGCAGGCACAGGGTCCCTGTCGGCTTTGTTCTCATCAAACGAAGCTGTCGAAGGAGTCGCGTTTTTACACAAGCACAACAATGTCGTCTTCATCAGAGTCACTGTAGGAGTCATCAGGACACAAGGCAGACATGATTTCCTCCGCTTTCTTTATCACCATGTTCACGAAAAAGCGCCAGCGCAGGCACACGCTTTGTCGACGGGAACGCATCAAGTCCATTTTGCTGCGGGAAACAGCCAGGATTCGGAAGGCGTCGATGTAAGTCGCTTCACAATATGCGGTAGTCGGCTGAGAGACGCGCGCAGATGGAACTGAACTATTGTTGCCACCAGCAAAAGGCGATGTTGACTCCATGGCTCGGCAAAAGTTGAGCAGGGACTCGCGAGGCCGCACGACTGAAGCTTGGCTGCAACAAGCCAAGAATGGCTTGTTTCATGAAGCACTACACATTTCATGTGTCGAAGATGGAGAGGGTAGATAAAACTGGACTGGTTTAGGGAAAGCAGAGTCTTTACACTTTCCTTCTCTAGTCGTGTGGAAGCCCGGCTGTTCACTCCCGTTATCTTATCTCTACAGAGAGAAAAACATATTCAGAACCAGCTGGTGGTGACCCACTTTAGCTCTCCTGCGAATTACAAACTGACATGGGCTGGAGAGGTCCCTAAGCAGGACAGGTCATATTTAAAAGCATGTTCAGCACAGGGGAAGAAGAAAAATGACACCACACGCAAAGCTCTTAAAGTAATACCGACGGCCATGTTTTAACAGAATAACGCGGCTCAAACTGGCACTAAGCAAAGTTTCGAATACCCGTCTCTAACTTAAGCGTAAATGTATAAACGGTGCGCATGAGCACAAGGCAATGCGCGTTAGTGTCGGCTCTGGTACGGTTTGAGGCTGAAATCACATGCGGCAACTTAGAATTCCAAAACCCGAAGCAGAGCAAAGTCTGCGAGTTCAATTAGGCGCTTTTCGCGGCGCTGTGATTCCTTTGGTAGTGCTGGCTCACCGGCAAAACCTTTAGTTTTTTTTACAATTTTATAGTTTATTGTCGAGTGGACTTTTAAAGAAAATGGCAAAACGTTTTTTCTCCCGCCATGCGTGAGTAAAAGTTTATTTGGTTCGTTTCGGCACGCCGCTTATTACGTGTGCTAGTGTTTTAAAAATGTAATAATTTGGCTTATAATACTCGGTAGCTGAATTGCAATATTTTAGCATTTTTAACGCACGTCATAAAAAACAAAAAATATCGATAGCCGATAGAATCTTTTCCTGCTTTATTTTTTGATGGAGTGGAAGCGTGGGCGAGTTAGTGTTACATAGTCAACACAATATCCTCTTTAAAAATTTTGTGTAAGAGCATTGCGAAAATGGATTCCAAATAGCAAGTGTGCGTTATCCAGAAATATGTAGTTATGCCCTATATAAACATTATGCCTTGAGGATTCGTCACAACCGTAACTCAAATCAACGTCTCTGTTTCCTATTTCATAATCTGGTTTTGCGATCTGCAACCATGACATCACTGTTTATGTTATAGTAACTATAATATGCGTAGAAATATTATGAGCAGGCGTAATCGTTGTAGTAGTGTAAAGTGACAGTTCCAGTAATCACAAAATCTTAGCTTTATCAAACGTTATTCGTATATGATAACGAGGAACAATTTAAGTCAATTTCGAGCAATAACATCCCTTGTTTTTTTTTGTTAGCTCGCGCGTGCCCAGCCTCAGAAGTTGAAGTTCGTAAAATACAAAAGTAAGGAAAAATGAGTGACCGTCAAATTCTTTTTACGTTTGAGAAGTGTTGACCTTGCAAAATAAATTCCAAATCGCTACCAAGAGAGGAAGCACCACTCACGCGACCGGAATATTCTCTTGTGCACTTCAGAGTATGTCGGGCGGCGGAAACCACTAAAAGAGCCGGAGGGAAGTTGAGACAGTTTTGAAGCTACATGTCCAGAAGAAGAATTCGAACTAGGATAATTTTGAACGCGCTTAGGGCGGCCCTTTCTAGTGTCCAATTTCGATCCTTTGTATTGTCAATTTCATTATTTAGACGTACGTATTTTGCATTCGCATCCAGTTTATGTTTCTGTATATTTGTGCATCACAATTGGGTTTACAATTTTTGTTGCTTACTAATAGGCGTCTACCTTCATATTCTGCGTCAATTTGGCGTAAACAGCGCGCTGAATATTTTTTTTATATCACCCTTGGGAGAAACGCTTGCGAATACATGCCTATGGTTTTCACGGACCCAAGGTTTGCAAGAATTTGTGTAACACGCGGCTCTTAAAATGCCGCTTTTGTTTTTAGATGAGGTGAATGAAAGCGATTACGAAAGTCGATTCGCCCTGAGATTCATTTGAAGGTGCTTTTCACTTTGTTGTTTCCCACTTGCATGTTCATCGAAAATATCCTCGACTACTAGAGCAGCTGATCTCATGATTTCCCTCTATATTAGGTTCAGCACCATTGAACCCTTCTATTTTTCTTGCACGTGAACTGTTAGTGCTATAAGCAGCTTTACTCGGAAGGGACAAGAAAACTCTCGATCCAAATTAGCCTCCATACCCTACTGTATAGGAATAATGGAAAAAATATTGGAATTACTACGGAATGCTCTACCAACAATAAATCAGTGTATACATTTGTTCCTTTCTTCGTTCCTGCGTGTTAACTATTCAAACAAGATTTGGGGAGTACGGTGAGAAAAAGGACTGCGACAGGCAGCAAACGAGCGCGTGAAAAAAAAAAACGTTTTTGTCCACTATTTTGAGAGCAATTAAGGAAATACGAAGTGCATCGAGAATAGGCAATTTACAAAAAATGAAGCATGCAAAGCCTCCCTTAATGATATGAGTAGCAAGAACGAGTTCGAAATGAAACTATAGTTTATTTACCCAAGCTTGGCTTAATTAGAAACGGACATAAAATATGGGCATGGATCCAAATTATATACAAGTTCCGGGGAGAGGGTTGTTGGCAGCATTGATCACATTTAGCAGGCACAGGGTCCTTGTCGGCTTTGTTCTCATCGAACGAAGCTGTCGAAGGAGTCGCGTTTTTACACAAGCACAACAATGTCGTCTTCATCAGAGTCACTGTAGGAGTCATCAGGACACGAGGCAGACATGATTTCCTCCGCTTTCTTTATCACCATGTTCACGAAAAAGCGCCAGCGCAGGCACACGCTTTGTCGACGGGAACGCATCAAGTCCATTTTGCTGCGGGATAGCCAGGATTCGGCAGGCGTCGATGTAAGTCGCTTCACAATATGCGGTAGTCGACTGAGAGACGCGCGTAGATGGAACTGAACCATTGTTGCCACCAGCAAAAGGCGATGTTGACTCCATGACTCGGTAAAAGTTGAGTAGGGACTCGCGAGGCCGCACAAATGAAGCTTGGCTGCAACAAGCCAAGAATGGCTTGTTTCATGAAGCACTACACATTTCATGTGTCCAAGATGGAGAGGGTAGATAAAACTGGACTGGTTTAGTGAAAGCAGAGTCTTTACCCTTTCCCCCTCTAGACTTGTGGAAGCCCGGCTGTTCACTCCCGTTATCTTATCTCTACAGGGAGAAAAACATATTCTGAACCAGCTGGTGGTGACTCACTTTTGCTCTCCTGCGAATTACAAACTGACATGGGCTGGAGAAGCCCCTAAGCAGGACAGGTCATGGTTAAAAGCTTGTTCAGCACAGGGAAAGAAGAAGAATGACAACACCACACGCAAAGCTCTTAATGTAATAACGAGGGCCATGTTTAAACAGAATAACGCGGCTGAAACTACCAAACTGGCACTAAGCACAGTTTCGAATACCTGTCTATAACTTAAGCGTAAATATATAAACTGTGCGCATGAGCACAAGGCAATGCGCGTTAATGTCGGCACAGGTACGGTTTGAGGCTGAAATCACATGCGGAAACATAGAATTCCAAAACCCGAAGCAGAGCAAAGTTTGCGAGTTAAATTAGGCGCTTTTCGCGGCGCTGTGATTCCTTTGGTAGTGCTGGCTCACCGACAAAACCTTTAGTTTTTTTTACAATTTTATAGTTTATTGACGCGTGGATTTTTAAAGAAAATGGCAAAACGATTTTTCTCCCGCCATGCGTGAGTAAAAGTTTATTTGGTGCGTTTCGGCACGCCGCTTATTATGTGAGCTTGTGTTTTAAAAAAGTAATAATTTGGCCTATAATACTCGGCAGCTGAATTGCAATATTTTAGCATTTTTAACGCACGTCATAAAAAACAAAAAAAATATCGATAGCCGATAGCATCTTTTCCTGCTTTATTTTTTGATGAAGTGGAAGCGTGGGCGAGTTAGTGTTACATAGTCAACGCAATATCCTGTTTAAAATTTTGTATAAGAGCATTGCGAAAATGTATTCCAAATAGCAAGTGTGCGTTATCCAGAAATATATAGTTATGCCCTATATAAACACTATGCCTTGAGGATTCGTCACAACCGTAACTCAAATCAACGTCTCTGTTTCCTATTTCATAATCTCGTTTTGCGATCTGCAACCATGACATCACTGTTTATGGTATAGTACCTATAATATGCGTAGAAATAATATGAGCAGGCGTAATAGTTGTAGTAGTGTAAAGTGACAGTTCCAGTGATCACAAAATCTTAGCTTTATCAAACATTATTCGTATATGATAACGAGGAACAAATGAAGTCAATTTCGAGCAATAACATCCCTTGTTTTTTTGTTAGCTCGCGCGTGCCCAGCCTCAGAAGTTGAAGTTCGTAAATTACAAAAGTAAGGAAGAATGCGTGACCGTCAAATTCTTTTTACGTTTGAGAAGAGTTGACCTTGCAAAATAAATTCCAAATCGCTACCAAGAGAGGAAGCACCACACACGCGACCGGAATATTCTGTTGTGCACTTCAGAGTATGTCCGGCGGCGGAAACAACTAAAAGAGCCGGAGGGAAGTTGAGACAGTTTCGAAGCTACATGTGCAGACGAAGAATTCGAACTAGGATAATTTTGAACGCGCTTAGCGCGCCCCTTTCTAGTGTCCAATTTCGATCCTTTGCATTGTCAATTCCATTATTTAGACGTATGTAATTTTGCATTCACATCCAATTTACGTTTCTGTATATTTGTGCAGAACAATTGGGTTTACATTTATTGTTGCTTACTAATAGGCGCCTCCCTCCATATTCTGCGTCAATTTGGCCTAACCAGCGCGCTGAAGAATTTTTTTTTATATCACCCTTGGGGGAAACGCTTGCGAATACATGCTTATGGTTTTCACGGACCCAAGGTTTGCAAGAATTTGTGTAACACGCGGCTCGTAAAATGCCGCTTTTGTTTTTAGATGAGGTGTGTGAAAGCGATTACGAAAGTCGATTCGCCCTGAGAGTCATTTGAAGGTGCTTTTCACTTTGTTGTTTCCCACTTGCATGTTCATTGAAAATATCCTCGACTACTAGAGCAGCTGATCTCATGATTTCCCTCTATATTAGGTTCAGCACCATTGAACCCTTCTATTTTTCTTGCACGTGAACTGTTAGTGCTATAAGCAGCTTTACTCGGAAGGGACAAGAAAACTCTCCATCCAAATTAGCCTCCATAACCTACTGTATAGGAATAACGGAAACAATATTGGAATTACTACTGAATGCTCTACCAACAATAAATCAGTGTATACATTTGTTCCTTTCTTCGTTCCTGCGTGTTAACTATTCAAACAAGATTTGGAGGGTACGGAGAGAAAAAGGACTGCGACAGGCAGCAAACGAGCCCGTGAAAAAAAACAATGTTTTTCTGGCAACTATTTAGAGAGCAATTAAGGAAATACGAAGTGCATCGCGAATAGTCAATTTACAAAAAATGAAGCATGCAAAGCCTCCCTTAATAATATGAATACCAAGAAAGAGTTCGAAATGAAACTATAGTTTATTTTCGCAAGCTTGGCTTAATTAGAAACGGACATAAAATATGGGCATGGATACAAATTATATACAAGTTCCAGGGAGAGGGTTGTTGGCAGCATTGATCACATTTAGCAGGCACAGGGTCCTTGTCGGCTTTGTTCTCATCAAACGAAGATGTCGAAGGAGTCGCGTGTTTACACAAGCACAACAATGTCGTCTTCATCAGAGTCACTGTAGGAGTCATCAGGACACGAGGCAGACATGATTTCCTCCGCTTTCTTTATCACCATGTTCACGAAAAAGCGCCAGCGCAGGCACACGCTTTGATGACGGGAACGCATCAAGTCCATTTTGCTACGGGAAACAGCCAGGATTCGGCAGGCGTCGATGTAAGTCGCTTCACAATATGCGGTAGTCGGCTGAGAGACGCGCGCAGATGGAACTGAACCATTGTTGCCACCAGCAAAAGGCGATGTTGACTCCATGACTCGGCAAAAGTTGAGCAGGGACTCGCGAGGCCGCACGAATGAAGCTTGGCTGCAACAAGCCAAGAATGGCTTGTTTCATGAAGCACTACACATTTCATGGGTCCAAGATGGAGAGGGTAGATAAAACTGGACTGGTTTAGTGAAAGCAGAGTATTTACCCTTTCCTCCTCTAGACTTGTGGAAGCCCGGCTGTTCACTCCCGTTATCTTATCTCTACAGAGAGAAAAACATATTCAGAACCAGCTGGCTGTGACCCACTTTTGCTCTGGTGCGAATTACAAACTGACATGGGCTGGAGAGGCCTATAAGCAGGACAGGTCATGGTTAATAGCATGTTCAGCACAGGGGAAGAAGAAGAATGACGACATCACACGCAAAGCTCTTAATGTAATACCGACTGCCATGTTTTAACAGAATAAAGCGACTCAAACTACCAAACTGGCATTAAGCACAGTTTCGAATACCTGTCTATAACTTAAGCGTAAATATATAAACTGTGCGCATGAGCACAAGGCAATGCGCGTAAATGTCGGCACTGGTACGGTTTGAGGCTGAAATCACATGCGGCAACATAGAATTCCAAAACCCGAAGCAGAGCAAAGTCTGCGATTTAAATTAGGCGCTTTTCGCGGCGCTGTGATTCCTTTGGTAGTGCTGGCTCACCGACAAAACCTTTAGTTTTTTTACAATTTTATAGTTTATTGACGCGTGGATTTTTAAAGAAAATGGCAAAACGATTTTTCTCCCGCCATGCGTGAGTAAAAGTTTATTTGGTGCGTTTCGGCACGCCGCTTATTATGTGAGCTTGTGTTTTAAAAAAGTAATAATTTGGCTTATAATACTCGGCAGCTGAATTGCAATATTTTAGCATTTTTAACGCACGTCATAAAAACAAAAAAAATATCGATAGCCGATAGCATCTTTTCCTGCTTTATTTTTTGATGAAGTGGAAGCGTGGGCGAGTTAGTGTTACATAGTCAACGCAATATCCTGTTTAAAATTTTGTATAAGAGCATTGCGAAAATGTATTCCAAATAGCAAGTGTGCGTTATCCAGAAATATATAGTTTTGCCCTGTATAAACATTATGCCTTGAGGATTCGTCACAACCGTAACTCAAATCAACGTCTCTGTTTCCTATTTCATACTCTGGTTTTCCGATTTGCAACCATGACATCACTGTTTATGGTATAGTAACTGTAGTATGCGTAGAAATAATATGAACAGGCGTAATAGTTGTAGCAGTGGAAAGTGACAGTTCCAGTGATCACAAAATCTTAGCTTTATCAACGTTATTCGTATATGATAACGAGGAACAATTTAAGTCAATTTCGAGCAATAACATTCCTTGTTTTTTTGTTAGCTCGCGCGTGCCCAGCCTCAGAAGTTGAAGTTCGTACATTACAAAAGTAAGAAAAAATGCGTGACCGTCAAATTCTTTTTACGTTTGAGAAGAGTTGACCTTGCAAAATAAATTCCAAATCGCTACCAAGAGAGGAAGCATCACGCACGCGACCGGAATATTCTGTTGTGCACTTCAGAGCATGTCCGGCGGCGGAAACAACTAAAAGAGCCGAAGGGAAGTTGAGACAGTTTCGAAGCTACATGTCCAGAAGAAGAATTCGAACTAGGATAATTTTGAACGCGCTTAGGGCGCCCCTTTCTAGTGTCCAATTTCGATCCTTTGCATTGTCAATTCCATTATTTAGACGTATGTAATTTTGCATTCGCATCCAATTTATGTTTCTGTATACTTGTGCAGAACAATTGGGTTTACATTTATTGTTGCTTACTAATAGGCGCCTACCTCCATATTCTGCGTCAATTCGGCCTAACCAGCGCGCTGAATAATTTTTTTTTATATCACCCTTGGGAGAAACGCTTGCGAATATATGCTTATGGTTTTCACCGACCCAAGGTATGCAAGAATTTGTGTAACACGCGGCTCCTAAAATGCCGCTTTTGTTTTTAGATGAGGTTTGTGAAAGCGATTGCGAAAGTCGATTCGACCTGAGAGTCCTTTTGAAGGTGCTTTTCACTTTGTTGTTGCCCACTTGCATGTTCATCGAAAATATCCTCGACTACTAGAGCAGCTGATCTCATGATTTCCCTCTATATTAGGTTCAGCACCATTGAACCCTTCTATTTTTGAACTGTTAGTGCTATAAGCAGCTTTACTCGGAAGGGACAAGAAAACTCTCCATCCAAATTAGCATCCATAACCTACTGTATAGGAATAATGGAAACAATATTGAAATTACTACTGAATGCTCTACCAACAATAAATCAGTGTATACATTTGTTCCTTTCTTCATTCCTGCGTGTTAACTATTCAAACAAGATTTGGAGGGTACGGTGAGAAAAAGGACTGCGACAGGCAGCAAACGAGCCCGTGAAAAAAAAAACAATGTTTTTCTGGCAACTATTTTGAGAGCAATTAAGGAAATACGAAGTGCATCGCGAATAGGCAATTTACAAAAAATGAAGCATGCAAAGCCTGCCTTAATAATATGAATAGCAAGAAAGAGTTCGAAATGAAACTATAGTTTATTTACCCAAGCTTGGCTTAATTAGAAACGGACATAAAATATGGGCATGGATACAAATTATATACAAGTTCCAGGGAGAGGGTTGTTGGCAGCATTGATCACATTTAACAGGCACAGGGTCCTTGTCGGCTTTGTTCTCATCAAACGAAGCTGTCGAAGGAGTCGCGTTTTTACACAAGCACAAAAATGTCGTCTTCATCAGAGTCACTGTAGGAGTCATCAGGACGCGAGGCAGACGTGATTTCCTCCGCTTTCTTTATCACCATGTTCACGAAAAAGCGCCAGCGCAGGCACACGCTTTGTCGACGGGAACGCATCAAGTCCATTTTGCTACGGGAAACAGCCAGGATTCCGCAGGCGTCGATGTAAGTCTCTTCACAATATGCGGTAGTCGGCTGAGAGACGCGCGCAGATGGAACTGAACCATTGTTGCCACCAGCAAAAGGCGATGTTGACTCCATGACTCGGCAAAAGTTGACCAGGGACTCGCGAGGCCGCACGACTGAAGCTTGGCTGCAACAAGCCAAGAATGGCTTGTTTCGTGAAGCACTACACATTTCATGTGTCCAACATGGAGAGGATAGATAAAACTGGACTGGTTTAGGGAAAGCAGAGTCTTTACGCTTTCCTCCTCTAGACATGTGGAAGCCCGGCTGTACCCTCCCGTTATCTTATCTCTACAGAGAGAAAAACATATTCAGAACCAGCTGGCGGTGACCCACTTTTGCTCTCCTGCGAATTACAGAGTGACATGGGCTGGAGAGGCCCCTAAGCAGGGCAGGTCATGGTTAAAAGCATGTTCAGCACAGGGGAAGAAGAAGAATGACGACACCACAAGCAAAACTCTTAACGTAATACCGACGGCCATGTTTTAACAGAATAACGCGGCTCAAACTACCAAACTGGCACTAAGCACAGTTTCGAATACCTGTCTATAACTTAAGCGTAAATGTATAAACTATGCGCATGAGCACAAGGCAATGCGCGTTAGTGTCGGCACTGGTACGGTTTGACGCTGAAATCACATGCGGCAACTTAGAATTCCAAAACCCGAAGCAGAGCAAAGTCTGCGAGACCAATTATGCGCTATTCGCGGCGATTTGATTCCTTTGGTAGTGCTGGGTCACCGGCAAAACCTTTAGTTTTTTTACAATTTTATAGATTATTGACGCGCGGACTTTTAAAGAAAATGGCAAAACGTTTTTTCTCCCGCCATGCGTGAGTAAAAGTTTATTTGGTTCGTTTCGGCACGCCGCTTATTACGTGTGCTAGTGTTTTAAAAATGTAATAATTTGGCTTATAATACTCGGTAGCTGAATTGCAATATTTTAGCATTTTTAACGCACGTCATAAAAAAACAAAAAATATCGATAGCCGATAGAATCTTTTCCTGCTTTATTTTTTGATGGAGTGGAAGCGTGGGCGAGTTAGTGTTACATAGTCAACACAATATCCTGTTACAATTTTGTGTAAGAGCATTGCGAAAATGGATTCCAAATAGCAAGTGTGCGTTATCCAGAAATATGTAGTTATGCCCTATATAAACATTATGCCTTGAGGATTCGTCACAACCGTAACTCAAATCAACGTCTCTGTTTCCTATTTCATAATCTGGTTTTGCGATCTGCAACCATGACATCACTGTTTATGGTATAGTAACTATAATATGCGTAGAAATAATATGAGCAGGCGTAATAGTTGTAGTAGTGTAAAGTGACAGTTCCAGTAATCACAAAATCTTAGCTTTATCAAACGTTATTCGTATATGATAACGAGGAACAATTTAAGTCAATTTGAAGCAATAACATCCCTTGTTTTTTTGTTAGCTCGCGCGTGCCCAGCCTCAGAAGTTGAAGTTCGTAAAATACAAAAGTAAGAAAAAATGCGTGACCGTCAAATTCTTTTTACGTTTCAGAAGTGTTGACCTTGCAAAATGAATTCCAAATCGCTACCAAGAGAGGAAGCACCACTCACGCGACCGGAATATTCTCTTGTGCACTTCAGAGTATGTCGGGCGGCGGAAACCACTAAAAGAGCCGGAGGGAAGTTGAGACAGTTTTGAAGCTACATGTCCAGAAGAAGAATTCGAACTAGGATAATTTTGAACGCGCTTAGGGCGGCCCTTTCTAGTGTCCAATTTCGATCCTTTGTATTGTCAATTTCATTATTTAGACGTACGTATTTTGCATTCGCATCCAGTTTATGTTTCTGTATATTTGTGCATCACAATTGGGTTTACAATTTTTGTTGCTTACTAATAGGCGTCTACCTTCATATTCTGCGTCAATTTGGCCTAAACAGCGCGCTGAATATTTTTTTATATCACCCTTGGGAGAAACGCTTGCGAATACATGCCTATGGTTTTCACGGACCCAAGGTTTGCAAGAATTTGTGTAACACGCGGCTCTTAAAATGCCGCTTTTGTTTTTAGATGAGGTGAATGAAAGCGATTACGAAAGTCGATTCGCCCTGAGAGTCATTTGAAGGTGCTTTTCACTTTGTTGTTTCCCACTTGCATGTTAATCGAAAATATCCTCGACTACTAGAGCAGCTGATCCCTTGATTTCCCTCTATATTAGGTTCAGCACCATTGAACCTTCTATCTTTCTTGCACGTGAACTGTTAGTGCTATAAGCAGCTTTAGTCAGAAGGGACAAGAAAACTCTCCCCAAATTAGCCGCCATAACCTACTGTATAGGAATAATGGAAACTATATTGAAATAACTACTGAATGCTCTACCAACAACTAATCAGTGTATACATTTGTTCCTTTCTTCGTTCCTGCGTGGTAACTATTCAAACAAGATTTGGAGAGTGCGTTGAGAAAAAGGACTGCGACAGGCAGCAAACGAGCGCGTGAAAAAAAAACAATGTTTTTGCTGGCAACAATTTTGAGAACAATTAAGGAAATACGAAGTGCATCGAGAATAGGCAATTTACAAAAAATGAAGCATGCAAAGCCTCCCTTAATGATATGAATAGCAAGAAAAAGTTCGAAATGAAACTACAGTTTATGTACCCAAGCTTGGCGTATTTAGAAACGGACATAAAATATGGGCATGGATACAAATTATATACAAGTTCCAGCGAGAGGGTTGTTGGCAGCATTGATCACATTTAGCAGGCACAGGGTCCTTGTCGGCTTTGTTCTCATCAAACGAAGCTGTCGAAGGAGTCGCGTTTTTACACAAGCACAACAATGTCGTCTTCATCAGAGTCACTGTAGGAGTCATCAGGACACGAGGCAGACATGATTTCCTCCGCTTTCTTTATCACCATGTTCACGAAAAAGCGCCAGCGCAGGCACACGCTTTGTCGACGGGAACGCATCAAGTCCATTTTGCTGCGGGAAACAGCCAGGATTCGGCAGGCGTCGATGTAAGTCCCTTCACAGTATGCGGTAGTCGGCTGAGAGACGCGCGAAGATGGAACTGAACGATTGTTGCCACCAGCAAAAGGCGATGTTGACTCCATGACTCGGCAAAAGTTGAGCAGGGACTCGCGAGGCCGCACGACTGAAGCTTGGCTGCAACAAGCCAAGAATGGCTTGTTTCATGAAGCACTACACATTTCATGTGTCCAAGTTGGAGAGGGTAGATAAAACTGGACTGGTTTAGGTAAAGCAGAGTCTTTACCCTTTCCTCCTCTAGACATGTGGAAGCCCGGCTGTTCACTCCCGTTATCTTATCTCTACAGAGAGAAAAACATATTCAAAACCAGCTGGTGGTGACCCACTTTTGCTCTCCTGCGAATTGCAGTGACATGGGCTGGAGAGGCCCCTAAGCAGGACAGGTCATGGTTTTATAGCATGTTCAGCACAGGGGAAGAAGAAGAATGACGACACCACACGCAAAGCTCTTAATGTAATACCGACTGGCATGTTTTAACAGAATAACGCGGCTCAAACTGGCCCTAAGCAAAGTTTCGAATAGCCGTCTCTAACTTAAGCGTAAATGTATAAACGGTGCGCATGAGCACAAGGCAATGCGCGCTAGTGTCGGCACTGGTACGGTTTGAGGCTGAAATCACATGCGGCAACTTAGAATTCCAAAACCCGAAGCAGAGCAAAGTCTGCGAGTTCAATTAGGCGATTTTCGCGGCGATTTGATTCCTTTGGTAGTGCTGGCTCACCGTCAAAACCTTTAGTTTTATTACAATTTTATAGTTTATTGACGCGTGGACTTTTAAAGAAAATGGCAAAACGTTTTTTTCTCCCGCCATGCGTGAGTAAAAGTTTATTTGGTGCGTTTCGGCACGCCACTTATTGTGTGAGCTTGTGTTTTATAAAAGTAATAATTTGGCTTATAATACTCGGTAGCTGAATTGCAATATTTTAGCATTTTTAACGCACGTCATAAAAAACAAAAAATATCGATAGCCGATAGAATCTTTTCCTGCTTTATTTTTTGATGGAGTGGAAGCGTGGGCGAGCTAGTGTTACATAGTCAACACAATATCCTGTTTAAAATTTTGTATAAGAGCATTGCGAAAATGGATTCCAAATAGCAAGTGTGCGTTATCCAGAAATATATAGTTATGCCCTATATAAACACTATGCCTTGATTATTCCTCACAACCGTAACTCAAATCAACGTCTCTGTTTCCTATTTCATAATCTGGTTTTGCGATCTGCAACCATGACATCACTGTTTATGGTATAGTAACTATAATATGCGTAGAAATAGTATGAGCAGGCGTAATAGTTGTAGGAGTGTAAAGTGACAGTTCCAGTAATCACAAAATCTTAGCTTTATCAAACGTTATTCGTATATGATAACGAGGAACAAATGAAGTCAATTTCGAGCAATAACATCCCTTGTTTTTTGTTAGCTCGCGCGTGCCCACCCTCGGAAGTTGAAGTTCGTAAATTACAAAAGTAAGGAAAAATGCGTGACCGTCAAATTCTTTTTACGTTTGAGAAGAGTTGACATTGCAAAATAAATTCCAAATCGCTACCAAGACAGGAAGCCCCACGCACGCGACCGGAATATTCTCTTGTGCACTTCATAGTATATCCGGCGGCGGAAACAACTAAAAGAGCCGGAGGGAAGTTGAGACAGTTTTGAACCTACATGTCCAGAAGAAGAATTCGAACTAGGATAATTTTGAACGCGCTTAGGGCGCCCCTTTCTAGTGTCCAATTTCGACCCTTTGCATTGTCAATTTCATTATTTGGACGTACGTATTTTGCATTCGCATCCAGTTTACGTTTCTGTATAATTGTGCAGAACAATTGGGTTTACAATTTTTGTTGCTTACTAATAGGCATCTACCTCCATATTCTGCGTCAATTTGGCCTAAACAGCGCGCTGAATATTTTTTTTATATCACCCTTGGGAGAAACGCTTGCGAATACATGCTTATGGTTTTCACGGACCCAAGGTTTGCAAGAATTTGTGTAACACGCGGCTCGTAAAATGCCGCTTTTGTTTTTAGATGAGGTGTGTGAAAGCGATTACGAAAGTCGATTCGCCCTGAGAGTCATTTGAAGGTGCTTTTCACTTTGTTGTTTCCCACTTGCATGTTCATTGAAAATATCCTCGACTACTAGAGCAGCTGATCTCATGATTTCCCTCTATATTAGGTTCAGCACCATTGAACCCTTCTATTTTTCTTGCACGTGAACTGTTAGTGCTATAAGAAGCTTTACTCGGAAGGGACAAGAAATCTCTCCATCCAAATTAGCCTCCATAACCTACTGTATAGGAATAATGGAAACAATATTGGAATTACTACTGAATGCTCTACCAACAATAAATCAGTGTATACATTTGTTCCTTTCTTGGTTCCTGCGTGTTAACTATTCAAACAAGATTTGGAGGGTACGGTGAGAAAAAGGACTGCGACAGGCAGCAAACGAGCGCGTAAAAAAAAAAAAAAACGTTTTTTGGCAACTATTTTGAGAGCAATTAAGGAAATACGAAGTGCATCGAGAATAGGCAATTTACAAAAAATGAAGCATGCAAAGCCTCCCTTAATGATATGAGTAGCAAGAACGAGTTCGAAATGAAACTTTAGTTTATTTACCCAAGCTTGGCTTAATTAGAAACGGACTTAAAATATGGGCATGGATACAAATTATATACAAGTTCCAGGGAGAGGGTTGTTGGCGGCATTGATCACATTTAGCAGGCACAGGGTCCTTGTCGGCTTTGTTGTCATCAACGAAGCTGTCGAAGGAGTCGCGTTTTTACACAAGCACAACAATGTCGTCTTCATCAGAGTCACTGTAGAAGTCATCAGGACACGAGGCAGACATGATTTCCTCCGCTTTCTTTATCACTATATTCACGAAAAAGCGCCAGCGCAGGCACACGCTTTGTCGACGGGAACGCATCAAGTCCATTTTGCTGCGGGAAACAGCCAGGATTCGGCAGGCGTCGATGTAAGTCGCTTCATAATATGCGGTAGACGGCTGAGAGATGCGCGCAGATGGAACTGAACCATTGTTGACACCAGAAAAAGGCGATGTTGACTCCATGGCTCGGCAAAAGTTGAGCAGGGACTCGCGAGGCCGCAGGACTGAAGCTTGGCTGCAACAAGCCAAGAATGGCTTGTTTCATGAAGCACTACACATTTCATCTGTCGAAGATGGAGAGGGTAGATAAAACTGGACTGGTTTAGGGACAGCAGAGTCTTTACCCTTTCCTTCTCTAGCCGTGTGGAAGCCCGGCTGTTCACTCCCGTTATCTTATCTCTACAGAGAGAAAAACATATTCAGAACCAGCTGGTGGTGACCCACTTTTGCTCTCCTGCGAATTACAGAGTGACATGGGCTGGAGAGGTCCCTAAGCAGGACAGGTCATGGTTAAAAGCATGTTCAGCGCAGGGGAAGAAGAATGACGACACCACACGCAAAACTCTTAACGTAATACCGACGGCCATGTTTTAACAGAATAACGCGGCTCAAACTGGCACTAAGCAAAGTTTCGAATACCCGTCTCTAACTTAAGCGTAAATGTATAAACGGTGCGCATGAGCACAAGGCAATGCGCGTTATTGTCGGCTCTGGTAGGTTTGAGGCTGAAATCCCATTCGGCAACTTAGAATTCCAAAACCCGAAGCAGAGCAAAGTCTGCGAGTTAAATTAGGCGCTTTTCGCGGCGCTGTGATTCCTTTGGTAGTGCTGGCTCACCGCCAAAACCTTTAGTTTTTTTACAATTTTATAGTTTATTGACGCGTGGACTTTTAAAGAAAATGGTAAAACTATTTTTCTCCCGCCATGAGTGAGTAAAAGTTTATTTGGTGCGTTTCGGCACGCCGCTTATTATGTGAGCTTGTGTTTTAAAAAAGTTATAATTTGGCTTATAATACTCGGTAGCTGAATTGCAATATTATAGCATTTTTAACGCTCGTCATAAAAACAAAAAATATCGATAGCCGATAGAATCTTTTCCTGCTTTATTTTTTAAGGGAGTGGAAGCGTGGGCGAGTTAGTGTTACATAGTCAACACAATATCCTGTTTAAAATTTTGTATAAGAGCATTGCGAAAATGGATTCCAAATAGCAAGTGTGCGTTATCCAGAAATATATAGTTATGCCCTATATAAACATTATGCCTTGAGGATTCGTCACGACCGTAACTCAAATCAAAGTCTCTGTTTCCTATTTCATACGCTGGTTTTGCGATCTGCAACCATGACATCAATGTTTATGGTATAGTAACTATAATATGCGTAGAAATAATATGAGCAGGCGTAATAGTTGTAGCAGTGGAAAGTGACAGTTCCATTGATCACAAAGTCTTAGCTTTATCAAACGTTATTCGTATATGATAACGAGGAACAAATGAAGTCAATTTCGAGCAATAACATCCCTTGTTTTTTTGTTAGCTCGCGCGTGCCCAGCCTCAGAAGTTGAAGTTCGTAAATTACAAAAGTAAGGAAAAATGCGTGACCGTCAAATTCTTTTTACGTTTGAGAAGAGTTGACCTTGCAAAATAAATTCCAAATCGCTACCAAGAAAGGAAGCACCGCGCACGCGACCGGAATATTCTCTTGTGCACTACAGAGTACATCCGGCGGCGGAAACAACTAAAAGAGCCGGAGGGAAGTTGAGACAGTTTTGAACCTACATGTCCAGAAGAAGAATTCGAACTAGGATAATTTTGAACGCGCTTAGGGCGCCCCTTTCTAGTGTCCAATTTCGATCCATTTGCATTGTCAATTTCATTATTTGGACCTACGTATTTTGCTTTCGCATCCAGTTTATGTTTCTGTATAATTGTGCAGAACAATTGGGTTTACAATTTTTGTTGCTTACTAATAGGCATCTACCTCCATATTCTGCGTCAATTTGGCCTAAACAGCGCGCTGAATATTTTTTTTATATCACCCTTGGGAGAAACGCTTGCGAATACTTGCTTATGGTTTTCACCGACCCAAGGTTTGCAAGAATTTGTGTAACACGCGTCTCGTAAAATGCCGCTTTTGTTTTTAGATCAGCAGTGTGAAACTGATTGCGAAAGTCGGTTCGACCTGAGAGTCCTTTGAAGGTGCTTTTCACTTTGTTGTTTCCCACTTGCATGTTCATTGAAAATATCCTCGACTACTAGAGCAGCTGATCTCATGATTTCCCTCTATATTAGGTTCAGCACCATTGAACCCTTCTATTTTTCTTGCACGTGAACTGTTAGTGCTATAAGCTGCTTTACTCGGAAGGGACAAGAAAACTCTCCATCCAAATCAGCCTCCATAACCTACTATATAGGAATAATGGAAACAATATTGAAATTACTACTGAATGCTCTACCAACAATAAATCAGTGTATACATTTGTTCCTTTCTTCGTTCCTGCGTTCTAACTATTCAAACAAGATTTGGAGGGTACGGTGAGAAAAAGGACTGCGACAGACAGCAAACGAGCGCGTGAAAAAAAAACAATGTTTTCCTGGCAACTATTTTCAGAGCAATTTAGGAAATACGAAGTGCATCGAGAATAGGCAATTTACAAAAATTGAAGCAAGCAAAGCCTCAATTAATAATATGAATAGCAAGAAAGAGTTCGAAATGAAACTATAGTTTATTTACCCAAGCTTGGCTTAATTAGAAACGGACATAAAACATGGGCATGGATACAAATTATACACAAGCTCCAGGGAGAGGGTTGTTGGCAGCATTGATCACATTTAGCAGGCACAGGGTCCTTGTCGGCTTTGTTCTTATCAAACGAAGCTGTCGAAGGAGTCGCGTTTTTAAACAAGCACAACAATGTCGTCTTCATCAGAGTCACTGTAGGAGTCATCAGGACACGAGGCAGACATGATTTCCTCCGCTTTCTTTATCACCATGTTCACGAAAAAGCGCCAGCGCAGGCACGCGCTTTGTCGACGGGAACGCATCAAGTCCATTTTACTGCGGGAAACAGCCAGGATTCCGCACGCGTCGATGTAAGTCGCTTCACAATATGCGGTAGTCGGCTGAGAGACGCGCGCAGATGGAACTGATTTATAGTTGCCACCAGCAAAAAGCGATGTTGACTCCATGGCTCAGTAAAAGTTGAGCAGTGACTCGCGAGGCCGCACGACTGAAGCTTGGCTGGAACAAGCCAAGAATGGCTTGTTTCATGAAGCACTACACATTTCATGTGTCGAAGATGGAGAGGGTAGATAAAACTGGACTGGTTCAGGGAAAACAGTCTTTACCCTTTCCTTCTCTAGTCGTGTGGAAGCCCGGCTGTTCACACCCGTTATCTTATCTCTACAGAGAGAAAAACATATTCAGTACCAGCTGGTGGTGACCCACTTTTGCTCTCCTGCGAATTACAAACTGACATGGGTCCCTAAGCAGGACAGGTCATGTTTAAAATCATGTTTAGCACAGGGGAAGATGAAGAATGACGACACCACACGCAAAGCTCCTAATGTAATACCGACGGCCATGTTTTAACAGAATAACGCGGCTCAAACTACCAAACTGGCACTAAGCACAGTTTCGAATACCTGTCTATAACTTAAGCGTAAATTTATAAAAACTGCGCGTGAGCACAAGGCAATGCGCGTTAGTGTCGGATCTGGTACGTTTTGAGGCTAAAATCACATGCGGCAACTTAGAATTCCAAAACCCGAAGCAGAGCAAAGTATGCGAGTTAAATAAAGCGCTTTTCGAGGCGCTGTGATTCCTTTGGTAGTGCTGGTTCACCGGCAAAACCTTTAGTTTCTTTACAATTTTATAGTTTATTGCCGCGGGGACTTTTAAAGAAAATGGCAAAACGTTTTTTCTCCCGCCATGCGTGAGTAAAATTTTATTTGGTGCGTGTCGGCACGCCGCTTATTATGTGTGCTTGTGTTTTAAAAAAAAGTAATAATTTGGCTTATAATACTCGGTAGCTGAATTGCAATATTATAGCATTTTTAACGCTCGTCATAAAAAACAAAAAATATCGATCGCCGATAGAATCTTTTCTTGCTTTATTTTTTGATGGAGTGGAAGCGTGGTCGAGTTAGTGTTACATAGTCAACACAATATCCTGTTTAAAATTTTGTATAAGAGCATTGCGAAAATGGATTCCAAATAGCAAGTGTGCGTTATCCAGAAATATATAGTTATGCCCTATATAAACATTATGCCTTGAGGATTTGTCACAACCGTAACTCAAATCAACGTCTTTGTTTCCTATTTCATACTCTGGTTTTGCGATCTGCAACCATGACATCAATGTTTATGGTATAGTAACTATAATATGCGTAGAAATGATATGAGCAGGCGTAATAGTTGTAGCAGTGGAAAGTGACAGTTCCATTGATCACAAAGTCTTAGCTTTATCAAACGTTATTCGTATATGATAACGAGGAACAAATGAAGTCAATTTCGAGCAATAACATCCCTTGTTTTTTTGTTAGCTCGCGCGTGCCCAGCCTCAGAAGTTGAAGTTCGTAAATTACAAAAGTAAGGAAAAATGCGTGACCGTCAAATTCTTTTTACGTTTGAGAAGAGTTGACCTTGCAAAATAAATTCCAAATCGCTACCAAGAAAGGAAGCACCGCTCACGCGACCGGAATATTCTCTTGTGCACTACAGAGTACATCCGGCGGCGGAAACAACTAAAAGAGCCGGAGGGAAGTTGAGACAGTTTTGAACCTACATGTCCAGAAGAAGAATTCGAACTAGGATAATTTTGAACGCGCTTAGGGGGCCCCTTTCTAGTGTCCAATTTCGATCCATTTGCATTGTCAATTTCATTATTTGGACCTACGTATTTTGCTTTCGCATCCAGTTTATGTTTCTGTATAATTGTGCAGAACAATTGGGTTTACAATTTTTGTTGCTTACTAATAGGCATCTACCTCCATATTCTGCGTCAATTTGGCCTAAACAGCGCGCTGAATATTTTTTTTATATCACCCTTGGGAGAAACGCTTGCGAATACTTGCTTATGGTTTTCACCGACCCAAGGTTTGCAAGAATTTGTGTAACACGCGTCTCGTAAAATGCCGCTTTTGTTTTTAGATCAGGAGTGTGAAACTGATTGCGAAAGTCGGTTCGACCTGAGAGTCCTTTGAAGGTGCTTTTCACTTTGTTGTTTCCCACTTGCAAGTTCATCGAAAATATCCTCGACTACTAGAGCAGCTGATCTCATGATTTCCCTCTATATTAGGTTCAGCACCATTGAACCCTTCTATTTTTCTTGCACGTGAACTGTTAGTGCTATAAGCTGCTTTACTCGGAAGGGACAAGAAAACTCTCCATCCAAATTAGCCTCCATCACCTACTATATAGGAATAATGGAAACAATATTGAAATTAATACTGAATGCTCTACCAACAATAAATCAGTGTATACATTTGTTCCTTTCTTCGTTCCTGCGTTCTAACTATTCAAACAAGATTTGGAGGGTACGGTGAGAAAAAGGACTGCGACAGACAGCAAACGAGCGCGTGAAAAAAAAACAATGTTTTCCTGGCAACTATTTTCAGAGCAATTTAGGAAATACGAAGTGCATCGAGAATAGGCAATTTACAAAAATTGAAGCACGCAAAGCCTCCCTTAATAATATGAATAGCAAGAAAGAGTTCGAAATGAAACTATAGTTTATTTACCCAAGCTTGGCTTAATTAGAAACGGACATAAAACATGGACATGGATACAAATTATATACAAGCTCCAGGGAGAGGGTTGTTGGCAGCATTGATCACATTTAGCAGGCACAGGGTCCTTGTCAGCTTTGTTCTTATCAAACGAAGCTGTCGAAGGAGTCGCGTTTTTAAACAAGCACAACAATGTCGTCTTCATCAGAGTCACTGTAGGAGTCATCAGGACACGAGGCAGACATGATTTCCTCCGCTTTCTTTATCACCATGTTCACGAAAAAGCGCCAGCGCAGGCACACGCTTTGTCGACGGGAACGCATCAAGTCCATTTTGCTGCTTGAAACAGCCAGGATTCGGCAGGCGTCGGTGTAAGTCGCTTCACAATATGCGGTAGTCGGCTGAGAGACGCGCGCAGATGAAACTGAACCATTGTTGCCACCAGCAAAAGGCGATGTTGACTCCATGACTCGGCAAAAGTTGAGCAAGGACTCCCGAGGCCGCACGACTGAAGCTTGGCTGCAACAAGCCAAGAATGGCTCGTTTCATGAAGCACTACACATTTTGATGTGTCGAAGATGGAGAGGGTAGATAAAACTGGACTGGTTTAGGGAAAGCAGAGTCTTTACCCTTTCCTTCTCTAGACATGTGGAAGCCCGGCTGTTCACTCCCGTTATCTTATCTCTACAGAGAGAAAAACATATTCAGAACCAGCTGGTGGTGACCCAGTTTTGCTCTCCTGCGAATTACAGAGTGACATGGGCTGGAGAGGCCCCTAAGCAGGACAGGTCATGGTTAATAGCATGTTCAGCACAGGGGAAGAAGAAGAATGACGACACCACACGCAAGGCTCTTAATGTTATACCGACTGCCAGTTTTAACAGAATAACGCGGCTCAAACTGGCACTAAGCAAAGTTTCGAATACCCGTCTCTAACTTAAGCGTAAATGTATAAACGGTGCGCATGAGCACAAGGCAATGCGCGTTAGTGTCGGCACTGGTACGGTTTGAGGCTGAAATCACATGCGGCAACTTAGAATTCCAAAACGCGAAGCAGAGCAAAGTCTGCGAGTTCAATTAGGCGCTTTTCGCGGCGATTTGATTCCTTTGGTAGTGCTGGCTCACCGGCAAAACCTTTAGTTTTTTTTACAATTGTATAGTTTATTGACGCGTGGACTTTTAAAGAAAATGGCAAAATGTTTTTTCTCCCGCCATGCATGAGTAAAAGTTTATTTGGTGCGTTTCTGCACGCCGCTTAATATGTGTGCTTGTGTTTTAAAAAAGTAATAATTTGGCTTATAATACTCGGTAGCTGAATTGCAATATTTTAGCATTTTTAACGCACGTCATAAAAAACAAAAAATATCGATAGCCGATAGAATCTTTTCCTGCTTTATTTTTTGATGGAGTGGAAGCGTGGGCGAGTTAGTGTTACATAGTCAACACAATATCCTGTTTAAAATTTTGTATAAGAGCATTGCGAAAATGGATTCCAAATAGCAAGTGTGCGTTATCCAGAAATATATAGTTATGCCCTATATAAACAATATGCCTTGAGGATTCGTCACAACCGTAACTCAAATCAACGTCTCTGTTTCCTATTTCATACTCTGGTTTTGCGATCAGCTACCATGACATCACTGTTTATGGTATAGTAACTATAATATGCGTAGAAATAATATGAACAGGCGTAATAGTTGTAGCAGTGGAATGTGACAGTTCCAGGGATCACAAAATCATAGCTTTATCGAACGTTATTCGTATATGATAAAGAGGAACAAATGAAGTCAATTTCGAGCAATAACATCCCTTGTTTTTTTGTTAGCTCGCGCGTGCCGAGCCTCGGAAGTTGAAGTTCGTAAATTACAAAAGTAAGGAAAAATGCGTGACCGTCAAATTCTTTTTACGTTTGAGAAGAGTTGACATTGCAAAATAAATTCCAAATCGCTACCAAGAGAGCAAGCACCACGCACGCGACCGGAATATTCTCTTGTGCACTTCAGAGTATATCCGGCGGCGGAAACAACTAAAAGAGCCGGAGGGAAGTTGAGACAGTTTTGAACCTACATGTCCAGAAGAAGAATTCGAACTAGGATAATTTTGAACGCGCTTAGGGCGCCCCTTTCTAGTGTCCAATTTCGACCCTTTGCATTGTCAATTTCATTATTTGAACGTACGTATTTTGCATTCGCATCCAGTTTACGTTTCTGTATAATTGTGCAGAACAATTGGGTTTACAATTTTTGTTCCTTACTAATGGCGTCTACCTCCATATTCTGCGTCAAATTGGCCTAAACAGCGCGCTGAATATTTTTTTTATATCACGCTTGGGAGAAACGCTTGCGAATACATGCTTATGGTTTTCACGGACCCAATGTTTGCAAGAATTTGTGTAACACGCGGCTCGTAAAATGCCGCTTTTGTTTTTTGATGAGGTGTGTGAAAGCGATTACGAAAGTCGATTCGCCCTGAGAGTCATTTGAAGGTGCTTTTCACTTTGTTGTTTCCCATTTGCATGTTCATTGAAAATATCCCCGACTACTAGAGCAGCTGATCTCATGATTTCCCTCTATATTAGGTTGAGCATCATTGAACCCTTCTATTTTTCTTGCACGTGAACTGTTAGTGCTATAAGCAGCTTTACTCGGAAGGGACAAGAAAACTCTCCGTCCAAATCATCCTCCATAACCTACTGTATAGGAATAATGGAAACAATATTGAAATTACTACTGAATGCTCTACCAACAATAAATCAGTGTATACATTTGTTCCATTCTTCGTTCTTGCGTGTTAACTATTCAAACAAGATTTGGAGGGTACGTTGAGAAAAAGGACTGCGACAGGCAGCAAACGAGCGCGTGAAAAAAAAAACGTTTTTCTGGCAACTATTTTGAGAGCAATTAAGGAAATACGAAGTGCAATTAGAATAGGCAATTTACAAAAAATGAAGCATGCAAAGACTCCCTTAATAATATGAATAGCAAGGACGAGTTCGAAATGAAACTATAGTTTATTTATCCAAGCTTGGCTTAATTAGAAACGGACATAAAATATGGGCATGGATACAAATTATATACAAGTTCCAGGGAGAGGGTTGTTGGCAGCATCGATCACATTTAGCAGGCACAGGGTCCTTGTCGGCTTTGTTCTCATCAAACGAAGCTGTCGAAGGAGTCGCGCTTTTACACAAGCACAACAATGTCGTCTTCATCAGAGTCACTGTAGGAGTCATCAGGACACGAAGCAGACGTGATTTCCTCCGCTTTCTTTATCACCATGTTCACGAAAAAGCGCCAGCGCAGGCACACGCTTTGTCGACGGGAACGCATCAAGTCCATTTTGCTGCGGGAAACAGCCAGGATTCGGCAGGCGTCGATGTAAGTCGCTTCACAATATGCGGTAGTCGGCTGAGAGACGCGCGCAGGTGAAACTGAACCATTGTTGCCACCAGCAAAAGGCGATGTTGGCTCCATGACTCGGCAAAAGTTGAGCAGGGATTCGCGAGGCCGCACAACTGAAGCTTGGCTGCAACAAGCCAAGAATGGCTTGTTTCATGAAGCACTACACATTTCATGTGTCCAAGATGGAGAGGGTAGATAAAACTGGACTGGTTTAGGGAAAGCAGAGTCTTTACCCTTTCCTCCTCTAGACATGTGGAAGCCCGGCTGTTCACTCCCGTTATCTTATCTCTACAGAGAGAAAAACATATTCAGAACCAGCTGGTGGTGACCCAGTTTTGCTCTCCTGCGAATTACAGAGTGACATGGGCTGGAGAGGCCCCTAAGCAGGACAGGTCATGGTTAATAGCATGTTCAGCACAGGGAAAGAAGAAGAATGACGACACCACACGCAAGGCTCTTAATGTTATACCGACTGCCAGTTTTAACAGAATAACGCGGCTCAAACTGGCACTAAGCAAAGTTTCGAATACCCGTCTCTAACTTAAGCGTAAATGTATAAACGGTGCGCATGAGCACAAGGCAATGCGCGTTAGTGTCGGCACTGGTACGGTTTGAGGCTGAAATCACATGCGGCAACTTAGAATTCCAAAACTCGAAGCAGAGCAAAGTCTGCGAGTTCAATTAGGCGCTTTTCGCGGCGCTGTGATTCCTTTGGTAGAGTTGGCTCACCGGCAAAACCTTTAGCTTTTTTACAATTTTATAGTTTATTGACGCATGGACTTTTAAAGAAAATGGCAAAACGTTTTTTCTCCCGCCATGCGTGAGTAAAAGTTGATTTGGTGCGTTTCGGCACGCCGCTTATTATGTGTGCTTGTGTTTTAAAAAAGTAATAATTTGGCTTATAATACTCGGTAGCTGAATTGCAATATTTTAGCATTTTTAACGCACGTCATAAAAAACAAAAAATATCGATAGCCGATAGAATCTTTTCCTGCTTTATTTTTTGATGGAGTGGAAGCGTGGGCGAGTTAGTGTTACATAGTCAACACAATATCCTGTTTAAAATTTTGTATAAGAGCATTGCGAAAATGAATTCCAAATAGCAAGTGTGCGTTATCCAGAAATATATAGTTATACCCTATATAAACAATATGCCTTGAGGATTCGTCACAACAGTAACTCAAATCAACGTCTCTGTTTCCTATTTCATAATCAGGTTTTGCGATCTGCAACCATGACATCACTGTTTATGGTATAGTAACTATAATATGCGTAGAAATAATATGAGCAGGCGTAATAGTTGTAGTAGTGTAAAGTGACAGTTCCAGTAATCACAAAATCTTAGCTTCATCAAACGTTATTCGTATATGATAACGAGGAACAAATGAAGTCAATTTCGAGCAATAACATCCCTTGTTTTTTTGTTAGCTCGCGCCTGCCCAGCCTCAGAAGTTGAAGTTCGTAAATTACAAAAGTAAGGAAAAATGCGTGACCCTCAAATTCTTTTTACGTTTGAGAAGAGTTGACCTTGAAAAATAAATTCCAAATCGCTACCAAGAGAGGAAGCACCACGCACGCGACCGGAATATTCTCTTGTGCACTTCAGAGTATGTCCGGCGGCGGAAACAACTAAAAGAGCCGGAGGGAAGTTGAGACAGTTTTGAAGCTACATGTCCAGAAGAAGAATTCGAACTAGGATAATTTTGAACGCGCTTAGGGCGCCCCTTTCTAGTGTCTAATTTCGACCCTTTGCATTGTCAATTTCATTATTTGGACGTACGTATTTTGCATTCGCATCCAGTTTACGTTTCTGTATAATTGTGCAGAACAATTGGGTTTACAATTTTTGTTGCTTACTAATAGGCGTCTACCTCCATATTCTGCGTCAATTTGGCCTAAACAGCACGCTGAATATTTTTTTTATATCACCCTTGGGAGAAACGCTTGCGAATACATGCTTATGGTTTTCACCGACCCAAGGTTTAGAAGAATTTGTGTAACACGCGGCTCGTAAAATGCCGCTTTTGTTTTTAGATGAGGTTTGTGAAAGCGATTGCGAAAGTCGATTCGACCTGAGAGTCCTTTGAAGGTGCTTTTCACTTTGGTGTTTCCCACTTGCATGTTCATCGAAAATATCCTCGACTACTAGAGCAGCTGATCTCATGATTTCCCTCTATATTAGGTTCAGCACAATTGAACCTTCTATATTTCTTGCACGTGAACTGTTAGTGCTATAAGCAGCTTTAGTCGGAAGGGACAAGAAAACTCTCCATCCAAATTAGCCTCCATAACCTACTGTATAGGAATAATGGAAACAATATTGGAATTACTACTGAATGCTCTACCAACAATAAATCAGTGTATACATTTGTTCCTTTCTTGGTTCCTGCGTGTTAACTATTCAAACAAGATTTGGAGGGTACGGTGAGAAAAAGGACTGCGACAGGCAGCAAACGAGCGCGTGAAAAAAAAAACGTTTTTTGGCAACTATTTTGAGAGCAATTAAGGAAATACGAAGTGCATCGAGAATAGGCAATTTACAAAAAATGAAGCATGCAAAGCCTCCCTTAATGATATGAGTAGCAAGAACGAGTTCGAAATGAAACTATAGTTTATTCACCCAAGCTTGGCTTAATTAGAAACGGACATAAAATATGGGCATGGATACAAATTATATACAAGTTCCAGGGAGAGGGTTGTTGGCAGCATTGATCACATTTAGCAGGCACAGGGTCCTTGTCGGCTTTGTTCTCATCAAACGAAGCTGTCGAAGGAGTCGCGTTTCTACACAAGCACAACAATATCGTCTTCATCAGAGTCACTGTAGGAGTCATCAGGACACGAGGCAGACATGATTTCCTCCGCTTTCTTTATCACCATGTTCACGAAAAAGCGCCAGCGCAGGCACACGCTTTGTCGACGGGAACGCATCAAGTCCATTTTGCTGCGGGAAACAGCCAGGATTCGGCAGGCGTCGGTGTAAGTCGCTTCACAATATGCGGTAGTCGGCTGAGAGACGCGCGCAGATGAAACTGAACCATTGTTGCCACCAGCAAAAGGCGATGTTGACTCCATGACTCGGCAAAAGTTGAGCAAGGACTCCCGAGGCCGCACGACTGAAGCTTGGCTGCAACAAGCCAAGAATGGCTTGTTTCATGAAGCACTACACATTTTGATGTGTCGAAGATGGAGAGGGTAGATAAAACTGGACTGGTTTAGGGAAAGCAGAGTCTTTACCCTTTCCTTCTCTAGTCCTGTGGAAGCCCGGCTGTTCACTCCTGATATCTTATCTCTACAGAGAGAAAAACATATTCAGAACCAGCTGGTGGTGACCCACTTTTGCTCTCCTGCGAATTACAGAGTGACATTGGCTGGAGAGGCCCCTAAGCTGGACAGGTCATGGTTAAAAGCATGTTCAGCACAGGGGAAGAAGAAGAATGACGACAACACACGCAAAGCTCTTAATGTAATACCGACTGCCAGTTTTAACAGAATAACGCGGCTCAAACTGGCACTAAGCAAAGTTTCGAATACCCGTCTCTAACTTAAGCGTAAATGTATAAACGGTGCGCATGAGCACAAGGCAATGCGCGTTAGTGTCGGCACTGGTACGGTTTGAGGCTGAAATCACATGCGGCAAATTAGAATTCCAAAACCCGAAGCAGAGCAAAGTCTGCGAGTTCAATTAGGCGCTTTTCGCGGCGATTTGATTCCTTGGGTAGTGCTGGCTCACCGGCAAAACCTTTAGTTTTTTTACAATTTTATAGTTTATTGACGCGTGGACTTTTAAAGAAAATGGCAAAACGTTTTTTCTCCCGCCATGCGTGAGTAAAAGTTGATTTGGTGCGTTTCGGCACGCCGCTTATTATGTGTGCTTGTGTTTTAAAAAAGTAATAATTTGGCTTATAATACTCGGTAGCTGAATTGCAATATTTTAGCATTTTTAACGCACGTCATAAAAAACAAAAAATATCGATAGCCGATAGAATCTTTTCCTGCTTTATTTTTTGATGGAGTGGAAGCGTGGGCGAGTTAGTGTTACATAGTCAACACAATATCCTGTTTAAAATTTTGTATAAGAGCATTGCGAAAATGGATTCCAAATAGCAAGTGTGCGTTATCCAGAAATATATAGTAATGCCCTATATAAACAATATGCCTTGAGGATTAGTCACAACCGTAACTCAAATCAACGTCTCTGTTTCCTATTTCATCATCTGGTTTTGCGGTCTGCAACCATGACATCACTGTTTATGGTATAGTAACTATAATATGCGTAGAAATAATATCAGCAGGCGTAATAGTTGTAGTAGTGTAAAGTGACAGTTCCAGTAATCACAAAATCTTAGCTTTATCAAACGTTATTTGTATATGATAACGAGGAACAAATGAAGTCAATTTCGAGCAATAACATTCCTTGTTTTTTTGTTAGCTCGCGCGTGCCCAGCCTCAGAAGTTGAAGTTCGTAAATTACAAAAGTAAGGAAAAATGCGTGACCGTCAAATTCTTTTTACGTTTGAGAAGAGTTGACCTTGCAAAATAAATTCCAAATCGCTACCAAGAGAGGAAGCACCACGCACGCGACCGGAATATTCTCTTGTGCACTTCAGAGTATATCCGGCGGCGGAAACAACTAAAAGAGCCGGAATGAAGTTGAGACAGTTTTGAAGCTACATGTCCAGAAGAAGAATTCGAACTAGGATAATTTTGAACGCGCTTAGGGCGCCCCTTTCTAGTGTCCAATTTCGATCCTTTGTATTGCCAATTTTATTATTTAGACGTACGTATTTTGCATTCGCAGCCAGTTTATGTTGCTGTATATTTGTGTAGAACAATTGGGTTTACAATTTTTGTTGCTTACTAATACGCGCCTACCTTCATATACTGCGTCAATTTGGCCTAAACAGCACGCTGAATATTTTGTTTTATATCACCCTTGGGAGAAACGCTTGCGAATTAATGCTCATGGTTTTCACGGACCCAAGGTTTGCAAGAATTGCTGTAACACGCGGCTCGTAAAATGCCGCTTTTGTTTTTAGATGAGGTTGTTGAAAGCGATTACGAAAGTCGATTCGCCCTGAGAGTCATTTGAAGGTGCTTTTCACTTTGTTGTTTCCCACTTGCATGTTCATTGAAAATATCCTCGACTACTAGAGCAGCTGATCTCATGACTTCCCTCTATATTAGGTTCAGCACCATTGAACCTTGTATCTTTCTTGCACGTGAACTGCTAGTGCTATAAGCAGCTTTACTCGGAAGGGACAAGAAAACTCTCCGTCCAAATTATCCTCCATAACCTGCTGTATAGGAATAATGGAAACAATATTGAAATTACTACTGAATGCTCTACCAACAATAAATCAGTGTATACATTTGTTCCTTTCTTCGTTCCTGCGTGTTAACTATTCAAACAAGATTTGGAGGGTACGTTGAGAAAAAGGACTGCGACAGGCAGCAAACGAGCGCGTAAAAAAAACGTTTTTCTGGCAACTATTTTGAGAGCAATTAAGGAAATACGAAGTGCAATTAGAATAGGCAATTTACAAAAAATGAAGCATGCAAAGACTCCCTTAATAATATGAATAGCAAGGACGAGTTCGAAATGAAACTATAGTTTATTTATCCAAGCTTGGCTTAATTAGAAACGGACATAAAATATGGGCATGGATACAAATTATATACAAGTTCCAGGGAGAGGGTTGTTGGCAGCATCGATCACATTTAGCAGGCACAGGGTCCTTGTCGGCTTTGTTCTCATCAAACGAAGCTGTCGAAGGAGTCGCGCTTTTACACAAGCACAACAATGTCGTCTTCATCAGAGTCACTGTAGGAGTCATCAGGACACGAAGCAGACGTGATTTCCTCCGCTTTCTTTATCACCATGTTCACGAAAAAGCGCCAGCGCAGGCACACGCTTTGTCGACGGGAACGCATCAAGTCCATTTTGCTGCGGGAAACAGCCAGGATTCGGCAGGCGTCGATGTAAGTCGCTTCACAATATGCGGTAGTCGGCTGAGAGACGCGCGCAGGTGAAACTGAACCATTGTTGCCACCAGCAAAAGGCGATGTTGACTCCATGACTCGGCAAAAGTTGAGCAGGGATTCGCGAGGCCGCACGACTGAAGCTTGGCTGCAACAAGCCAAGAATGGCTTGTTTCATGAAGCACTACACATTTCATGTGTCCAAGATGGAGAGGGTAGATAAAACTGGACTGGTTTAGGGAAAGCAGAGTCTTTACCCTTTCCTCCTCTAGACATGTGGAAGCCCGGCTGTTCACTCCCGTTATCTTATCTCTACAGAGAGAAAAACATATTCAGAACCAGCTGGTGGTGACCCAGTTTTGCTCTCCTGCGAATTACAGAGTGACATGGGCTGGAGAGGCCCCTAAGCAGGACAGGTCATGGTTAATAGCATGTTCAGCACAGGGGAAGAAGAAGAATGACGACACCACACGCAAGGCTCTTAATGTTATACCGACTGCCAGTTTTAACAGAATAACGCGGCTCAAACTGGCACTAAGCAAAGTTTCGAATACCCGTCTCTAACTTAAGCGTAAATGTATAAACGGTGCGCATGAGCACAAGGCAATGCGCGTTAGTGTCGGCACTGGTACGGTTTGAGGCTGAAATCACATGCGGCAACTTAGAATTCCAAAACTCGAAGCAGAGCAAAGTCTGCGAGTTCAATTAGGCGCTTTTCGCGGCGCTGTGATTCCTTTGGTAGAGTTGGCTCACCGGCAAAACCTTTAGCTTTTTTACAATTTTATAGTTTATTGACGCATGGACTTTTAAAGAAAGTGGCAAAACGTTTTTTTCTCCCGCCATGCGTGAGTAAAAGTTGATTTGGTGCGTTTCGGCACGCCGCTTATTATGTGTGCTTGTGTTTTAAAAAAGTAATAATTTGGCTTATAATACTCGGTAGCTGAATTGCAATATTTTAGCATTTTTAACGCACGTCATAAAAAACAAAAAATATCGATAGCCGATAGAATCTTTTCCTGCTTTATTTTTTGATGGAGTGGAAGCGTGGGCGAGTTAGTGTTACATAGTCAACACAATATCCTGTTTAAAATTTTGTATAAGAGCATTGCGAAAATGAATTCCAAATAGCAAGTGTGCGTTATCCAGAAATATATAGTTATACCCTATATAAACAATATGCCTTGAGGATTCGTCACAACAGTAACTCAAATCAACGTCTCTGTTTCCTATTTCATAATCAGGTTTTGCGATCTGCAACCATGACATCACTGTTTATGGTATAGTAACTATAATATGCGTAGAAATAATATGAGCAGGCGTAATAGTTGTAGTAGTGTAAAGTGACAGTTCCAGTAATCACAAAATCTTAGCTTCATCAAACGTTATTCGTATATGATAACGAGGAACAAATGAAGTCAATTTCGAGCAATAACATCCCTTGTTTTTTTGTTAGCTCGCGCCTGCCCAGCCTCAGAAGTTGAAGTTCGTAAATTACAAAAGTAAGGAAAAATGCGTGACCCTCAAATTCTTTTTACGTTTGAGAAGAGTTGACCTTGAAAAATAAATTCCAAATCGCTACCAAGAGAGGAAGCACCACGCACGCGACCGGAATATTCTCTTGTGCACTTCAGAGTATGTCCGGCGGCGGAAACAACTAAAAGAGCCGGAGGGAAGTTGAGACAGTTTTGAAGCTACATGTCCAGAAGAAGAATTCGAACTAGGATAATTTTGAACGCGCTTAGGGCGCCCCTTTCTAGTGTCTAATTTCGACCCTTTGCATTGTCAATTTCATTATTTGGACGTACGTATTTTGCATTCGCATCCAGTTTACGTTTCTGTATAATTGTGCAGAACAATTGGGTTTACAATTTTTGTTGCTTACTAATAGGCGTCTACCTCCATATTCTGCGTCAATTTGGCCTAAACAGCCCGCTGAATATTTTTTTTATATCACCCTTGGGAGAAACGCTTGCGAATACATGCTTATGGTTTTCACCGACCCAAGGTTTAGAAGAATTTGTGTAACACGCGGCTCGTAAAATGCCGCTTTTGTTTTTAGATGAGGTTTGTGAAAGCGATTGCGAAAGTCGATTCGCCCTGAGAGTCATTTGAAGGTGCTTTTCACTTTGGTGTTTCCCACTTGCATGTTCATCGAAAATATCCTCGACTACTAGAGCAGCTGATCTCATGATTTCCCTCTATATTAGGTTCAGCACAATTGAACCTTCTATATTTCTTGCACGTGAACTGTTAGTGCTATAAGCAGCTTTAGTCGGAAGGGACAAGAAAACTCTCCATCCAAATTAGCCTCCATAACCTACTGTATAGGAATAATGGAAACAATATTGGAATTACTACTGAATGCTCTACCAACAATAAATCAGTGTATACATTTGTTCCTTTCTTCGTTCCTGCGTGTTAACTATTCAAACAAGATTTGGAGAGTACGGTGAGAAAAAGGACTGCGACAGGCAGCAAACGAGCGCGTGAAAAAAAAAAACGTTTTTTGGCAACTATTTTGAGAGCAATTAAGGAAATACGAAGTGCATCGAGAATAGGTAATTTACAAAAAATGAAGCATGCAAAGACTCCCTTAATAATATGAATAGCAAGGACGAGTTCGAAATGAAACTATAGTTTATTTATCCAAGCTTGGCTTAATTAGAAACGGACATAAAATATGGGCATGGATACAAATTATATACAAGTTCCAGGGAGAGGGTTGTTGGCAGCATCGATCACATTTAGCAGGCACAGGGTCCTTGTCGGCTTTGTTCTCATCAAACGAAGCTGTCGAAGGAGTCGCGTTTCTACACAAGCACAACAATATCGTCTTCATCAGAGTCACTGTAGGAGTCATCAGGACACGAGGCAGACATGATTTCCTCCGCTTTCTTTATCACCATGTTCACGAAAAAGCGCCAGCGCAGGCACACGCTTTGTCGACGGGAACGCATCAAGTCCATTTTGCTGCGGGAAACAGCCAGGATTCGGCAGGCGTCGGTGTAAGTCGCTTCACAATATGCGGTAGTCGGCTGAGAGACGCGCGCAGATGAAACTGAACCATTGTTGCCACCAGCAAAAGGCGATGTTGACTCCATGACTCGGCAAAAGTTGAGCAAGGACTCCCGAGGCCGCACGACTGAAGCTTGGCTGCAACAAGCCAAGAATGGCTCGTTTCATGAAGCACTACACATTTTGATGTGTCGAAGATGGAGAGGGTAGATAAAACTGGACTGGTTTAGGGAAAGCAGAGTCTTTACCCTTTCCTTCTCTAGTCGTGTGGAAGCCCGGCTGTTCACTCCTGATATCTTATCTCTACAGAGAGAAAAACATATTCAGAACCAGCTGGTGGTGACCCACTTTTGCTCTCCTGCGAATTACAGAGTGACATTGGCTGGAGAGGCCCCTAAGCTGGACAGGTCATGGTTAAAAGCATGTTCAGCACAGGGGAAGAAGAAGAATGACGACAACACACGCAAAGCTCTTAATGTAATACCGACTGCCAGTTTTAACAGAATAACGCGGCTCAAACTGGCACTAAGCAAAGTTTCGAATACCCGTCTCTAACTTAAGCGTAAAAGTATAAACGGTGCGCATGAGCACAAGGCAATGCGCGTTAGTGTCGGCACTGGTACGGTTTGAGGCTGAAATCACATGCGGCAACTTGGAATTCCAAAACGCGAAGCAGAGCAAAGTCTGCGAGTTCAATTAGGCGCTTTTCGCGGCGATTTGATTCCTTTGGTAGTGCTGGCTCACCGGCAAAACCTTTAGTTTTTTTTACAATTGTATAGTTTATTGACGCGTGGACTTTTAAAGAAAAGGGCAAAATGTTTTTTCTCCCGCCATGCATGAGTAAAAGTTTATTTGGTGCGTTTCTGCACGCCGCTTAATATGTGTGCTTGTGTTTTAAAAAAGTAATAATTTGGCTTATAATACTCGGTAGCTGAATTGCAATATTTTAGCATTTTTAACGCACGTCATAAAAAACAAAAAATATCGATAGCCGATAGAATCTTTTCCTGCTTTATTTTTTGATGGAGTGGAAGCGTGGGCGAGTTAGTGTTACATAGTCAACACAATATCCTGTTTAAAATTTTGTATAAGAGCATTGCGAAAATGGATTCCAAATAGCAAGTGTGCGTTATCCAGAAATATATAGTTATGCCCTATATAAACAATATGCCTTGAGGATTCGTCACAACCGTAACTCAAATCAACGTCTCTGTTTCCTATTTCATACTCTGGTTTTGCGATCAGCTACCATGACATCACTGTTTATGGTATAGTAACTATAATATGCGTAGAAATAATATGAACAGGCGTAATAGTTGTAGCAGTGGAATGTGACAGTTCCAGGGATCACAAAATCATAGCTTTATCGAACGTTATTCGTATATGATAAAGAGGAACAAATGAAGTCAATTTCGAGCAATAACATCCCTTGTTTTTTTGTTAGCTCGCGCGTGCCCAGCCTCAGAAGTTGAAGTTCGTAAATTACAAAAGTAAGGAAGAATGCGTGACCGTCAAATTCTTTTTACGTTTGAGAAGAGTTGACCTTGCAAAATAAATTCCTATCGCTACCAAGAGAGGAAGCACCACGCACGCGACCGGAATATTCTCTTGTGCACTTCAGAGTATATCCGGCGGCGGAAACAACTAAAAGAGCCGGAGGGAAGTTTAGACAGTTTTGAAGCTACATGTCCAGAAGAAGAATTCGAACTAGGTTAATTTTGAACGCTCTTAGGGCGCCCCTTTCTAGTGTCCAATTTCGATCCTTTGCATTGTCAATTTCATTATTTGGACGTACGTATTTTGCATTCGCATCCAGTTTACGTTTCTGTATAATTGTGCAGAACAATTGGGTTTAAAAGTTTTGTTGCTTACTAATAGGCATCTACCTCCATATTCTGCGTCAATTTGGCCTAAACAGCGCGCTGAATATTTTTTTATATCACCCTTGGGAGAAACGCTTGCGAATACATGCTTATTGTTTTCACGGACCCAAGGCTTGCAAGAATTTGTGTAACATGCGGCTCGTAAAATGCCGCTTTTGTTTTTAGATGAGGTGTGTGAAAGCGATTGCGAAAGTCGATTCGCCCTGAGAGTCCTTTGAAGGTGCTTTTCACTTTGTTGTTTCCCATTTGCATGTTCATTGAAAATATCCCCGACTACTAGAGCAGCTGATCTCATGATTTCCCTCTATATTAGGTTCAGCACCATTCAACCCTTCTATTTTTCTTGCACGTGAACTGTTAGTGCTATAAGCAGCTTTACTCGGAAGGGACAAGAAAACTCTCCATCCAAATTAGCCTCCATAACCTACTGTATAGGAATAATGGAAACAATATTGAAATTGCTACTGAATGCTCTACCAACAATAAATCAGTGTATAAATTTGTTCCTTTCTTCGTTCCTGCGTGGTAACTATTCAAACAAGATTTGGAGGGTATGGTGAGAAAAAGGACTGCGACAGGCAGCAAACGAGCGCGTGAAAAAAAAAACGTTTTTCTGGCAACTATTTTGAGAGCAATTAAGGAAATACGAAGTGCAATTAGAATAGGCAATTTACAAAAAATGAAGCATGCAAAGCCTCCCTTAATGATATGAGTAGCAAGAACGAGTTCGAAATGAAACTATAGTTTATTTACCCAAGCTTGGCTTAATTAGAAACGGACATAAAATATGGGCATGCATACAAATTATATACAAGTTCCAGGGAGAGGGTTGTTGGCAGCATTGATCACATTTAGCAGGCACAGGGTCCTTGTCGGCTTTGTTCTCATCAAACGAAGCTGTCGAAGGAGTCGCGTTTTTACACAAGCACAACAATGTCGTCTTCATCAGAGTCACTGTAGGAGTCATCAGGACACGAGGCAGACATGATTTCCTCCGCTTTCTTTATCACCATGTTCACAAAAAAGCGCCAGCGCAGGCACTTGCTTTGTCGACGGGAACGCATCAAGTCCATTTTGCTGCGGGAAACAGCCAGGATTCGGCAGGCGTCGATGTAAGTCGCTTCACAATATGCGGTAGTCGGCGGAGAGACGCGCGCAGATGGAACTGAACTATTGTTGCCACCAGCAAAAGGCGATGTTGACTCCATGGCTCGGCAAAAGTTGAGCAGGGACTCGCGAGGCCGCACGACTGAAGCTTGGCTGCAACAAGCCAAGAATGGCTTGTTTCATGAATCACTACACATTTCATGTTTCGAAGATGGAGAGGGTAGATAAAACTGGACTGGTGTAGGGAAAGGAGAGACTTAACCCTTTCCTTCTCTAGTCGTGTGGAAGCCCGGCTGTTCACTCCCGATATCTTATCTCTACAGAGAGAAAAACATATTCAGAACCAGCTGGTGGTGACCCACTTTTGCTCTCCTGAGAATTACTGAGTGACATGGGCTGGAGAGGTCCCTAAGCAGGACAGGTCATGGTTAAAAGCATGTTCAGCACAGGGAAAGAAGAATGACGACACCACACGCAAAGCTCTTAATGTAATACCGACGGCCATGTTTTAACAGAATAACGCGGCTCAAACTACCAAACTGGCACTAAGCACAGTTTCGAATACCTGTCTATAACTTAAGCGTAAATGTATAAACTATGCGCATGAGCACAAGGCAATGCGCGTTAGTGTCGGCACTGGTACGGTTTGAGGCTGAAATCACATGCGGCAACTTAGAATTCCAAAACCCGAAGCAGAGCAAAGTCTGCGAGTTCAATTAGGCGCTTTTCGCGGCGCTGTGATTCCTTTGGTAGTGCTGAATCACCGGCAAAACCTTTAGTTTTTTTACAATTTTATAGTTTATTGACGCATGGACTTTTAAAGAAAATGGCAAAACGATTTTTCTCCCGCCATGCGTGAGTAAAAGTTTATTTGGTGCGTTTCCGCACGCCGCTTATATGTGAGCTTGTTTTAAAAAAGTAATAATTTGGCTTATAATACTCGGTAGCTGAATTGCAATATTTTAGCATTTTTTAACGCACGTCATAAAAAACAAAAAAAATCGATAGCCGATAGCATCTTTTCCTGCTTTATTTTTTGATGAAGTGGAAGCGTGGGCGAGTTAGTGTTACATAGTCAACGCAATATCCTGTTTAAAATTTTGTATAAGAGCATTGCGAAAATGTATTCCAAATAGCAAGTGTGCGTTATCCAGAAATATATAGTTATGCCCTACCCAGGTAGCACAAAGTGGGCTATGAAGGGTGGGCCCCGGTGGGCCCGATGTAGGCAATGCAGGACAGCCCCGGTGGGCTCAATGTGGGTGCTGCAAGAGGGGCCGACGTAGGCCCGAAGCGGGCTGTCGACAAAGCCCCAATTGGCCCCACTAGGGGCCGATGCAGGCAGCCCTTGCGGGGCTGCCCACATTTTTCCGGCATTGTTAAAATAGCACATCCCGCCAACTCCCCGCGATGGTCCTACTTTGGACCGATTTGGGCAGCCGCTTTGGAGGAACATTTTTTTTTTCATTTCAGTTAGCCCCTCAGAAAATGACATAGGACCAATGCGGGTTCTTTAGCGCTAGCCACACTTGGGCTTGCCCACATTATTCTCATAGGGGGCCGACGTAGGAAATTGATGGAAAGCCCTAGTCCAAGTTTTCCTAATCAATGTTTAGGCACATAATTAAGTAATTACTTTATGCATGCCTGCACTTTCTAAACAGCCACAATATTAAATTTTACAATAATTCATAACATTCATCTAGCCGAAATGACTTCATGTACATCATGTTCAGGCTATGGAGATGTGTGTTCTGAACAGTAATATTGTACTGCGAGTTGCAGGCTGTCCAAAGCAACCACATAAGAGGCAACAGTTAGCAATCAGTTTGTTTTAGTATTTGTAGCGCAATTTGCACGAGCGCGAGATCTAGAGCCATGTAAATTTCTAATCGACTAAACATGGCCACAACTGTTATACAAATCATCTATAAAAGTAATTTAGGGCAACATCTAATGCAAATAAAAGTTGGAAACAATGATTACGCAATTGCACGCATGACTTCTAGCCCCATTACGGCCGATGTGGGACCTACAGCGGTTTTCTGTGGGCAGCCACAATTGGGCTGGGTGTTGGTTTTGAACCTAAAGCCCACTTGCTATTGCACGTGCCTTCAAATTCCCCACAAGGGACCAATTTTGGTATCATGCGGGCCCTCCCGCCTTCCAGCCCCATTGCGGCCCACGTGGGATATAAAGAAGTTTTATGTGGGCAGCCCCAATTGGGCTGGACGTTGTTTTTGAACCTAGAGCCCACCTGCTGTTGCACGGGCCTTCAAAGCCCCCACAAAGGACCGATTTTGGTACCATGCGGGTACGCCCGCCTTCCAGCCCCATTACAGCCTATGTGGGACCTAAAGCGGTTTAGCTAAGGCTGCCTCATTTGGACTTCACGAAGGCTTGCCCAAATTGAGCCCTTATTCATATTTCACCTGCCCTCAAGTAACCTACAAGGGGCCGATTTGGGCAGCATGTGGGTATGTCCGTTTTCTTGCCCCACTACGGCCGATGTTGGTCCCACAAAGATTTAATGGGGGCGGCCTCACTTCGGATCTATGAGGGCTTTCCCATAAAAAGCCCACATTTAGGTTGGATTGCCCTCAAATATCCGGCAAGGGACCCTTGTGGTCTGGATGCAGGAATGTGCTCTGCATTAGCCCTAGAAACGCCGCTATGGGACCCATGCAGGAGGAGCAGAAGCAAGCCCAAATGGGGCTTGCCCACATTTGCCCCATCGGGGCCGATGCAGGTTTTGTGATGGTTGCCCCAGCCCCACTTGCCTACATCGGACCTACTGGGGCCCCACATTCTGTGCTACCTGGGTATATAAACATTATGCCTTGAGGATGCGTCACAACCGTAACTCAAATCAACGTCTCTGTTTCCTATTTCATACTCTGGTTTTCCGATCTGCAACCATAACATTACTGTTTATGGTATAGTAACTGTAATATGCGTAGAAATAATATGAACAGGCGTAATAGTTGTAAATCTTAGCTTTATCAAACGTTATTCGTATATGATAACGAGGAACAATTTAAGTCAATTTCGAGCAATAACATCCCTTGTTTTTTGTCAGCTCGCGCGTGCCCAGCCTCGGAAGTTGAAGTTCGTAAATTACAAAAGTAAGGAAAAATGCGTGACCGTCAAATTCTTTTTACGTTTGAGAAGAGTTGACCTTGCAAAATAAATTCCAAATCGCTACCAAGAGAGGAAGCACCACGCACGCGACCGGAATATTCACTTGTGCACTTCAGAGTATGTCCGGCGGCGGAAACAACTAAAAGAGCCGGAGGGAAGTTGAGACAGTTTTGAACCTACATGTCCAGAAGAAGAATTCAAACTAGGATAATTTTGAACGCGCTTAGGGCGCCCCTTTCTAGTGTCCAATTTCGATCCTTTGCATTGTCAATTTCATTTTTTGGACGTACGTATTTTGCATTCGCATCCAGTTTACGTTTCTGTATAATTGTGCAGAACAATTGGGTTTACAATTTTTGTTGCTTACTAATAGGCGTCTACCTCCATATTCTGCGTCAATTTGACCTAAACAGCGCGCTGAATATTTTTTTATATCACCCTTGGGAGAAACGCTTGCGAATACATGCTTATTGTTTACACGGACCCAAGGCTTGCAAGAATTTGTGTAACACGCGGCTCGTAAAATGCCGCTTTTGTTTTTAGATGATGTGTGTGAAAGCGATTGCGAAAGTCGATTCGCCCTGAGAGTCCTTTGAAGGTGCTTTTCACTTTGTTGTTTCCCATTTGCATCCCAGGCAGCACAAAGCATTGGGCCAATATTGGAAGTACGACGGCAAACAGTGGCCCTACATCGGGCCAGTCTAACCAGCATGCTCCCAACATAGGACATGCCAGTCAACGCAATGTCCAACAATGGCCCAGTCTAGCCAGTGCTCTCCCAGTGTTGGCGCTGCCAGTAGCCAATGCTGGCTAGCTTGGGCCAAGATGTACAGCGAGCTCCCGATATTGGCCCTGCCGTTCATACAGAATGTCTATGTTGGACCGAGATTGCCGTTGTTCCTCCAATAATGGTCGCACCGGGTTTTAAAACTGGCTATAATGGGCCAAGCTGTCCTGCGTTCCTCCGTCATTGGGTTTTTCGTTTTTTAAAACTGGCTACAAAGGACCAAGTTGTCCTGTGTTCTTCCGGCATTGGATGTTCCGGTTTTTAAACATGGCTACAATGGACAATGTTATCCTCTGTTCTTCCAGTATTGGATGTTCAGTTTTTTAAAGATGGCTACAATGGACCAAGTTGTCCTGTGTTCCGCCGTCGTTGGCCGTTCCTTTTTTAAAACTGGCTACAATGGACCATGTTGTCCAGTGTTCTTCCGGCGTTGCCCGTTCAGTTTTTAAAACTGGCTACAATGAACCAAAGTGTCCTGTGTTCTTCCGACGTTGACCGTTGCGTTGTTTTAAACTGGCTGTAATGGGCCATTGCAATTTGTCTTGTGTTTTTCCAGTATTAGCTATGCCTCTATGAAAACTGCCCACGATGGACCACTTTGTCCCTTGATCTCGCAATTGTCATTGCCATCCTAAAAACGCAGCTTTAATGGGCTGCCGAAGTGAATATTTTCAGTTGACCATTCAATCAAAACAAATTCTCGGTTGAATACACGTGCGCTGGACGCCAAACCGCGGCATTTAATTCCGACATTTCAGCCGATCGTTCGGACCTCGCAAAGTACCACGCACGGGAAGACAATTACTATAACGCATTCAAGCACGTACCGCTGCAACTGTCTGGATTCGTCTTTTCGGTGCGCTCATATGCGGCGCACCTTTGGGGGTCAGCTATATGTGTTTATGGTTTTAGCCTGTTGGCATGCATGCAGATTTCGTCGCAGGCGCATACGTTTGTCGCACAATTATATCTAATGATAGCACGACCGTGCGACCACATATGTATACCCCAGACCGGCTAGCACTCACGACCCAATATGCCTGTATTGGACGCCGATTACATCCCTGCATCTATACTTAACCTGTAGTACAAATCCAGTTGTCAGTGAGAACGCGCATAAAAACGAAATCGTGTCGCCATAGCATGTTCATGTGACAATAAATTAGTGATTAGAAGGTAGCTTTTTCATTGCCGAGAAGGAAATAGTTGCCTCAAGTTGAAGGAACAAATGACCATTTTCTCAGCGATGTTTTTGTTCTAGTGCTTTTGTATTATCCATAAGGAACTAAACGCAGCATCATCTGTTTGCCTGGAGAAAGGACCGAATATGATGTGTGTACTTTCTAGACGCAATCACTGGAAAATGAAAAGACGGAAGACTCGCGAGGTTACCATTTTAGTTTTGGGCATTCACACGGTGGTAAAAAAAATGACAGTTTTTCGTGCAGACTGCGAGCATGAAGACCCCGGTACATTTATATGGCGCACAACATATATATCGCCAATAAACAAAAAAATAGTTTTTTCGCCTATTAGTTTAGAGGTTGACCATTCCAACCGCGCTAGGCGGTGGCAAAGGAATAAAAAAAACTGTACAGGAATGAAAATAATGTGCGCTGTCGAGTCATTCGAAAAAACGAATGCAGCCTAGAAACACTGTTTTAATGAGGCAGTTTTCCATGCCCTTTCCAATTCTTTCATTCTACTAAAATGATTTGGAATACGTTGCTTGCTCATTGAACGTTATTGTCTTTTTGTGCAATCCGCGTTAAGGTGAAGGTGAGATTGCGAAAAACGTCTGTGTATTGCCTGATGCCACCGCGCATCAGGACCTCGACGCGCACAAAATTGATACTGAATCATTCATTGCTGTGTCTGTCACCGTCGATTTGCGAAGTCGAGACAAAACATGAGCGAAGAAATATTGTTACAGCTGGAGAATGATGAGGACGAAGTGGCGCGCTCGTTTGTGGAAAATTAAGAAAAAGAAGTGCGTCGAATGGGCGGCCCTCGTAGCCTGGCTCCTTGGCTGTTCCTCAATGTATATATCTCTAATCCTCTTTTGTAAATATATTTCTCCCTGTTACAAAATTATATGCCAAAATTTAAAAACCTTGAACAATTCACAAATTCCGTAGAATGTTCAGAACAGCGCGGTGCGCTATAATTGGACAAAGGCTTTATCGATGTGGCCATAATTACTTGCGCAACAAAATTATGCAAGGTGTTTTAATGGTTTTGAAAGCTGAGATAGTGTAGAATAGGTGGAAAAAGTTTAAACAATGTGAAAACTGTTTTTGTTTTCCTAAAAATTTTCAATGTTCGCTGTTTTCCGTAAATTAGCGCGATCGTATCTCTGTATCCAAATGTCATAAAAATATGAGCTTTAGCTGTTTGCGGATAATTATGCTAAGAACATATTGTGGAATTATTGCTGCTCTACCATGAACCTTTTCTGAAATAAAGGCCTGCAAATTAGGAAAATTTTCGTTTCCTGGGCCGATGTTGAGAATTTTTATAAAAACATCTACTCATACCCGAAAAGCGAACATTAACTGAATACAAATAAAAACGTATATATTTAGTCGGATAATTTTCAGCTAGCCTACTTGAGCATAATTTGTATAATCTATAACCAAAGTTGGCCAGAATAGAAGAGAAGCACGGAACTCCGCCTCTTCGACATTATTAATCAGTCATTACGCAACAATATATAATATTTTGAAGTAAATATAAAAGGTCGAACGACCATCCTTTGTTCGATCATAGGTGGCGAACGGGAGGGGAAAGATGACGCGCGCATTTTTCGATGCACCAACTGTATGGATTTACGCAAGAATGTGGATGGTAGATGGGGAGGCTTTCTATTTTTTTAGAAAATGTTTGTCCGTGGTTGGCTTGAAGAAACAATGCGTTTGCGAACACACAAAACAAAACTATTTATTAGAACTCGACTCGAGCGGTGCGCGCTGGCGGCCTCTCATCGGCACGGTCCGAAGTCACGGCTGGCCGGTGCAAGCAGAAGAGGGCTGGGTAAAGGAGGAACGGAATGTTGAGAGGGTCGTTGGTCCTTCGTTCCCACGCGCAGCCCTTGCGAACACAACACCGCGGCGGGAATCGCGCGCTGGTTGGGCGGGTCGTTGTTCCCCCTCGCCTACGCGTCTACGTGCAAGACACAACAGACAGCATCCCCAGCTGCGCTGCTGTGCGGCCTCCTCCCGAAGCGTTCATTTCAGAGCTTGGTGGAGACGCTACAAGACTTGTGACAGCTTCTTAAACTTTTCTTTAATTTCTTCCCTCATTAATTTTCTTTTTCATTGTGCTGTGCATAATTTTCTCTTGCGCCTATACATGTCCATGTGCTCCGGTTTGTGCTTGGTACATATCAGTGAATAGCTAAGCTGTGAAATGTCGCCGGAGTACGGATTACAGCAACGGCGGGATACCATCGGCATTATCGGACTCAGTGAACGCCGTCATCTTAGACCGTGAGTATATATCTTTGCAGCATGCCATTGCTTCATAATTGGTTCTATATAATCTCCTACCAGTCCCAAATGTTCTCTTTCCGTATTCTCCTCGAAACTGCGCGAAGCATGACTTGAAAAACTAAGCGAATTTTCGTCCGGGTTACATGCAAGCAAGTGCGTGGACTTATTTGCTGGCTGCAATATGAATAGCATTTGCGCCGAAAATAGAGGAGCCGTGCGTAACAGGTGTGTATGCCACCAACACGTGACAGAACACTGCAGGCAGCCATTTGCGCAGTTTTTTTACTGTGCAGCGCGCCGCAATCAATTCGTAACCAGATACTATGCGCCCGGCTTTGTACACATATTTTGGACAGCCTCTCTTCTGCGCGCAGGAAGCCATGTTCACACAGTTTTTGGATTTCGTTAGGAGTTAAGGGCAGTTTTTTGTTTTCAGATGTACAGACAAAGTTTTGAAAACTGTTCGTGCCGTCTGTGCAAGCGAATTTTACAGTGGGGCAGACATGTGCGTGATGCCGCTTGATGATTAGGCTATAATTAAGTCATAATGAACCTCCACTTTTATAATGGTTAATATCATATTGAGGAATTGAAAGCCGTGAACAGCGCAAGTGAGCCCCTTTTCAAAATTTTTTTAATCGACGCCGCCCTTCTGAGCCCGCGCCTTCAGGTGAGGGCGTTATCAGAAAGCGGCGACAATAGGAGAGCGATTTCGCAGACGCGCTTCGAAGGCGGGGGAAAATAACAATACAAGCAAAAAGGCACATCAGTCGTGTGTGCACTGCGTCCCTGTCACTGCAAAGTAAACAACGTGCACGCGGGACACATTGTACAAAACATTGACGGTCGGTATGAGGCAACCATATCGTCCGAAATATTGCTCGCGAAGCGCTCGATCACGGCGCGCACTTTCAGGCGAAATGGGACAGGCCGTCAGGTCCGCCTGTTCGGCAATTACAGCTAAGTGCACGCCATAGCCATCGTGCAAGAATGTTGAAACCGAAGCAGCGATCCACCTATTCTAATTCTATAGGAAATCATTTGGGAGTAGAAAAGAGCAACTTAATATGATGTACATGGTTCTTTAATGAACGATATGTATAGATGGACGGTTGAATAGTTACAGGAATGGAGTGTTCCGCTAGAATTGTTTACAGCCGTGACCGCAATAAACATTACTCATATTGCTCTTAGCTTTAAGCTCTGGCATTGATAAGCCTATCTAAAGAACCGACTGGCAGTGACAGGTTGTTTACAGCTGTTGATCAAAAGGTAGGCCATCTTGCTATTATTGCAGGCATATTTGCTTCTTTTTGTACCTCTGTTTACTAAAACTTAATTTTGTTCCCCATTCCTAGGGACGCTGCACTCTTACAACACTCACTGTTCAGTCGCTTTTATTCAAGGTACAAAAAGGAGGAAATGCGCATGCACTCATAGGATAGCCTGTCTTTCCGTTAACAGCTGCAAATAACACGCCACTGCTCCTCGGTACCTTGGATGAAGTTTTCAATGGGGTTACTTGAGATGCCTAGCAATTGCTCTAATATTTATACCAATCACTGCAGTGAAAAAGAAAGGTAACACTGCATCACTTTAACTGCTGCATGCACCTATAAACGTGCCTTAATTTATTGCCTATTCTTATAGACGCAGGACCTCTTGCTATAGGCTTTGTTCAGTAAGCAACCGTCTTTCATTGCTTCAATTTCTATCTCTCCACCACTTTCTTGTTGCTCTGGGTGTGATCATTTGATTTCATTGTTCAAATCATATTGTTTTATCATGTGTGAATGATTTAGCCTGCACATACATGCTTTCATTTTTTTAGATGCGCATCGGGAGCGTTTTCTACGTAGAAATGGATCGATTGAGTTGTATCACTGGTGCGAAAACCGACAACCCCCAGAAGATATGTGTCCTGTGGTTGGAAGGGCAATAAAGAAGAAGAAAATCAGCGGAAGAGCCTGCCTAAAAAAAGGTAGCACTGCATCACTTTAACTGCTGCATGCACGTATAAACGTGCCTTAATTTATTGCCTATTCTTATAGACGCAGGACCTCTTGCTATAGGCTTTGTTTAGTAAGCAACCGTCTTTCATTGCTTCAATTTCTATCTCTCCACCTCTTTCTTGTTGCTCTGGGTGTGATCATTTGATTTCATTGTTCAAATCATATTGTTTTATCATGTGTGAATGATTTAGCCTGCACATACATGCTTTCATTTTTTTAGATGCGCATCGGGAGCGTTTTCTACGTAGAAATGGATCGATTGAGTTGTGTCACTGGTGCGAAAACCGACAACCCCAAGAAGATATGTGTCCTGTGGTTGAAGGGCAATAAAGAAGAAGAAAATCAGCGGAAAAGCCTGTCTAAAAAAAGGTAGCACTGCATCACTGTAACTGCTGCATGCACCTTTAAATATGCCTTATTTTTATTGCCTATTCTTATAGACGGTGGACCTCTTGCTATTGGCTTTTTGCAGAAAGCAACCACCTTTCATTGCTTCAATTCCTATCTCTCCACCACTTTTTTGTTACTTCGAGTGTGATCCTTTGATTTTATTGTTCAAATCATATTATTAAATCGCCAGTGAATGATTTCGCCTACACATACATGCTTTCATTTTTTTTAGGTGCGCATCGAGAGTGTTTTCTACGTATAAATGGATCGATTAAGTTGTATCACTGGTGCGAAAACCAACAGTGCAGTACCCCCAGAAGATTTGTGTCCTGTGGGTGGCAGGGGTATAAAGAAGAGGATAATCAGTGGAAAAGCCTGCCTAAAAACTTACAAAGATGGCGCGAAAGCGAAATGCTGATCAGGGTGAGTGTCTGATTAGTTCTGTCATCCCACTTCACTTGCTAGGTGATGTGACTATATATGAAGCACCTTAGTATATTTTGTGGTATACTAACTGAAAATTGTGTAGACATTAACTTTTTTCTCGTTCAATTATTTTGAGTGACGCACGAATTGGAAAAAAACGAAGTCTTCCACACATCTAATGCCCATAGACATTAGATGCGTGGATGAGCTCATTAATTGTGTTCCTATGTGAGCATGCAATAGTTTGTCGAATATATTAATATGTTAAAAGTTGTTTTTTTTTACTGTTAACCGGAGTAATACATATGCTCCATATCATAGCATTATTCGCCTGTAGTTTGTATCTGCTCTTTCCTAAATTGTATTCTACAAAGTATACGTGTGTCATCTCGTACGTCTATTTAAGTAGCGAACAATTTGCATTCGAATCCCTTTTGTGATGTTGTTTCAGCTACAAATAATGTATGACAGTTGTGACAATATAGGTAGCTTTAGGTATAACATATATCGCGAAAATCTTTAATATATGCGATGATATTTTTATTCACCGCATTGGCTAAACCAGCCTGTTTGAAGAGACGAAATGAAAACAAATATGGATGTCTTCGGACAGGAACAGTAATCGTGGTGCCATGACCATTTTTTTTAATTAAATTTTCATATGTCGTGGGCTAATGCCTCGACACAAAGGAATGACCCTTAGGTTTGCCAGATGCGGCGTAGTATTCTCGAAAAAAAAAGAAAACGCCTATCACTAAAGCTGGAAAACGCCGTTTTTGTCGGTTCAAAAAGTTGCACGTTTGGAGGCCGGCTGGTTGCGTAAAATTTTGTCATCCACTGTTTTTTACTCACCGCATTTGGGTAACGTTTACTTGTATAAGAAGTATTAAAAGTGTGTTTCATTGATGCAGTTGATTTAGTAAAAAATCGCAAACTTTGCTTCAAGAACAACGCGCTACAAAAATGTTATTGTTCAACCTTACATACTGGCGTGACGCGTTGCGTTGTTTGCCCTAAAACATTCGGTGTTTATTACGCAGGTCATATTGTTAATTTAAGGCAGAATTTGGAGCTCTAAGCTGCTATGTGTGTTCTCTGTACGCCACCAAAAGTATTATGCTTTAAAGCGATTTGCTTATGATTGTAATTATAAAAATTACACATTGAAACATCATCTTCAAAAATATAGTATTGTTAGTGGTGGTCAAAGCTGAGAAATGGAATAATATATTAATAACCTAGATTGAATACTATTGCACCTAGCAATAAAAAAGAACGCAGGAATGAGAAAAAGTTCAGCCTTCACTTGCGTTCTGCCATGAAATTGACAGAAATAGTGAATTAATACCATTTTAAGCTATATTAAGTATTTGTCCCAGAAGCAGAAAAACGGTGTATAAGCGCTGAGAAGGTTTTAAATTTTACTTAAGGTAAAATGTAACTAAATTCAGCAAATACTAAATTGAAGTTTTGATGCCTACTCCAAAAGGGGAGCCATATGAGCACATCTATAAATAAAAACACGCATTTTTATATTTCTAATATTACATTTGCAGAATTCAATATGTTTACTAACTCAAATTAACAAAGTACTTTGCATTGTTTCCACAAATTTTGAAAAAATTGATGTTGCGGCCGTTTCTTCAATTCTAATCAGTTTTCCTTATTTTACCATTTTCTTACTTTTTTCCAATTTCAAAATAATATGCAGATACACACACAAATCTAGAGCTTCAAATTTTTTCAGAAATAAAGAATGGAACCTAGATAATGTAGAGAAATAGTTTCTGTGCCAAGATATTATTGCATCTTGCAAGAATGCAGCACTAGCACTCGGTTTAATATTTAATGTTATATTTTTAAACAGTATAACGCAACACTTTTTAGTCCGTGATATTTTTGAGGTACTGAAAATTTTTGAGAGGGATTTGAATGAAAATCGAAGATGATCTTTTTTTAATTGCCGCAAATTTGCCCTTTACTGCTGTTTTCGAATTCTGAGCAATTTTGATGCGTTGTGGAGAACACACCTAGTGGTCTGGAGCTCCAGATACTGCCTGGAATTAAGAACATGCGTCAGGAAGTGAAAACATATTTAGTGCAACCAACCTAATGCATCATATGCCAGTACATAAGGTTAAAAATGAATACTTTTGCAGCGTATCGCTCCTGAAGAAAAGTTTGCGATTTTTAATAACACAACTGCAAAAACAAAATAGGTTTCTAATAGTGTTTGTAAATATAAAACCTGCATATATTTAATGAGTAAAAAAGAGCAGATGACAAAATCATGGTATCAAAACTTGCAACATTTTGAAATGGCAAAAACAGCGTTTTCTACCTCTAGAGATATATCATACAATTGTTTTTTTTTCGAGGAAACTACGCGTATCTTGAAAAACTAAGGTTAATTCTTTTGTGTCTAGATATTTGCCCACCACATATAAGAATTTCACTGGAAATGAAAGATGGCCATGGGACCTCGATTATGTTTCTTATCTAAGGCACCCATAAGACGCTGTTAGAAAGCCAATATCAAGGGCTTTTTTCAATATTCCATATTTCGAACGGTTGTGCCATCTAAGAAAATTTGAAAGCTAGCCACACTTTAGGTGTCGCTAGCCCTCACTTTCTGTTACAGCTGCATTTGCTAAGCTGAATTAATGCGTTGAGTACTTTATTTTAGCCACGAATATAGCGCTATTACGTGTCAATTTTAATGAAAGGCCGCAGTGACGCGATTCCTGTAGAATTTGCAAGTGAAATCTGTAAACCTTACAAATCTACCCATATATATGATCTTTTGCAGGTTTTATTCAAGCTACATCACACCTGCTGCGCCCCATAGCTTGAGCCAAGGGTTATAAATAAACCATTAGAAACAGACGATGGAAACCGGTGGTGCATTGCTGGCAGCCACTTAGGACAGCGCAGAAAATTTTTATTTTGTACGTGGGGAAGTGAGGTTATTCGCTTCAAGTACTAAATATTCACTTTAGACAATAAGTAGGACTTACAGAGTCGGTGAGCACGTTCGGAAACCCCTGTTTCAATGTTTGCGGTTAGAAACCTCATGTGTGCCTTTTTTTCTGGCTGCAGATAAATTCCGGGTTATGTAGATACCGAAACCGTTACCAGCCCATTCGCGCACCTCAATTGTGCTGCTCACAACATGATTTTCAGCGGACAAAACAACCTGCCGCTATGATTGCTAGCCCCATGCATGAGTAAGGGTGATATGCTGGCGACGGTTGCTTCGCGTCTGCCCTTTGGCGCACATGAAGGCTCGAGTTACAATGAGCGCGCCGAACTTTGCAATGCGGATAATGACTAGAAAGCGGTAAGGATATAAATGAGTTTAACAGTATTTTTCAGCTGTAAAATACAAATACAGTCTTGTTGGACGATGTGCTGGCGCGGACGAAGAAACCATAGGCAACTTGTAGGTCTAACGCTACACAGGGCTGTCGAGCCAAGCCAAGTCCTCAATTGTATTGTACGGGAATCAGATTTCTGTATTTTTGTGGTTTCCTATTGTATCTGGCGTTCAAAATGTAGACGTGAGGGTTCTTTATCACAAATAATCAAACGTGGTTTGTGCCTGTACTCTTCAAAGTAGCAACACCATTTATTGTGTAAGTCATTTAATCAGTTTTTAGGTAAATAATGTCAATTAAGGATTCCAAACAAAACCTTTTCTGTGGCGCTCAAGGTATCTTCCAGCAATATAAATCTGGTTTCCTTTGCCAGCCTCCGAAATGTTTTTTTTTATCCCTTGCATCAAATTTGCTTCGACAAGCAGTATATGGGTAAAAATGATGCACCTGTGAGCTACCCGTTTAAGTGAGCTCCCGTTTAAGTGAACTACCCACAAAACCAGTCAAAAGCGTATATCAGCTAACCAGCGGCCAGTGCAGCAGTCGTGGGCTTAGATCGCTTGTGTATATTATATCTAGCCATTTAAAAAAAATGCAAATGGTCGCCGAACATTCTCTTGGTAACGATATTTAGTATAAACTGTTTGCACATCGCAGAAAGCGTAGGAGCGGCAAAAAACTAGCGCGCCAGTCATATTCATATGCGGAGACAGCCGACAATCAAGCACTAATTCCTAGTGTGGGATGAAACACTGGCTGTCTCAGCTGTATTGCTGTGGAGGCGATCAAAATGCAACAGGACACATGCTATGCAATGTATGTGCGTCTTTCATCCTAATAAACCCAAGGCAGCTGAAACTAATCTGGAACTCATCAGTATAGTGTTTCTCATTGACCATAAATTTCGGTACATGAATCCTGGAATTTTCTACATCTTTCTTAAATAATGCGCGCGATTTTATATGCCTCGTAATAGTGTTGTAAATTTTGTTTCCTCATTGTTTTGTACAGGTGCCATTTGCGAAATAGTTGGGGTGGACGATTTGGAGGCACACGCATTTATTCGCAGGTGGCTGCCTGGTTCCTGTGACAGGGGGGGGGGGGGGGTGGAAGAAAAAGGCGTTATGCTGAAACCTCCCCTGGCGAACCAGGCATGCCACCTGTGAATGCAATTGCAGGGTCAGCCCCCTCACTACGCCTATGAGTGCGCCCTCCAGCTCCCTGGCCCCTTACACTTCCCGAGAGCCCGCCCTGCCCTGACCAACCCTGCCACTGCCCCGCTATAACTGCTGCTGTGTGTGCCCTCAGCGCTGGCTAGTAACAGCTGCTGTCTATAGTAACAATTGCAATAAATATTATCTTTTTGTGAACCATACCCTTGTTTTGTGAATATCTACTGGTTGCTCATGAGCGACAATTTGAATTTATATGGCCACTCCTATTTGAAAGGCCATTAGTGCCCTAGCAAGTTCGATGTGCTGTCACGAATATGGCTAGAATGAAAAAGGCTGCATTTTATGGCCTGCACAGGCAGTGCCATAAAATGTGTAATCTTGACATCATCAATGGTACATGAATGGAGTAGCCGGTGTACCCATAAACCATTGGATTAATATTGGTAACGACAATATGCGGCATGAATGGAGTAGCCAGTGCATCTGCAATGGCTAACCATTGGTATGATATTGGCATTGACAATGGGCCATCAATGGAATAGCTGGTGTTAAACAAATATTGGTGATACATTGATGGTATAATGCTAGACAGTATTGGCAAGAATCATGGTGCATGAATGGAAAGTCTAATATTGTGCCTACATTGGTGGCTCCAGCATGGTTGAACACTGGACCAATCTTGGAACGAAAGATGGGCCAAGAATGGAGAATGTAGTAAAATGCCCAAATGCCAATATCAGTCCAATATTGATGCCTTTCTTTTCCAGTGATGAACCATTGTTGGACCAATGCTGGTGTGCTGCTTGGGATGTTCATTGAAAATATCCCCGACTACTAGAGCAGCTGATCTCATGATTTCCCTCTATATTAGGTTCAGCACCATTGAACCCTTCTATTTTTCTTGCACGTGAACTGTTAGTGCTATAAGCAGCTTTACTCGGAAGGGACAAGAAAACTCTCCGTCCAAATTATCCTCCATAACCTACTGTATAGGAATAACGGAAACAATATTGAAATTACTACTGAATGCTCTACCAACAATAAATCAGTGTATACATTTGTTCCTTTTTTCGTTCCTGCGTGTTAACTATTCAAACAAGATTTGGAGGGTACGTTGAGAAAAAGGACTGCGACAGGCAGCAAACGAGCGCGTGAAAAAAAAACGTTTTTCTGTCAACGATTTTGAGAGCAATTAAGGAAATACGAAGTGCAATTAGAATAGGCAATTTACAAAAAATGAAGCATGCAAAGACTCCCTTAATAATATGAATAGCAAGGACGAGTTCGAAATGAAACTATAATTTATTTATCCAAGCTTGGCTTAATTAGAAACGGACATAAAATATGGGCATGGATACAAAGTATATACAAGTTCCAGGGAGAGGGTTGTTGGCAGCATTGATCACATTTAGCAGGCACAGGGTCCTTGTCGGCTTTGTTCTCATCAAACGAAGCTGTCGAAGGAGTCGCGTTGTTACACAAGCACAACAATGTCGTCTTCATCAGAGTCACTGTAGGAGTCATCAGGACACGAGGCAGACGTGATTTCCTCCGTTTCTATATCCCCATGTTCACGAAAAAGCGCCAGCGCAGGCACACGCTTTGTCGACGGGAACGCATCAAGTCCATTTTGCGGCGGGAAACAGCCAGGATTCGGCAGGCGTCGATGTAAGTCGCTTCACAATATGTGGTAGTCGGCTGAGAGACGAGCGCAGATGGAACTGAACTATTGTTGCCACCAGCAAAAGGCGATGTTGACTCCATGGCTCGGCAAAAGTTGAGCAGTGACTCGCGAGGCCGCACGACTGAAGCTTGGCTGCAACAAGGCAAGAATGGCTTGTTTCATGAAGCACTACACATTTCATGTGTCGAAGATGGAGAGGGTAGATAAAACTGGACTGGTTTAGGGAAAGCAGAGTCTTTACCCTTTCCTTCTCTAGTCGCGTGGAAGCCCGGCTGTTCACTCCCGTTATCTTATCTCTACAGAGAGAAAAACATATTCAGAACCAGCTGGTGGTGACTCACTTTTGCTCTCGTGCGAATTACAGAGTGACATGGGCTGGAGAGGCCCCTAAGCAGGACAGGTCATATTTAAAAGCATGTTCAGCACAGGGGAAGAAGAAAAATGACGACACCACACGCAAAGTTCTTAATGTAATACCGACGGCCATGTTTTAACATAATAACGCGGCTCTAACTGGCACTAAGCACAGTTTCGAATACCTGTCTATAACTTAAGCGTAAATATATGAACTGTGCGCATGAGCACAAGGCAATGCGCGTTAATGTCGGCACTGGTACGGATTGAGGCTGAAATCACATGCGGCAACTTAGAATTTCAAAACCCGAAGTAGAGCAAAGTCTGCGAGTTAAATTAGGCGCTTTTCGCGGCGCTGTGATTCCTTTGACAGTGCTGGCTCAGCGGCAAAACCTTTAGTTTTTTTACAATTTTATAGTTTATTGACGCGTGGATTTTTAAAGAAAATGGCAAAACGATTTTTCTCCCGCCATGCGCGAGTAAAAGTTTATTTGGTGCGTTTCGGCACGCCGCTTATTGTGTGAGCTTGTGATTTAAAAAAGTATTAATTTGGCTTATAATACTCTGTAGCTGAATTGCAATATTTTAGCATTTTTAACGCTCGTCATAAAAAACAAAAACTATCGATAGCCGACAGCATCTTTTCCTGCTTTACTTTTTGATGCAGTGGAAGCGTGGGCGAGTTACTGTTAAATAGTCAACGCAATATCCTGTTTAAAATTTTGTATAAGAGCAAGCGAAAATGGATTCCAAATAGCAAGTGTGCGTTATCCAGAAATATATAGTTATGCCCTATGTAAACATTATGCCTTGAGGATTCGTCACAACCGTAACTCAAATCAACGTCTCTGTTTCCTATTTCATAATCTGGTTTTGCGATCTGCAACCATGACATCACTGTTTATGGTATAGTAACTATAATATGCGTAGAAATAATACGAGCAGGCGTAATAGTTGTAGTAGTGTAAAGTGACAGTTCCATTGATCACAAAATCTTAGCTTTATCAAACGTTATTCGTATATGATAACGAGGAACAAATGAAGTCAATTTCGAGCAATAACATCCCTTGTTTTTTTGTTAGCTCGCGCGTGCCCAGCCTCAGAAAAGAATGCGTGACCGTCAAATTCTTTTTACGTTTGAGAAGAGTTGACCTTGCAAAATAAATTCCAATCACTACCAAGAGAGGAAGCACCACGCACGCGACCGGAATATTCTCTTGTGCACTTCAGAGTATGTCGGGCGGCGGAAACAACTAAAAGAGCCGGAGGGAAGTAGAGACAGTTTTGAAGGTACATGTCCAGAAGAAGAATTCGAACTAGGATAATTTTGAACGCGCTTAGGGCGCCCCTTTCTAGTGTCCAATTTCGATCCTTTGTATTGTCAATTTATTTATTTAGACGTGCGTATTTTGCATTCGCATCCAGTTTATGTTTCTGTATATTTGTGCAGAATAATTGGGTTTACAATTTTTGTTGCTTACTAATATGCGCCTACCTTCATATTCTGCGTCAATTTGGCCTAAACAGCGCGCTGAATATTTTGTTTTATATCACCCTTGGGAGAAACGCTTGCGAATACATGCTTATGGTTTTCACCGACCCAAGGTTTGCAAGAATTTGTGTAACACGCGGCACGTAAAATGCCGCTTTTGTTTTTAGATGAGGTTTGTGAAAGCGATTGCGAAAGTCGATTCGACCTGAGAGTCCTTTGAAGGTGCTTTTCACTTTGTTGTTTCCCACTTGCATGCTCATCGAAAATATCCTCGACTACTAGAGCAGCTGATCCCATGATTTCCCTCTATATTAGGTTCAGCACCATTGAACCTTCTATCTTTCTTGCACGTGAACTGTTAGTGCTATAAGCAGCTGTAGTCGGAAGGGACAAGAAAACTCTCCATCCAAATTAGCCTGAGAGTCCTTTGAAGGTGCTTTTCACTTTGTTGTTTCCCACTTGCATGTTCATCGAAAATATCATCGACTACTAGAGCAGCTGATCCCATGATTTCCCTCTATATTAGGTTCAGCACCATTGAACCTTCTATCTTTCTTGCACGGGAACTGTTAGTGCTATAAGCAGCTGTAGCCGGAAGGGACAAGAAAACTCTCCATCCAAATTAGCCGCCATAACCTACTGTATAGGAATAATGGATACAATATTGAAATTACTACTGAATGCTCTACCAACAATAAATCAGTGTATACATTTTTTCCTTTCTTCGTTCCTGCGTGTTAACTATTCAAGCAAGATTTGGAGGGTACGGTGAGAAAAAGGACTGCGACAGGCAGCAAACTTGCGCGTGAAAAAAAAACAATGCTTTTCTGTCAACTATTTTGAGAGCAATTTAGGAAATACGAAGTGCATCGAGAATAGGCAATTTACAAATAATGAAGCATGCAAAGACTGCCTTAATAATATGAATAGCAAGAAAGAGTTCGAAATGAAACTATAGTTTATTTATCCAAGCTTGGCTTAATTAGAAACGGACATAAAATATGGCCATGGATACAAATTATATACAAGTTCCAGGGAGAGGGTTGTTGGCAGCATTGATCACATTTAGCAGGCACAGGGTCCTTGTCGGCTTTGTTCTCATCAAACGAAGCTGTCGAAGGAGTCGCGTTTTTACACGAGCACTAGAATGTCATCTTCATCAGAGTCACCGTAGGAGTCATCAGGACACAAGGCAGACATGATTTCCTCCGCTTTCTTTATCACCATGTTCACGAAAAAGCGCCAGCGCAGGCACACGCTTCTTCGACGGGAACGCATCAAGTCCATTTTGCTGCGGGAAACAGCCAGGATTCGGCAGGCGTCGATGTAAGTCGCTTCACAATATGTGGTAGTCGGCTGAGAGACGCGCGCAGATGGAACTGAACTATTGTTGCCACCAGCAAAAGGCGATGTTGACTCCATGGCTCGGCAAAAGTTGAGCAGGGACTCGCGAGGCCGCACGACTGAAGCTTGGCTGCAACAAGCCAAGAATGGCTTGTTTCATGAAGCACTACACATTTCATGTGTCGAAGATGGAGAGGGTAGATAAAACTGGACTGGTTCAGTGAAAGCAGAGTCTTTGCCCTTTCCTTCTCTAGTCGTGTGGAAGCCCGGCTGTACACTCCCGTTATCTTATCTCTACAGAGAGAAAAACATATTCCGAACCAGCTGGTGGTGACCCACTTTTGCTGTCCTGCGAATTACAGAGTGACATGGGCTGGAGAGGCCCCTAAGCAGGGCAGGTCATATTTAAAAGCATGTTCAGCACAGGGGAAGATGAAGAATGATGACACCACACGCAAAGCTCTTAACGTAATACCGACGGCCATGTTTTAACAGAATAACGCGGCTCAAACTACCAAACTGGCACTAAGCACAGTTTCGAATACCTGTCTATAACTTAAGCGTAAATGTATAAACTATGCGCATGAGCACAAGTTAATGCGCGTTAGTGTCGGCACTGGTACGGTTTGAGGCTGAAATCACATGCGGCAACTTAGAATTCCAAAATCCGAAGCAGAGCAAAGTCTGCGAGTTCAATTAGGCGCTTTTCGCGGCGCTGTGATTCCTTTGGTAGTGCTCGCTCACCGGCAAAACCTTTAGTTTTTTTTTACAATTTTATAGTTTATTGACGCGTGGACTTTTAAAGAAAATGGCAAAACGTTTTTTCTCCCGCCATGCGTGAGTAAAAGCTTATTTGGTGCGTTTCGGCACGCCGCTTATTATGTGTGCTTGAGTTTTAAAAAAGTAATAATTTGGCTTATAATACTCGGTAGCTGAATTGCAATATTTTAGCATTTTTAACGCACGTCATAAAAAACAAAAAAATATCGATAGCCGATAGCAACTTTTCCTGCTTTATTTTTTGATGAAGTGGAAGCGTGGCCTAGTTAGTGTTACATAGTCAACCCAATATCCTGTTTAAAATTTTGTATAAGAGCATTGCGAAAATATATTCCAAATAGCAAGTGTGCGTTATCCAGAAATATGCCCTATATAAACATTATGCCTTGAGGATTCGTCACAACCGTAACTCAAATCAACATCTCTGTTTCCTATTTCATACTCTGGTTTTGCGATCTGCTACCATGACATCAATGTTTATGGTATAGTAACTATAACATGCGTAGAAATAATATGAACAGGCGTAATAGTTGTAGCAGTGGAATGTGACAGTTCCAGTTATCACAAAATCTTAGCTTTATCAAACGTTATTCGTATACGATAACGAGGAACAATTTAGGTCAATTTCGAGCAATAACATCCCTTGTTTTTTGTTAGCTCGCGCGTGCCCAGCCTCAGACGTGAAAGTTCGTAAATTACAAATGTAAGGATGAATGCGTGACCATCAAATTCTTTTTACGTTTGAGAAGAGTTTACCTTGCAAAATATATTCCAATCGCTACCAAGAGAGGAAGCACCACGCACGCGACCGGAATATTCTCTTGTGCACTTCAGAATATGTCCGCGGCGGAAACAATAAAAGAGCCGGAGGGAAGTTAAGACAGTTTCGAAGCTACATGTCCAAAAGAAGAATTCGAACTAGGATAATTTTGAACGCTCTTAGGGCGCCCCTTTCTAGTGTCCAATTTCGATTCTTTGCATTGTCAATTCCATTATTTAGACGTATGTAATTTTGCATTCGCATCCAGTTTATGTTTCAGTATATTTGTGCAGAACAATTGGGTTTACATTTATTGTTGCTTACTAATAGGCGCCTACCTCCATATTCTGCGTCAATTTGGCCTAACCAGCGCGCTGAGTAATTTTTTTTTTCATATCACCCTTGGGAGAAACGCTTGCGAATACATGCTTATGGTTTTCACCGACCCAAGGTTTGCAAGAATTTGTGTAACACGCGGCTCGTAAAATGCCGCTTTTGTTTTTAGATGAGGTTTGTGAAAGCGATTGCTAAAGTCGATTCGACCTGAGAGTCCTTTGAAGGCGCTTTTCACTTTGCTGTTTCCCACTTGCATGTTCATCGAAAATATCCTCGACTACTAGAGCAACTGATCTCTGATTTCCCTCTATTTTAGGTTCAGAACCATTGAACCCTTCTATTTTTCTTGCACGTGAACTTTTAGTGCTATAAGCAGCTTTACTCGGAAGGGACAAGAAAACTCTCCATCCAAATTAGCCTCCATAACCTACTGTATAGGAATAATGGAAACAATATTGAAATTACTACTGAATGCTCCACCAACAATAAATTAGTGTATACATTTGTTCCTTTCTTCGTTCCTGCGTGGTAACTATTCAAACAAGATTTGGAGGGTACGGTGAGAAAAAGGACTGCGACAGGCAGCAAACGAGCGCGTGAAAAAAAAAACAATGTTTTTCTGGCAACTATTTTGAGAGTAATTTAGGAAATACGAAGTGCATCGAGAATAGGCAATTTACAAAAAATGAAGCATGCAAAGACTCCCTTAATAATATGAATAGCAAGGACGAGTTCGAAATGAAACTATAGTTTATTTATCCAAGCTTGGCTTAATTAGAAACGGACATAAAATATGGGCATGGATACAAAGTATATACAAGTTCCAGGGAGAGGGTTGTTGGCAGCATTGATCACATTTAGCAGGCACAGGGTCCTTGTCGGCTTTGTTCTCATCAAACGAAGCTGTCGAAGGAGTCGCGTTTTTACACAAGCACAACAATGTCGTCTTCATCAGAGTCACTGTAGGAGTCATCAGGACATGAGACATGATTTCCTCCGCTTTCTTTATCTCCATGTTCACGAAAAAGCGCCAGCGCAGGCACACGCTTTGTCGACGGGAACGCATGAAGTCCATTTTGCTGCGGGAAACAGCCAGGATTCGGCAGGCGTCGATGTAAGTCGCTTCACAATATGCAGTAGTCGGCTGAGAGACGCGCGCAGATGGAACTGAAGCATTGTTGCCACCAGCAAAAGGCGATTTTGACTCCATGACTCGGCAAAAGTTGAGCAGGGACTCGCGAGGCCACTCGACTGAAGCTTGGCTGCTACAAGCCAAGAATGGCTTGTTTCATGAAGCACTACACATTTCATGTGTCCAAGATGGAGAGGGTAGACAAAACTGGACTGGTTTAGGGAAAGCAGAGTCTTTACCCTTTCCTCCTCTAGACATGTGGAAGCCCGGCTGTTCACTCCCGTTATCTTATCTCTACAGAGAGGAAAGCATATTCAGAACCAGCTGGTGGTGACCCACTTTTGCTCTCCTGCGAATTACAGAGTGACATGTGCTGGAGAGGCCCCTAAGCAGGACAGGTCATGGTTAATAGCATGTTCAGCACAGGGGAAGAAGAAGAATGACGACACCACACGCAAAGCTCTTAATGTAATACCGACTGCCAGTTTTAACAGAATAACGCGGCTCAAACTGGCACTAAGCAAAGTTTCGAATACCCGTCTCTAACTTAAGCGTAAATGTATAAATGGTGCGCATGAGCACAAGGCAATGCGCGTTAGTGTCGGCACTGGTACGGTTTGAGGCTAAAATCACATGCGGCAACTTAGAATTCCAAACCCCGAAGCAGAGCAAAGTCTGCGAGTTAAATTAGACGCTTTTCGCGGCGCTGTGATTCCTTTGGTAGTGCTGGCTCACCGGCAAAACCTTTAGTTTTTTTACAATTTTATAGTTTATTGACGCGTGGACTTTTAAAGAAAATGGCAAAACGTTTTTTCTCCCGCCATGCGTGAGTAAAAGTTTATTTGGTACGTTTCGGCACGCCGCTTATTATTTGTGCTTGTGTTTTAAAAAAGTAATAATTTGGCTTATAATACTCGGTAGCTGAATTGCAATATTTTAGCATTTTTAACGCACGTCATAAAAAAACAAAAAATATCGATAGCCGATAGAATCTTTTCCTGCGTTATTTTTTGATGGAGTGGAAGCGTGGGCGAGTTAGTGTTACATAGTCAACACAATATCCTGTTTAAAATTTTGTATAAGAGCATTGCGAAAATGGATTCCAAATAGCAAGTGTGCGTTATCCAGAAATATATAGTTATGCCCTATATAAACAATATGCCTTGAGGATTCGTCACAACCGTAACTCAAATCAACGTCTCTGTTTCCTATTTCATAATCTGGTTTTGCGATCTGCAACCATGACATCAATGTTTATGGTATAGTAACTATAATATGCGTAGAAATAATATGAGCAGGCGTAATAGTTGTAGTAGTGTAAAGTGACAGTTCCAGTAATCACAAAGCCTTAGCTTTATCAAACGTTATTCGTATATGATAACGAGGAACAAATGAAGTCAATTTCGAGCAATAACATCCCTTGTTTTTTTGTTAGCTCGCGCGTGCCCAGCCTCAGAAGTTGAAGTTCGTAAATTACAAAACTAAGGAAAAATGCGTGACCGTCAAATTCTTTTTACGTTTGAGAAGAGATGACCTTGCAAAATAAATTCCAAATCGCTACCAAGAGAGGAAGCACCACGCACGCGACCGGAATATTCTCTTGTGCACTTCAGAGTACATCCGGCGGCGTAAACAAATAAAAGAGCTGGAGGGAAGTTGAGACAGTTTTGAACCTACATGTCCAGAAGAAGAATTCGAACTAGGATAATTTTGAACGCGCTTAGGGCGCCCCTTTCTAGTGTCCAATTTCGACCTTTGCATTGTCAATTTGATTATTTGGACGTACGTATTTTGCATTCGCATCCAGTTTACGTTTCTGTATAATTGTGCAGAACAATTGGGTTCACAATTTTTGTTGCTTACTAATAGGCGTCTACCTCCATATTCTGCGTCAATTTGGCCTAAACAGCGCGCTGAATATTTTTTTTATATCACCCTTGGGAGAAACGCTTGCGAATACATGCTTATTGTTTTCACGGACCCAAGGCTTGCAAGAATTTGTGTAACACGCGGCTCGTAAAATGCCGCTTTTGTTTTTAGATGAGGTGTGTGAAAGCGATTGCGAAAGTCGATTCGCCCTGAGAGTCCTTTGAAGGTGCTTTTCACTTTGTTGTTTCCCATTTGCATGTTCATTGAAAATATCCCCGACTACTAGAGCAGCTGATCTCATGATTTCCCTCTATATTAGGTTCAGCACCATTGAACCCTTCTATTTTTCTTGCACGTGAAGTGTTAGTGCTATAAGCAGCTTTACTCGGAAGGGACAAGAAAACTCTCCGTCCAAATTATCCTCCATAACCTACTGTATAGGAATAATGGAAACAATATTGAAATTACTACTGAATGCTCTACCAACAATAAATCAGTGTATACATTTGTTCCTTTCTTCGTTCCTGCGTGTTAACTATTCAAACAAGATTTGGAGGGTACGTTGAGAAAAAGGACTGCGACAGGCAGCAAACGAGCGCGTGAAAAAAAAGACGTTTTTCTGGCAACTATTTTGAGAGTAATTAAGGAAATACGAAGTGCAATTAGAATAGGCAATTTACAAAAAATGAAGCATGCAAAGACTCCCTTAATAATATGAATAGCAAGAACGAGTTCGAAATGAAACTATAGTTTATTTATCAAAGCTTGGCTTAATTAGAAACGGACATAAAATATGGGCATGGAAACAAATTATATACAAGTTCCAGGGAGAGGGTTGTTGGCAGCATTGATCACATTTAGCAGGCACAGGGTCCTTGTCGGCTTTGTTCTCATCAAACGAAGCTATCGAAGGAGTCGCGTTTTTACACAAGCACAACAATGTCGTCTTCATCAGAGTCACTGTAGGAGTCATGAGGACACGAGGCAGATATGATTTACTCCGCTTTCTTTATCACCATGTTCACGAAAATGCGCCAGCGCAGGCACACGCTTTGTCGACGGGAAAGCATCAAGTCCATTTTGCTGCGGGAAACAGCCAGGATTCGGCAGGCGTCGATGTAAGTCGCTTCACAATATGCGGTAGTCGGCTGAGAGACGCGCGCAGATGGAACTGAACTATAGTTGCCACCAGCAAAAAGCGATGTTGACTCCATGGCTCGGCAAATGTTGAGCAGGGACTCGCGAGGCCGCACGACTGAAGCTTGGCTGCAACAAGCCAAGAATGGCTTGTTTCATAAAGCACTACACATTTCATGTGTCGAAGATGGAGAGGGTAGATAAAACTGGACTGGTTTAGGGAAAGCAGAGTCTTTACCCTTTCCTTCTCTAGTCGCGTGGAAGCCCCGCTGTTCACTCCCGTTATCTTATCTCTACAGAGAAAAAATCATAATCAGAACCAGCTGGTGGTGACCCACTTTTGCTCTCCTGCGAATTACAGAGTGACATGGGCTGGAGAGGTCCCTAAGCAGGACAGGTCATGGTTAAAGGCATGTTCAGCACAGGGAAAGAAGAAGAATGACGACACCACACGGAAAGCTCTTAATGTAATACCGACGGCCGTGTTTTAACAGAATAACGCGGCTCAAACTGGCACTAAGCAAAGTTTCGAATACCCGTCTCTAACCTAAGCGTAAATGTATAAACGGTGCGCATGAGCACAAGGCAATGCGCGTTAGTGTCGGCTCTGGTACGGTTTGAGGCTGAAATCACATGCGGCAACTTAGAATTCCAAAACCCGAAGCAGAGCAAAGTCTGCGAGTTCAATTAGGCGCTTTTCGCGGCGCTGTGATTCCTTTGGTAGTGCTGGCTCACTTTCAATACCTTTAGTTTTTTTACAATTTTATAGTTTATTGACGCGTGGACTTTTAAAGAAAATGGCAAAACGCTTTTCTCCCGCCATGCGTGAGTAAAAGTTTATTTGGTGCGTTTCGGCACGCCGCTTATTATGTGTGCTTGTGTTTTAAAAAACTAATAATTTGGCTTATAATACACGGTAGCTGAATTGCAATATTTTAGCATTTTTAACGCACGTCATAAAAAACAAAAAATATCGATAGCCGATAGCATCTTTTCCTGCTTTATTTTTGATGAAGTCTAAGGGTGGGCGAGTTAGTGTTACATAGTCAACGCAATATCCTGTTTAAAATTTTTGTATAAGAGCATTGCGAAAATGGATTCCAAATAGCAAGTGTGCGTTATCCAGAAATATATAGTTATGCCCTATATAAACATTATGCCTTGAGGATTCGTCACAACCGTAACTCAAATCAACGTCTCTGTTTCCTATTTCATACTCTGGTTTTGCGATCTGCAACCATGACATCAATGTTTATGGTATAGTAACTATAATATGCGTAGAAATAATATGAGCAGGCGTAATAGTTGTAGCAGTGGAAAGTGACAATTCCATTGATCACAAAGTCTTAGCTTTATCAAACGTTATTCGTATATGATAACGAGGAACAAATGAAGTCAATTTCGAGCAATAACATCCCTTGTTTTTTTTGTTAGCTCGCGCGTGCCCAGCCTCGGAAGTTGAAGCTCGTAAATTACAAAAGGAAGGAAAAATGCGTGACCGTCAAATTCTTTTTACGTTTGAGAGGAGTTGACCTTGCAAAATAAATTCCAATCGCTACCAAGAGAGGAAGCACCACGCACGCGACCGGAATATTCTCTTGTGCACATCAGAGTATGTCCGGCGGCGGAAACAACTAAAAGAGCCGGAGGGAAGTTGAGACAGTTTTGAACCTACATGTCCAGAAGAAGAATTCAAACTAGGATAATTTTGAACGCGCTTAGGGCGCCCCTTTCTAGTGTCCAATTTCGATCCTTTGCATTGTCAATTTCATTATTTGGACGTACGTATTTTGCATTCGCATCCAGTTTACGTTTCTGTATAATTGTGCAGAACAATTGGGTTTACAATTTTTGTTGCTTACTAATAGGCATCTACCTCCATATTCTGCGTCGATTTGGCCTAAACAGCGCGCTGAATATTTTTTTTTATATCACCCTTGAGAGAAACGCTTGCGAATACATGCTTATGGTTTTCACGGACCCAAGGTTTGCAGGAATTTGTGTAACACGCGGCTCGTAAAATGCCGCTTTTGTTTTTAGATGAGGTGTGTGAATGCGATTGCGAAAGTCGATTCGGCCGGAGAGTCCTTTGAAGGTGCTTTCCACTTTGTTGTTTCCCACTTGCATGTTCATTGAAAATATCCTCGACTACTAGAGCAGCTGATCTCATGATTTCCCTCTATATTAGGTTCAGCACCATTGAACCCTTCTATTCTTCTTGCACGTGAACTGTTAGTGCTATAAGCAGCTTTAGTCGAAAGGGACAAGAAAACTCTCCGTCCAAATTAGCCGCCATAATCTACTGTATAGGAATAATGGAAACAATATTGAAATTACTACTGAATGCTCAACCAACAATAAATCAGTGTATACATTTGTTCCTTTCTTCGTTCCTGCGTGTTAACTATTCAAACAAGATTTGGAGGGTACGGTGAGAAAAAGGACTGCGACAGCAGCAAACGAGCGCGTGAAATTAAAACGTTTTTCTGGCAACTATTTTGAGAGCAATTAAGGAAATATGAAGTGCATCGAGAATAGGCAATTTACAAAAAATGAAGCATGCAAAGCCTCCCTTAATAATATGAATAGCAAGAAAAAGTTCGAAATGAAACTATAGTTTATTTACCCAAGCTTGGCTTAATTAGAAATGGACATAAAATATGGGCATGGATACAAATTATATACAAGCTCCTGGGAGAGGGTTGTTGGCAGCATTGATCACATTTAGCAGGCACAGGGTTCTTGTCGGCTTTGTTCTTATCAAACGAAGCTGTCGAAGGAGTCGCGTTTTTACACAAGCACAACAATGTCGTCTTCATCAGAGTCACTGTAGTAGTCATCAGGACACGAGGCAGACATGATTTCCTCCGCTTTCTTTATCACCATGTTCACGAAAAAGCGCCAGCGCAGGCACACGCTTTGTCGACGGGAACGCATCAAGTCCATTTTGCTGCGGGAAACAGCCAGGATTCGGCAGGCGTCGATGTAAGTCGCTTCACAATATGCGGTAGTCGGCTGAGAGATGCGCGCAGATGGAACTGAACTATTGTTTCCACCAGCAAAAGGCGATGTTGACTCCATGGCTCGGCCAAAGTTGAGTAGGGACTCGCGAGGCCGCACGACTGAAGCTTGGCTACAAGCCAAGAATGGCTTGTTTCATGAAGCACTACACATTTCATGTGTCGAAGATGAAGAGGGTAGATAAAACTGGACTAGTTTAGGGAAAGCAGTCTTTACCCTTTCCTCCTCTAGACTTGTGGAAGCTCGGCTGTTCACTCCCGTTATCTTATCTCTACAGAAAAAAAAACATATTCAGAACCAGCTGGTGGTGACTCAATTTTGCTCTCCTGCGAATTACAGAGTGACATGGGCAGGAGAGGCCCCTAAGCAGGACAGGTCATGGTTCAAAGCATCTTCAGCACAGGGAAAGAAGAAGAATGACGACACCACACGCAAAACTCTTAACGTAATACCGACGGCCATGTTTTAACAGAATAACGCGGCTCCAACTACCAAACTGGCACTAAGGACAGTTTCGAATACCTGTCTATAACTTAAGCGTAAATGTATAAACTATGCGCATGAGCACAAGGCAATGCGCGTTATTGTCGGCACTGGTACGGTTTGAGGCTGATATCACATGCGGCAACTTAGAATTCCAAAACCCGAAGCAGAGCAAAGTCTGCGAGTTAAATTAGGCGCTTTTCGCGGCGCTGTGATTCCTTTGGCAGTGCTGGCTCACCGGCAAAACCTTTAGTTTCTTTACAATTTTATAGTTTATTGACACGTGGATTTTTAAACAAAATGACAAAACGATTTTTATCCCGCCATGCGTGAGTAAAAGCTTATTTGGTGCGTTTCGGCACGCCGCTTATTATTTGTGCTTGTGTTTTAAAAAAGTAATAACTTGGCTTATAATACTCGCTAGCTGAATTGCAATATTTTAGCATTTTTAACGCACGTCATAAAAAAACAAAAAATATCGATAGCCGATAGAATCTTTTCCTGCTTTATTTTTTGATGGAGTGGAAGCGTGGGCGAGTTAGTGTTACATAGTCAACGCAATATCCTGTTTAAAATTTTGTATAAGAGCAAGCGAAAATGGATTCCAAATAGTAAGTGTGCGTTATCCAGAAATATATAGTTATGCCCTATGTAAACATTATGCCTTGAGGATTCGTCACAACCGTAACTCAAATCAAAGTCTCTGTTTCCTATTTCATAATCTGGTTTTGCGATCTGCAACCATGACATCACTGTTTATGGTATAGTAACTATAATATGCGTAGAAATAATACGAGCAGGCGTAATAGTTGTAGTAGTGTAAAGTGACAGTTCCAATGATCACAAAATCTTAGCTTTATCAAACGTTATTCGTATATGATAACGAGGAACAAATGAAGTCAATTTCGAGCAATAACATCCCTTGTTTTTTTGTTAGCTCGCGCGTGCCCAGCCTCAGAAGTTGAAGTTCGTAAATTACAAAAGTAAGGAAGAATGCGTGACCGTCAAATTCTTTTTACGTTTGAGAAGAGTTGACCTTGCAAAATAAATTCCAATCGCTACCAAGAGAGGAAGCACCACGCACGCGACCGAAATATTCTCTTGTGCACTTCAGAGTATGTCGGGCGGCGGAAACAACTAAAAGAGCCGGAGGGAAGTTGAGACAGTTTTGAAGCTACATGTCCAGAAGAAGAATTCGAACTAGGATAATTTTGAACGCGCTTAGGGCGCCCCTTTCTAGTGTACAATTTCGATCCTTTTTATTGTCAATTTCATTATTTAGACGTACGTATTTTGCATTCGCATCCAGCTTATGTTTCTGTATATTTGTGCAGAACAATTGGGTTTACAATTTCTGTTGCTTACTAATATGCGCCTACCTCCATATTCTGCGTCAATTTGGCCTAAACAGCGTGCTGAATATTTTGTTTTATATCACCCTTGGGAGAAACGCTTGCGAATACATGCTTATGGTTTTCACCGACCCAAGGTTTGCAGGAATTTCTGTAACACGCGGCTCGTAAAATGCCGCTTTTGTTTTTAGATGAGGTTTGTGAAAGCGATTGCGAAAGTCGATTCGACCTGAGAGTCCTTTGAAGGTGCTTTTCACTTTGTTGTTTCCCACTTGCATGTTTATCGAAAATATCCTCGACTACTATAGCAGCTGATCCCATGATTTCCCTCTATATTAGGTTCAGCACCATTGAACCTTCTATCTTTCTTGCAGGTGAACTGTTAGTGCTATAAGCAGCTTTAGTCGGAAGGGACAAGAAAACTCTCCATCCAAATTAGCCGCCATAACCTACTGTATAGGAATAATGGAAACAATATTGAAATAACTACTGAATGCTCTACCAATAACTAATCAGTGTATACATTTGTTCCTTTCTTCGTTCCTGCGTGGTAACTATTCAAACAAGATTTGGAGAGTACGTTGAGAAAAAGGACTGCGACAGGCAGCAAACGAGCGCGTGAAAAAAAAAAAACAATGTTTTTTCTGGCAACTATTTTGAGAGCAATTAAGGAAATACGAAGTGCATCGAGAATAGGCAATTTACAAAAAATGAAGCATGCAAAGCCTCCCTTAATAATATGAATAGCAAGAAAAAGTTCGAAATGAAACTATAGTTTATTTACCCAAGCTTGGCTTAATTAGAAATGGACATAAAATATGGGCATGGATACAAATTATATACAAGCTCCTGGGAGAGGTTTGTTGGCAGCATTGATCACATTTAGCAGGCACAGGGTTCTTGTCGGCTTTGTTCTTATCAAACGAAGCTGTCGAAGGAGGCGCGTTTTTACACAAGCACAACAATGTCGTCTTCATCAGAGTCACTGTAGGAGTCATCAGGACACGAGGCAGACATGATTTCCTCCGCTTTCTTTATCACCATGTTCACGAAAAAGCGCCAGCGCAGGCACACGCTTTGTCGACGGGAACGCATCAAGTTCATTTTGCTGCGGGAAACAGCCAGGATTCGGCAGGCGTCGATGTAAGTCGCTTCACAATATGCGGTAGTCGGCTGAGAGATGCGCGCAGATGGAACTGAACTATTGTTTCCACCAGCAAAAGGCGATGTTGACTCCATGGCTCGGTCAAAGTTGAGTAGGGACTCGCGAGGCCGCACGACTGAAGCTTGGCTACAAGCCAAGAATGGCTTGTTTCATGAAGCGCTACACATTTCATGTGTCGAAGATGGAGAGGGTAGATAAAACTGGACTGGTTTAGGGAAAGCAGTCTTTACCCTTTCCTCCTCTAGACTTGTGGAAGCCCAGCTGTTCACTGCCGTTATCTTATCTCTACAGAAAGAAAAACATATTCAGAACCAGCTGGTGGTGACTCAATTTTCCTCTCCTGCGAATTACAGAGTGACATGGGCTGGAGAGGCCCCTAAGCAGGACAGGTCATGGTTAAAAGCATGTTAAGCACAGGGGAAGAAGAAGAATGACGACACCACACGCAAAACTCTTAACGTAATACCGACGGCCATGTTTTAACAGAATAACGCGGCTCAAACTACCAAACTGGCACTAAGGACAGTTTGGAATACCTGTCTATAACTTAAGCGTAAATGTATAAACTATGCGCATGAGCACAAGGCAATGCGCGTTATTGTCGGCACTGGTACGGTTTGAGGCTGATATCACATGCGGCAACTTAGAATTCCAAAACCCGAAGAAGAGCAAAGTCTGCGAGTTAAATTAGGCGCTTTTCGCGGCGCTGTGATTCCTTTGGCAGTGCTGGCTCACCGGCAAAACCTTTAGTTTCTTTACAATTTTATAGTTTATTGACGCGTGGATTTTTAAAGAAAATGACAAAACGATTTTTCTCCCGCCATGCGTGAGTAAAAGCTTATTTGGTGCGTTTCGGCACGCCGCCTATTGTGTGAGCTTGTGTTTTAAAAAAGTAATAATTTGGCTTATAATACTCTGTAGCTGAATTGCAATATTTTAGCATTTTTAACGCTCGTCATAAAAAACAAAAACTATCGATAGCCGATAGCATCTTTTCCTGCTTTATTTTTTGATGGAGTGGAAGCGTGGGCGAGTTAGTGTTACATAGTCAACGCAATATCCTGTTTAAAATTTTGTATAAGAGCAAGCGAAAATGGATTCCAAATAGTAAGTGTCCGTTATCCAGAAATATATACTTCTGCCCTATGTAAACATTATGCCTTGAGGATTCGTCACAACCGTAACTCAAATCAACGTCTCTGTTTCCTATTTCATAATCTGGTTTTGCGATCTGCAACCATGACATCACTGTTTATGGTATAGTAACTATAATATGCGTAGAAATAATACGATCAGGCGTAATAGTTGTAGTAGTGTAAAGTGACAGTTCCAATGATCACAAAATCTTAGCTTTATCAAACGTTATTCGTATATGATAACGAGGAACAAATGAAGCCAATTTCGAGCAATAACATCCCTTGTTTTTTGTTAGCTCGCGCGTGCCCAGCCTCAGAAGTTGAAGTTCGTAAATTACAAAAGTAAGGAAAAATGCGTGACCGTCAAATTCTTTTTACGTTTGAGAAGAGTTGACCTTGCAAAATAAATTCCAAATCGCTACTAAGAGAGGAAGCACCACGCACGCGACCGGAATATTCCCTTGTGCACTTCAGAGTACATCCGGCGGCGGAAACAACTAAAAGAGCCGGAGGGAAGTTGAGACAGTTTTGAACCTACATTATCACAAGAAGAATTTGAACTAGGATAATTTTGAACGCGCTTAGGGCGCCCCTTTCTAGTGTCCAATTTCGACCCTTTTCATTGTCAATTTCATTATTTGGACGTACGTGTTTTGCATTCGCATCCAGTTTACGTTTCTGTATAATTGTGCAGAACAATTGGGTTTACAATTTTTGTTGCTTACTAATAGGCGTCTACCTCCATATTCTGCGTCAATTTGGCCTAAACAGCGCGCTGAATATTTTTTTTATATCACCCTTGGGAGAAACGCTTGCGAATACATGCTTATGGTTTTCACTGACCCAAGGTTTGCAAGAATTTGTGTAACACGCGGCTCGTAAAATGCCGCTTTTGTTTTTAGATGAGGTTTGTGAAAGCGATTGCGAAAGTCGATTCAACCTGAGAGTCCTTTTGAAGGTGCTTTTCACTTTGTTGTTTCCCACTTGCATGTTCATCGAAAATATCCTCGACTACTAGAGCAGCTGATCTCATGATTTCCCTCTATATTATGTTCAGCACCATTGAACCCTTCTATTTTTGAACTGTTAGTGCTATAAGCAGCTTTACTCGGAAGGGACAAGAAAACTCTCCATCCAAATTAGCCTCCATAACCTACTGTATAGGATTAATGGAAACAATATTGAAATTACTACTGAATGCTCTACCAACAATAAATCAGTGTATACATTTGTTCCTTTCTTCGTTCCTGCGTGTTAACTATTCAAACAAGAATTGGAGGGTACGGTGAGAAAAAGGACTGCGACAGGCAGCAAACGAGCCCGTGAAAAAAAAACAATGTTTTTCTGGCAACAATTTTGAGAGCAATTAAGGAAATACGAAGTGCATCGCGAATAGGCAATTTACAAAAAATGAAGCATGCAAAGCCTCCCTTAATAATAAGAATAGCAAGAAAGAGTTCGAAATGAAACTATAGTTTATTTACCCAAGCTTGGCTTAATTAGAAACGGACATAAAATATGGGCATGGATACAAATTATATACAAGTTCCAAGGAGAGGGTTGTTGGCAGCATTGATCACATTTAGCAGGCACAGGGTCCTTGTCGGCTTCGTTCTCATCAAATGAAGCTGTCGAAGGAGTCGCGTTGTTACACAAGCACAACAATGTCGTCTTCATCAGAGTCACTGTAGGAGTCATCAGGACACGAGGCAGACGTGATTTCCTCCGCTTTCTTTATCACCGAGTTCACAAAAAAGCGCCAGCGCAGGCACACGCTTTGTCGACGGGAACGCATCAAGTCCATTTTGCTACGGGAAACAGCCAGGATTCGGCAGGCGTCGATGTAAGTCGCTTCACAATATGCTGTAGTCGGCTGAGAGACGCGCGCAGATGGAACTGAACCATTGTTGCCACCAGCAAAAAGCACTGTTGACTCCATGACTCGGCAAAAGTTGAACAGGGACTCGCGAGGCCGCACGAGTGAAGCTTGGCTGCAACAAGCCAAGAATGGCTTGTTTCATGAAGCACTACACATTTCATGTGTCCAAGATGGAGAGGGTAGATAAAACTGGACTGGTTTCGGGAAAGCAGAGTCTTTACGCTTTCCTCCTCTAGACATGTGGAAGCCCGGCTGTTCCCTCCCGTTATCTTATCTCTACAGAGAGAAAAACATATTCAGAACCAGCTGGTGGTGACCCACTTTTGCTCTCCTGCGAATTACAGAGTGACATGGGCTGGAGAGGCCCATAAGCAGGGCAGGTCATGGTTAAAAGCATGTTCAGCACAGGGGAAGAAGAAGAATGACGACACCACAAGCAAAACTCTTAACGTAATACCGACGGTCATGTTTTAACAGAATAACGCGGCTCAAACTACCAAACTGGCACTAAGCACCGTTTCGAATACCTGTCTATAACTTAAGCGTAAATGTATAAACTATGCGCATGAGCACAAGGTAATGCGCGTTAGTGTCGGCACTGGTACGGTTTGAGGCTGAAATCACATGCGGCAACTTAGAATTCCAAAACCCGAAGCAGAGCAAAGGCTGCGAGTTCAATTAGGCGCTTTTCGCGGCGCTGTGATTCCTTTGGTAGTGCTCGCTCACCAACAAAACCTTTAGTTTTTTTACAATTTTATAGTTTATTGACGCGTGGACTTTTAAAGAAAATGGCAAAACGTTTTTTCTCCCGCCATGCGTGAGTAAAAGTTTATTTGGTGCGTTTCGGCACGCCGCTTATTATGTGTGCTTGTGTTTTAAAAAACTAATAATTTGGCTTATAATACACGGTAGCTGAATTGCAATATTTTAGCATTTTTAACGCACGTCATAAAAAACAAAAAAATATCGATAGCCGATAGCATCTTTTCCTGCTTTATTTTTGATGAAGTCTAAGCGTGGGCGAGTTAGTGTTACATAGTCAACGCAATATCCTGTTTAAAATTTTTGTATAAGAGCATTGCGAAAATGGATTCCAAATAGCAAGTGTGCGTTATCCAGAAATATATAGTTATGCCCTATATAAACATTATGCCTTTAGGATTCGTCACAACCGTAACTGAAATCAACGCCTCTTTGTTTCCTATTTCATAATCTGGTTTTGCGATCTGCAACCATGACATCACTGTTTATGGTATAGTGACTATAATATGCATAGAAATATAGTGAGCAGGTGTAATAGTTGTAGCAGTGTAAAGTGACAGTTGAGTCATCACAAACACTGAGCTTTATCAAACGCTATTCGTATATGATAACGAGGAACAAATGAAGTCAATTTCGAGCAATAACATCCCTTGTTTTTTTGTTAGCTCGCGCGTGCCCAGCCTCAGAAGTTGAAGTTCGTAAATTACAAAAGTAAGGAAAAATGCGTGACCGTCAAATTCTTTTTACGTTTGAGAGGAGTTGACCTTGCAAAATAAATTCCAAATCGCTACCAAGAGAGGAAGCACCACGCACGCGACCGGAATATTCTCTTGTGCACTTCAGAGTATATCCGGCGGCGGAAACAACTAAAAGAGCCGGAGGGAAGTTGAGACAGTTTTGAACCTACATGTCCAGAAGAAGAATTCAAACTAGGATAATTTTGAACGCGCTTAGGGCGCCCCTTTCTAGTGTCCAATTTCGATCCTTTGCATTGTCAATTTCATTATTTGGACGTACGTATTTTGCATTCGCATCCAGTTTACGTTTCTGTATAATTGTGCAGAACAATTGGGTTTACAATTTTTGTTGCTTACTAATAGGCATCTACCTCCATATTCTGCGTCGATTTGGCCTAAACAGCGCGCTGAATATTTTTTTTATACCACCCTTGGGAGAAACGCTTGCGAATACATGCTTATGGTTTTCACGGACCCAAGGTTTGCAAGAATTTGTGTAACACGCGGCTCGTAAAATTCCGCTTTTGTTTTTAGATGAGGTGTGTGAATGCGATTGCGAAAGTCGATTCGGCCGGAGAGTCCTTTGAAGGTGCTTTTCACTTTGTTGTTTCCCACTTGCATGTTCATTGAAAATATCCTCGACTACTAGAGCAGCTGATCTCATGATTTCCCTCTATATTAGGTTCAGCACCATTGAACCCTTCTATTCTTCTTGCACGTGAACTGTTAGTGCTATAAGCAGCTTTAGTCGAAAGGGACAAGAAAACTCTCCGTCCAAATTAGCCGCCATAATCTACTGTATAGGAATAATGGAAACAATATTGAAATTACTACTGAATGCTCAACCAACAATAAATCAGTGTATACATTTGTTCCTTTCTTCGTTCCTGCGTGTTAACTATTCAAACAAGATTTGGAGGGTACGGTGAGAAAAAGGACTGCGACAGCAGCAAACGAGCGCGTGAAATTAAAACGTTTTTCTGGCAACTATTTTGAGAGCAATTAAGGAAATACGAAGTGCATCGAGAATAGGCAATTTACAAAAAATGAAGCATGCAAAGCCTCCCTTAATAATATGAATAGCAAGAAAAAGTTCGAAATGAAACTATAGTTTATTTACCCAAGCTTGGCTTAATTAGAAATGGACATAAAATATGGGCATGGATACAAATTATATACAAGCTCCTGGGAGAGGGTTGTTGGCAGCATTGATCACATTTAGCAGGCACAGGGTTCTTGTCGGCTTTGTTCTTATCAAACGAAGCTGTCGAAGGAGTCGCGTTTTTACACAAGCACAACAATGTCGTCTTCATCAGAGTCACTGTAGTAGTCATCAGGACACGAGGCAGACATGATTTCCTCCGCTTTCTTTATCACCATGTTCACGAAAAAGCGCCAGCGCAGGCGCACGCTTTGTCGACGGGAACGCATCAAGTCCATTTTGCTGCGGGAAACAGCCAGGATTCGTCAGGCGTCGATGTAAGTCGCTTCACAATATGCGGTAGTCGGCTGAGAGATGCGCGCAGATGGAACTGAACTATTGTTTCCACCAGCAAAAGGCGATGTTGACTCCATGGCTCGGCCAAAGTTGAGTAGGGACTCGCGAGGCCGCACGACTGAAGCTTGGCTACAAGCCAAGAATGGCTTGTTTCATGAAGCGCTACACATTTCATGTGTCGAAGATGGAGAGGGTAGATAAAACTGGACTGGTTTAGGGAAAGCAGTCTTTACCCTTTCCTCCTCTAGATTTGTGGAAGCCCGGCTGTTCACTCCCGTTATCTTATCTCTACAGAAAGAAAAACATATTCAGAACCAGCTGGTGGTGACTCAATTTTGCTCTCCTGCGAATTACAGAGTGACATGGGCTGGAGAGGCCCCTAAGCAGGACAGGTCATGGTTAAAAGCATGTTCAGCACAGGGGAAGAAGAAGAATGACGACACCACACGCAAAACTCTTAACGTAATACCGACGGCCATGTTTTAACAGAATAACGCGGCTCAAACTACCAAACTGGCACTAAGCACCGTTTCGAATACCTGTCTATAACTTAAGCGTAAATGTATAAACTATGCGCATGAGCACAAGGCAATGCGCGTTATTGTCGGCACTGGTACGGTTTGAGGCTGAAATCACATGCGGCAACTTAGAATTCCAAAACCCGAAGAAGAGCAAAGTCTGCGAGTTAAATTAGGCGCTTTTCGCGGCGCTGTGATTCCTTTGGCAGTGCTGGCTCACCGGCAAAACCTTTAGTTTCTTTACAATTTTATAGTTTATTGACGCGTGGATTTTTAAAGAAAATGACAAAACGATTTTTCTCCCGCCATGCGTGAGTAAAAGCTTATTTGGTGCGTTTCGGCATGCCGCTTATTATTTGTGCTTGTGTTTTAAAAAAGTAATAATTTGGCTTATAATACTCGCTAGCTGAATTGCAATATTTTAGCATTTTTAACGCACGTCATAAAAAAACAAAAAATATCGATAGCCGATAGAATCTTTTCCTGCTTTATTTTTTGATGGAGTGGAAGCGTGGGCGAGTTAGTGTTACATAGTCAACGCAATATCCTGTTTAAAATTTTGTATAAGAGCAAGCGAAAATGGATTCCAAATAGTAAGTGTGCGTTATCCAGAAATATATAGTTATGCCCTATGTAAACATTATGCCTTGAGGATTCGTCACAACCGTAACTCAAATCAACGTCTCTGTTTCCTATTTCATAATCTGGTTTTGCGATCTGCAACCATGACATCACTGTTTATGGTATAGTAACTATAATATGCGTAGAAATAATACGAGCAGGCGTAATAGTTGTAGTAGTGTAAAGTGACAGTTCCAATGATCACAAAATCTTAGCTTTATCAAACGTTATTCGTATATGATAACGAGGAACAAATGAAGTCAATTTCGAGCAATAACATTCCTTGTTTTTTGTTAGCTCGCGCGTGCCCAGCATCAGAAGTTGAAGTTCGTAAATTACAAAAGTAAGGAAGAATGCGTGACCGTCAAATTCTTTTTACGTTTGAGAAGAGTTGACCTTGCAAAATAAATTCCAATCGCTACCAAGAGAGGAAGCACCACGCACGCGACCGGAATATTCTCTTGTGCACTTCAGAGTATGTCGGGCGGCGGAAACAACTAAAAGAGCCGGAGGGAAGTTGAGACAGTTTTGAAGCTACATGTCCAGAAGAAGAATTTGAACTAGGATAATTTTGAACGCGCTTAGGGCGCCCCTTTCTAGTGTCCAATTTCGATCCTTTGTATTGTCAATTTCATTATTTAGACGTACGTATTTTGCATTCGCATCCAGTTTATGTTTCTGTATATTTGTGCAGAACAATTGGGTTTACAATTTTTGTTGCTTACTAATATGCGCCTACCTCCATATTCTGCGTCAATTTGGCCTAAACAGCGTGCTGAATATTTTGTTTTATATCACCCTTGGGAGAAACGCTTGCGAATACATGCTTATGGTTTTCACCGACCCAAGGTTTGCAAGAATTTCTGTAACACGCGGCTCGTAAAATGCAGCTTTTGTTTTTAGATGAGGTTTGTGAAAGCGATTGCGAAAGTCGATTCGACCTGAGAGTCCTTTGAAGGTGCTTTTCACTTTGTTGTTTCCCACTTGCATGTTCATCGAAAATATCCTCGACTACTATAGCAGCTGATCCCATGATTTCCCTCTATATTAGGTTCAGCACCATTGAACCTTCTATCTTTCTTGCACGTGAACTGTTAGTGCTATAAGCAGCTTTAGTCGGAAGGGACAAGAAAACTCTCCATCCAAATTAGCCGCCATAACCTACTGTATAGGAATAATGGAAACAATATTGAAATAACTACTGAATGCTCTACCAACAACTAATCAGTGTATACATTTGTTCCTTTCATCGTTCCTGCGTGGTAACTATTCAAACAAGATTTGGAGAGTACGTTGAGAAAAAGGACTGCGACAGGCAGCAAACGAGCGCGTGAAAAAAAAACAATGTTTTTTCTGGCAACTATTTTGAGAGCAATTAAGGAAATACGAAGTGCATCGAGAATAGGCATTTTACAAAAAATGAAGCATGCAAAGCCTCCCTTAATAATATGAATAGCAAGAAAAAGTTCGAAATGAAACTATAGTTTATTTACCCAAGCTTGGCTTAATTAGAAATGGACATAAAATATGGGCATGGATACAAATTATATACAAGCTCCTGGGAGAGGGTCGTTGGCAGCATTGATCACATTTAGCAGGCACAGGGTTCTTGTCGGCTTTGTTCTTATCAAACGAAGCTGTCGAAGGAGTCGCGTTTTTACACAAGCACAACAATGTCGTCTTCATCAGAGTCACTGTAGGAGTCATCAGGACACGAGGCAGACTTGATTTCCTCCGCTTTCTTTATCACCATGTTCACGAAAAAGCGCCAGCGCAGGCACACGCTTTGTCGACGGGAACGCATCAAGTCCATTTTGCTGCGGGAAACAGCCAGGATTCGGCAGGCGTCGATGTAAGTCGCTTCACAATATGCGGTAGTCGGCTGAGAGATGCGCGCAGATTGAACTGAACTATTGTTTCCACCAGCAAAAGGCGATGTTGACTCCATGGCTCGGTCAAAGTTGAGTAGGGACTCGCGAGGCCGCACGAGTGAAGCTTGGCTGCAACAAGCCAAGAATGGCTTGTTTCATGAAGCACTACACATTTCATGTGTCCAAGATGGAGAGGGTAGATAAAACTGGACTGGTTTCGGGAAAGCAGAGTCTTTACGCTTTCCTCCTCTAGACATGTGGAAGCCCAGCTGTTCCCTCCCGTTATCTTATCTCTACAGAGAGAAAAACATATTCAGAACCAGCTGGTGGTGACCCACTTTTGCTCTCCTGCGAATTACAGAGTGACAAGGGCTGGAGAGGCCCCTAAGCAGGGCAGGTCATGGTTAAAAGCATGTTCAGCACAGGGGAAGAAGAAGAATGACGACACCACAAGCAAAGCTCTTAACGTAATACCGACGGCCATGTTTTAACAGAATAACGCGGCTCAAACTACCAAACTGGCACTAAGCACCGTTTCGAATACCTGTCTATAACTTAAGCGTAAATGTATAAACTATGCGCATGGGCACAAGGCAATGCGCGTTATTGTCGGCACTGGTACGGTTTGAGGCTGAAATCACATGCGGCAACTTAGAATTCCAAAACCCGAAGGAGAGCAAAGTCTGCGAGGTAAATAAGGCGCTTTTCGCGGCGCTGTGATTCCTTTGGCAGTGCTGGCTCACCGGCAAAACCTTTAGTTTCTTTACAATTTTATAGTTTATTGACGCGTGGATTTTTAAAGAAAATGACAAAACGATTTTTCTCCCGCCATGCTTTGAGTAAAAGCTTATTTGGTGCGTTTCGGCACGCCGCTTATTGTGTGAGCTTGTGTTTTAAAAAAGTAATAATTTGGTTTATAATACTCTGTAGCTGAATTGCAATATTTTAGCATTTTTAACGCTCGTCATAAAAAACAAAAACTATCGATAGCCGATAGCATCTTTTCCTGCTTTATTTTTTGATGGAGTGGAAGCGTGGGCGAGTTAGTGTTACATAGTCAACGCAATATCCTGTTTAAAATTTTGTATAAGAGCAAGCGAAAATGGATTCCAAATAGTAAGTGTGCGTTATCCAGAAATATATACTTATGCCCTATGTAAACATTATGCCTTGAGGATTCGTCACAACCGTAACTCAAATCAACGTCTCTGTTTCCTATTTCATAATCTTGTTTTGCGATCTGCAACCATGACATCACTGTTTATGGTATAGTAACTATAATATGCGTAGAAATAATACGAGCAGGCGTAATAGTTGTAGTAGTGTAAAGTGACAGTTCCAATGATCACAAAATCTTAGCTTTATCAAACGTTATTCGTATATGATAACGAGGAACAAATGAAGCCAATTTCGAGCAATAACATACCTTGTTTTTTTGTTAGCTCGCGCGTGCCCAGCCTCAGAAGTTGAAGTTCGTAAATTGCAAAAGTAAGGAAGAATGCGTGACCGGCAAATTCTTTTTACGTTTGAGAAGAGTTGACCTTGCAAAATAAATTCCAATCACTACCAAGAGAGGAAGCACCACGCACGCGACCGGAATATTCTCTTGTGCACATCAGAGTATGTCCGGCGGCGGAAATAACTAAAAGAGCCGGAGGGAAGTTGAGACAGTTTTGAAGCTACATGTCCAGAAGAACAATTCGAACTAGGATAATTTTGAACGCGCTTAGGGCGCCGCTTTCTAGTGTCCAATTTCGATCCTTTGTATTGTCAATTTCATTATTTAGACGTACGTATTTTGCATTCGCATCCAGTTTATGTTTCTGTATATTTGTGCATCACAATTGGGTTTACAATTTTTGTTGCTTACTAATATGCGCCTACCTCCATATTCTGCGTCAATTTGGCCTAAACAGCGCGCTGAATATTTAGTTTTATATCACCCTTGGGAGAAACGCTTGCGAATATATGCTTATGGTTTCAACTGACCCAAGGTTTGCAAGAATTTGTGTAACACGCGGCTCGTAAAATGCCGCTTTTGTTTTTAGACGAGGTTTGTGAAAGCGATTGCGAAAGTCGATTCAACCTGAGAGTCCTTTTGAAGGTGCTTTTCACTTTGTTGTTTCCCACTTGCATGTTCATCGAAAATATCCTCGACAACTAGAGCAGCTGATCTCATGATTTCCCTCTATATTATGTTCAGCACCATTGAACCCTTCTATTTTTGAACTGTTAGTGCTATAAGCAGCTTTACTCGGAAGGGACAAGAAAACTCTCCATCCAAATTAGCCTCCATAACCTACTGTATAGGATCAATGGAAACAATATTGAAATTACTACTGAATGCTCTACCAACAATAAATCAGTGTATACATTTGTTCCTTTCTTCGTTCCTGCGTGTTAACTATTCAAACAAGATTTGGAGGGTACGGTGAGAAAAAGGACTGCGACAGGCAGCAAACGAGCCCGTGAAAAAAAAACAATGTTTTTCTGGCAACTATTTTGAGAGCAATTAAGGAAATACGAAGTGCATCGCGAATAGGCAATTTACAAAAAATGAAGCATGCAAAGCCTCCCTTAATAATAAGAATAGCAAGAAAGAGTTCGAAATGAAACTATAGTTTATTTACCCAAGCTTGGCTTAATTATAAACGGACATAAAATATGGGCATGGATACAAATTATATACAAGTTCCAGGGAGAGGGTTGTTGGCAGCATTGATCACATTTAGCAGGCACAGGGTCCTTGTCGGCTTCGTTCTCATCAAACGAAGCTGTCGAAGAAGTCGCGTTGTTACACAAGCACAACAATGTCGTCTTCATCAGAGTCACTGTAGGAGTCATCAGGACACGAGGCAGACGTGATTTCCTCCGCTTTCTTTATCACCGAGTTCACGAAAAAGCGCCAGCGCAGGCACACGCTTTGTCGACGGGAACGCATAAAGTCCATTTTGCTACGGGAAACAGCCAGGATTCGGCAGGCGTCGATGTAAGTAGCTTCACAATATGCTGTAGTCGGCTGAGAGACGCGCGCAGATGGAACTGAACCATTGTTGCCACCAGCAAAAAGCGCTGTTGACTCCATGACTCGGCAAAAGTTGAGCAGGGACTCGCGAGGCCGCACGAGTAAAGCTTGGCTGCAACAAGCCAAGAATGGCTTGTTTCATGAAGCACTACACATTTCATGTGTCCAAGATGGAGAGGGTAGATAAAACTGGACTGGTTTCGGGAAAGCAGAGTCTTTACGCTTTCCTCCTCTAGACATGTGGAAGCCCGGCTGTTCCCTCCCATTATCTTATCTCTACAGAGAGAAAAACATATTCAGAACCAGCTGGTGGTGACCCACTTTTGCTCTCCTGCGAATTACAGAGTGACAAGGGCTGGAGAGGCCCCTAAGCAGGGCAGGTCATGGTTAAAAGCATGTTCAGCACAGGGGAAGAAGAAGAATGACGACACCACAAGCAAAGCTCCTAACGTAATACCGACGGCCATGTTTTAACAGAATAACGCGGCTCAAACTACCAAACTGGCACTAAGCACCGTTTCGAATACCTGTCTATAACTTAAGCGTAAATGTATAAACTATGCGTATGAGCACAAGGAAATGCGCGTTAGTGTCGGCACTGGTACGGTTTGAGGCTGAAATCACATGCGGCAACTTAGAATTCCAAAACCCGAAGCAGAGCAAAGGCTGCGAGTTCAATTAGGCGCTTTTCGCGGCGCTGTGATTCCTTTGGTAGTGCTCGCTCACCAACAAAACCTTTAGTTTTTTTAAAATTTTATAGTTTATTGACGCGTGGACTTTTAAAGAAAATGGCAAAACGTTTTTTCTCCCGCCATGCGTGAGTAAAAGTTTATTTGGTGCGTTTCGGCACGCCGCTTTTTATGTGTGCTTGTGTTTTAAAAAAGTAATAATTTGGCTTATAATACTCGGTAGCGGAATTGCAATATTTTAGCATTTTTAACGCACGTCATAAAAAACAAAAAAAATATCGATAGCCGATAGCATCTTTTCCTGCTTTATTTTTTTGATGAAGAGGAAGCGTGGGCGAGTTAGTGTTACATAGTCAACGCAATATCCTGTTTAAAATTTTGTATAATAGCATTGCGAAAATGTATTCCAAATAGCAAGTGTGCGTTATCCAGAAATATATAGTTATGCCCTATATAAACATTTTGCCTTGAGGATTCGTCACAACCGTAACTCAAATCAACGTCTCTGTTTCTTATTTCATACTCTGGTTTTGCGATCTGCTGCCATGACATCACTGTTTATGGTATAGTAACTTAATATGCGTAGAAATAATATGAACAGGCGTAATAGTTGTAGCAGTAGAATGTGACAGTTCCAGTGATCACAAAATCGTAGCTTTATCAAACGTTATTCGTATATGATAACGAGGAACTATTTAGGTCAATTTCGAGCAATAACATCCCTTGTTTTTTGTTAGCTCGCGCGTGCCCAGCCTCAGAAGTTGAAGTTCGTAAATTACAAAAGTAAGGAAGAATGCGTGACCGGCAAATTCTTTTTATGTTTGAGAAGAGTTGACCTTGCGAAATAAATTCCAATCGCTACCAAGAGAGGAAGCACCACTCACGCGACCGGAATATTCTCTTGTGCACTTCAGAGTATGTCGGGCGGCGGAAACAACTAAAAGAGCCGGAGGGAAGTTGAGACAGTTTTGAAGCTACATGTCCAGAAGAAGAATTCGAACTAGGATAATTTTGAACGCGCTTAGGGCGCCGCTTTCTAGTGTCCAATTTCGATCCTTTGTATTGTCAATTTCATTATTTAGACGTACGTATTTTGCATTCGCATCCAGTTTATGTTTCTGTATATTTGTGCATCACAATTGGGTTTACAATTTTTGTTGCTTACTAATATGCGCCTACCTCCATATTCTGCGTCAATTTGGCCTAAACAGCGCGCTGAATATTTAGTTTTATATCACCCTTGGGAGAAACGCTTGCGAATATATGCTTATGGTTTTCACCGACCCAAGGTTTGGAAGAATTTGTGTAACACGCGGCTCGTAAAATGCCGCTCTTGTTTTTAGATGAGGTTTGTGAAAGCGATTGCGAAATTCGATTCGACCTGAGAGTCCTTTGAAGGTGCTTTTCACTTTGTTGTTTCCCACTTGCATGTTCATCGAACATATCCTCGACTACTAGAGCAGCTGATCCCATGATTTCCCTCTATATTAGGTTCAGAACCATTGAACCTTCTATCTTTCTTGCACGTGAACTGTTAGTGCTATAAGCAGCTTTAGTCGGAAGGGACAATAAAACTCTCCATCCAAATTAGCCGCCATAACCTACTGTATAGGAATAATGGAAACAATATTGAAATAACTACTGAATGCTCTACCAATAACTAATCAGTGTATACATTTGTTCCTTTCTTCGTTCCTGCGTGGTAACTATTCAAACAAGATTTGGAGAGTACGTTGAGAAAAAGGACTGCGACAGGCAGCAAACCAGCGCGTAAAAAAAAAACAATGTTTTGCTGGCAACTATTTTGAGAGCAATTTAGGAATTACGAAGTGCATCGAGAATAGGTAATTTACAAAAAATGAAGCATGCAAAGCCTCCCTTAATGATATGAATAGCAAGAAAAAGTTCGAAATGAAACTATAGTTTAATTACCCATGCTTGGCGTAATTAGAAACGGACATAAAATATGGGCATGGATACAAATTATATACAAGCTCCTGGGAGAGGGTTGTTGGCAGCATTGATCACATTTAGCAGGCACAGGGTTCTTGTCGGCTTTGTTCTTATCAAACGAAGCTGTCGAAGGAGTCGCGTTTTTACACAAGCACAACAATGTCGTCTTCATCAGAGTCACTGTAGTAGTCATCAGGACACGAGGCAGACATGATTTCCTCCGCTTTCTTTATCACCATGTTCACGAAAAAGCGCCAGCGCAGGCACACGCTTTGTCGACGGGAACGCATCAAGTCCATTTTGCTGCGGGAAACAGCCAGGATTCGTCAGGCGTCGATGTAAGTCGCTTCACAATATGCGGTAGTCGGCTGAGAGATGCGCGCAGATGGAACTGAACTATTGTTTCCACCAGCAAAAGGCGATGTTGACTCCATGGCTCGGCCAAAGTTGAGTAGGGACTCGCGAGGCCGCACGACTGAAGCTTGGCTACAAGCCAAGAATGGCTTGTTTCATGAAGCGCTACACATTTCATGTGTCGAAGATGGAGAGGGTAGATAAAACTGGACTGGTTTAGGGAAAGCAGTCTTTACCCTTTCCTCCTCTAGATTTGTGGAAGCCCGGCTGTTCACTCCCGTTATCTTATCTCTACAGAAAGAAAAACATATTCAGAACCAGCTGGTGGTGACTCAATTTTGCTCTCCTGCGAATTACAGAGTGACATGGGCTGGAGAGGCCTCTAAGCAGGACAGGTCATGGTTAAAAGCATGTTCAGCACAGGGGAAGAAGAAGAATGACGACACCACACGCAAAACTCTTAACGTAATACCGACGGCCATGTTTTAACAGAATAACGCGGCTCAAACTACCAAACTGGCACTAAGCACCGTTTCGAATACCTGTCTATAACTTAAGCGTAAATGTATAAACTATGCGCATGAGCACAAGGCAATGCGCGTTATTGTCGGCACTGGTACGGTTTGAGGCTGAAATCACATGCGGCAACTTAGAATTCCAAAACCCGAAGAAGAGCAAAGTCTGCGAGTTAAATTAGGCGCTTTTCGCGGCGCTGTGATTCCTTTGGCAGTGCTGGCTCACCGGCAAAACCTTTAGTTTCTTTACAATTTTATAGTTTATTGACGCGTGGATTTTTAAAGAAAATGACAAAACGATTTTTCTCCCGCCATGCGTGAGTAAAAGCTTATTTGGTGCGTTTCGGCACGCCGCTTATTATTTGTGCTTGTGTTTTAAAAAAGTAATAATTTGGCTTATAATACTCGCTAGCTGAATTGCAATATTTTAGCATTTTTAACGCACGTCATAAAAAAACAAAAAATATCGATAGCCGATAGAATCTTTTCCTGCTTTATTTTTTGATGGAGTGGAAGCGTGGGCGAGTTAGTGTTACATAGTCAACGCAATATCCTGTTTAAAATTTTGTATAAGAGCAAGCGAAAATGGATTCCAAATAGTAAGTGTGCGTTATCCAGAAATATATAGTTATGCCCTATGTAAACATTATGCCTTGAGGATTCGTCACAACCGTAACTCAAATCAACGTCTCTGTTTCCTATTTCATAATCTGGTTTTGCGATCTGCAACCATGACATCACTGTTTATGGTATAGTAACTATAATATGCGTAGAAATAATACGAGCAGGCGTAATAGTTGTAGTAGTGTAAAGTGACAGTTCCAATGATCACAAAATCTTAGCTTTATCAAACGTTATTCGTATATGATAACGAGGAACAAATGAAGTCAATTTCGAGCAATAACATTCCTTGTTTTTTGTTAGCTCGCGCGTGCCCAGCATCAGAAGTTGAAGTTCGTAAATTACAAAAGTAAGGAAGAATGCGTGACCGTCAAATTCTTTTTACGTTTGAGAAGAGTTGACCTTGCAAAATAAATTCCAATCGCTACCAAGAGAGGAAGCACCACGCACGCGACCGGAATATTCTCTTGTGCACTTCAGAGTATGTCGGGCGGCGGAAACAACTAAAAGAGCCGGAGGGAAGTTGAGACAGTTTTGAAGCTACATGTCCAGAAGAAGAATTTGAACTAGGATAATTTTGAACGCGCTTAGGGCGCCCCTTTCTAGTGTCCAATTTCGATCCTTTGTATTGTCAATTTCATTATTTAGACGTACGTATTTTGCATTCGCATCCAGTTTATGTTTCTGTATATTTGTGCAGAACAATTGGGTTTACAATTTTTGTTGCTTACTAATATGCGCCTACCTCCATATTCTGCGTCAATTTGGCCTAAACAGCGTGCTGAATATTTTGTTTTATATCACCCTTGGGAGAAACGCTTGCGAATACATGCTTATGGTTTTCACCGACCCAAGGTTTGCAAGAATTTCTGTAACACGCGGCTCGTAAAATGCAGCTTTTGTTTTTAGATGAGGTTTGTGAAAGCGATTGCGAAAGTCGATTCGACCTGAGAGTCCTTTGAAGGTGCTTTTCACTTTGTTGTTTCCCACTTGCATGTTCATCGAAAATATCCTCGACTACTATAGCAGCTGATCCCATGATTTCCCTCTATATTAGGTTCAGCACCATTGAACCTTCTATCTTTCTTGCACGTGAACTGTTAGTGCTATAAGCAGCTTTAGTCGGAAGGGACAAGAAAACTCTCCATCCAAATTAGCCGCCATAACCTACTGTATAGGAATAATGGAAACAATATTGAAATAACTACTGAATGCTCTACCAACAACTAATCAGTGTATACATTTGTTCCTTTCATCGTTCCTGCGTGGTAACTATTCAAACAAGATTTGGAGAGTACGTTGAGAAAAAGGACTGCGACAGGCAGCAAACGAGCGCGTGAAAAAAAAACAATGTTTTTTCTGGCAACTATTTTGAGAGCAATTAAGGAAATACGAAGTGCATCGAGAATAGGCATTTTACAAAAAATGAAGCACGCAAAGCCTCCCTTAATAATATGAATAGCAAGAAAAAGTTCGAAATGAAACTATAGTTTATTTACCCAAGCTTGGCTTAATTAGAAATGGACATAAAATATGGGCATGGATACAAATTATATACAAGCTCCTGGGAGAGGGTCGTTGGCAGCATTGATCACATTTAGCAGGCACAGGGTTCTTGTCGGCTTTGTTCTTATCAAACGAAGCTGTCGAAGGAGTCGCGTTTTTACACAAGCACAACAATGTCGTCTTCATCAGAGTCACTGTAGGAGTCATCAGGACACGAGGCAGACATGATTTCCTCCGCTTTCTTTATCACCATGTTCACGAAAAAGCGCCAGCGCAGGCACACGCTTTGTCGACGGGAACGCATCAAGTCCATTTTGCTGCGGGAAACAGCCAGGATTCGGCAGGCGTCGATGTAAGTCGCTTCACAATATGCGGTAGTCGGCTGAGAGATGCGCGCAGATTGAACTGAACTATTGTTTCCACCAGCAAAAGGCGATGTTGACTCCATGGCTCGGTCAAAGTTGAGTAGGGACTCGCGAGGCCGCACGAGTGAAGCTTGGCTGCAACAAGCCAAGAATGGCTTGTTTCATGAAGCACTACACATTTCATGTGTCCAAGATGGAGAGGGTAGATAAAACTGGACTGGTTTCGGGAAAGCAGAGTCTTTACGCTTTCCTCCTCTAGACATGTGGAAGCCCAGCTGTTCCCTCCCGTTATCTTATCTCTACAGAGAGAAAAACATATTCAGAACCAGCTGGTGGTGACCCACTTTTGCTCTCCTGCGAATTACAGAGTGACAAGGGCTGGAGAGGCCCCTAAGCAGGGCAGGTCATGGTTAAAAGCATGTTCAGCACAGGGGAAGAAGAAGAATGACGACACCACAAGCAAAGCTCTTAACGTAATACCGACGGCCATGTTTTAACAGAATAACGCGGCTCAAACTACCAAACTGGCACTAAGCACCGTTTCGAATACCTGTCTATAACTTAAGCGTAAATGTATAAACTATGCGCATGGGCACAAGGCAATGCGCGTTATTGTCGGCACTGGTACGGTTTGAGGCTGAAATCACATGCGGCAACTTAGAATTCCAAAACCCGAAGCAGAGCAAAGTCTGCGAGTTAAATAAGGCGCTTTTCGCGGCGCTGTGATTCCTTTGGCAGTGCTGGCTCACCGGCAAAACCTTTAGTTTCTTTACAATTTTATAGTTTATTGACGCGTGGATTTTTAAAGAAAATGACAAAACGATTTTTCTCCCGCCATGCTTTGAGTAAAAGCTTATTTGGTGCGTTTCGGCACGCCGCTTATTGTGTGAGCTTGTGTTTTAAAAAAGTAATAATTTGGCTTATAATACTCTGTAGCTGAATTGCAATATTTTAGCATTTTTAACGCTCGTCATAAAAAACAAAAACTATCGATAGCCGATAGCATCTTTTCCTGCTTTATTTTTTGATGGAGTGGAAGCGTGGGCGAGTTAGTGTTACATAGTCAACGCAATATCCTGTTTAAAATTTTGTATAAGAGCAAGCGAAAATGGATTCCAAATAGTAAGTGTGCGTTATCCAGAAATATATACTTATGCCCTATGTAAACATTATGCCTTGAGGATTCGTCACAACCGTAACTCAAATCAACGTCTCTGTTTCCTATTTCATAATCTTGTTTTGCGATCTGCAACCATGACATCACTGTTTATGGTATAGTAACTATAATATGCGTAGAAATAATACGAGCAGGCGTAATAGTTGTAGTAGTGTAAAGTGACAGTTCCAATGATCACAAAATCTTAGCTTTATCAAACGTTATTCGTATATGATAACGAGGAACAAATGAAGCCAATTTCGAGCAATAACATACCTTGTTTTTTTGTTAGCTCGCGCGTGCCCAGCCTCAGAAGTTGAAGTTCGTAAATTGCAAAAGTAAGGAAGAATGCGTGACCGGCAAATTCTTTTTACGTTTGAGAAGAGTTGACCTTGCAAAATAAATTCCAATCACTACCAAGAGAGGAAGCACCACGCACGCGACCGGAATATTCTCTTGTGCACATCAGAGTATGTCCGGCGGCGGAAATAACTAAAAGAGCCGGAGGGAAGTTGAGACAGTTTTGAAGCTACATGTCCAGAAGAACAATTCGAACTAGGATAATTTTGAACGCGCTTAGGGCGCCGCTTTCTAGTGTCCAATTTCGATCCTTTGTATTGTCAATTTCATTATTTAGACGTACGTATTTTGCATTCGCATCCAGTTTATGTTTCTGTATATTTGTGCATCACAATTGGGTTTACAATTTTTGTTGCTTACTAATATGCGCCTACCTCCATATTCTGCGTCAATTTGGCCTAAACAGCGCGCTGAATATTTAGTTTTATATCACCCTTGGGAGAAACGCTTGCGAATATATGCTTATGGTTTCAACTGACCCAAGGTTTGCAAGAATTTGTGTAACACGCGGCTCGTAAAATGCCGCTTTTGTTTTTAGACGAGGTTTGTGAAAGCGATTGCGAAAGTCGATTCAACCTGAGAGTCCTTTTGAAGGTGCTTTTCACTTTGTTGTTTCCCACTTGCATGTTCATCGAAAATATCCTCGACAACTAGAGCAGCTGATCTCATGATTTCCCTCTATATTATGTTCAGCACCATTGAACCCTTCTATTTTTGAACTGTTAGTGCTATAAGCAGCTTTACTCGGAAGGGACAAGAAAACTCTCCATCCAAATTAGCCTCCATAACCTACTGTATAGGATCAATGGAAACAATATTGAAATTACTACTGAATGCTCTACCAACAATAAATCAGTGTATACATTTGTTCCTTTCTTCGTTCCTGCGTGTTAACTATTCAAACAAGATTTGGAGGGTACGGTGAGAAAAAGGACTGCGACAGGCAGCAAACGAGCCCGTGAAAAAAAACAATGTTTTTCTGGCAACTATTTTGAGAGCAATTAAGGAAATACGAAGTGCATCGCGAATAGGCAATTTACAAAAAATGAAGCATGCAAAGCCTCCCTTAATAATAAGAATAGCAAGAAAGAGTTCGAAATGAAACTATAGTTTATTTACCCAAGCTTGGCTTAATTATAAACGGACATAAAATATGGGCATGGATACAAATTATATACAAGTTCCAGGGAGAGGGTTGTTGGCAGCATTGATCACATTTAGCAGGCACAGGGTCCTTGTCGGCTTCGTTCTCATCAAACGAAGCTGTCGAAGAAGTCGCGTTGTTACACAAGCACAACAATGTCGTCTTCATCAGAGTCACTGTAGGAGTCATCAGGACACGAGGCAGACGTGATTTCCTCCGCTTTCTTTATCACCGAGTTCACGAAAAAGCGCCAGCGCAGGCACACGCTTTGTCGACGGGAACGCATAAAGTCCATTTTGCTACGGGAAACAGCCAGGATTCGGCAGGCGTCGATGTAAGTAGCTTCACAATATGCTGTAGTCGGCTGAGAGACGCGCGCAGATGGAACTGAACCATTGTTGCCACCAGCAAAAAGCGCTGTTGACTCCATGACTCGGCAAAAGTTGAGCAGGGACTCGCGAGGCCGCACGAGTGAAGCTTGGCTGCAACAAGCCAAGAATGGCTTGTTTCATGAAGCACTACACATTTCATGTGTCCAAGATGGAGAGGGTAGATAAAACTGGACTGGTTTCGGGAAAGCAGAGTCTTTACGCTTTCCTCCTCTAGACATGTGGAAGCCCGGCTGTTCCCTCCCATTATCTTATCTCTACAGAGAGAAAAACATATTCAGAACCAGCTGGTGGTGACCCACTTTTGCTCTCCTGCGAATTACAGAGTGACAAGGGCTGGAGAGGCCCCTAAGCAGGGCAGGTCATGGTTAAAAGCATGTTCAGCACAGGGGAAGAAGAAGAATGACGACACCACAAGCAAAGCTCCTAACGTAATACCGACGGCCATGTTTTAACAGAATAACGCGGCTCAAACTACCAAACTGGCACTAAGCACCGTTTCGAATACCTGTCTATAACTTAAGCGTAAATGTATAAACTATGCGTATGAGCACAAGGAAATGCGCGTTAGTGTCGGCACTGGTACGGTTTGAGGCTGAAATCACATGCGGCAACTTAGAATTCCAAAACCCGAAGCAGAGCAAAGGCTGCGAGTTCAATTAGGCGCTTTTCGCGGCGCTGTGATTCCTTTGGTAGTGCTCGCTCACCAACAAAACCTTTAGTTTTTTTAAAATTTTATAGTTTATTGACGCGTGGACTTTTAAAGAAAATGGCAAAACGTTTTTTCTCCCGCCATGCGTGAGTAAAAGTTTATTTGGTGCGTTTCGGCACGCCGCTTTTTATGTGTGCTTGTGTTTTAAAAAAGTAATAATTTGGCTTATAATACTCGGTAGCGGAATTGCAATATTTTAGCATTTTTAACGCACGTCATAAAAAACAAAAAAAATATCGATAGCCGATAGCATCTTTTCCTGCTTTATTTTTTTGATGAAGAGGAAGCGTGGGCGAGTTAGTGTTACATAGTCAACGCAATATCCTGTTTAAAATTTTGTATAATAGCATTGCGAAAATGTATTCCAAATAGCAAGTGTGCGTTATCCAGAAATATATAGTTATGCCCTATATAAACATTTTGCCTTGAGGATTCGTCACAACCGTAACTCAAATCAACGTCTCTGTTTCTTATTTCATACTCTGGTTTTGCGATCTGCTGCCATGACATCACTGTTTATGGTATAGTAACTTAATATGCGTAGAAATAATATGAACAGGCGTAATAGTTGTAGCAGTAGAATGTGACAGTTCCAGTGATCACAAAATCGTAGCTTTATCAAACGTTATTCGTATATGATAACGAGGAACTATTTAGGTCAATTTCGAGCAATAACATCCCTTGTTTTTTGTTAGCTCGCGCGTGCCCAGCCTCAGAAGTTGAAGTTCGTAAATTACAAAAGTAAGGAAGAATGCGTGACCGGCAAATTCTTTTTATGTTTGAGAAGAGTTGACCTTGCGAAATAAATTCCAATCGCTACCAAGAGAGGAAGCACCACTCACGCGACCGGAATATTCTCTTGTGCACTTCAGAGTATGTCGGGCGGCGGAAACAACTAAAAGAGCCGGAGGGAAGTTGAGACAGTTTTGAAGCTACATGTCCAGAAGAAGAATTCGAACTAGGATAATTTTGAACGCGCTTAGGGCGCCGCTTTCTAGTGTCCAATTTCGATCCTTTGTATTGTCAATTTCATTATTTAGACGTACGTATTTTGCATTCGCATCCAGTTTATGTTTCTGTATATTTGTGCATCACAATTGGGTTTACAATTTTTGTTGCTTACTAATATGCGCCTACCTCCATATTCTGCGTCAATTTGGCCTAAACAGCGCGCTGAATATTTAGTTTTATATCACCCTTGGGAGAAACGCTTGCGAATATATGCTTATGGTTTTCACCGACCCAAGGTTTGGAAGAATTTGTGTAACACGCGGCTCGTAAAATGCCGCTCTTGTTTTTAGATGAGGTTTGTGAAAGCGATTGCGAAATTCGATTCGACCTGAGAGTCCTTTGAAGGTGCTTTTCACTTTGTTGTTTCCCACTTGCATGTTCATCGAACATATCCTCGACTACTAGAGCAGCTGATCCCATGATTTCCCTCTATATTAGGTTCAGAACCATTGAACCTTCTATCTTTCTTGCACGTGAACTGTTAGTGCTATAAGCAGCTTTAGTCGGAAGGGACAATAAAACTCTCCATCCAAATTAGCCGCCATAACCTACTGTATAGGAATAATGGAAACAATATTGAAATAACTACTGAATGCTCTACCAATAACTAATCAGTGTATACATTTGTTCCTTTCTTCGTTCCTGCGTGGTAACTATTCAAACAAGATTTGGAGAGTACGTTGAGAAAAAGGACTGCGACAGGCAGCAAACCAGCGCGTAAAAAAAAAACAATGTTTTGCTGGCAACTATTTTGAGAGCAATTTAGGAATTACGAAGTGCATCGAGAATAGGTAATTTACAAAAAATGAAGCATGCAAAGCCTCCCTTAATGATATGAATAGCAAGAAAAAGTTCGAAATGAAACTATAGTTTAATTACCCATGCTTGGCGTAATTAGAAACGGACATAAAATATGGGCATGGATACAAATTATATACAAGTTCCAGGGAGAGGGTTGTTGGTAGCATTGATCACATTTAGCAGGCACAGGGTCCTTGTCGGCTTTGTTCTCATCAAACTAAGCTGTCGAAGGAGTCGTGTTTTTACACAAGCACAACAATGTCGTCTTCATCAGAGTCAATGTAGGAGTCATCAGGACACGAGGCAGACATGATTTCCTCCGCTTTCTTTATCACCATGTTCACGAAAAAGCGCCAGCGCAGGCACACGCTTTGTCGACGGGAACGCATCAAGTCCATTTTGCTGCGGGAAACAGCCAGGATTCGGCAGGCGTCGATGTATGTCGCTTCACAATATGCGGTAGTCGGCTGAGAGACGCGCGCAGATGGAACTGAACTATTGTTGCCACCAGCAAAAGGCGATGTTGACTCCATGGCTCGGCAAAAGTTGAGCAGGGACTCGCGAGGCCGCACGACTGAAGCTTGGCTCCAACAAGCCAAGAATGGCTTGTTTCATGAGGCACTACACATTTCATGTGTCGAAGATGGAGAGGGTAGATAAAACTGGACTGGTTTAGGGAAAGCAGAGTCTTTACCCTTTCCTTATCTAGTCGTGTGGAATCCCGGCTGTTCACTCCCGTTATCTTATCTCTACAGAGAGAAAAACATATTCCGAACCAGCTGGTGGTGACCCACTTTTGCTGTCCTGCGAATTACAGAGTGACATGGGCTGGAGAGGCCCCTAAGCAGGGCAGGTCATATTTAAAAGCATGTTCAGCACAGGGGAAGATGAAGAATGACGACACCACACGCAAAGCTCTTAACGTAATACCGACGGCCATGTTTTAACAGAATAACGCGGCTCAAACTACCAAACTGGCACTAAGCACAGTTTCGAGTACCTGTCTATAACTTAAGCGTAAATGTATAAACTATGCGCATGAGCACAAGTTAATGCGCGTTAGTGTCGGCACTGGTACGGTTTTAGGCTGAAATCACATGCGGCAACTTAGAATTCCTAAACCCGAAGCAGAGCAAAGTCTGCGAGTTCAATTAGGCGCTTTTCGCGGCGCTGTGATTCCTTTGGTAGTGGTCGCTCACCGGCAAAACCTTTAGTTTTTTTACAATTTTATAGTTTATTGACGCGTGGACTTTTAAAGAAAATGGCAAAACGTTTTTTCTCCCGCCATGGGTGAGTAAAAGTTTATTTGGTGCGTTTCGGCTCGCCGCTTATTATGTGTGCTTGAGTTTTAAAAAAAGTAATAATTTGGCTTATAATACTCGGTAGCTGAATTGCAATATTTTAGCATTTTTAACGCACGTCATAAAAAACAAAAAATATCGATAGCCGATAGAATCTTTTCCTGCTTTATTTTTTGATGGAGTGGAAGCGTGGGCGAGTTTGTGTTTCATAGTTAACACAATATCCTGTTTAAAATTTTGTATTAGAGCATTGCGAAAATGGATTCCAAATAGCAAGTGTCCGTTATCCAGAAATATATAGTTATGCCCTATATAAACAATATGCCTTGAGGATTCGTCACAACCGTAACTCAAATCAACGTCTCCGTTTCCTATTTCATACTCTGGTTTTGCGATCAGCTACCATGACATCACTGTTTATGGTATAGTAACTATAATATGCGTAGAAATAATATGAACAGGCGTACTAGTTGTAGCAGTGGAATGTGACAGTTACAGTGATCACAAAATCTTAGCTTTATCAAACGTTATTCGTATATGATAACGAGGAACAATTTAGGTCAATTTCGAGCAATAACATCCCTTGTATTTTGTTAGCTCGCGCGTGCCCAGCCTCAGAAGTTGAAGTTCGTAAATTACAAAAGTAAGGAAGAATGCGTGACCGTCAAATTCTTTTTACGTTTGAGAAGAGTTGACCTTGCAAAATAAATTCCAATCGCTACCAAGAGAGGAAGCACCACGCACGCGGCCGGAATATTCTCTTGTGCACTTTAGAGTATGTCCGGCGGCGGAAACAATAAAAGAGCCGGAGGGAAGTTAAGACAGTTTCGAAGCTACATGTCCAGAAGAAGAATTCGAACTAGGATAATTTTGAACGGTCTTGGGGCGCCCCTTTCTAGTGTCCAATTTCGATCCTTTGCATTGTCAATTCCATTATTTAGACGTATGTAATTTTGTATTCGCATCCAGTTTATGTTTCTGTATATTTGTGCAGAACAATTGGGTTTACATTTATTGTTGCTTACTAATAGGCGCCTACCTCCATATTCTGCGTCAATTTGGCCTAACCAGCGCGCTGAATAATTTTTTTTTTTATATCACCGTTCAGAGAGAAACGCTTGCGAATACATGCTTATGGTTTTCACCGACCCAAGGTTTGCAAGAATTTGTGTAACACGCGGCTCGTAAAATGCCGCTTTTGTTTTTAGATGAGGTGTGTGAAAGCGATTGCTAAAGTCAATTCGACCTGAGAGTCCTTTGAAGGCGCTTTTCACTTTGTTGTTTCCCACTTGCATGTTCATCAAAAATATCCTCGGCTACTAGAGCAGCTGATCTCATGATTTCCCTCTATTTTAGGTTCAGCACCATTGAGCCCTTCTATTTTTCTTGCACATGAACTGTTAGTGCTATAAGCAGCTTTACTCGGAAGGGACAAGAAAACTCTCCGTCCAAATTAGCCTCCATAACCTACTGTATAGGAATAATGGAAACAATATTGAAATTACTACTGAATGCTCTACCAACAATAAATCAGTGTATACATTTTTTCCTTTCTTCGTTCCTGCGTGTTAACTATTCAAACAAGATTTGGAGGGTACGGTGAGAAAAAGGACTGCGACAGGCAGCAAACTTGCGCGTGAAAAAAAAACAATGCTTTTCTGTCAACTATTTTGAGAGCAATTTAGGAAATACGAAGTGCATCGAGAATAGGCAATTTACAAAAAACGAAGCATGCAAAGCCTCCCTTAATAATATGAATAGCAAGAAAGAGTTCGAAATGAAGCTATAGTTTATTTACCCAAGCTTGGCTTAATTAGAAACGGACATAAAATATGGCCATGGATACAAATTATATACAAGTTCCAGGGAGAGGGTTGTTGGCAGCATTGATCACATTTAGCAGGCACAGGGTCCTTGTCGGCTTTGTTCTCATCAAACGAAGCTGTCGAAGGAGTCGCGTTTTTACACGAGCACTACAATGTCATCTTCATCAGAGTCACTGTAGGAGTCATCAGGACACAAGGCAGACATGTTTTCCTCCGCTTTCTTTATCACCATGTTCACGAAAAAGCGCCAGCGCAGGCACACGCTTTGTCGACGGGAACGCATCAAGAACATTTTGCTGCGGGAAACAGCCAGGATTCGGCAGGCGTCGATGTAAGTCGCTTCACAAAATGTGGTAGTCGGCTGAGAGACGCGCGCAGATGGAAATGAACCATTGTTGCCACCAGCAAAAGACGATGTTGACTCCATGACGCGGCAAAAGTTGAGCAGAGACTCGCGAGGCCGCACGACTGAAGCTGGGCTGCAACAAGCCAAGAATGGGTTGTTTCATGAAGCACTACACATTTCATGTGTCCAAGATGGAGAGGGTAGATAAAACTGGACTGGTTTAGGGAAAGCAGAGTCTTTACCCTTTCTTTCTCTAGTCATGTGGAAGCCCGGCTGTTCACTCCCGTTATCTTATCTCTACAGAGAGAAAAACATATTCAGAACCAGCTGGTGGTGACCCACTTTTGCTCTCCTGCGAATTACAGAGTGACATGGGCTGGAGAGGCCCCTAAGTAGGGCAGGTCATATTTAAAAGCATGTTCAGCACAGGGGAAGATGAAGAATGACGACACCACACGCAAAGCTCTTAACGTAATACCGACGTTCATGTTTTAACAGAATAACGCGGCTCAAACTATCAAACTGGCACTAAGCACAGTTTCGAATACCTGTCTATAACTTAAGCGTAAATGTATAAACTATGCGCATGAGCACAAGGTAATGCGCGTTAGTGTCGGCACTGGTACGGTTTGAGGCTGAAATCACATACGGAAACTTAGAATTCCAAAACCCGAAGCAGAGCAAAGTCTGCGAGTTCAATTAGGCGCTTTTCGCGTCGCTGTGATTCCTTTGGTAGTGCTCGCTCACCGGCAAAACCTTTAGTTTTTTTACAATTTTATAGTTTATTGACGCGTGGACTTTTAAAGAAAATGGCAAAACGTTTTTTCTCCCGCCATGCGTGAGTAAAAGCTTATTTGGTACGTTTCGGCACGCCGCTTATTATGTGTGCTTGAGTTTTAAAAAAGTAATAATTTGGCTTATAATACTCGGTAGCTGAATTGCAATATTTTAGCATTTTTAACGCACGTCATAAAAAACAAAAAAATATCGATAGCCGATAGCAACTTTTCCTGCTTTATTTTTTGATGAAGTGGAAGCGTGGCCGAGTTAGTGTTACATAGTCAACGCAATATCCTGTTTAAAATTTTGTATAAGAGCATTGCGAAAATATATTCCAAATAGCAAGTGTGCATTATCCAGAAATATATAGTTATGCCCTATATAAACATTATGCCTTGAGGATTCGTCACAACCGTAACTCAAATCAACGTCTCTGTTTCCTATTTCATACTCTGGTTTTGCGATCTGCTACCATGACTTCAATGTTTATGGTATAGTAACTATAACATACGTAGAAATAATATGAACAGGCATAATAGTTGTAGCAGTGGAATGTGACAGTTCCAGTTATCACAAAATCTTAGCTTTATCAAACGTTATTCGTATATGATAACGAGGAACAATTTAGGTCAATTTCGAGCAATAACATCCCTTGTTTTTTGTTAGCTCGCGCGTGCCCAGCCTCAGAAGTTGAAGTTCGTAAATTTCAAATGTAAGGATGAATGCGTGACCGTCAAATTCTTTTTACGTTTGAGAAGAGTTGACCTTGCAAAATAAATTCCAATCGCTACCAAGAGAGGAAGCACCACGCACGTGACCGGAATATTCTCTTGTGCACTTCAGAGTATGTCCGGCGGCGGAAACAATAAAAGAGCCGGAGGGAAGTTAAGACAGTTTCGAAGCTACATGTCCAAAAGAAGAATTCGAACTAGGATAATTTTGAACGCTCTTAGGGCGCCCCTTTCTAGTGTCCAATTTCGATTCTTTGCATTGTCAATTCCATTATTTAGACGTATGTAATTTTGCATTCGCATCCAGTTTATGTTTCTGTATATTTGTGCAGAACAATTGGGTTTACATTTATTGTTGCTTACTAATAGGCGCCTACCTCCATATTCTGCGTCAATTTGGCCTAACCAGCGCGCTGAGTAATTTTTTTTTTATATCACCCTTGGGAGAAACGCTTGCGAATACATGCTTATGGTTTTCACCGACCCAAGGTTTGCAAGAATTTGTGTAACACGCGGCTCGTAAAATGCCGCTTTTGTTTTTAGATGAGGTGTGTGAAAGCGATTGCTAAAGTCGATTCGACCTGAGAGTCCTTTGAAGGCGCTTTTCACTTTGTTGTTTCCCACTTGCATGTTCATCGAAAATATCCTCGACTACTAGAGCAGCTGATCCCTGATTTCCCTCTATTTTAGGTTCAGAACCATTGAACCCTTCTATTTTTCTTGCACGTGAACTGTTAGTGCTATAAGCAGCTTTACTCGGAAGGGACAAGAAAACTCTCCATCCAAATTAGCCTCCATAACCTACTGTATAGGAATAATGGAAACAATATTGAAATTACTATTGAATGCTCTACCAACAATAAATTACTGTATACATTTGTTCCTTTCTTCGTTCCTGCGTGGTAACTATTCAAACAAGATTTGGAGGGTACGGTGAGAAAAAGGACTGCGACAGGCAGCAAACGAGCGCGTGAAAAAAAAAACAATGTTTTTCTGGCAACTATTTTGAGAGTAATTTAGGAAATACGAAGTGCATCGAGAATAGGCAATTTACAAAAAATGAAGCATGCAAAGCCTCCCTTAATAATATGAATAGCAAGAAAAAGTTCGAAATGAAACTATAGTTTATTTACCCAAGCTTGGCTTAATTAGAAACGGACATAAAATATGGGCATGGATACAAATTATGTACAAGTTCCAGGGAGAGGGTTGTTGGCGGCATTGATCACATTTAGCAGGCACAGGGTCCTTGTCGGCTTTGTTCTCATCAAGCGAAGCTGTCGAAGGAGTCGCGTTTTTACACAAGCACAACAATGTCGTCTTCATCAGAGTCACTGTAGGAGTCATCAGGACACGAGGCAGACATGATTTCCTCCGCTTTCTTTATCACCATGTTCACGAAAAAGCGCCAGCGCAGGCACACGCTTTGTCGACGGGAACGCATCAAGTCCATTTTGCTGCGGGAAACAGCCAGGATTCGGCAGGCGTCGATGTAAGTCGCTTCACAATATGCGGTAGTCGGCTGAGAGACGCGCGCAGATGGAACTGAACTATTGTTGCCACCAGCAAAAGGCGATGTTGACTCCATGGCTCGGCAAAAGTTGAGCAGGGACTCGCGAGGCCGCACAACTGAATCTTGGCTGCAACAAGCCAAGAATAGCTTGTTTCATGAAGCACTACACATTTCATGTGTCGAAGATGGAGAGGGTAGATAAAACTGGACTGGTTTAGGGAAAGCAGAGTCTTTACCCTTTCCTTCTCTAGTCGTGTGGAAGCCCGGCTGTTCACTCCCGTTATCTTATCTCTACAGAGAGATAATCATATTCAGAACAAGATGGTGGTGACCCACTTTTGCTCTCCTGCGAATTACAAACTGACATGGGCTGGAGAGGTCCCTAAGTAGGACAGGTCATGGTTAAAAGCATGTTCAGCACAGGGGAAGAAGAAAAATGACGACACCTCACGCAAAGCTCTTAATGTAATACCGACGGCCATGTTTTACCAGAATAACGCGGCTCAAACTGGCACTAAGCAAAGTTTCGAATACCCGTCTCTAACCTAAGCGTAAATGTATAAACGGTGCGCATGAGCACTAGGCAATGCGCGTTAGTGTCGACACTGGTACGGTTTGAGGCTGAAATCACATGCGGCAACTTAGAATTCCAAAACCCGAAGCAGAGCAAAGTCTGCGAGTTTAATTAGGCGCTTTTCGCGGCGCTGTGATTCCTTTGGTAGTGCTGGCTCACCGGCAAAACCTTTAGTTTTTTTACAATTTTATAGTTTATTGACGCGTGGACTTTTTAAGAAAATGGCAAAACGTTTTTTCTCCCGCCATGCGTGAGTAAAAGTTTATTTGGTGCGTTTCGGCACGCCGCTTATTATGTGTGCTTGTGTTTTAAAAAACTAATAATTTGGCTTGTAATACACGGTAGCTGAATTGCAATATTTTAGCATTTTTAACGCACGTCATAAAAAACAAAAAAATATCGATAGCCGATAGCATCTTTTCCTGCTTTATTTTTGATGAAGTCTAAGCGTGGGCGAGTTAGTGTTACATAGTCAACGCAATATCCTGTTTAAAATTTTTGTATAAGAGCATTGCGAAAATGGATTCCAAATAGCAGGTGTGCGTTATCCAGAAATATATAGTTATGCCCTATATAAACATTATGCCTTGAGGATTCGTCACAACCGTAACTCAAATCAACGTCTCTGTTTCCTATTTCATACTCTGGTTTTGCGATCTGCAACCATGACATCAATGTTTCTGGTATAGTAACTATAATATGCGTAGAAATAATATGAGCAGGCGTAATAGTTGTAGCAGTGGAAAGTGACAATTCCATTGATCACAAAGTCTTAGCTTTATCAAACGTTATTCGTATATGATAACGAGGAACAAATGAAGTCAATTTCGAGCAATAACACCCCTTGTTTTTTTTTGTTAGCTCGCGCGTGCCCAGCCTCGAAGTTGAAGTTCGTAAATTACAAAAGTAAGGAAAAATGCGTGACCGTCAAATTCTTTTTACGTTTGAGAGGAGTTGACCTTGCAAAATAAATTCCAAATCGCTACCAAGAGAGGAAGCACCACGCACGCGACCGGAATATTCTCTTGTGCACTTCAGAGTATATCCGGCGGCGGAAACAACTAAAAGAGCAGGAAGGAAGTTGAGACAGTTTTGAACCTACATGTCCAGAAGAAGAATTCAAACTAGGATAATTTTGAACGCGCTTAGGGCGCCCCTTTCTTGTGTCCAATTTCGATCCTTTGCATTGTCAATTTCATTATTTGGACGTACGTATTTTGCATTCGCATCCAGTTTACGTTTCTGTATAATTGTGCAGAACAATTGGGTTTACAATTTTTGTTGCTTACTAATAGGCATCTACCTCCATATTGTGCGTCGATTTGGCCTAAACAGCGCGCTGAATATTTTTTTTTATATCACCCTTGGGAGAAACGCTTGCGAATACATGCTTATGGTTTTCACGGACCCAAGGTTTGCGAAAATTTGTATAACACGCGGTTCGTAAAATGCCGCTTTTGTTTTTAGATGAGGTGTGTGAATGCGATTGCGAAAGTCGATTCGGCCGGAGAGTCCTTTGAAGGTGCTTTTCACTTTGTTGTTTCCCACTTGCATGTTCATTGAAAATATCCTCGACTACTAGAGCAGCTCATCTCATGTTTTCCCTCTATATTAGGTTCAGCACCATTGAACCCTTCTATTCTTCTTGCACGTGAACTGTTAGTGCTATAAGCAGCTTTAGTCGAAAGGGACAAGAAAACTCTCCGTCCAAATTAGCCGCCATAATCTACTGTATAGGAATAATGGAAACAATATTGAAATTACTACTGAATGCTCAACCAACAATAAATCAGTGTATACATTTGTTCCTTTCTTCGTTCCTGCGTGTTAACTATTCAAACAAGATTTGGAGGGTACGGTGAGAAAAAGGACTGCGACAGCAGCAAACGAGCGCGTGAAATTAAAACGTTTTTCTGGCAACTATTTTGAGAGCAATTAAGGAAATACGAAGTGCATCGAGAATAGGCATTTTACAAAAAATGAAGCATGCAAAGCCTCCCTTAATAATATGAATAGCAAGAAAAAGTTCGAAATGAAACTATAGTTTATTTACCCAAGCTTGGCTTAATTAGAAATGGACATAAAATATGGGCATGGATACAAATTATATACAAGCTCCTGGGAGAGGGTTGTTGGCAGCATTGATCACATTTAGCAGGCACAGGGTTCTTGTCGGCTTTGTTCTTATCAAACGAAGCTGTCGAAGGAGTCGCGTTTTTACACAAGCACAACAATGTTGTCTTCATCAGAGTCACTGTAGTAGTCATCAGGACACGAGGCAGACATGATTTCCTCGGCTTTCTTTATCACCATGTTCACAAAAAAGCGCCAGCGCAGGCACACGCTTTGTCGACGGGAACGCATCAAGTCCATTTTGCTGCGGGAAACAGCCAGGATTCGGCAGGCGTCGATGTAAGTCGCTTCACAATATGCGGCAGTCGGCTGAGAGATGCGCGCAGATGGAACTGAACTATTGTGTCCACCAGCAAAAGGCGATGTTGACTCCATGGCTCGGCCAAAGTTGAGTAGGGACTCGCGAGGCCGCACGACTGAAGCTTGGCTACAAGCCAAGAATGGCTTGTTTCATGAAGCACTACACATTTCATGTGTCGAAGATGGAGAGGGTAGATAAAACTGGACTGGTTTAGGGAAAGCAGTCTTTACCCTTTCCGCCTCTAGACTTGTGGAATCCCGGCTGTTCAGTCCCGTTATCTTATCTCTACAGAAAGAAAAACATATTCAGAACCAGCTGGTGGTCACTCAATTTTGCTCTCCTGGGAATTACAGAGTGACATGGGCTGGAGAGGCCCCTAAGCCGGACAGGTCATGGTTAAAAGCATGTTCAGCACAGGGGAAGAAGAAGAATGACGACACCACACGCAAAACTCTTAACGTAATACCGACGGCCATGTTTTACCAGAATAACGCGGCTCAAACTACCAAACTGGCACTAAGCACCGTTTCGAATACCTGTCTATAACTTAAGCGTAAATGTATAAACTATGCGCATGAGCACAAGGCAATGCGCGTTATTGTCGGCACTGGTACGGTTTGAGGCTGATATCACATGCGGCAACTTGGAATTCCAAAACCCGAAGCAGAGCAAAGTCTGCGAGTTAAATTAGGCGCTTTTCGCGGCGCTGTGATTCCTTTGGCAGTGCTGGCTCACCGGCAAAACCTTTAGTTTCTTTACAATTTTATAGTTTATTGACGCGTGGATTTTTAAAGAAAATGACAAAACGATTTTTCTCCCGCCATGCGTGTGTAAAAGCTTATTTGGTGCGTTTCGGCACGCCGCTTATTGTGTGAGCTTGTGTTTTAAAAAAGTAATAATTTGGCTTATAATACTCTGTAGCTGAATTGCAATATTTTAGCATTTTTAACGCTCGTCATAAAAAACAAAAACTATCGATAGCCGATAGCATCTTTTCCTGCTTTATTTTTTGATGGAGTGGAAGCGTGGGCGAGTTAGTGTTACATAGTCAACGCAATATCCTGTTTAAAATTTTGTATAAGAGCAAGCGAAAATGGATTCCAAATAGTAAGTGTGCGTTATCCAGAAATATATACTTATGCCCTATGTAAACATTATGCCTTGAGGATTCGTCACAATCGTAACTCAAATCAACGTCTCTGTTTCCTATTTCATAATCTGGTTTTGCGATCTGCAACCATGACATCACTGTTTATGGTATAGTAACTATAATATGCGTAGAAATAATACGAGCAGGCGTAATAGTTGTAGTAGTGTAAAGTGACAGTTCCAATGATCACAAAATCGTAGCTTTATCAAACGTTATTCGGATATGATAACGAGGAACTATTTAGGTCAATTTCGAGCAATAACATCCCTTGTTTTTTGTTGGCTCGCGCGTGCCCAGCCTCAGAGGTTGAAGTTCGTAAATTACAAAAGTAAGGAAGAATGCGTGACCGGCAAATTCTTTTTATGTTTGAGAAGAGTTGACCTTGCGAAATAAATTCCAATCGCTACCAAGAGAGGAAGCACCACGCACGAGACCGGAATATTCTCTTGTGCACTTCAGAGTATATCCGGCGGCGGAAACAACAAAAAGACCCGGAGGGAAGTTGAGACAGTTTTGAAGCTACATGTCCAGAAGAAGAATTCAAACTAGGATAATTTTGAACGCGCTTAGGGCGCCCCTTTCTAGTGTCCAATTTCGACCCTTTGCATTGTCAATTTCATTATTTGGACGTACGTATTTTGCATTCGCATCCAGTTTACGTTTCTGTATAATTGTGCAGAACAATTGGGTTTACAATATTTGTTGCTTACTAATAGGCATCTACCTCCATATTCTGCGTCAATTTGGCCTAAACAGCGCGCTGAATATTTTTTTTTATATCACCCTTGGGAGAAACGCTTGCGAATACATGCTTCTGGTTTTCACGGACCCAAGGTTTGCAAGAATTTGTGTAACACGCGGCTCGTAAAATGCCGCTTTTGTTTTTAGATGAGGTGTGTGAATGCGATTGCGAAAGTCGATTCGGCCGGAGAGTCCTTTGAAGGTGCTTTTCACTTTGTTGTTTCCCACTTGCATGTTCATCGAAAATATCCTCGACTAGTAGAGCAGCTGATCTCATGATTTCCCTCTATATTAGGTTCAGCACCATTGAACCCTTCTATCTTTCTTGCACGTGAACTGTTAGTGCTATAAGCAGCTTTAGTCGGAAGGGACAAGAAAACTCTCCATCCAAATTAGCCGCCATAATCTACTGTATAGGAATAATGGAAACAATATTGAAATTACTATTGAATGCTCAACCAACAATAAATCAGTATATACATTTGTTCCTTTCTTCGTTCCTGCGTGTTAACTATTCAAACAAGATTTGGAGGGTACGGTGAGAAAAAGGACTGCGACAGGCAGCAAACGAGCGCGTGAAAAAAAAAACAATGTTTTTGCTGGCAAATATTTTGAGAGCAATTAAGGAAATACGAAGTGCATCGAGAATAGGTAATTTACAAAAAATGAAGCATGCAAAGCCTCCCTTAATGATATGACTAGCAAGAAAAAGTTCGAAATGAAACTATAGTTTAATTACCCATGCTTGGCGTAATTAGAAACGGACATAAAATATGGGCATGGATACAAATTATATACAAGTTCCAGGGAGAGGGTTGTTGGCAGCATTGATCACATTTAGCAGGCACAGGGTCCTTGTCGGCTTTGTTCTCATCAAACGAAGCTGTCGAAGGAGTCGCGTTTTTACACAAACACAACAATGTCGTCTTCATCAGAGTCACTGTAGGAGTCATCAGGACACGAGGCAGACATGATTTCCTCCGCTTTCTTTATCACCATGTTCACGAAAAAGCGCCAGCGCAGGCACACGCTTTGTCGACGGGAAAGCATCAAGTCCATTTTGCTGCGTGAAACAGCCAGGATTCGGCAAGCGTCGATGTAAGTCGCTTCACAATATGCGGTAGTCGGCTGAGAGATGCGCGCAGATGGAACTGAACTATTGTTTCCACCAGCAAAAGGCGATGTTGACTCCATGGCTCGGCCAAAGTTGAGTAGGGACTCGCGAGGCCGCACGACTGAAGCTTGGCTTCAAGCCAAGAATGGCTTTTTTCATGAAGCACTACACATTTCATGTGTCGAAGATGGAGAGGGTAGATAAAACTGGACTGGTTTAGGGAAAGCAGTCTTTACCCTTTCCTCCTCTAGACTTGTGGAAGCCCGGCTGTTCACTCCCGTTATCTTATCTCTACAGAAAGAAAAACATATTCAGAACCAGCTGGTGGTGACTCAATTTTGCTCTCCTGCGAATTACAGAGTGACATGGGCTGGAGAGGCCCCTAAGCAGGACAGGTCATGGTTAAAAGCATGTTCAGCACAGGGGAAGAAGAAGAATGACGACACCACACGCAAAACTCTTAACGTAATACCGACGGCCATGTTTTAACAGAATAACGCGGCTCAAACTACCAAACTGGCACTAAGGACAGTTTGGAATACCTGTCTATAACTTAAGCGTAAATGTATAAACTATGCGCATGAGCACAAGGCAATGCGCGTTATTGTCGGCACTGGTACGGTTTGAGGCTGAAATCACATGCGGCAACATAGAATTCCAAAACCCGAAGCAGAGCAAAGTCTGCGAGTTAAATTAGGCGCTTTTCGCGGCGCTGTGATTCCCTTGGCAGTGCTGGCCTACCGGCAAAACCTTTAGTTTCTTTACAATTTTATAGTTTATTGACGCGTGGATTTTTAAAGAAAATGACAAAACGATTTTTCTCCCGCCATGCGTGAGTAAAAGCTTATTTGGTGCGTTTCGGCACGCCGCTTATTATTTGTGCTTGTGTTTTAAAAAAGTAATAATTTGGCTTATAATACTCGGTAGCTGAATTGCAATATTTTAGCATTTTTAACGCACGTAATAAAAAAACAAAAAATATCGATAGCCGTTAGAATCTTTTCCTGCTTTATTTTTTGATGGAGTGGAAGCGTTGGTGAGTTAGTGTTACATAGTCAACGCAATATCCTGTTTAAAATTTTGTATAAGAGCATTGCGAAAATGGATTCGAAATAGTAAGTGTGCGTTATCCAGATATATATAGTTATGCCCTATATAAACATTATGCCTTGAGGATTCGTCACAACCGTAACTCAAATCAACGTCTCTGTTTCCTATTTCATAATCTGGTTTTGCGATCTGCAACCATGACATCACTGTTTATGGTATAGTAACTATAATATGCGGAGAAAAAATATGAGCAGGCGTAATAGTTGTAGTAGTGTAAAGTGACAGTTCCAGTGATCACAAAATCTTAGCTTTATCAAATGTTATTCGTATATGATAACGAGGAACAAATGAAGCCAATTTCGAGCAATAACACCCCTTGTTTTTTTGTTGGCTCGCGAGTGCCCAGCCTCAGAAGTTGAAGTTCGTAAATTACAAAAGTAAGGAAGAATGCGTGACCGGCAAATTCTTTTTACGTTTGAGAAGAGTTGACCTTGCAAAATAAATTCCAATCGCTACCAAGAGAGGAAGCACCACGCACGCGACCGGAATATTCTCTTGTGCACTTCAGAGTATGTCCGGCGGCGGAAACAACTAAAAGAGCCGGAGGGAAGTTGAGACAGTTTTGAAGCTACATGTCCAGAAGAAGAATTTGAACTAGGATAATTTTGAACGCGCTTAGGGCGCCCCTTTCTAGTGTCCAATTTCGATCCTTTGTATTGTCAATTTCATTATTTGGACGTACGTATTTTGCATTCGCATCCAGTTTATGTTTCTGTATATTTTCAGAACAATTGGGTTTACAATTTTTGTTGCTTACTAATAGGCGTCAACCTCCATATACTGCGTCAATTTGGCCTAAACAGCACGCTGAATATTTTGTTTTATATCACCCTTGGGAGAAACGCTTGCGAATATATGCTTATGGTTTTCACCGACCCAAGGTTTGCAAGAATTTGTGTAACACGCGGCTCGTAAAATGCCGCTTTTGTTTTTAGATGAGGTTTGTGAAAGCGATTGCGAAAGTCGATTCAACCTGAGAGTCCTTTTGAAGGTGCTTTTCACTTTGTTGTTTCCCACTTGCATGTTCATCGAAAATATCCTCGACAACTAGAGCAGCTGATCTCATGATTTCCCTCTATATTATGTTCAGCACCATTGAACCCTTCTATTTTTGAACTGTTAGTGCTATAAGCAGCTTTACTCGGAAGGGACAAGAAAACTCTCCATCCAAATTAGCCTCCATAACCTACTGTATAGGATCAATGGAAACAATATTGAAATTACTACTGAATGCTCTACCAATAACTAATCAGTGTATACATTTGTTCCTTTCTTCGTTCCTGCGTGGTAACTATTCAAACAAGATTTGGAGGGTACGGTGAGAAAAAGGACTGCGACTGGCAGCAAACGAGCGCGTGAAAAAAAAAACATTGTTTTTCTGGCAACTATTTTGAGAGCAACTAAGGAAATACGAAGTGCATCGCGAATAGGCAATTTACAAAAAATGAAGCATGTAAAGCCTCCCTTAATAACATGAATAGCAAGAAAGAGTTCGAAATGAAACTATAGTTTATTTACCCAAGCTTGGCCTAATTAGAAACGGACATAAAATATGGGCATGGATACAAATTATATACAAGTTCCAGGGAGAGGGTTGTTGGCAGCATTGATCACATTTAGCAGGCACAGGGTCCTTGTCGGCTTTGTTCTCATCGAACGAAGCTGTCGAAGGAGTCGCGTTGTTACACAAACACAACAATGTCGTCTTCATCAGAGTCACTCTAGGAGTCATCAGAACACGAGGCAGACGTGATTTCTTCCGCTTTCTTTATCACCGAGTTCACGAAAAAGCGCCAGCGCAGGCACACGCTTTGTCGACGGGAACGCATCAAGTCCATTTTGCTACGGGAAACAGCCAGGATTCGGCAGGCGTCGATGTAAGTCGCTTCACAATATGCTGTAGTCGGCTGAGAGACGCGCGCAGATGGAACTGAACCATTGTTGCCACCAGCAAAAAGCGCTGTTGACTCCATGACTCGGCAAAAGTTGAGCAGGGACTCGCGAGGCCGCACGAGTGAAGCTTGGCTGCAACAAGCCAAGAATGGCTTGTTTCATGAAGCACTACACATTTCATGTGTCCAAGATGGAGAGGGTAGATAAAACTGGACTGGTTTCGGGAAAGCAGAGTCTTTATGCTTTCCTCCTCTAGACATGTGGAAGCCCGGCTGTTCCCTCCCGTTATCTTATCTCTACAGAGAGAAAAACATATTCCGAACCAGCTGGTGGTGACCCACTTTTGCTGTCCTGCGAATTACAGAGTGACATGGGCTGGAGAGGCCCCTAAGCAGGGCAGGTCATATTTAAAAGCATGTTCAGCACAGGGGAAGATGAAGAATGACGACACCACACGCAAAGCTCTTAACGTAATACCGACGGCCATGTTTTAACAGAATAACGCGGCTCAAACTACCAAACTGGCACTAAGCACAGTTTCGAATACCTGTCTATAACTTAAGCGTAAATGTATAAACTATGCGCATGAGCACAAGTTAATGCGCGTTAGTGTCGGCACTGGTACGGTTTGAGGCTGAAATCACATGCGGCAACTTATAATTCCTAAACCCGAAGCAGAGCAAAGTCTGCGAGTTCAATTAGGCGCTTTTCGCGGCGCTGTGATTCCTTTGGTAGTGGTCGCTCACCGGCAAAACCTTTAGTTTTTTTACAATTTTATAGTTTATTGACGCGTGGACTTTTAAAGAAAATGGCAAAACGTTTTTTCTCCCGCCATGGGTGAGTAAAAGTTTATTTGGTGCGTTTCGGCACGCCGCTTATTATGTGTGCTTGAGTTTTAAAAAAAGTAATAATTTGGCTTATAATACTCGGTAGCTGAATTGCAATATTTTAGAATTTTAACGCACGTCATAAAAAACAAAAAATATCGATAGCCGATAGAATCTTTTCCTGCTTTATTTTTTGATGGAGTGGAAGCGTGGGCGAGTTTGTGTTACATAGTTAACACAATATCCTGTTTAAAATTTTGTATTAGAGCATTGCGAAAATGGATTCCAAATAGCAAGTGTGCGTTATCCAGAAATATATAGTTATGCCGTATATAAACATTATGCCTTGAGGATTCGTCACAACCGTAAATCAAATCTACGCCTCTTTGTTTCCTATTTCATACTCTGGTTTTACGATCTGCAACCATGACATCACTGTTTATGGTATAGTAACTATAATATGCGTAGAAATAATATGAACAGGCGTACTAGTTGTAGCAGTGTAAAGTGACAGTTCCAGTGATCACAAAATCTTAGCTTTATCAAACGTTATTCGTATATGATAACAAGGAACAAATGAAGTCAATTTTGAGCAATAACATCCCTTGTTTTTTTGTTAGCGCGCGTGCCCAGCCTCAGAAGTTGAAGTTCGTAAATTACAAAAGTAAGGAAAAATGCGTGACCGTCAAATTCTTTTTACGTTTGAGAAGAGTTGACCTTGCAAAATAAATTCCAATCGCTACCAAGAAAGGAAGCACCACGCACGCGACCGGAATATTCTCTTGTGCACTTCAGAGTATATCCGGCGGCGGAAACAACTAAAAGAGCCGGAGGGAAGTTGAGACAGTTTTGAACCTACATGTCCAGAAGAAGAATTCGAAATAGGATGATTTTGAACGCTCTTAGGGCGCCCCTTTCTAGTGTCCAATTTCGATTCTTTGCATTGTCAATTCCATTATTTAGACGTATGTAATTTTGCATTCGCATCCAGTTTATGTTTCTGTATATTTGTGCAGAATAATTGGGTTTACATTTATTGTTGCTTACTAATAGGCGCCTACCTCCATATTCTGCGTCAATTTGGCCTAACCAGCGCGCTGAATAATTTTTTTTATATCACCGTTGGGAGAGAAACGCTTGCGAATACATGCTTATGGTTTTCACCGACCCAAGGTTTGCAAGAATTTGTGTAACACGCGGCTCGTAAAATGCCGCTTTTGTTTTTAGATGAGGTGTGTGAAAGCGATTGCTAAAGCCGATTCGACCTGAGAGTCCTTTGAAGGCGCTTTTCACTTTGTTGTTTCCCACTTGCATGTTCATCAAAAATATCCTCGACTACTAGAGCAGCTGATCTCATGATTTCCCTCTATTTTAGGTTCAGCACCATTGAGCCCTTCTATTTTTCTTGCACGTGAACTGTTAGTGCTATAAGCAGCTTTACTCGGAAGGGACAAGAAAACTCTCCGTCCAAATTAGCCTCCATAACCTACTGTATAGGAATAATGGAAACAATATTGAAATTACTACTGAATGCTCTACCAACAATAAATCAGTGTATACATTTTTTTCCTTTCTTCGTTCCTGCGTGTTAACTATTCAAACAAGATTTGGAGGGTACGGTGAGAAAAAGGACTGCGACAGGCAGCAAACTTGCGCGTGAAAAAAAACAATGCTTTTCTGTCAACTATTTTGAGAGCAATTTAGGAAATACGAAGTGCATCGAGAATAGGCAATTTACAAAAAATGAAGCATGCAAAGCCTCCCTTAATAATATGAATAGCAAGAAAGAGTTCGAAATGAAGCTATAGTTTATTTACCCAAGCTTGGCTTAATTAGAAACGGACATAAAATATGGCCATGGATACAAATTATATACAAGTTCCAGGGAGAGGGTTGTTGGCAGCATTGATCACATTTAGCAGGCACAGGGTCCTTGTCGGCTTTGTTCTCATCAAACGAAGCTGTCGAAGGAGTCGCGTTTTTACACGAGCACTACAATGTCATCTTCATCAGAGTCACTGTAGGAGTCATCAGGACACAAGGCAGACATGTTTTCCTCCGCTTTCTTTATCACCATGTTCACGAAAAAGCGCCAGCGCAGGCACACGCTTTGTCGACGGGAACGCATCAAGAACATTTTGCTGCGGGAAACAGCCAGGATTCGGCAGGCGTCGATGTAAGTCGCTTCACAATATGCGGTAGTCGGCTGAGAGACGCGCGCAGATGAAACTGAACCATTGTTGCCACCAGCAAAAGACGATGTTGACTCCATGACTCGGCAAAAGTTTAGCAGGGACTCGCGAGGCCGCACGACTGAAGCTGGGCTGCAACAAGCCAAGAATGGCTTGTTTCATGAAGCACTACACATTTCATGTGTCGAAGATGGAGAGGGTAGATAAAACTGGACTGGTTTAGGGAAAGCAGAGTCTTTACCCTTTCCTTCTCTAGTCATGTGGAAGCCCGGCTGTTCACTCCCGTTATCTTATCTCTACAGAGAGAAAATCATATTCAGAACCAGCTGGTGGTGACCCACTTTTGCTCTCCTGCGAATTACAGAGTGACATGGGCTGGAGAGGCCCCTAAGTAGGGCAGGTCATATTTAAAAGCATGTTCAGCACAGGGGAAGATGAAGAATGACGACACCACACGCAAAGCTCTTAACGTAATACCGACGTTCATGTTTTAACAGAATAACGCGGCTCAAACTATCAAACTGGCACTAAGCACAGTTTCGAATACCTGTCTATAACTTAAGCGTAAATGTATAAACTATGCGCATGAGCACAAGGTAATGCGCGTTAGTGTCGGCACTGGTACGGTTTGAGGCTGAAATCACATGCGGCAACTTAGAATTCCAAAACCCGAAGCAGAGCAAAGTCTGCGAGTTCAATTAGGCGCTTTTCGCGGCGCTGTGATTCCTTTGGTAGTGCTCGCTCACCGGCAAAACCTTTAGTTTTTTTACAATTTTATAGTTTATTGACGCGTGGACTTTTAAAGAAAATGGCAAAACGTTTTTTCTCCCGCCATGCGTGAGTAAAAGCTTATTTGGTGCGTTTCGGCACGCCGCTTATTATGTGTGCTTGAGTTTTAAAAAAGTAATAATTTGGCTTATAATACTCGGTAGCTGAATTGCAATATTTTAGCATTTTTAACGCACGTCATAAAAAACAAAAACATATCGATAGCCGATAGCAACTTTTCCTGCTTTATTTTTTGATGAAGTGGAAGCGTGGCCGAGTTAGTGTTACATAGTCAACGCAATATCCTGTTTAAAATTTTGTATAAGAGCATTGCGAAAATATATTCCAAATAGCAAGTGTGCGTTATCCATAAATATATAGTTATGCCCTATATAAACATTATGCCTTGAGGATTCGTCACTACCGTAACTCAAATCAACGTCTCTGTTTCCTATTTCATACTCTGGTTTTCCGATATGCAACCATGACATCACTATTTATGGTATAGTAACTATAATATGCGTAGAAATAATACGAGCAGGCGTAATAGTTGTAGTAGTGTAAAGTGACAGTTCCAGTGATCACAAAATCTTAGCTTTATCAAACGTTATTCGTATATGATAACAAGGAACAAATGAAGTCAATTTTGAGCAATAACATCCCTTGTTTTTTTGTTAGCGCGCGTGCCCAGCCTCAGAAGTTGAAGTTCGTAAATTACAAAAGTAAGGAAAAATGCGTGACCGTCAAATTCTTTTTACGTTTGAGAAGAGTTGACCTTGCAAAATAAATTCCAATCGCTACCAAGAAAGGAAGCACCACGCACGCGACCGGAATATTCTCTTGTGCACTTCAGAGTATATCCGGCGGCGGAAACAACTAAAAGAGCCGGAGGGAAGTTGAGACAGTTTTGAACCTACATGTCCAGAAGAAGAATTCGAAATAGGATAATTTTGAACGCTCTTAGGGCGCCCCTTTCTAGTGTCCAATTTCGATTCTTTGCATTGTCAATTCCATTATTTAGACGTATGTAATTTTGCATTCGCATCCAGTTTATGTTTCTGTATATTTGTGCAGAATAATTGGGTTTACATTTATTGTTGCTTACTAATAGGCGCCTACCTCCATATTCTGCGTCAATTTGGCCTAACCAGCGCGCTGAGTAATTTTTTTTTTATATCACCCTTGGGAGAAACGCTTGCGAATACATGCTTATGGTTTTCACCGACCCAAGGTTTGCAAGAATTTGTGTAACACGCGGCTCGTAAAATGCCGCTTTTGTTTTTAGATGAGGTGTGTGAAAGCGATTGCTAAAGTCGATTCGACCTGAGAGTCCTTTGAAGGCGCTTTTCACTTTGTTGTTTCCCACTTGCATGTTCATCGAAAATATCCTCGACTACTAGAGCAGCTGATCTCTGATTTCCCTCTATTTTAGGTTCAGAACCATTGAACCCTTCTATTTTTCTTGCACGTGAACTGTTAGTGCTATAAGCAGCTTTACTCGGAAGGGACAAGAAAACTCTCCATCCAAATTAGCCTCCATAACCTACTGTATAGGAATAATGGAAACAATATTGAAATTACTACTGAATGCTCTACCAACAATAAATTAGTGTATACATTTGTTCCTTTCTTCGTTCCTGCGTGGTAACTATTCAAACAAGATTTGGAGGGTACGTTGAGAAAAAGGACTGCGACAGGCAGCAAACGAGCGCGTGAAAAAAAAAACAATGTTTTTCTGGCAACTATTTTGAGAGTAATTTAGGAAATACGAAGTGCATCGAGAATAGGCAATTTACAAAAAATGAAGCATGCAAAGCCTCCCTTAATAATATAAATAGCAAGAAAAAGTTCGAAATGAAACTATAGTTTATTTACCCAAGCTTGGCTTAATTAGAAACGGACATAAAATATGGGCATGGATACAAATTATATACATGTTCCAGGGAGAGGGTTGTTGGCGGCATTGATCACATTTAGCAGGCACAGGGTCCTTGTCGGCTTTGTTCTCATCAAACGAAGCTGTCGAAGGAGTCGCGTTTTTACACAAGCACAACAATGTCGTCTTCATCAGAGTCACTGTAGGAGTCATCAGGACACGAGGCAGACATGATTTCCTCCGCTTTCTTTATCACCATGTTCACGAAAAAGCGCCAGCGCAGGCACACGCTTTGTCGACGGGAACGCATCAAGTCCATTTTGCTGCGGGAAACAGCCAGGATTCGGCAGGCGTCGATGTAAGTCGCTTCACAATATGCGGTAGTCGGCTGAGAGACGCGCGCAGATGGAACTGAACTATTGTTGCCACCAGCAAAAGGCGATGTTGACTCCATGGCTCGGCAAAAGTTGAGCAGGGACTCGCGAGGCCGCACAACTGAATCTTGGCTGCAACAAGCCAAGAATGGCTTGTTTCATGAAGCACTACACATTTCATGTGTCGAAGATGGAGAGGGTAGATAAAACTGGACTGGTTTAGGGAAAGCAGAGTCTTTACCCTTTCCTTCTCTAGTAGTGTGGAAGCCCGGCTGTTCACTCCCGTTATCTTATCTCTACAGAGAGAAAATCATATTCAGAACAAGATGGTGGTGACCCACATTTGCTCTCCTGCGAATTACAAACTGACATGGGCTGGAGAGGTCCCTAAGCAGGACAGGTCATGGTTAAAAGCATGTTCAGCACAGGGGAAGAAGAAAAATGACGACACCTCACGCAAAGCTCTTAATGTAATACCGACGGCCATGTTTTACCAGAATAACGCGGCTCAAACTGGCACTAAGCAAAGTTTCGAATACCCGTCTCTAAACTAAGCGTAAATGTATAAACGGTGCGCATGAGCACAAGGCAATGCGCGTTAGTGTCGGCTCTGGTACGGTTTGAGGCTGAAATCACATGCGGCAACTTAGAATTCCAAAACCCGAAGCAGAGCAAAGTCTGCGAGTTTAATTAGGCGCTTTTCGCGGCGCTGTGATTCCTTTGGTAGTGCTGGCTCACCGGCAAAACCTTTAGTTTTTTTTACAATTTTATATTTTATTGACGCGTGGACTTTTAAAGAAAATGACAAAACGCTTTTCTCCCGCCATGCGTGAGTAAAAGTTTATTTGGTGCGTTTCGGCACGCCGCTTATTATGTGTGCTTGTGTTTTAAAAAACTAATAATTTGGCTTATAATACACGGTAGCTGAATTGCAATATTTTAGCATTTTTAACGCACGTCATAAAAAACAAAAAATATCGATAGCCGATAGCATCTTTTCCTGCTTTATTTTTTGATGAAGTGGAAGCGTGGGCGAGTTAGTGTTACATAGTCAACGCAATATCCTGTTTAAAATTTTTGTATAAGAGCATTGCGAAAATGGATTCCAAATAGCAAGTGTGCGTTATCCAGAAATATATAGTTATGCCCTATATAAACATTATGCCTTGAGGATTCGTCACAACCGTAACTCAAATCAACGTCTCTGTTTCCTATTTCATACTCTGGTTTTGCGATCCGCAACCATGACATCAATGTTTATGGTATAGTAACTATAATATGCGTAGAAATAACACGAGCAGGCGTAATAGTTGTAGCAGTGGAAAGTGACAATTCCATTTATCACAAAGTCTTAGCTTTATCAAACGTTATTCGTATATGATAACGAGGAACAAATGAAGTCAATTTCGAGCAATAACACCCCTCGTTTTTTTTTGTTAGCTCGCGCGTGCCCAGCCTCGGAAGTTGAAGTTCGTAAATTACAAAAGTAAGGAAAAATGCGTGACCGTCAAATTCTTTTTACGTTTGAGAAGATTTGACCTTGCAAAATAAATTCCAATCGCTACCAAGAGAGGAAGCACCACGCACGCGACCGGAATATTCTCTTGTGCACTTCAGAGTATGTCGGGCGGCGGAAACAACTAAAAGAGCCGGAGGGAAGTTGAGACAGTTTTGAAGCTACATGTCCAGAAGAAGAATTCAAACTAGGATAATTTTGAACGCGCTTAGGGCGCCCCTTTCTAGTGTCCAATTTCGATCCTTTGCATTGTCAATTTCATTATTTGGACGTACGTATTTTGCATTCGCATCCAGTTTACGTTTCTGTATAATTGTGCAGAACAATTGGGTTTACAATTTTTGTTGCTTACTAATAGGCATCTACCTCCATATTCTGCGTCGATTTGGCCTAAACAGCGCGCTGAATATTTTTTTATATCACCCTTGGGAGAAACGCTTGCGAATACATGCTTATGGTTTTCACGGACCCAAGGTTTGCGAAAATTTGTGTAACACGCGGCTCGTAAAATGCCGCTTTTGTTTTTAGATGAGGTGTGTGAATGCGATTGCGAAAGTCGATTCGGCCGGAGAGTCCTTTGAAGGTGCTTTTCACTTTGTTGTTTCCCACTTGCATGTTCATCGAAAATATCCTCGACTACTAGAGCAGCTCATCTCATGTTTTCCCTCTATATTAGGTTCAGCACCATTGAACCCTTCTATTCTTCTTGCACGTGAACTGTTAGTGCTATAAGCAGCTTTAGTCGAAAGGGACAAGAAAACTCTCCGTCCAAATTAGCCGCCATAATCTACTGTATAGGAATAATGGAAACAATATTGAAATAACTACTGAATGCTCTACCAACAACTAATCAGTGTATACATTTGTTCCTTTCTTCGTTCCTGCGTGGTAACTATTCAAACAAGATTTGGAGATTACGTTGAGAAAAAGGACTGCGACAGGCAGCAAACGAGCGCGTGAAAAAAAAAACAATGTTTTTTCTGGCAACTATTTTGAGAGCAATTAAGGAAATACGAAGTGCATCGAGAATAGGCAATTTACAAAAAATGAAGCACGCAAAGCCTCCCTTAATAATATGAATAGCAAGAAAAAGTTCGAAATGAAACTATAGTTTATTTACCCAAGCTTGGCTTAATTAGAAATGGACATAAAATATGGGCATGGATACAAATTATATACAAGCTCCTGGGAGAGGGTTGTTGGCAGCATTGATCACATTTAGCAGGCACAGGGTTCTTGTCGGCTTTGTTCTTATCAAACGAAGCTGTTGAAGGAGTCGCGTTTTTACACAAGCACAACAATGTCGTCTTCTTCAGAGTCACTGTAGGAGTCATCAGGACACGAGGCAGACATGATTTCCTCCGCTCTCTTTATCACCATGTTCACAAAAAAGCGCCAGCGCAGGCACACGCTTTGTCGACGGGAACGCATCAAGTCCATTTTGCTGCGGGAAACAGCCAGGATTCGGCGGGCGTCGATGTAAGTCGCTTCACAATATGCGGTAGTCGGCTGAGAGATGCGCGCAGATGGAACTGAACTATTGTTTCCACCAGCAAAAGCCGATGTTGACTCCATGGCTCGGCCAAAGTTGAGTAGGGACTCGCGAGGCCGCACAACTGAAGCTTGGCTAAAAGCCAAGAATGGCTTGTTTCATGAAGCACTACACATTTCATGGGTCGAAGATGGAGAGGGTAGATAAAACTGGACTGGTTTAGGGAAAGCAGTCTTTACCCTTTCCTCCTCTAGACTTGTGGAAGCCCGGCTGTTCAGTGCCGTTATCTTATCTCTACAGAAAGAAAAACATATTCAGAACCAGCTGGTGGTGACTCAATTTTCCTCTCCTGCGAATTACAGAGTGACATGGGCTGGAGAGGCCCCTAAGCAGGACAGGTCATGGTTAAAAGCATGTTCAGCACAGGGGAAGAAGAAGAATGACGACACCACACGCAAAACTCTTAACGTAATACCGACGGCCATGTTTTAACAGAATAACGCGGCTCAAACGACCAAACTGGCACTAAGGACAGTTTCGAATACCTGTCTATAACTTAAGCGTAAATGTATAAACTATGCGCATGAGCACAAGGCAATGCGCGTTATTGTCGGCACTGGTACGGTTTGAGGCTGATATCACATGGGGCAACTTAGAATTCCAAAACCCGAAGCAGAGCAAAGTCTGCGAGTTAAATTAGGCGCTTTTCGCGGCGCTGTGATTCCTTTGGCAGTGCCGGCTCACCGGCAAAACCTTTAGTTTCTTTACAATTTTATAGTTTATTGACGCGTGGATTTTTAAAGAAAATGACAAAACGATTTTTCTCCCGCCATGCGTGAGTAAAAGCTTATTTGGTGCGTTTCGGCACGCCGCTTATTGTGTGAGCTTGTGTTTTAAAAAAGTAATAATTTGGCTTATAATACTCTGTAGCTGAATTGCAATATTTTAGCATTTTTAACACTCGTCATAAAAAACAAAAACTATCGATAGCCGATAGCATCTTTTCCTGCTTTATTTTTTGATGGAGTGGAAGCGTGGGCGAGTTAGTGTTACATAGTCAACGCAATATCCTGTTTAAAATTTTGTATAAGAGCAAGCGAAAATGGATACCAAATAGTAAGTGTGCGTTATCCAGAAATATATAGTTATGCCCTATGTAAACATTATGCCTTGAGGATTCGTCACAACCGTAACTCAAATCAACGTCTTTGTTTCCTATTTCATAATCTGGTTTTGCGATCTGCAACCATGACATCACTGTTTATGGTATAGTAACTATAATATGCGTAGAAATAATACGAGCAGGCGTAATAGTTGTAGTAGTGTAAAGTGACAGTTCCAATGATCACAAAATCTTAGCTTTATCAAATGTTATTCGTATATGATAACGAGGAACAAATGAAGCCAATTTCGAGCAATAACATCCCTTGTTTTTTTGTTAGCTCGCGCGTGCCCAGCCTCAGAAGTTGAAGTTCGTAAATTACAAAAGTAATGAAGAATGCGTGACCGACAAATTCTTTTTACGTTTGAGAAGAGTTGACCTTGCAAAATAAATTCCAATCGCTACCAAGAGAGGAAGCACCACGCACGCGACCGGAATATTCTCTTGTGCACTTCATAGTATGTCCGGCGGCGGAAACAACTAAAAGAGCCGGAGGGAAGTTGAGACAGTTTTGAAGCTACATGTCCAGAAGAATTTGAACTAGGATAATTTTGAACGCGCTTAGGGCGCCCCTTTCTAGTGTCCAATTTCGATCCTTTGTATTGTCAATTTCATTATTTAGACGTACGTATTTTGCATTCGCATCCAGTTTATGTTTCTGTATATTTGTGCAGAACAATTGGGTTTACAATTTTTGCTGCTTACTAATACGCGCCTACCTCCATATACTGCGTCAATTTGGCCTAAACAGCACGCTGAATATTTTGTTTTATATCACCCTTGGGAGAAACGCTTGCGAATATATGCTTATGGTTTTCACCGACCCAAGGTTTGCAAGAATTTCTGTAACACGCGGCTCGTAAAATGCCGCTTTTGTTTTTAGATGAGGTTTGTGAAAGCGATTGCGAAAGTCAATTCAACCTGAGAGTCCTTTTGAAGGTGCTTTTCACTTTGTTGTTTCCCACTTGCATGTTCATCGAAAATATCCCTGACTACTAGAGCAGCTGATCTCATGATTTCCCTCTATATTAGGTTCAGCACCATTTAACCCTTCTATTTTTGAACTGTTAGTGCTATAAGCAGCTTTACTCGGAAGGGACAAGAAAACTCTCCATACAAATTAGCCTACATAATCTACTGTATAGGAATAATGGAAACAATATTGAAGTTACTACTGAATGCTCTACCAACAATAAATTAGTGTATACATTTGTTCCTTTCTTCGTTCCTGCGTGGTAACTATTCAAACAAGATTTGGAGGGTACGGTGAGAAAAAGGACTGCGACAGGCAGCAAACGAGCGCGTGAAAAAAAAAACAATGTTTTTCTGGCAACTATTTTGAGAGTAATTTAGGAAATACGAAGTGCATCGAGAATAGGCAATTTACAAAAAATGAAGCATGCAAAGCCTCCCTTAATAATATGAATAGCAAGAAAGAGTTTTGAAATGAAACTATAGTTTATTTACCCAAGCTTGGCTTAATTAGAAACGGACATAAAATATGGGCATTAATACAAATTATATACAAGTTCCAGGGAGAGGGTTGTTGGCAGCATTGATCACATTTAGCAGGCACAGGGTCCTTGTCGGCTTCGTTCTCATCAAACGAAGCTGTCGAAGGAGTCGCGTTGTTACACAAGCACAACAATGTCGTCTTCATCAGAGTCACTGTAGGAGTCATCAGGATACGAGGCAGACGTGATTTCCTCCGCTTTCTTTATCACCATGTTCACGAAAAAGCGCCAGCGCAGGCACACGCTTTGTCGACGGGAACGCATCAAGTCCATTTTGCTGCGGGAAACAGCCAGGATTCGGCAGGCGTCGATGTAAGTCGCTTCAAAATATGCGGTAGTCGGCTGAGAGACGCGCGCAGATGGAACTGAACCATTGTTGCCACCAGCAAAAGGCGATGTTGGCTCCATGACTCGGCAAAAGTTGAGCAGGGACTCGCGAGGCTGCACGAGTGAAGCTTGGCTGCAACAAGCCAAGAATGGCTTGTTTCATGAAGCACTACACATTTCATGTGTCCAAGATGGAGAGGGTATATAAAACTGGACTGGTTTGGGGAAAGCAGAGTCTTTACGCTTTCCTCCTCTAGATATGTGGAAGCCCGGCTGTTCCCTCCCGTTATCTTATCTCTACAGAGAGAAAAACATATTCAGAACCAGCTGGTGGTGACCCACTTTTGCTCTCCTGCGAATTACAGAGTGACATGGGCTGGAGAGGCCCCTAAGCAGGGCAGGTCATAGTTAAAACCATGTTCAGCACAGGGGAAGAAGAAGAATGACGACACCACAAGCAAAACTCTTAACGTAATACCGACGGCCATGTTTTAACAGAATAACGCGGCTCAAACTACCAAACTGGCATAAGCACCGTTTCGAATACCTGTCTATAACTTAAGCGTAAATGTATAAACTATGCGCATGAGCACAAGGTAATGCGGGTTAGTGTCGGCACTGGTACGGTTTAAGGCTGAAATGACATGCGGCAACTTAGAATTCCAAAACCCGAAGCAGAGCAAAGGCTGCGAGTTCAATTAGGCGCTTTTCGCGGCGCTGTGATTCCTTTGGTAGTGCTCGCTCACCAACAAAACCTTTAGTTTTTTTTTTAAATTTTGTAGTTTATTGACGCGTGGACTTTTAAAGAAAATGGCAAAATGTTTTTTCTCCCGCCATGCGTGAGTAAAAGTATATTTGGTGCGTTTCGGCACGCCGCTTTTTATGTGTGCTTGTGTTTTAAAAAGTAATAATTTGGCTTATAATACTCGGTAGCTGAATTGCAATATTTTAGCATTTTTAACGCACGTCATAAAAAAACAAAAAAATATAGATAGCCGATAGCATCTTTTCCTGCTTTATTTTTTGATGAAGTGGAAGCGTGGGCGAGTTAGTGTTACATAGTCAACGCAATATCCTGTTTAAAATTTTGTATAAGAGCATTGCGAAAATGTATTCCAAATAGCAAGTGTGCGTTATCAAGAAATATATAGTTATGCCCTATATAAACATTATGCCTAGAGGATTCGTCCCAACCGTAACTCAAATCAACGTCTCTGTTTCCTATTTCATACTCTGGTTTTGCGATCTGCTACCATGACATCACTGTTTATGGTATAGTAACTACAATATGAGTAGAAATAATATGAACAGACGTAATAGTTGTAGCAGTGGAATGTGACAGTTCCAGTGATCACAAAATCTTAGCTTTATCAAACGTTATTCGTATATGATAACGAGGAACAATTTAGGTCAATTTCGAGCAATAACATCCCTTGTTTTTTGTTAGCTCGCGAGTGCCCAGCCTCAGAAGTTGAAGTTCGTAAATTACAAAAGTAAGGAAGAATGCGTGACCGGCAAATTCTTTTTACGTTTGAGAAGAGTTGACCTTGCAAAATAAATTCCAATCGCTACCAAGAGAGGAAGCACCACGCACGCGACCGGAATATTCTCTTGTGCACTTCAGAGTATGTCGGGCGGCGGAAACAACTAAAAGAACCGGAGGGAAGTTGAGACAGTTTTGAAGCTACATGTCCAGAAGAAGAATTCGAACCAGGATAATTTTGAACGCGCTTAGGGCGCCCCTTTCTAGTGTCCAATTTCGATCCTTTCTATTGTCAATTTCATTATTTAGACGTACGTATTTTGCATTCGCATCCAGTTTATGTTTCTGTATATTTGTGCATCACAATTGGGTTTACAATTTTTGTTGCTTACTAATATGCGCCTACCTCCATATTCTTCGTCAATTTGGCCTAAACAGCGCGCTGCAAATTTTGTTTTATATCACCCTTGGGAGGAACGCTTGCGAATATATGCTTATGGTTTTCACCGACCCAAGGTTTGGAAGAATTTGTGTAACACGCGGCTCGTAAAATGCCGCTTTTGTTTTTAGATGAGGTTTGTGAAAGCGATTGCGAAAGTCGATTCGACCTGAGAGTCCTTTGAAGGTGCTTTTCACTTTGTTGTTTCCCAATTGCATGTTCATCGAAAATATCCTCGACTACTAGAGCAGCTGATCCCATGATTTCCCTCTGTATTAGGTTCAGCACCATTGAACCTTCTATCTTTCTTGCACGTGAACTGTTAGTGCTATAAGCAGCTTTAGTCGGAAGGGACAAGAAAACTCTCCATGCAAATTAGCCGCCATAACCTACTGTATAGGAATATTGGAAACAATATTGAAATAACTACTGAATGCTCTACCAACAACTAATCAGTGTATACATTTGTTCCTTTCTTCGTTCCTGCGTGGTAACTATTCAAACAATATTTGGAGAGTACGTTGAGAAAAAGGACTGGGACAGGCAGCAAACGAGCGCGTGAAAAAAAAACATTGTTTTTCTGGCAACTATTTTGAGAGTAATTTAAGAAATACGAAGTGCATCGAGAATAGGCAATTTACAAAAAATGAAGCATGCAAAGCCTCCCTTAATAATATGAATAGCAAGAAAGAGTTCGAAATGAAACTATAGTTTATTTACCCAAGCTTGGCGTAATTAGAAACGGACATAAAATATGGGCATGGATACAAATTATATACAAGTTCCAGGGAGAGGGTTGGTTGCAGCATTGATCACATTTATCAGGCACAGGGTCCTTGTCGGCTCTGTTCTCATCAAAGGAAGCTGTGGAAGGAGTCGCGTTTTTACACAAGCACAACAATTTCGTCTTCATCAGAGTCACTGTAGGAGTCATCAGGACACGAGGCAGACATGATTTCCTCCGCTTTCTTTATCACCATGTTCACGAAAAAGCGCCAGCGCAGGCACACGCTTTGTCGACGGGAACGCATCAAGTCCATTTTGCTGCGGGAAACAGCCAGGATTCGGCAGGCGTCGATGTAAGTCGCTTCACAATATGCGGTAGTCGGCTGAGAGACGCGCGCAGATGGAACTGAACCATTGTTGCCACCAGCAAAAGGCGATGTTGACTCCATGACTCGGTAAAAGTTGAGCAGGGACTCGCGAGGCCGCACGAATGAAGCTTGGCTGCAACAAGCCAAGAATGGCTTGTTTCATGAAGCACTACACATTTCATGTGTCCAAGATGGAGAGGGTAGATAAAACTGGACTGGTTTAGTGAAAGCAAAGTCTTTACCCTTTCCTCCTCTTGACTTGTGGAAGCCCGGCTGTTCACTCCCGTTATCTTATCTCTACAGAGAGAAAAACATATTCAGAACCAGCTGGTGGTTACCCACTTTTGCTCTCCTGCGAATTACAAACTGACATGGGCTGGAGAGGTCCCTAAACAGGACAGGTCATGGTTAAAAGCATGTTCAGCACAGGGAAAGAAGAAGAATGACGACACCACACGCAAAGCTCTTAATGTAATACCGACGGCCATGTTTTAACAGAATAACGCGGCTCAAACTACCAAACTGGCACTAAGCACAGTTTCGAATACCTGTCTATAACTTTAGCGTAAATGTATAAAATATGCGCATGAGCATAAGGCAATGCGCGTTAGTGTCGGCACTGGTACGGTTTGAGGCTGAAATCACATGCGGCAACTTAGAATTCCAAAACCCAAAGCAGAGAAAAGTCTGCGAGTTAAATTAGGCGCTTGTCGTGGGGCTGTGATTCCTTTGGTAGTTCTGGCTCACCGGCAAAACCTTTAGTTTTTTTACAATTTTATAGTTTATTGACGCGTGGACTTTTAAAGAAAATGGCAAAACGATTTTTCTCCCGCCATGCGTGAGTAAAAGTTTATTTGGAGCGTTTTGGCACGCCGCTTATTATGTGAGCTTGTGTTTTAAAAAAGTAATAATTTGGCTTATAATACTCGGTAGCTGAATTGCAATATTTTCGCATTTTTAACGCTCGTCATAAAAAACAAAAAATATCGATAGCCAATAGCATCTTTTCCTGCTTTATTTTTTGATGGAGTGGAAGCGTGGGCGAGTTAGTGTTACATAGTCAACGCAATATTCTGTTTAAAATTTTGTATTAGAGCATTGCGAAAATGTATTCCAAATAGCAAGTGTGCGTTATCCAGAAATATATAGTGATGCCCTATATAAACATTATGCCTTGAGGATTCGTCACAACCGTAACTCAAATCAACGTCTCTGTTTCCTATTTCATACTCTGGTTTTCCGATCTGCAACCATGACATCACTGTTTATGGTATAGTAACTGTAATATGCGTAGAAATAATATGAACAGGCGTAATAGTTGTAGCAGTGGAAAGTGACAGTTTCAGTGATCACAACATCTTAGCTTTATCAAACGTTATACGTATATGATAACGAGGAACAATTTAAGTCAATTTAGAGCAATAACATCCCTTGTTTTTTTTTGTTAGCTCGCGCGTGCCCAGCCTCAGAAGTTGAAGTTCGTTCGTAAATTACAAAAGTAAGGAAAAATGCGTGACCGTCAAATTCTTTTTACGTTTGAGAAGAGTTGACCTTGCAAAATAAATTCCAAATCAGTACCAAGAGAGGAAGCACCACGCAGGCGACCGGAATATTCTGTTGTGCACTTCAGAGAATATCCGGCGGCGGAAACAACTAAAAGAGCCGGAGGGAAGTTGAGACAGTTTCGAAGCTACATGTCCAGAGGAAGAATTCGAACAAGGATAAATTTGAACGCGCTTAGGGCGCCCCTTTTTAGTGTCCAATTTCGATCCTTTGCATTGTCAATTTCATTATTTGGACGTACGTATTTTGCATTCGCATCCAGTTTACGTTTCTGTAAATTGTGCAGAACAATTGGGTTTACAATTTTTGTTGCTTACTAATAGGCATCTACCTCCATATTCTGCGTCGATTTGGCCTAAACAGCGCGCTGAATAATTTTTTTTATATCACCCTTGGGAGAAACGCTTGCGAATACATGCTTATGGTTTTCACCGACCCAAGCTTTGCAAGAATTTGTGTAACACGCGGCTCGTAAAATGCCGCTTTTGTTTTTAGATGAGGTCTGTGAAAGCGATTGCTAAAGTCGATTCGAGCTGAGATTCCTTTGAAGGCGCTTTTCACTTTGTTGTTTCCCAATTGCATGTTCATCGAAAATATCCTCGACTACTAGAGCAGCTGATCTCATGATTTTCCTCTATATTAGGTTCAGCACTATTGAACCCTTCTATTTTTCTTGCACGTGAACTGTTAGTGCTATAAGCAGCTTTACTCGGAAGGGACAAGAAAACTCTCCATCCAAATTAGCCTCCATAACCTACTGTATAGGAATAATGGAAACAATATTGAAATTACTACTGAATGCTCTACCAACAATAAATCAGTGTATACATTTGTTCCTTTCATCGTTCCTGCGTGTTAACTATTCAAACAAGTTTTGGAGGGTACGGTGAGAAAAAGGACTGCGACAGGCAGCAAACGAGCGCGTGAAAAAAAGAACATTGCTTTTCTGGCAACTATTTTGAGAGTAATTTAGGAAATACGAAGTGCATCGAGAATAGGCAATTTACAAAAAATGAAGCATGCAAAGCCTCCCTTAATAATATGAATAGCAAGAAAGAGTTCGAAATGAAACTATAGTTTATTTACCCAAGCTTGGCTTAATTAGAAACGGACATAATATATGGGCATGGATACAAATTATATAAAAGTTCCAGGGAGAGGGTTGTTGGCAGCATTGATCACATTTAGCAGGCACAGGGTCCTTGTCGGCTTTGTTCTCATCAAACGAAGCTGTCGAAGGAGTCGCGTTTTTACACAAGCACAACAATGTCGTCTTCATCAGAGTCACTGTAGGAGTCATCAGGACACGAGGCAGACATGATTTCCTCCGCTTTCTTTATCACCATGTTCACGAAAAAGCGCCAGCGCAGGCACACGCTTTGTCGACGGGAACGCATCAAGTCCATTTTGCTACGGGAAACAGCCAGGATTCGGCAGGCGTCCATGTAAGTCGCTTCACAATATGCGGTAGTCGGCTGAGAGACGCGCGCAGATGGAACTGAACCATTGTTGCCACCAGCAAAAGGCGATGTTGACTCCATGACTCGGCAAAAGTTGAGCAGGGACTCGCGAGGCCGCACGACTGAAGCTTGGCTGCAACAAGCCAAGAATGCCTTGTTTCATGAAGCCCTACACATTTCATGTGTCCAAGATGGAGAGGGTAGATAAAACTGGACTGGTTTAGGGAAAGCAGAGTCTTTACCCTTTCCTTCTCTAGTCGTGTAGAAGCCCGGCTGTTCACTCCCGTTATCTTATCTCTACAGAGAGAAAAACATATTCAGAACCAGCTGGTGGTGACCCACTTTTGCTCTCCTGTGAATTACAAACTGACATGGGCTAGAGAGGTCCCTAAGCAGGACAGGTCATGGTTAAAAGCATGTTCAGCACAGGGGAAGAAGAAGAATGACGACACCACACGCAAAGCTCTTAATGTAATACCGACTGCCATGTTTTAACAGAATAACGCGGCTCAAACTGGCACTAAGCAAAGTTTCGAATACCCGTCTCTAACTTAGGCGTAAATGTATAAACGGTGCGCATGAGCACAAGGCAATGCGTGTTATTGTCGCCACTGGTACGGTTTGAGGCTGAAATCACATGCGGCAACTTAGAATCATAAACCCGAAGCAGAGAAAAGTCTGCGAGTTTAATTAGGCGCTTTTCGCGGCGCTGTGATTCCTTTGGTAGTGCTTGCTCACCGGCAAAACCTTTAGTTTTTTTACAATTTTATAGTTTATTGACTCATGGACTTTTCAAGAAAATGGCAAAACGTTTTTTCTCCTGCCAAGCGTGAGTAAAAGTTTATTTGGTGCGTTTCGGCATGCCGCTTATTATGTGTGCTTGTGTTTTAAAAAAGTAATAATTTGGCTTATAATACTCGGTAGCTGAATTGCAATATTTTAGCATTTTTAACGCACGTCAGAAAAAACAAAAAATATCGATAGCCGATAGAATCTTTTCCTGCTTTATTTTTTGATGGAGTGGAAGCGTGGGCGAGTTAGTGTTACATAGTCAACACAATATCCTGTTTAAAATTTTGTATAAGAGCATTGCGAAAATGGATTCCAAATAGCAAGTGTGCGTTATCCAGAAATATATAGTTATGCCCTATATAAACATTACGCCTTGAGGATTCGTCACAACCGTAACTCAAATCAACGTCTCTGTTTCCTATTTCATAATCTGGTTTTGCGATCTGCAACCATGACATCACTGTTTATGGTATAGTAACTATAATATGCGCAGAAATAATATGAGCAGGCGTAATAGTTGTAGTAGTGTAAAGTGACAGTTCCAGTAATCACAAAATCTTAGCTTTATCAAACGTTATTCGTATATGATAACGAGGAACAAATGACGTCAATTTCGAGCAATAACATCCCTTGTTTTTTTGTTAGCTCGCGTGTGCCCAGCCTCAGAAGTTGAAGTTCGTAAATTACAAAAGTAAGGAAGAATGCGTGACCATCAAATTCTTTTTACGTTTGAGAGGAGTTGACCTTGCAAAATAAATTCCAAATCGCTACCAAGAGAGGAAGCACCACGCACGCGACCGGAATATTCTCTTGTGCACTTCAGAGTATGTCGGGCGGCGGAAACAACTAAAATAGCCGGAGGGAAGTTGAGACAGTTTTGAAGCTACATGTCCCGAAGAAGAATTCGAACTAGGATAATTTTGAACGCGCTTAGGGCGCCCCTTTCTAGTGTCCAATTTCGATCCTTTGTATTGTCACTTTCATTATTTAGACGTACGTATTTTGCATTCGCATCTAGTTTATGTTTCTGTATATTTGTGCAGAACAATTGGGTTTACATTTATTGTTGCTTACTAATTGGCGCCTACCTCCATATTCTGCGTCAATTTGGCCTAACCAGCGCGCTGAATAATTTTTTTATATCACCCTTGGGAGAAACGCTTGCGAATACATGCTTATGGCTTTCACCGACCCAAGGTTTGCAACAATTTGTGTAACACGCGGCTCGTAAAATGCCGCTTTTGTTTTTAGATGAGGTGTGTGAAAGCGATTGATAAAGTCGATTCGAGCTGAGATTCCTTTGAAGGCGCTTTTCACTTTGTTGTTTCCCAATTGCATGTTCATCGAAAATATCCTCGACTACTAGAGCAGCTGATCTCATGATTTCCCTCTATATTAGGTTCAGCACCATTGAACCCTTCTATTTTTCTTGCACGTGAACTGTTAGTGCTATAAGCAGCTTTGCTCGGAAGGGACAAGAAAACTCTCCATCCAAATTAGCCTCCATAACCTACTGTATAGGAATAATGGAAACAATATTGAAATTACAACTGAATGGTCTACCAACAATAAATCAGTGTACACATTTGTTCCTTTCTTCGTTCCTGCGTGGTAACTATTAAAACAAGATTTGGAGGGTACGGTGAGAAAAAGGACTGCGACAGGCAGCAAACGAGCGCGTGAAAAAAAAAAAACATTGTTTTCTGGCAACTATTTTGAGAGTAATTTAGGAAATACGAAGTGCATCGACAATAGGCAATTTACAAAAAATGAAGCATGCAAAGCCTCCCTTAATAATATGAATAGCAAGAAAGAGTTCGAAATGAAACTATAGTTTATTTACCCAAGCTTGGCTTAATTAGAAACGGACATAAAATATGGCCATGGATGCAAATTATATACAAGTTCCAGGGAGAGGGTTGTTGGCAGCATTGATCACATTTAGCAGGCACAGGGTCCTTGTCGGCTATGTTCTCATCAAACGAAGCTGTCGAAGGAGTCGCGTTTTTACACAAGCACAACAATGTCGTCTTCATCAGAGTCACTGTAGGAGTCATCAGGATACGAGGCAGACATGATTTCCTCCGCTTTCTTTATCACCATGTTCACGAAAAAGCGCCAGCGCAGGCACAAGCTTTGTCGACGGGAACGAATCAAGTCCATTTTGCTGCAGGAAACAGCCAGGATTCGGCAGGCGTCGATGTAAGTCGCTTCGCAATATGCGGTAGTCGGCTGAGAGACGCTCGCAGATGGAACTGAACCATTGTTGCCACCAGCAAAAGGCGATGTTGACTCCATGACTCGGCAAAAGTTGAGCAGAGACTCGCGAGGCCGCACGACTGAAGCTTGGCTGCAACAAGCCAAGAATGGCTTGTTTCATGAAGCACTACACATTTCATGTGTCCAAGATGGAGAGGGTAGATAAAACTGGACTGCTTTAGGGAAAGCAGTCTTTATCCTTTCCTCCTCTAGACGTGTGGAAGCGCGGCTGTTCACTCCCGTTATCTTATCTCTACAGAGAGAAAGACATATTCAGAACCAGCTGGTGGTGACCCACTTTTGCTCTCCTGCGAATTACAGAGTGACATGGGCTGGAGAGGTCCCTAAGCAGGACAGGTCATATTTAAAAGCATGTTCTGCACAGGGGAAGAAGAAAAATGATGACACCACACGCAAAGCTCTTAATGTAATACCAACGGCCATGTTCTAAAAGAATAACGCGGCTCAAACTGGCACTAAGCAAAGTTTCGAATACCCGTCTCTAACTTAAGCGTAAATGTATAAACGGTGCGCATGAGCACAAGGCAACGCGCGTTAGTGTCGGCACTGGTACGGTTTGAGGCTGAAATCACATGCGACAACTTAGAATTCCAAAACCCGAAGCAGAGCAAGGTCTGCGAGTTAAATTAGGCGCTTTTCGCTGCGCTGTGATTCCTTTGGCAGTGCTGGCTCACCGGCAAAACCTTTAGTCTCTTTACAATTTTATAGTTTATTGTCGCGTGGACTTTTAAAGAAAATGGCAAAACGATTTTTCTCCCGCCATGCTTGAGTAAAAGTTTATTTGGTGCGTTTCGGCACGCCGCTTATTATGTGTGCTTGTGTTTTAAAAAACTAATAATTTGGCTTATAATACTCGGTAGCTGAATTGCAATATTATAGCATTTTTAACGATCGTCATAAAAAAACAAAAAATATCGATAGCCGATAGAATCTTTTCCTGCTTTATTTTTTGATGGAGTGGAAGCGTGGGCGAGTTAGTGTTACATAGTCAACACAATATCCTGTTTAAAATTTTGTATAAGAGCATTGCGAAAATGGATTCCAAATAGCAAGTGTGCGTTATCCAGAAATATATAGTTATGCCCTATAGAAACATTAAGCCTTGAGGATTCGTCACAACCGTAACTCAAATCAACGTCTCTGTTTCCTATTTCATACTCTATTTTTGCGATCTGCAACCATGACATCAATGTTTATGGTATAGTAACTATAATATGCGTAGAAATAATATGAGCAGGCGTAATAGTTGTAGCAGTGGAAAGTGACAGTTCCATTGATCACAAAGTCTTAGCTTTATCAAACGTTATTCGTATATGATAACGAGGAATAAATGAAGTCAATTTCGAGCAATGACATCCCTTGTTTTTTTGTTAGCTCGCGCGTGCCCAGCCTCGGAAGTTGAAGTTCGTAAATTACAAAAGTAAGGAAAAATGCGTGACCGTCAAATTCTTTTTACGTTTGAGAGGAGTTGACCTTGCAAAATAAATTCCAAATCGCTACCAAGAGAGGAAGCACCACGCACGCGACCGGAATATTCTCTTGTGCACTTCAAAGTATATCCGGCGGCGGAAACAACAAAAAGAGCCGGAGGGAAGTTGAGACAGTTTTGAAGCTGCATGTCCAGAAGAAGAATTCAAACTAGGATAATTTTGAACGCGCTTAGGGCGCCCCTTTCTAGTGTCCAATTTCGATCCTTTGTATTGTCACTTTCATTATTTAGACGTACGTATTTTGCATTCGCATCTAGTTTATGTTTCTGTATATTTGTGCAGAACAATTGGGTTTACATTTATTGTTGCTTACTAATTGGCGCCTACCTCCATATTCTGCGTCAATTTGGCCTAACCAGCGCGCTGAATAATTTTTTTTATATCACCCTTGGGAGAAACGCTTGCGAATACATGCTTATGGCTTTCACCGACCCAAGGTTTGCAACAATTTGTGTAACACGCGGCTCGTAAAATGCCGCTTTTGTTTTTAGATGAGGTGTGTGAAAGCGATTGATAAAGTCGATTCGAGCTGAGATTCCTTTGAAGGCGCTTTTCACTTTGTTGTTTCCCAATTGCATGTTCATCGAAAATATCCTCGACTACTAGAGCAGCTGATCTCATGATTTCCCTCTATATTAGGTTCAGCACCATTGAACCCTTCTATTTTTCTTGCACGTGAACTGTTAGTGCTATAAGCAGCTTTGCTCGGAAGGGACAAGAAAACTCTCCATCCAAATTAGCCTCCATAACCTACTGTATAGGAATAATGGAAACAATATTGAAATTACAACTGAATGGTCTACCAACAATAAATCAGTGTACACATTTGTTCCTTTCTTCGTTCCTGCGTGGTAACTATTAAAACAAGATTTGGAGGGTACGGTGAGAAAAAGGACTGCGACAGGCAGCAAACGAGCGCGTGAAAAAAAAAAACATTGTTTTCTGGCAACTATTTTGAGAGTAATTTAGGAAATACGAAGTGCATCGACAATAGGCAATTTACAAAAAATGAAGCATGCAAAGCCTCCCTTAATAATATGAATAGCAAGAAAGAGTTCGAAATGAAACTATAGTTTATTTACCCAAGCTTGGCTTAATTAGAAACGGACATAAAATATGGCCATGGATGCAAATTATATACAAGTTCCAGGGAGAGGGTTGTTGGCAGCATTGATCACATTTAGCAGGCACAGGGTCCTTGTCGGCTATGTTCTCATCAAACGAAGCTGTCGAAGGAGTCGCGTTTTTACACAAGCACAACAATGTCGTCTTCATCAGAGTCACTGCAGGAGTCATCAGGATACGAGGCAGACATGATTTCCTCCGCTTTCTTTATCACCATGTTCACGAAAAAGCGCCAGCGCAGGCACAAGCTTTGTCGACGGGAACGAATCAAGTCCATTTTGCTGCGGGAAACAGCCAGGAATCGGCAGGCGTCGATGTAAGTCGCTTCACAATATGCGGTAGTCGGCTGAGAGACGCGCGCAGATGGAACTGAACCATTGTTGCCACCAGCAAAAGGCGATGTTGACTCCATGACTCGGCAAAAGTTGAGCAGAGACTCGCGAGGCCGCACGACTGAAGCTTGGCTGCAACAAGCCAAGAATGGCTTGTTTCATGAAGCACTACACATTTCATGTGTCCAAGATGGAGAGGGTAGATAAAACTGGACTGCTTTAGGGAAAGCAGTCTTTATCCTTTCCTCCTCTAGACGTGTGGAAGCGCGGCTGTTCACTCCCGTTATCTTATCTCTACAGAGAGAAAGACATATTCAGAACCAGCTGGTGGTGACCCACTTTTGCTCTCCTGCGAATTACAGAGTGACATGGGCTGGAGAGGTCCCTAAGCAGGACAGGTCATATTTAAAAGCATGTTCTGCACAGGGGAAGAAGAAAAATGATGACACCACACGCAAAGCTCTTAATGTAATACCAACGGCCATGTTCTAACAGAATAACGCGGCTCAAACTGGCACTAAGCAAAGTTTCGAATACCCGTCTCTAACTTAAGCGTAAATGTATAAACGGTGCGCATGAGCACAAGGCAACGCGCGTTAGTGTCGGCACTGGTACGGTTTGAGGCTGAAATCACATGCGACAACTTAGAATTCCAAAACCCGAAGCAGAGCAAGGTCTGCGAGTTAAATTAGGCGCTTTTCGCTGCGCTGTGATTCCTTTGGCAGTGCTGGCTCACCGGCAAAACCTTTAGTCTCTTCACAATTTTATAGTTTATTGTCGCGTGGACTTTTAAAGAAAATGGCAAAACGATTTTTCTCCCGCCATGCTTGAATAAAAGTTTATTTGGTGCGTTTCGGCACGCCGCTTATTATGTGTGCTTGTGTTTTAAAAAACTAATAATTTGGCTTATAATACTCGGTAGCTGAATTGCAATATTATAGCATTTTTAACGATCGTCATAAAAAAAACAAAAAATATCGATAGCCGATAGAATCTTTTCCTGCTTTATTTTTTGATGGAGTGGAAGCGTGGGCGAGTTAGTGTTACATAGTCAACACAATATCCTGTTTAAAATTTTGTATAAGAGCATTGCGAAAATGGATTCCAAATAGCAAGTGTGCGTTATCCAGAAATATATAGTTATGCCCTATAGAAACATTAAGCCTTGAGGATTCGTCACAACCGTAACTCAAATCAACGTCTCTGTTTCCTATTTCATACTCTATTTTTGCGATCTGCAACCATGACATCAATGTTTATGGTATAGTAACTATAATATGCGTAGAAATAATATGAGCAGGCGTAATAGTTGTAGCAGTGGAAAGTGACAGTTCCATTGATCACAAAGTCTTAGCTTTATCAAACGTTATTCGTATATGATAACGAGGAATAAATGAAGTCAATTTCGAGCAATGACATCCCTTGTTTTTTTGTTAGCTCGCGCGTGCCCAGCCTCGGAAGTTGAAGTTCGTAAATTACAAAAGTAAGGAAAAATGCGTGACCGTCAAATTCTTTTTACGTTTGAGAGGAGTTGACCTTGCAAAATAAATTCCAAATCGCTACCAAGAGAGGAAGCACCACGCACGCGACCGGAATATTCTCTTGTGCACTTCAAAGTATATCCGGCGGCGGAAACAACAAAAAGAGCCGGAGGGAAGTTGAGACAGTTTTGAAGCTGCATGTCCAGAAGAAGAATTCAAACTAGGATAATTTTGAACGCGCTTAGGGCGCCCCTTTCTAGTGTCCAGTTTCGACCCTTTGCATTGTCAATTTCATTATTTGGACGTACGTATTTTGCATTCGCATCCAGTTTACGTTTCTGTATAATTGTGCAGAACAATTGGGTTTACAATTTTTGTTGCTTACTAATAGGCGTCTACCTCCATATTCTGCGTCAATTTGGCCTAAACAGCGCGCTGAATATTTTTTTATATCACCCTTGGGAGAAACGCTTGCGAATACATGCTTATGGTTTTCACGGACCCAAGGTTTGCAAGAATTTGTGTAACACGCGGCTCGTAAAATGCCGCTTTTGTTTTTAGATGAGGTGTGTGAAAGCGATTACGAAAGTCGATTCGCCCTGAGAGTCATTTGAAGGTGCTTTTCACTTTGTTGTTTCCCACTTGCATGTTCATTGAAAATATCATCGACTACTAGAGCAGCTGATGTCATGATTTCCCTCTATATTAGGTTCAGCACCATTGAACCCTTCTATTCTTCTTGCACGTGAACTGTTAGTGCTATAAGCAGCTTTACTCGGAAGGGACAAGAAAACTCTCCATCCAAATTAGCCTCCATAACCTACTGTATAGGAATAATGGAAACAATATTGAAATTACTACTGAATGCTCTACCAACAATAAATCAGTGTATACATTTGTTCCTTTCTTCGTTCCTGCATGTTAACTATTCAAACAAGATTTGGAGGGTACGGTGAGAAAAAGACTGCGACAGGCAGCAAACGAGCGCGTGAAAAAAAAACGTTTTTTGGCAACTATTTTGAGAGCAGTTAAGGAAATACGAAGTGCATCGAGAATAGGCAATTTACAAAAAAAAATGAAGCATGCAAAGCCTCCCTTAATGATATGAGTAGCAAGAACGAGTTCGAAATGAAACTATAGTTTATTTACCCAAGCTTGGCTTAATTAGAAACGGACATAAAATATGGGCATGGATACAAATTATATACGAGTTCCAGGGAGAGGGTTGTTGGCAGCATTGATCACATTTAGCAGGCACAGGGTCCTTGTCGGCTTTGTTCTCATCAAACGAAGCTATCGAAGGAGTCGCGTTTTTACACAAGCACAACAATGTCGTCTTCATCAGAGTCACTGTAGGAGTCATCAGGACACGAGGCAGACATGATTTCCTCCGCTTTCTTTATCACCATGTTCACGAAAAAGCGCCAGCGCAGGCACACGCTTTGTCGACGGGAACGCATCAAGTCCATTTTGCTGCGGGAAACAGCGAGGATTCGGCAGGCGTCGATGTAAGTCGCTTCACAATATGCGGTAGTCGGCTGAGAGACGCGCGTAGATGGAACTGAACCATTGTTGCCACCAGCAAAAGGTGATGTTGACTCCATGACTCGGCAAAAGTTGAGCAGGGACTCGCGAGGCCGCACGAATGAAGCTTGGCTGCAACAAGCCAAGAATGGCTTGTTTCATGAAGCACAACACATTTCATGTGTCCAAGATGGAGAGGGTAGATAAAACTGGACTGATTTAGTGAAAGCAGAGTCTTTACCCTTTCCTCATCTAGACTTGTGGAAGCCCGGCTGTTCACTCCCGTTATCTTATCTCTACAGAGAGAAAAACATATTCAGAACCAGCTGGTGGTGACACACTTTTGCTCTGGTGCGAACTACAAACTGACATGGGCTGGAGAGGTCCCTAAGCAGGACAGGTCATGGTTAAAAGCATGTTCAGCACAGGGAAAGAAGAAGAATGACGACACCACACGCAAAGCTCTTAATGTAATACCGAAGGCCATGTTTTAACAGAATAACGCGGCTCAAACTGGCACTAAGCAAAGTTTCGAATACCCGTCTCTAACTTAAGCGTAATTGTATAAACGGTGCCCATGAGCACAAGGCAACGCGCGTTAGTGTCGGCACTGGTACGGTTTGAGGCTGAAATCACATGCGACAACTTAGAATTCCAAAACCCGAAGCAGAGCAAGGTCTGCGAGTTAAATTAGGCGCTTTTCGCGGCGCTGTGATTCCTTTGGCAGTGCTGGCTCACCGGCAAAACCTTTAGTTTCTTTACAATTTTATAGTTTATTGTCGCGTGGACTTTCAAAGAAAATGGCAAAACGATTTTTCTCCCGCCATGCTTGAGTAAAAGTTTATTTGGTGCGTTTCGGCACGCCGCTTATTATGTGTGCTTGTGTTTTAAAAAACTAATAATTTGGCTTATAATACTCGGTAGCTGAATTGCAATATTATAGCATTTTTAACGATCGTCATAAAAAAAACAAAAAATATCGATAGCCGATAGAATCTTTTCCTGCTTTATTTTTTGATGGAGTGGAAGCGTGGGCGAATGAGTGCTACATGGTCAACGCAATATCCTGTTTAATATTTTGTATAAGAGCATTGCGAAAATGGATTCCAAATAGCAAGTTTGCGTTATCCAGAAATATATAGTTATGCCCTATATAAACATTATGCCTTGAGGATTCGTCACAACCGTAACTCAAATCAACGTCTCTGTTTCCTATTTCATACTCTGGTTTTGCGATCTGCAACCATGACATCAATGTTTATGGTATAGTAACTATAATATGCGTAGAAATAATATGAGCAGGCGTAATAGTTGTAGCAGTGGAAAGTGACAGTTCCATTGATCACAAAGTCTTAGCTTTATCAAACGTTATTCGTATATGATAACGAGGAATAAATGAAGTCAATTTCGAGCAATGACATCCCTTGTTTTTTTGTTAGCTCGCGCGTGCCCAGCCTCGGAAGTTGAAGTTCGTAAATTACAAAAGTAAGGAAAAATGCGTGACCGTCAAATTCTTTTTACGTTTGAGAGGAGTTGACCTTGCAAAATAAATTCCAAATCGCTACCAAGAGAGGAAGCACCACGCACGCGACCGAAATATTCTCTTGTGCACTTCAGAGTATATCCGGCGGCGGAAACAACAAAAAGAGCCGGAGGGAAGTTGAGACAGTTTTGAAGCTGCATGTCCAGAAGAAGAATTCAAACTAGGATAATTTTGAACGCGCTTAGGGCGCCCCTTTCTAGTGTCCAGTTTCGACCCTTTGCATTGTCAATTTCATTATTTGGACGTACGTATTTTGCATTCGCATCCAGTTTACGTTTCTGTATAATTGTGCAGAACAATTGGGTTTACAATTTTTGTTGCTTACTAATAGGCGTCTACCTCCATATTCTGCGTCAATTTGGCCTAAACAGCGCGCTGAATATTTTTTTTATATCACCCTTGGGAGAAACGCTTGCGAATACATTCTTATGGTTTTCACGGACCCAAGGTTTGCAAGAATTTGTGTAACACGCGGCTCGTAAAATGCCGCTTTTGTTTTTAGATGAGGTGTGTGAAAGCGTTTACGAAAGTCGATTCGCCCTGAGAGTCATTTGAAGGTGCTTTTCACTTTGTTGTTTCCCACTTGCATGTTTATCGAAAATTCCTCGACTACTAGAGCAGCTGATCTCATGATTTTCCTCTATATTAGGTTCAGCACCATTGAACCCTTCTATTTTTCTTGCACGTGAACTGTTAGTGCTATAAGCAGCTTTACTCGGAAGGGACAAGAAAACTCTCCATCCAAATTAGCCTCCATAACCTACTGTATAGGAATAACGGAAACAATATTGGAATTACTACTGAATGCTCTACCAACAATAAATCAGTGTATACATTTGTTCCTTTCTTCGTTCCTGCGTGTTAACAATTCAAACAAGATTTGGAGGGTACGGTGAGAAAAAGGACTGCGACAGGCAGCAAACGAGCGCGTGAAAAAAAAAACAATGTTTTTCTGGCAACTATTTTGAGAGCAATTTAGGAAATACGAAGTGCATCGAGAATAGGCAATTTACAAAAAATGAAGCATGCAAAGCCTCCCTTAATAATATGAATAGCAAGAAAGAGTTCGAAATGAAACTATAGTTTATTTTCCCAAGCTTGGCTTAATTAGAAACGGACATAAAATATGGGCATGGATACAAATTATATAAAAGTTCCAGGGAGAGGTTGTTGGCAGCATTGATCACATTTAGCAGGCAAAGGGTCCTTGTCGGCTTTGTTCTCATCGAACGAAGCTGTCGAAGTAGTCGCGTTTTCACACAAGCACAACAATGTCGTCTTCATCAGAGTCACTGTAGGAGTCATCAGGACACGAGGCAGACATGATTTCCTCCGCTTTATTTATCACCATGTTCACGAAAAAGCGCCAGCGCAGGCACACGCTTTGTCGACGGGAACGCATCAAGTCCATTTTGCTGCGGGAAACAGCCAGGATTCGGCAGGCGTCGATGTAAGTCGCTTCACAATATGCGGTAGTCGGCTGAGAGACGCGCGCAGATGGAACTGAACTATTGTTGCCACCAGCAAAAGGCGACGTTGACTCCATGGCTCGGCAAAATTTGAGCAGGGACTCGCGAGGCCGCACGACTGAAGCTTGGCTGCAACAAGCCAAGAATGGCTTGTTTCATGAAGCACAGAACATTTCATGTGCCGAAAATGGAGAGGGTAGATAAAACTGGACTGGTTTAGGGAAAGCAGAGTCATTACCCTTTCCTCCTCTAGTCGTGTGGAAGCCCGGCTGTTCACTCCCGTTATCTTATCTCTACAGAGAGAAAAACATATTCAGAACCAGCTGGTGGTGCCCCACTTTTGCTCTCCTGCGAATTACAGAGTGACATGGGCTGGAGAGGCCCCTAAGCAGGACAGGTCATGGTTAATAGCATGTTCATCACAGGGGAAGAAGAAGAATGACGACACCACACGCAAAGCTCTTAATGTAATACCGACTGCCATGTTTTAACAGAATAACCCGGCTCAAAATGGCACTAAGCAAAGTTTCGAATACCCGTCTCTAACTTAAGCGTAAATGTATAAACGGTGCGCATGAGCACAAGGCAATGCGCGTTAGTGTCGGCACTGGTACGGTTTGAGGCTGAAATCACGTGCGGCAACTTAGAATTCCAAAACCCGAAGCAGAGCAAAGTCTGCGAGTTCAATTAGGCGCTTTTCGCGGCGATTTGATTCCTTTGGTAGTGCTGGCTCACCGGCAAAACCTTTAGTTTTTTTACAATTTTATAGTTTATTGACGCGTGGACTTTTAAAGAAAATGGCAAAATGTTTTTTCTCCCGCCATGCGTGAGTAAAATTTTATTTGGTGCGTTTCGGCACGCCGCTTATTATGTGTGCTTGTGTTTTAAAAAAGTAATAATTTGGCTTATAATACTCGGTAGCTGAATTGCAATATTTTAGCATTTTTAACGCACGTCATAAAAAAAAAATATCGATAGCTGATAGAATCTTTTCCTGCTTTATGTTTTGATGGAGTGGAAGCGTGGGCGAGTTAGTGCTACATAGTCAACACAATATCCTGTTTAAAATTTTGTATAAGAGCATTGCGACAATGGATTCCAAATAGCAAGTGTGCGTTATCCAGAAATATATAGTTATGCCCTATAGAAACATTATGCCTTGAGGATTCGTCACAACCGTAACTCAAATCAACGTCTCTGTTTCCCATTTCATAATCTGGTTTTGCGATCTGCAATCATGACATCACTGTTTATAGTATAGTAACTATAATATGCGTAGAAATAATATGAGCAGGCGTAATAGTTGTAGTAGTGTAAAGTGACAGTTCCAGTAATCACAAAATCTTAGCTTTATCAAACGTTATTCGTATATGATAACGAGGAACAAATGAAGTCAATTTCGAGCAATAACTTCCCTTGTTTTTTTGTTAGCTCGCGCGTGCCCAGCCTCAGAAGTTGAAGTTCGTAAATTACAAAAGTAAGAAAAAATGCGTGACCGTCAAATTCTTTTTACGTTTGAGAAGAGTTGACCTTGCAAAATAAATTCCAAATTGCTACCAAGAGAGGAAGCACCACGCACGCGACCGGAATATTCTCTTGTGCACTTCAGAGTATGTCGGGCGGCGGAAACAACTAAAAGAGCCGGAGGGAGGTTGAGACAGTTTTGAAGCTACATGTCCAGAAGAAGAATTCGAACTAGGATAGTTTTGAACGCGCTTAGGGCGCCCCTTTCTAGTGTCCAATTTCGATCCTTTGTATTGTCAATTTCATTATTTAGACGTACGTATTTTGCATTCGCATCCAGTTTATGTTTCTGTATATTTGTGCATCACAATCGGGTTTACAATTTTTGTTGCTTACTAATATGCGCCTACCTCGTTATTCTGCGTCAATTTGGCCTAAACAGCGCGCTGAATATTTCGTTTTATATCACCCATGGGAGAAACGCTTGCGAATACATGCTTATGGTTTTCACGGACCCAAGGTTTGCAAGAATTTGTGTAACACGCGGCTCGTAAAATGCCGCTTTTGTTTTTAGATGAGGTTTGTGAAAGCGATTGCGAAAGTCGATTCGACCTGAGACTCCTTTGAAGGTGCTTTTCACTTTGTTGTTTCCCACTTGCATGTTCATCGAAAATATCCTCGACTACTAGAGCAGCTGATCCCATGATTTCCCTCTATATTAGGTTCAGCACCATTGAACCTTCTATCTTTCTTGCACGTGAACTGTTAGTGCTATTGGCAGCTTTAGTCGGAAGGGACAAGAAAACTCTCCATCTAAATTAGCCGCCATAACCTACTGTATAGGAATAATGGAAACAATATTGAAATAACTACTGAATGCTCTACCAACAACTAATCAGTGTATACATTTGTTCCTTTCTTCGTTCCTGCGTGGTAACTATTCAAACAAGATTTGGAGAGTACGTTGAGAAAAAGGACTGCGACCGGCAGCAAACGAGCGCGTGAAAAAAAAAACAATGTTTCTGCTGGCAACTATTTTGAGAGCAATTAAGGAAATACGAAGTGCATCGAGAATAGGCAACTTACAAAAAATGAAGCATGCAAAGCCTCCCTTAATGATATGAATAGCAAGAAAAAGTTCGAAATGAAACTATAGTTTATTTACCCAAGCTTGGAGAAATTAGAAACAGACATAAAATATGGGCATGGATACAAATTATATACAAGTTCCAGGGAGAGGGTTGTTGGCAGCATTGACCACATTTAGCAGGCACAGGGTCCTTGTCGGCTTTGTTCTCATCAAACGAAGCTGTCGAAGGAGTCGCGTTTTTACACAAGCACAACAATGTCGTCTTCATCAGAGTCACTGTAGGAGTCATCAGGACACGAGGGAGACATGATTTAATCCGCTTTCTTTATCACCATGTTCACGAAAAAGCGCCAGCGCAGGCACACGCTTTGTCGACGGGAACGCATCAAGTCCATTTTGGTGCGGGAAACAGCCAGGATTCGGCAGGCGTCGATGTAAGTCGCTTCACAATATGCGGTAGTCGGCTGAGAGATGCGCGCAGATGGAACTGAACTATTGTTGCCACCAGCAAAAGGCGATGTTGACTCCATGGCTCGGCAAAAGTTGAGCAGGGACTCGCGAGGCCGCACGAATGAAGCTTGGCTACAACAAGCCAAGAATGGCTTGTTTCATGAAGCACTACACATTTCATGTGTCCAAGATGGAGAGGGTAGATAAAACTGGACTGGTTTAGTGAAAGCAGAGTCTTTACCCTTTCCTCTCTAGACTTGTGGAAGCCCGGCTGTTCACTCCCGTTATCTTATCTCTACAGAGAGAAAAACATATTCAGAACCAGCTGGTGGTGACCCACTTTTGCTCTCCTGCGAATTACAAACTGACATGGGCTGGAGAGGTCCCTAAGCAGGACAGGTCATGGTTAAAAGCATGTTCAGCACAGGGGAAGAAGAAAAATGACGACACCTCACGCAAAGCTCTTAACGTAATACCGACTGCCATGTTTTAACAGAATAACGCGGCTCAAACTGGCACTAAGCAAAGTTTCGAATACCCGTCTCTAACTTAAGCGTAAATGTATAAACGGTGCGCATGAGCACAAGGCAATGCGTGTTAGTGTCGGAACTGGTACGGTTTGAGGCTGAAATCACATGCGGCAACTTAGAATTCCAAAACCCGAAGCAGAGCAAAGTCTGCGAGTTAAATTAGGCGCTTTTCGCGGCACTGTGATTCCTTTGGCAGTGCTGGCTCACCGGCAAACCTTTAGTTTCTTTACAATTTTATAGTTTATTGACGCGTGGACTTTTCAAGAAAATGGCAAAACGTTTTTTCTCCCGCCATGCGTGAGTAAAAGTTTATTTGGTGCGTTTCGGCATGCCGCTTATTATGCGTGCTTGTGTTTTAAAAAAGTAATAATTTGGCTTATAATACTCGGTAGCTGAATTGCAATATTTTAGCATTTTTAACGCACGTCAGAAAAAACAAAAAATATCGATAGCCGATAGAATCTTTTCCTGCTTTATTTTTTGATGGAGTGGAAGCGTGGGCGAGTTAGTGTTACATAGTCAACACAATATCCTGTTTAAAATTTTGTATAAGAGCATTGCGAAAATGGATTCCAAATAGCAAGTGTGCGTTATCCAGAAATATATAGTTATGCCCTATATAAACATTATGCCTTGAGGATTCGTCACAACCGTAACTCAAATCAACGTCTCTGTTTCCTATTTCATAATCTGGTTTAGCGATCTGCAACCATGACATCACTGTTTATGGTATAGTAACTATAATATGCGCAGAAATAATATGAGCAGGCGTAATAGTTGTAGTAGTGTAAAGTGACAGTTCCAGTAATCACAAAATCTTAGCTTTATCAAACGTTATTCGTATATGATAACGATGAACAAATGAAGTCAATTTCGAGCAATAACTTCCCTTGTTTTTTTGTTAGCTCGCGCGTGCCCAGCCTCAGAAGTTGAAGTTCGTAAATTACAAAAGTAAGGAAAAATGCGTGACCGTCAAATTCTTTTTACGTTTGAGAAGAGTTGACCTTGCAAAATAAATTCCAAATTGCTACCAAGAGAGGAAGCACCACGCACGCGACCGGAATATTCTCTTGTGCACTTCAGAGTATGTCGGGCGGCGGAAACAACTAAAAGAGCCGGAGGGAGGTTGAGACAGTTTTGAAGCTACATGTCCAGAAGAAGAATTCGAACTAGGATAGTTTTGAACGCGCTTAGGGCGCCCCTTTCTAGTGTCCAATTTCGATCCTTTGTATTGTCAATTTCATTATTTAGACGTACGTATTTTGCATTCGCATCCAGTTTATGTTTCTGTATATTTGTGCATCACAATTGGGTTTACAATTTTTGTTGCTTACTAATATGCGCCTACCTCGTTATTCTGCGTCAATTTGGCCTAAACAGCGCGCTGAATATTTCGTTTTATATCACCCATGGGAGAAACGCTTGCGAATACATGCTTATGGTTTTCACGGACCCAAGGTTTGCAAGAATTTGTGTAACACGCGGCTCGTAAAATGCCGCTTTTGTTTTTAGATGAGGTTTGTGAAAGCGATTGCGAAAGTCGATTCGACCTGAGACTCCTTTGAAGGTGCTTTTCACTTTGTTGTTTCCCACTTGCATGTTCATCGAAAATATCCTCGACTACTAGAGCAGCTGATCCCATGATTTCCCTCTATATTAGGTTCAGCACCATTGAACCTTCTATCTTTCTTGCACGTGAACTGTTAGTGCTATTGGCAGCTTTAGTCGGAAGGGACAAGAAAACTCTCCATCTAAATTAGCCGCCATAACCTACTGTATAGGAATAATGGAAACAATATTGAAATAACTACTGAATGCTCTACCAACAACTAATCAGTGTATACATTTGTTCCTTTCTTCGTTCCTGCGTGGTAACTATTCAAACAAGATTTGGAGAGTACGTTGAGAAAAAGGACTGCGACCGGCAGCAAACGAGCGCGTGAAAAAAAAACAATGTTTCTGCTGGCAACTATTTTGAGAGCAATTAAGGAAATACGAAGTGCATCGAGAATAGGCAACTTACAAAAAATGAAGCATGCAAAGCCTCCCTTAATGATATGAATAGCAAGAAAAAGTTCGAAATGAAACTATAGTTTATTTACCCAAGCTTGGAGAAATTAGAAACAGACATAAAATATGGGCATGGATACAAATTATATACAAGTTCCAGGGAGAGGGTTGTTGGCAGCATTGACCACATTTAGCAGGCACAGGGTCCTTGTCGGCTTTGTTCTCATCAAACGAAGCTGTCGAAGGAGTCGCGTTTTTACACAAGCACAACAATGTCGTCTTCATCAGAGTCACTGTAGGAGTCATCAGGACACGAGGGAGACATGATTTAATCCGCTTTCTTTATCACCATGTTCACGAAAAAGCGCCAGCGCAGGCACACGCTTTGTCGACGGGAACGCATCAAGTCCATTTTGGTGCGGGAAACAGCCAGGATTCGGCAGGCGTCGATGTAAGTCGCTTCACAATATGCGGTAGTCGGCTGAGAGATGCGCGCAGATGGAACTGAACTATTGTTGCCACCAGCAAAAGGCGATGTTGACTCCATGGCTCGGCAAAAGTTGAGCAGGGACTCGCGAGGCCGCACGAATGAAGCTTGGCTACAACAAGCCAAGAATGGCTTGTTTCATGAAGCACTACACATTTCATGTGTCCAAGATGGAGAGGGTAGATAAAACTGGACTGGTTTAGTGAAAGCAGAGTCTTTACCCTTTCCTCTCTAGACTTGTGGAAGCCCGGCTGTTCACTCCCGTTATCTTATCTCTACAGAGAGAAAAACATATTCAGAACCAGCTGGTGGTGACCCACTTTTGCTCTCCTGCGAATTACAAACTGACATGGGCTGGAGAGGTCCCTAAGCAGGACAGGTCATGGTTAAAAGCATGTTCAGCACAGGGGAAGAAGAAAAATGACGACACCTCACGCAAAGCTCTTAACGTAATACCGACTGCCATGTTTTAACAGAATAACGCGGCTCAAACTGGCACTAAGCAAAGTTTCGAATACCCGTCTCTAACTTAAGCGTAAATGTATAAACGGTGCGCATGAGCACAAGGCAATGCGTGTTAGTGTCGGAACTGGTACGGTTTGAGGCTGAAATCACATGCGGCAACTTAGAATTCCAAAACCCGAAGCAGAGCAAAGTCTGCGAGTTAAATTAGGCGCTTTTCGCGGCACTGTGATTCCTTTGGCAGTGCTGGCTCACCGGCAAACCTTTAGTTTCTTTACAATTTTATAGTTTATTGACGCGTGGACTTTTCAAGAAAATGGCAAAACGTTTTTTCTCCCGCCATGCGTGAGTAAAAGTTTATTTGGTGCGTTTCGGCATGCCGCTTATTATGCGTGCTTGTGTTTTAAAAAAGTAATAATTTGGCTTATAATACTCGGTAGCTGAATTGCAATATTTTAGCATTTTTAACGCACGTCAGAAAAAACAAAAAATATCGATAGCCGATAGAATCTTTTCCTGCTTTATTTTTTGATGGAGTGGAAGCGTGGGCGAGTTAGTGTTACATAGTCAACACAATATCCTGTTTAAAATTTTGTATAAGAGCATTGCGAAAATGGATTCCAAATAGCAAGTGTGCGTTATCCAGAAATATATAGTTATGCCCTATATAAACATTATGCCTTGAGGATTCGTCACAACCGTAACTCAAATCAACGTCTCTGTTTCCTATTTCATAATCTGGTTTAGCGATCTGCAACCATGACATCACTGTTTATGGTATAGTAACTATAATATGCGCAGAAATAATATGAGCAGGCGTAATAGTTGTAGTAGTGTAAAGTGACAGTTCCAGTAATCACAAAATCTTAGCTTTATCATACGTTATTCGTATATGATAACGAGGAACAAATGAAGTCAATTTCGAGCAATAACATCCCTTGTTTTTTTGTTAGCTCGCGCGTGCCCAGCCTCAGAAGTTGAAGTTCGTAAAAACAAAAGTAAGAAAAAATGCGTGACCGTCAAATTCTTTTTACGTTTGAGAAGAGTTGACCTTGCAAACTAAATTCCAAATCGCTACCAAGAGAGGAAGCACCACGCACGCGACCGGAATATTCTCTTGTGCACTTCAGAGTATATCCGGCGGCGGAAACAACTAAAAGAGCCGGAGGGAAGTTGAGACAGTTTTGAACCTACATGTCCAGAAGAAGAATTCGAACTAGGATAATTTTGTACGCGCTTAGGGCGCCCCTTTCTAGTGTCCAATTTCGATCCTTTGTATTGTCAATTTCATTATTTAGACGTACGTATTTTGCATTCGCATCCAGTTTATGTTTCTGTATATTTGTGCAGAACAGTTGGGTTTACAATTTTTGTTGCTTACTAATATGCGCCTACCTCCATATACTGCGTCAACTTGGCCTAAACCGCGCGCTGAATATTTTGTTTTATATCACCCTTGGGAGAAACGCTTGCGAATATATGCTTATGGTTGTCACCGACCCAAGGTTTGCAAGAATTTGTGTAACACGCGGCTCGTAAAATGCCGCTTTTGTTTTTAGATGAGGTTTGTGAAAGCAATTGCGAAAGTCGATTCGACCTGAGAGTCCTTTTGAAGGTGCTTTTCACTTTGTTGTTTCCCACTTGCATGTTCATCGAAAATATCCTCGACTACTAGAGCAGCTCATCTCATGATTTCCCTCTATATTAGGTTCAGCACCATTGAACCTTCTATCTTTCTTGCACGTGAACTGTTAGTGCTATAAGCAGCTTTACTCGGAAGGGACAAGAAAACTCTCCATCCAAATTAGCCTCCATAACCTACTGTAGAGGAATAATGGAAACAATATTGAAATTACTACTGAATACTCTACCAACAATAAATCAGTGTATACATTTGTTCCTTTCTTCGTTCCTGCGTGTTAACTATTCAAACAATATTTGGAGTGTACGGTGAGAAAAAGACTGCGACAGGCAGCAAACCAGCGCGTGAAAAAAAAAGTTTTTTGGCAACTATTTTGAGAGCAATTAAGGAAATACGAAGTGCATCGAGAATAGGCGATTTACAAAAAAATGAAGCATGCAAAGCCTCCCTTAATGATATGAGTAGGAAGAACGAGTTCGAAATGAAACTAAAGTTTATTTACCCAAGCTTGGCTTAATTAGAAACGGACATAAAATATGGGCATGGATACAAATTATATACGAGTTCCAGGGAGAGGGTTGTTGGCAGCATTGATCACATTTAGCAGGCACAGGGTCCTTGTCGGCTTTGTTCTCATCAAGCGAAGCTATCGAAGGAGTCGCGTTTTTACACAAGCACAACAATGTCGTCTTCATCAGAGTCACTGTAGGAGTCATCAGGACTCGAGGCAGACATGATTTCCTCCGCTTTCTTTATCACCATGTTCACGAAAAAGCGCCAGCGCAGGCACACGCTTTGTAGACGGGAACGCATCAAGTCCATGTTGCTGCGGGAAACAGCCAGGATTCGGCAGGCGTCGATGTAAGTCGCTTCACAATATGCGGTAGTCGGCTGAGAGACGCGCGTAGATGGAACTGAACCATTGTTGCCACCAGCAAAAGGTGATGTTGACTCCATGACTCGGCAAAAGTTGAGCAGGGACTCGCGAGGCCGCACGAATGAAGCTTGGCTGCAACAAGCCAAGAATGGCTTGTTTCATGAAGCACTACACATTTCATGTGTCCAAGATGGAGAGGGTAGATTAAACTGGACTGGTTTAGTGAAAGCAGAGTCTTTACTCTTTCCTCTCTAGACTTGTGGAAGCCCGGCTGTTCACTCCCGTTATCTTATCTCTACAGAGAGAAAAACATATTCAGAACCAGCTGGTGGTGACCCACTTTTGCTCTCCTGGGAATTACAAACTGACATAAGCTGGAGAGGCCCCTAAGCAGGACAGGTCATGGTTAAAAGCTTGTTCAGCACAGGGAAAGAAGAAGAATGACAACACCACACGCAAAGCTCTTAATGTAATACCGACGGCCATGTTTTAACAGAATAACGCGGCTCAAACTACCAAACTGGCACTAAGCAGAGTTTCGAATACCTGTCTATAACATTAAGCGTAAATATATAAACTGTGCGCATGAGCACAAGGCAATGCGCGTTAATGTCGGCACTGGTACGGTTTGAGGCTGAAATCACATGCGGCAACTTGGAATTCCAAAACCCGAAGCAGAGCAAAGTCTGCGAGTTAAATTAGGCGCTTTTCGCGGCGCTGTGATTCCTTTGACAGTGCTGGCTCACCGGCAAAACCTTTAGTTTCTTTACAATTTATAGTTTATTGTCGCGTGGACTTTTAAAGAAAATGGCAAAACGATTTTTCTCCCGTCATGCTTGAGTAAAAGTTTATTTGGTGCGTTTCGGCACGGCGCTTATTATGTGAGCTTGTGTTTTAAAAAAAGTAATAATTTGGCTTGTAATACTCTGTAGCTGAATTGCAATTTTTTAGCATTTTTAACGCTCGTCATAAAAAACAAAAACTATCGATAGCCGAAAGCATCTTTTCCTGCTTTATTTTTTGATGGAGTGGAAGCGTGGGCGAGTTAGTGTTACATACTTAACGCAATATCCAGTTTAAAATTTTGTATAAGAGCATTGCGAAAATGTATTCCAAATAGCAAGTGTGCGTTATCCAGAAATGCATAGTTATGCCCTATATAAACATTATGCCTTGAGGATTCGTCACAACCGTAACTCAAATCAACGTCTCTGTTTCCTATTTCATAATCTGGTTTTGCGATCTGCAACCATGACATCACTATTTATGGTATAGTAACTGTAATATGCGTAGAAATAATATGAACAGGCGTAATAGTTGTAGCAGCGGAAAGCGACAGTTCCAGTGATCACAAAATCTTAGCTTTATCAAAACGTTATTCGTATATGATAACGAGGAAGAATTTAAGTCAATTTCGAGCAATAACATCTCTTGTTTTTTTGTTAGCTCGCGCGCGCCCAGCCTCAGAAGTTGAAGTTCGTAAATTACAAAAGTAAGGAAAAATGCGTGACCGTCAAATTCTTTTTACGTTTGAGAAGAGTTGACCTTGCAAAATAAATTCCAAATCGCTACCAAGAGAGGAAGCACCACACACGCGACCGGAATATTCTGTTGTGCACTTCAGAGTATGTCCAGCGGCGGAAACAACTAAAAGAGCCGGAGGGAAGTTGAGACAGTTTCGAAGCTACATGTCCAGAAGAAGAATTCGAACTAGGATAATTTTGAACGCGCTTAGGGCGCCCCTTTCTAGTGTCCAATTTCGATCCTTTGCATTGTCAATTCCATTATTTAGACGTATGTAATTTTGCATTCGCATCCAGTTTATGTTTCTGTATATTTGTGCAGAACAATTGGGTTTACATTTATTGTTGCTTACTAATAGGCGCCTACCTTCATATTCTGCGTCAATTTGGCCTAACCAGTGCGCTGAATAATTTGTTATATCACCCTTGGGAGAAACGCTTGCGAATACATGCTTATGGTTTTTACCGACCCAAGGTTTGCAAGAATTTGTGTAACACGCGGATCGTAAAATGCCGCTTTTTTTTTAGATGAGGTGTGTGAAAGCGATTGCTAAAGTCGATTCGAGCTGTGATTCCTTTGAAGGCGCTTTTCACTTTGTTGTTTCCCAATTGCATGTTTATCGAAAATTCCTCGACTACTAGAGCAGCTGATCTCATGATTTTCCTCTATATTAGGTTCAGCACCATTGAACCCTTCTATTTTTCTTGCACGTGAACTGTTAGTGCTATAAGCAGCTTTACTCGGAAGGGACAAGAAAACTCTCCATCCAAATTAGCCTCCATAACCTACTGTATAAGAATAACGGAAACAATATTGGAATTACTACTGAATGCTCTACCAACAATAAATCAGTGTATACATTTGTTCCTTTCTTCGTTCCTGCGTGTTAACTATTCAAACAAGATTTGGAGGGTACGGTGAGAAAAAGGACTGCGACAGGCAGCAAACGAGCGCGTGAAAAAAAAACAATGCTTTTGCTGGCAACTATTTTGAGAGCAATTAAGGAAATACGAAGTGCATCGAGAATAGGCAATTTACAAAAAATGAAGCGTGCAAAGCCTCCCTTAATGATATGAATAGCAAGAAAAAGTTCGAAATGAACATATAGTTTATTTACCCAAGCTTGGCGTAATTAGAAACGGACATAAAATATGGCCATGGGTACAAATTATATACAAGTTCCAGGGAGAGGGTTGTTGGCAGCATTGATCACATTTAGCAGCCACAGGGTCCTTGTCGGCTTTGTTCTCATCAAACGAAGCTGTCGAAGGAGTCACGTTTTTACACGAGCACTACAATGTCGGGTTCTTCAGAGTCACTGTAGGAGTCATCAGGACACGAGGCAGACATGATTTCCTCCGCTTTCTTTATCATCATGTTCACGAAAAAGCGCCAGCGCAGGCACACGTTTTGTCGACGGGAACGCATCAAGTCCATTTTGCTACGGGAAACAGCCAGGATTCGGCAGGCGTCGATGTAAGTCGCTTCACAATATGCGGTAGTCGGCTGAGAGACGCGCGCAGATGGAACTGAACTATTGTTGCCACCAGCAAAAGGCGATGTTGACTCCATGGCTCGGCAAAAGTTGAGCAGGGACTCGCGAGGCCGCACGACTAAAGCTTGGCTGCAACAAGCCAAGAATGGCTTGTTTCATGAAGCACAGAACATTTCATGTGCCGAAAATGGAGAGGGTAGATAAAACTGGACTGGTTTAGGGAAAGCAGAGTCATTACCCTTTCCTCCTCTAGTCGTGTGGAAGCCCGGCTGTTCACTCCCGTTATCTTATCTCTACAGAGAGAAAAACATATTCAGAACCAGCTGGTGGTGACCCACTTTTGCTCTCCTGCGAATTACAAGCTGACATGGGCTGGAGAGGTCCCTAAGCAGGACAGGTCATGGTTAAAAGCATGTTCAGCACAGGCAAAGAATAAGAATGACGACACCACACGCAAAGCTCTTAATGTAATACCGACGGCCATGTTTTAACAGAATAACGCGGCTCAAACTGGCACTAAGCAAAGTTTCGAATACCCGTCTCTAACTTAAGCGTAAATGTATAAACGGTGCGCATGAGCACAAGGCAATGCGCGTTAGTGTCGGCACTAGTATGGTTTGAGGCTGAAATCACATGCGGCAACTTAGAATTCCAAAACCCGAAGCAGAGCAAAGTCTGCGAGTTCAATTAGGCGCTTTTCGCGGCTATTTGATTCCTTTGGTAGTGCTGGCTCACAGGAAAAACCTTTAGTTTTTTTACAATTTTATAGTTTATTGACGCGTGGACTTTTAAAGAAAATGGCAAAATGTTTTTTCTCCCGCCATGCGTGAGTAAAAGTTTATTTGGTGCGTTTCTGCACGCCGCCTATTATGTGTGCTTGTGTTTTAAAAAAGTAATAATTTGGCTTATAATACTCGGTAGCTGAATTGCAATATTTTAGCATTTTTAACGCACGTCATAAAAAACAAAAAATATCGATAGCCGATAGAATCTTTTCCTGCTTTATTTTTTGATGGAGTGGAAGCGTGGGCGAGTTAGTGTTACATAGTCAACACAATATCCTGTTTAAAATTTTGTATAAGAGCACTGCGAAAATGGATTCCAAATAGCAAGTGTGCGTTATCAAGAAATATATAGTTATGCCCTATATAAACATTATGCCTTGAGGATTCGTCACAACCGTAACTCAAATCAACGTCTCTGTTTCCCATCTCATGATCTGGTTTTGCGATCTGCAACCATGACATCACTGTTTATGGTATTGTAACTATAATATGCGTATAAATAATATGAGCAGGCGTAATAGTTCTAGTAGTGTAAAGTGACAGTTCCAGTAATCACAAAATCTTAGCTTTATCAAACGTTATTCGTATATGATAACGTTGAACAAATGAAGTCAATTTCGAGCAATAACATCCCTTGTTTTTTTGTTAGCTCGCGCGTGCCCAGCCTCAGAAGTTGAAGTTCGTAAATTACAAAGGTAAGGAAAAAATGCGTGACCGTCAAATTCTTTTTACGTTTGAGAAGAGTTGACCTTGCAAAATAAATTCCAAATCGCTACCAAGAGAGGAAGCACCACGCACGCGACCGGAATATTCTATTGTGCACTTCAGAGTATATCCTGCGGCGGAAACAACTAAAAGAGCCGGAAGGAAGTTGAGACAGTTTTGAACCTACATGTCCAGAAGAAGAATTCGGAAGGGATAATTTTGAACGCGCTTAGGGCGCCCCTTTCTAGTGTCCAATTCCGACCCTTTGCATTGTCAATTTCATTATTTGGATGTACGTATTTTGCATTCGCATCCAGTTTACGTTTCTGTATAATTGTGCAGAACAATTGGGTTTACAATTTTTGTTGCTTACTAATAGGCGTCTACCTCCATATTCGGCGTCAATTTGGCCTAAACAGCGCGCTGAATATTTTGTTTTATATCACCCTTGGGAGAAACGCTTGCGAATACATGCTTATGTTTTTCACGGACCCAAGGTTTGCAAGAATTTGTGTAACACGCGGCTCGTAAAATGCCGCTTTTGTTTTTAGATGAGGTGTGTGAAAGCGATTACGAAAGTCGATTCGCCATGAGAGTCATTTGAAGGTGCTTTTCACTTTGTTGTTTCCCGCTTGCATTATCATCGAAAATATCCTCGACTACTATAGCAGCTGTTCCCATGATTTCCCTCTATATTAGGTTCAGCACCATTGAACCTTCTATCTTTCTTGCACGTGAACTGTTAGTGCTATAAGCAGCTTTAGTCGGAAGGGACAAGAAAACTCTCCATCCAAATTAGCCGCCTTAACCTACTGTATAGAAATAATGGAAACAATATTGAAATAACTACTGAATGCTCTACCAACAACTAATCAGTGTATACATTTGTTCCTTTCTTCGTTCCTGCGTGGTAACTATTCAAACAAGATTTGGAGAGTACGTTGAGAAAAAGGACTGCGACAGGCAGCAAACGAGCGCGTGAAAAAAAAAACGATGTTTTTGCTGGCAACTATTTTGAGAGCAATTAAGGAAATACGAAGTGCATCGAGAATAGGCAATTTACAAAATTGAAGCATGCAAAGCCTCCCTTAATGATATGAATAGCACGAAAAAGTTCGAAATGAAACTATAGTTTATTTACCCAAGCTTGGCGTAATTAGAAACGGACATAAAATATGGGCATGGATACAAATTATATACAAGTTCCAGGGAGAGGGTTGTTGGCAGCATTGATCACATTTAGCAGGCACAGGGTCCTTGTCGGCATTGTTCTCATCAAAAGAAGCTGTCGAAGGAGTCGCGTTTTTACACAAGCACAACAATGCCATCTTCATCAGAGTCACTGTAGGAGTCATCAGGACACGAGGCAGACATGATTTCCTCCGCTTTCTTTATCACCATGTTCACGAAAAAGCGCCAGCGCAGACACACTCTTTGTCGACGGGAACGCATCAAGTCCATTTTGCTGCGGGAAACAGCCAGGATTCGGCAGGCGTCGAAGTAAGTCGCTTCACAATATGCGGTAGTCGGCTGAGAGACGCGCGCAGATGGAACTGAACCATTGTTGCCACCAGCAAAAGGCGATGTTGACTCCATGACTCGGCAAAAGTTGAGCAGAGACTCGCGAGGCCGCACGACTGAAGCTTGGCTGCAACAAGCCAAGAATGGCTTGTTTCATGAAGCACTACACATTTCATGTGTCCAAGATGGAGAGGGTAGATAAAACTGGACTGCTTTAGGGAAAGCAGTCTTTATCCTTTCCTCCTCTAGACGTGTGGAAGCGCGGCTGTTCACTCCCGTTATCTTATCTCTACAGAGAGAAAAACATATTCAGAACCAGCTGGTGGTGACCCCCTTTTGCTCTCGTGCGAATTACAAACTGACATGGGTCCCTAAGCAGGACAGGTCATGTTTAAAAGCATGTTCAGCACAGGGGAAGATGAAGAATGACGACACCACACGCAAAGCTTTTAATGTAATACCGACGGCCATGTTTTAACAAAATAACGCGGCTCAAATTACCAAACTGGCACTAAGCACAGTTTCGAATACCTGTCTATAACTTAAGCGTAAATATATAAACTGTGCGCATGAGCACAAGGCAATGCGCGTTAGTGTCGGCACTGGTACGGTTTGAGGCTGAAATCACATGCGGCAACTTAGAATTCCAAACCCGAAGCAGAGCAAAGTCTGCGAGTTAAATTAGGCGCTTTTCGCGGCGCTGTGATTCCTTTGGTAGTGCTCGTTCACCGGCAAAACCTTTAGTTTCTTTACAATTTTAGAGTTTATTGTCGCGTGGACTTTTAAAGAAAATGGCAAAACTATTTTTCTCCCGCCATGCTTGAGTAAAAGTTTATTTGGTGCGTTTCGGCACGCCGCTTATTATGTGAGCTTGTGTTTTAAAAAAGGAGTAATTTGGCTTATAATACTCGGTAGCTGAATTGCAATATTTTAGCATTTTTAACGCTCGTCATAAAAAACAAAAAATATCGATAGCCGATAGCATCTTTTCCTGCTTTATGTTTTGATGGAGTGGAAGCGTGGGCGAGTTAGTGTTAGTAAGGAACAAATCTTAATGAACTTGAAAACACTGCTAACACGTGGCTATTAAATCTTAGTGTATGGCTAAACTTAAATAGTCTTGAACTCAACGAGAAAAAAACTAAATTTATGCTTTTCTGTGCAAAAAAACAAACCAATAGATTACGATTTTAAGCTTCGCTACGGCTCTTGCTACCTTGAAAGTGTCAGCTCCCATTCCTTTCTAGGAGTTAAATTCCATCACAACCTAGGCTGGAGCGACCACATAGACCACACCCGTGTCAAGATAGCGAGAGCTATTGGTATGCTTTCCCAGCTTCGAGATCTTATACCTTGCTCGCTGAAAAGACAGTTGTATTTCTCTCTTATCCATTCCCGCATCAGTTATTGTCTTCTTATCTGGGGTACTTGTAACAAAACTGACTTAGAAAAAATATCAGCCCTCCAGTCGCGTGCAGCTCGGTTACTTTTACCTGCAGGAAACAACACAAATAGTTGCTCGGCAAATACACAGTCTCGAATGATTCCTGTGAAAATCATGTATGAACTCAAAATATGTGTGTTTATTTATAACGAAATAAAAACAAATTACATTAATTTTTTAACACGTACCTAAACAGATCTACTGGTTACAGCTTGCGTCAAACTTCTGTTGTGGTAAATAGGCCTCGTACTAACTACGGAACACAATTAATTGAGCATCAGATCATGTTGATGTGTAATTCTCATCCGTTTGTAATAGATGCAGCTAAAAATAGTTCCACGCACAGGGGTTTTAAACGCATCTGTTCGTCTTTCTTTTTGTCTAACGTTGTGTCCTAACAAAATGCTTACTTCTGGTTCCGTTTGATGTAACCCTGCTGGGGGGGGGGGGGGGGGGGTTCTGTGGTGCGGTGGCCTCATAGATTGTTCATAGTAGGATGTCGTGCGGTCTGTGTGGCATATCGTGCGGTTTGTATGATATGCCATACAATTCGTATGATATGCCGTGCGGATGGGGTGGTGTGTCGTGCAGATTGTGCGGTGTTCTGTGGTGGATGGTCTGTGGGGTTGTTGGAATGCTGTATCGGTTCGAACAACCCTAATGTATTGCATTACTGTACCATTTTTGTATATGATTTAGTGTGTATTATTATTTTATTATCTGTATATATTTACAAGAGCTGTTTATGATACGTCTGTTTTGTAAGCGATGGCAAAGACAGCCTTTTGTTGTTGTACAATGCAATACCGCTCCTGCTGCTGTACCCAGGCGAGGACAAGACCCAGTCAGGAGGTTTAGCACCTCCTTTTGTCTTGCCTCGTGGGCAATACCTGTATGTTGCCCAAAGGAGAAATAAAAAAAAAATAAAAAAAAAATAGTCAACGCAATATCCTGTTTAAAATTTTGTATAAGAGCATTGCGAAAATGGATTTCAAATAGCAAGTGTGCGTTATCCAGAAATATATAGTTATGCCCTATATAAACATTATGTCTTGAGGATTCGTCACAACCGTAACTAAAATCAACGTCTCTGTTTCCTATTTCATAATCTGGTTTTGCGATCTGCAACCATGACATCACTGTTTATGGTATAGGAACTATAATATGCGTAGAAATAATATGAGCAGGCGTAATAGTTGTAGTAGTGTAAAGTGACAGTTCCAGTAATCACAAAATCTTAGCTTTATCAAACGTTATTTGTATATGATAACGAGGAACAAATGAAGTCAATTTCGAGCAATAACATTCCTAGTTTTTTTGTTAGCTCGCGCGTGCCCAGCCTCAGAAGTTGAAGTTCGTAAATTACAAAAGTAAGGAAAAATGCGTGACCGTCAAATTCTTTTTACGTTTGAGAAGAGTTGACCTTGCAAAATAAATTCCAAATCGCTACCAAGAGAGGAAGCACCACGCACGCGACCGGAATATTCTCTTGTGCACTTCAGAGTATATCCGGCGGCGGAAACAACTAAAAGAGCCGGAGGGAAGTTGAGACAGTTTTGAACCTACATTATCAGAAGAAGAATTCGAACTAGGATAATTTTGAACGCGCTTAGGGCGCCCCTTCCTAGTGTCCAATTTCGACCCTTTGCATTGTCAGTTTCATTATTTGGACGTACGTATTTTGCATTCGCATCCAGTTTACGTTTCTGTATAATTGTGCAGAACAATTGGGTTTACAATTTTTGTTGCTTACTAATAGGCGTCTACCTCCATATTCTGCGTCAATTTGGCCTAAACAGCGCGCTGAATATTTTTTTTTATATCACCCATGGGAGAAACGCTTGCGAATACATGCTTATGGTTTTCACGGACCCAAGGTTTGCAAGAATTTGTGTAACACGCGGCTCGTAAAATGCCGCTTTTGTTTTTAGATGAGGTGTGTGAAAGCGATTACGAAAGTCGATTCGCCCTGAGAGTCATTTGAAGGTGCTTTTCACTTTGTTGTTTTCCACTTGCATGTTCATTGAAAATATCCTCGACTACTAGAGCAGCTGATCTCATGATTTCCCTCTATATTAGGTTCAGCACCATTGAACCCTTATATTTTTCTTGCACGTGAACTGTTAGTGCTATAAGCAGCTTTACTCGGAAGGGACAAGAAAACTCTCCATCCAAATTAGCCACCATAACCTACTGTATAGGAATAATGGAAACAATATTGGAATTACTACTGAATGCTCTACCAACAATAAATCAGTGTATACATTTGTTCCTTTCTTCGTTCCTGCGTGGTAACTATTCAAACAAGGTTTGGAGGGTACGGTGAGAAAAAGGACTGCGTAGGCAGCAAACGAGCGCGTGAAAAAAAAAACATAGTTTTTCTCGCAACTATTTTCAGATTAATTTAGGAAATACGAAGTGCATCGAGAATAGGCAATTTACAAAAAATGAAGCATGCAAAGCCTCCCTTAATAATATGAATAGCAAAAAAAGAGTTCGCAATGAAACTATACTTTATTTACCCAAGCTTGGCTTAACTAGAAACGGACATAAAATATGGCCATGGATACAAATTATATACAAGTACCAGGGAGAGGGTTGTTGGCAGCATTGATCACATTTAGCAGGCACAGGGTCCTTGTAGGCTTTGTTCTCATCAAACGAACCTGTCGAAGGAGTCGCGTTTTTACACAAGCACAACAATGTCGTCTTCATCAGAGTCACTGTAGGAGTCATCAGGACACGAGGCAGACATGATTTCCTCCGCTTTCTTTATCACCATGTTCACGAAAAAGCGCCAGCGCAGGCACACGCTTTGTCGACGGGAACGCATCAAGTCCATTTTGCTGCGGGAAACAGCCAGGATTCGGCAGGCGTCGATGTCAGTCGCTTCACAATATGCGGTAGTCGGCTGAGAGACGCGCGTAGATGGAACTGAACCATTGTTGCCACCAGCAAAGGCGATGTTGAATCCATGACTCGGCAAAAGTTGAGCAGGGCCTCGCGAGGCCGCACGAATGAAGCTTGGCTGCAACATGCCAAGATTGGCTTGTTTCATGAAGCACTACACATTTCATGTGTCCAAGAAGGAGAGGGTAGATAAAACTGGACTGGTTTAGTGAAAGCAGAGTCTTTACCCTTTCCTCCTCTAGACTTGTGGAAGCCCGGCTGTTCACTCCCGTTATATTATCTCTACAGAGAGAAAAACATATTCAGAACTAGCTGGTGGCGACCCACTTTTGCTCTCGTGCGAATTACAAACTGACATGGGCTGGAGAGGCCCCTAAGCAGGACAGGTCATGGTTAAAAGCTTGTTCAGCACAGGGAAAGAAGAAGAATGACAACACCACACGCAAAGCTCTTAATGTAATACCGACAGCCATGTTTTAACAGAATAACGCGTCTCAAACTACCAAACTGGCACTAAGCACAGTTTCGAATACCAGTCTATAACTTAAGCGTAAATATATAAACTGTGCGCATGAGCACAAGGCAATGCGCGTTAATGCCGGCACTGGTACGGTTTGAGGCTGAAATCACATGCGGCAACTTAGAATTCCAAAACCCGAAGCAGAGCAAAGTCTGCGAGTTAAATTAGGCGCTTTTCGCGGCGCTGTGATTCCTTTGGCAGTGCTGGCTCACCGGCAAACCTTTAGTTTCTTTACAATTTTATAGTTTATTGACGCGTGGATTTTTAAAGAAAATGGAAAAACGATTTTTCTCCCGCCATGCGTGAGTAAAAGTTTATTTGGTGCGTTTCGGCATGCCGCTTATTATGTGTGCTTGTGTTTTAAAAAAGTAATAATTTGGCTTATAATACTCAGTAGCTGAATTGCAATATTTTAGCATTGTTAACGCACGTCATAAAAAACAAAAAATATCGATAGCCGATAGCATCTTTTCCTGCTATATTTTTTGATGGAGTGGAATCGTGGGCGAGTTAGTGTTACATAGTCAACGCAATATCCTGTTTAAAATTTTGTATAAGAGCAAGCGAAAATGGATTCCAAATAGCAAGTGTACGTTATCCAGAAATATATAGTTATGCCCTGTGTAAACATTATGCCTTGAGGATACGTCACAAAAGTAACTCAAATCAACGTCTGTGTTTCCTATTTCATAATCTGGTTTTGCGATCTGCAACCATGACATCACTGTTTATGGTATAGTAACTATAATATGCGTAGAAATAATACGAGCAGGCGTAATAGTTGTAGTAGTGTAAAGTGACAGTTCCAGTGATCACAAAATCTTAGCTTTATCAAACGTTATTCGTATATGATAACGAGGAACAAATGAAGTCAATTTCGAGCAATAACATCCCTTGTTTTTTTTGTTAGCTCACGGTGCCCAGCCTCAGAAGTTGAAGTTCGTAAATTACAAAAGTAAGGAAGAATGCGTTACCGTCAAATTCTTTTTACGTTTGAGAAGAGTTGACCTTGCAAAATAAATTCCAATCGCTACCAAGAGAGGAAGCACCACGCACGCGACCGGAATATTCTCTTGTGCACTTCAGAGTATATCCGGCGGCGGAAACAACTAAAAGAGCCGGAGGGAAGTTGAGACAGTTTTGAACCTACATGTCCAGAAGAAGAATTCGAACTAGGATCATTTTGAACGCGCTTAGGGCGCCCCTTTCTAGTGTCCAATTTCGACCCTTTGCATTGTCAATTTCATTATTTGGACGTACGTATTTTGCATTCGCATCCAGTTTACGTTTCTGTATAATTGTGCAGAACAATTGGGTTTACAATTTTTGTTGCTTACTAATAGGCGTCTACCTCCATATTCTGCGTCAATTTGGCCTAAACAGCGCGCTGAATATTTTGTTTTATATCACCCTTGGGAGAAACGCTTGCGAATACATGCTTATGGTTTTCACGGACCCAAGGTTTGCAAGAATTTGTGTAACACGCGGCTCGTAAAATGCCGCTTTTGTTTTTAGATGAGGTTGGTGAAAGCGATTGCGAAAGTCGATTCGACCTGAGAGTCCTTTGAAGGTGCTTTTCACTTTGTTGTTTCCCACTTGCATGTTCATCGAAAATATCCTCCACTACTAGAGCAGCTGATCCCATGATTTCCCTCTATATTAGGTTCAGCACTATTGAACCTTCTATCTTTCTTGCACGTGAACTGTTAGTGCTATAAGCAGCTTTAGTCGGAAGGGACAAGAAAACTCTCCATCCAGATTAGCCGCCATAACCTACTGTATAGGAATAATGGAAACAATATTGAAATAACTACTGAATGCTCTACCAACAACTAATCAGTGCATACATTTGTTCCTTTCTTCGTTCCTGCGTGGTAACTATTCAAACAAGATTTGGAGAGTACATTGAGAAAAAGGACTGCGACAGGCAGCAAACGAGCGCGTGAAAAAAAAAACAATGTTTTTGCTGGCAACTATTTTGAGAGCAATTAAGGAAATACGAAGTGCATCGAGAATAGGCAATTTACAAAAAAATGAAGCATGCAAAGCCTCCCTTAATGATATGAATAGCAAGAAAAAGTTCGAAATGAAACTATAGTTTATTTACCCAAGCTTGGCGTAATTAGAAAGGACATAAAATATGGGCATGGATACAAATTATATACAAGTTCCAGGGAGAGGGTTGTTGGCAGCATTGATCACATTTAGCAGGCACAGGTCCTTGTCGGCTTTGTTCTCGTCAAACGAAGCTGTCGAAGGAGTCGCGTTTTTACACAAGCACAACAATGTCGTCTTCATCAGAGTCACTGTAGGAGTCATCAGGACACGAGGAAGACATGATTTCCTTCGCTTTCTTTATCACCATGTTCACGAAAAAGCGCCAGCGCAGGCACACGCTTTGTCGACTGGAACGCATCAAGTTCATTTTGCTGCGGGAAACAGCCAGGATTCGGCAGGCGTCGATGTAAGTCGCTTCACAATATGCGGTAGTCGGCTCAGAGACGCGCGCAGATGGAACTGAACTATTGTTGCCACCAGCAAAAGGCGATGTTGACTCCATGGCTCGGCAAAAGTTGAGCAGGGACTCGCAAGGCCGCACGACTGAAGCTTGGCTGCAACAAGCCAAGAATGGCTTGTTTCATGAAGCACTACACATTTCATGTGTCGAAGATGGAGAGGGTAGATAAAACTGGACTGGTTTAGGGAAAGCAGAGTCTTTACCCTTTCCTTCTCTAGTCGTGTGGAAGCCCGGGTGTTCACTCCCTTTATCTTATCTCCACAGAGAGAAAAATATATTCAGAACCAGCTGGTGGTGACCCACTTTTGCTCTCCTAGGAATTACAAACTGACATGGGCTAGAGACGTCCCTAAGCAGGACAGGTCATGGTTAAAAGCATGTTCAGCACAGGGAAAGAAGAAGAATGACGACACCACACGGAAAGCTCTTAATGTAATACCGACGGCCATGTTTTAACAGAATAACGCGGCTCAAACTACCAAACTGGCACTAAGCACAGTTTCGAATACCTGTCTATAACTTAAGCGTAAATATATAAACTGTGCGCATGAGCACAAGGCAATGCGCGTTAGTGTCGGCGCTGGTACGGTTTGAGGCTGAAATCACATGCGGCAACTTAGAATTCCAAACCCGAAGCAGAGCAAAGTCTGCGAGTTAAATTAGGCGCTTTTCGCGGCGCTGTGATTCCTTTGGTAGTGCTGGTTCACCGGCAAAACCTTTAGTTTCTTTACAATTTTATAGTTTATTGTCGCGTGGAGTTTTAAAGAAAATGGAAAAACGATTTTTCTCCCGCCATGCGTGAGTAAAAGTTTATTTGGTGCGTTTCGGCATGCCGCTTATTATGTGTGCTTGTGTTTTAAAAAAGTAATAATTTGGCTTATAATACTCAGTAGCTGAATTGCAATATTTTAGCATTTTTAACGCACGTCATAAAAAACAAAAAATATCGATAGCCGATAGCATCTTTTCCTGCTATATTTTTGATGGAGTGGAATCGTGGGCGAGTTAGTGTTACATAGTCAACGCAATATCCTGTTTAAAATTTTGTATAAGAGCAAGCGAAAATGGATTCCAAATAGCAAGTGTACGTTATCCAGAAATATATAGTTATGCCCTGTGTAAACATTATGCCTTGAGGATACGTCACAAAAGTAACTCAAATCAACGTCTGTGTTTCCTATTTCATAATCTGGTTTTGCGATCTGCAACCATGACATCACTGTTTATGGTATAGTAACTATAATATGCGTAGAAATAATACGAGCAGGCGTAATAGTTGTAGTAGTGTAAAGTGACAGTTCCAGTGATCACAAAATCTTAGCTTTATCAAACGTTATTCGTATATGATAACGAGGAACAAATGAAGTCAATTTCGAGCAATAACATCCCTTGTTTTTTTTGTTAGCTCACGGTGCCCAGCCTCAGAAGTTGAAGTTCGTAAATTACAAAAGTAAGGAAAAATGCGTGACCGTCAAATTCTTATTACGTTTGAGAAGAGTGGACCTTGCAAAATAAATTCCAAATCGCTACCAAGAGAGGAAGCACCACGCACGCGACCGGAATATTCTTTGTGCACTTCAGAGTATATCCGGCGGCGGAAACAACTAAAAGAGCCGGAGGGAAGTTGAGACAGTTTTGAACCTACATTATCAGAAGAAGAATTCGAACTAGGATAATTTTGAACGCGCTTAGGGCGCCCCTTTCTAGTGTCCAATTTCGACCCTTTGCATTGTCAATTTCATTATTTGGACGTACGTATTTTGCATTCGCATCCAGTTTACGTTTCTGTATAATTGTGCAGAACAATTGGGTTTACAATTTTTGTTGCTTACTAATAGACGTCTACCTCCATATTCTGCGTCAATTTGGCCTAAAAAGCGCGCTGAATATTTTTTTTTTATATCACACTTGGGAGAAACGCTTGCGAATACATGCTCATGGTTTTCACGGACCCAAGGTTTGCAAGAATTTGTGTAACACGCGGCTCGTAAAATGCCGCTTTTGTTTTTAGATGAGGTGTGTGAAAGCGATCACGAAAGTCGATTCGCCCTGAGAGTCATTTGAAGGTGCTTTTCACTTTGTTGTTTCCCACTTGCATGTTCATTGAAAATATCCTCGACTACTAGAGCAGCTGATCTCATGATTTCCCTCTATATTAGGTTCAGCACCATTGAACCCTTCTATTTTTCTTGCACGTGAACTGTGAAGGCTCCGCCTTCTAGAATACGGGTTCGCGAGCGATGGTCTCGCCCGTCGAGTGAAAACCAAGTCTTTCTTAAAAACACTGGTTTATTCCGGATCAACAGAAAAGTATAAAAAAGAAAAGAAACAGCATTGGTCAAAACTGCGCTGGAAACATGCCGTCGAAGTTCGCGACAATGGACTATGAGGATAAAACGGAACAAGGGTCAGGGCTTCACCGCGACAACACAAAGCACACTGCTGCGCGATGGGCGAGTAATAGGGCAAAAGTGTTGATCACGGTACAAGAACATTGCTACTCGCGTGGCAGCACTCACGCTAACACTCCTGAGGCTTCCTTGAAGGTGCCGCTTCCGTCTTCGCCTCGCAGGACTCCGTTCCGTCGTCCGTGTACATCCCGCCGGCTTGGGACGGTGCCACGCCGCCCTTCTGTGGCCGGCCTCCCGACGAAAAGCCCCGAGCCTTGCTTCCAACGCGCTTATCTACCCTCTGTCTCGCGCCGATAACATGCCGCCCCCGCTCCGGGCAGCTCGCTCATGCGTACTCGCGCTGCCCGGGCGGACACCAACACAAACAGAAAAGAGCGCGCGCGGTTCGAAACGCTAAAAGGGGCTGTGGGGCCTACCCTGAGCATTGTCTCGATTCTGCTTTTTTCCGCTGGTGACCCCGTGAAGGAATTCAAAACGGTTAGAATACCACAGCCTGTGATATTGGCCGAATGGCCGTTCGTGGCAAGCAACTGTGACTGTGGCTCAGCGGCCTTAGTCTTGAACTGAAATGCTGCTGTACCGGTGTCATACCGGTAGGTTCCCTTACTGAGATCTATCACGATTCCTGCCTTCACTATGAAGTTACGGCCTAGTATGACTGGCCAGGATAGTCCGGGGAGGTGTAAGAAACGCTGTCTAATCTTTCGACCATTTATAGCAACTGTTAGGCGGGCTGCTGAGGTTGCGGGTACTATGTGAGTCGACGCCATACGAAGGTTAGTGTTTACACTCCGCAACCGGACACATTTTGTCTCGCAGGAATTTTTCACCTGATCGCCGAAGACTGACACTGTAGACCATGTGTCTAAAAGGGCTGGAAGCTCCAGTCCGGCCATTTTGACCAAGACCAGCGGGGTCTTGTCTGGTTGGCCTTCCTCAAAAGAAGTTGACGGGACTGCACTCACCGAGTGTTTGTAGGGCTTCTCGGGGTCTGCCTCATGCGCAGGTGGGGACAATGGTACCTGTGTCGAAGACACCTGAGTCTGTGGCACCTGGTTCGATTCAGGCAGGAAAGGTAGCAACTGGATCAGCTCTCCCGGTGGTTGGCCACGTCTGTGCAGCCTGGCCGCTGGATGGTGCGATGACCAAAACACCCCCCCCCTGTGTTGTCCTGGATCTGCGAATCGGAGGACAAGTTGTGCCCGGGGGCGACGCCCGCTTCTCACCTGATGGCGACACCGTTGCACCCGGTGGTGACACCCACGTTGCACCCGGTGGTGACACCCACGTTGCACTGGTAGGAGACGTCCGCGTTGCACCCGGTGGTGACACCCACGTTGCACCCGGTGGTGACACCCACGCTGCACCCGTAGGTGACGTCCACGTTGCACCCGGTTGTGACACCCATGCTGCACCCGTAGGTGACGTCCACGTTGCACCCGGTGGTGACACCCACGTTGCACCCGGTGGTAACACCCACGTTGCACTGGTAGGAGACGTCCGCGTTGCACCCGGTGGTGACACCCACGCTGCACCCGTAGGTGACGTCCACGTTGCACCTGGTGGTGACACCCATGCTGCACCCGTAGGTGACGTCCACGTTGCACCCGATGGTGACACCCACGTTGCACCCGATGGTGACACCCAAGCTGCACCCGATGGTGAATGGTAGCCGGCAGCCGCTGTAGGAGATCTCCGGGATTTGCGCGCTCTGACGTGGGGTGTCCCAACTGCTGCCACACAAGGGGTACCCGCGCCTGCGTATGGCAAGAAGACACGGGGCCCCATCTGACCTGTCGCCCCATGAAATTGGCTCGTCACCTGAGTAGACGCATCAGGGCTTGTGACTCCGTGCAAGTCGCCAGCCTCCGTACGGCAGCCTGGCGTCTCCAGGCTGCGTGCTGCCGATGATCCAGGCCACGCACAGGACGGCTCAAGGCAAGTCTCTGCAGGGGGAGGTGGTTTGTACTGGAGCTCCGCCAGGAAAGATGCCTCGATGCGGGATGCTTCTCTAGCCATGTCATCGAAGTCCGCGAACTGGCGACGCCGGAGATGTATCGGACACGTGTAGTGACTGTTATCAGTGCCGATGCGTATCAGTGATGCGCAGTAGAGACAGCGCGCGTGTTCGTGCCTTTATAAACTGTGCTGGCAATAAACGTCATCATTCTTGCAATGACCGTGCTGCTGTACGCGTCGTCCCTTCGAGCGGCTACATGGTGTCAGAAGTGGCCCTTTGAGGCCTGAAGGAAATCGTTCCTGAGTCCGGTGCGCCATGGCCCTGCTGAAGACACCGGAGCCTTTGCGGCTGACTGGTAATGTAGCAGAAAATTGGAAGCGTTTTAAGCAGAAGTTTGAGTTATATCTGCAGGCGACGGCACCTACGGACCAGCCGAAAACAGAAGCAGCCAAGGCAGCACTCCTGTTGAGCGTTGCGGGCTACGACGCTTTGGACGTCTTCAACAACTTCCAGTTTGAGTTGAATGAAGAAAAGGACTACAGCACCGTGGTGAGAAAATTTGATGCCTATTGTGCCGAAGTTAGCAACGAAGTGCATGAGAGATACCTATTCCGTTCAAGAAAGCAAGCGGAGGGCGAACCATTTGAAAGGTTTATTCGCGACCTGAAAAAGCAAGCAGCACAGTGTAACTTTGGCACGTTGCAAGAATCAATGATTAGGGACCAGATAGTGTTCGGCACGCTTAATCATCGACTACGCGAGAAAATGCTTCGAGATAACCAACTGACTTTGCAAAAGGCAGCAGAAATGTGCAGAGCAGCAGAAACGGTAGCCCAGCGGAACGAAATATGGCGCAAAGGGGACGAATGTGTCGACACGATTTCGAAGCGCCCGGCTCCTGCAAATGAGCGGAAAGAAGTTAAAGCATCTTTTCATTGTAGTAAGTGCAACCGCTGGCACAAGCCCAAACAATGCCCAGCCTTCGGTAAGAAGTGTCGCTTGTGTCACAAGGCGAACCATTTTGCAAGTGCCTGTGCGTCTGCAAGGGTGAGTGAAGTAAGGGAACTGGAAGAAGAGGACTTTGACACTTTAGAGGTCACCACCGCAAGACGAGAAAGGGATTGGATGGTCAAGGCTCAAGTTCGTAACTGCGAGGTCAGATTTAAGGTAGACACCGGATCGCAGGCAAGCCTGCTTCCCATGTCTGTTTACAAAAAAACTGCGGGGAGCAGAGGAGCTGAAGCCGACTAATTCGGTCCTGCGGGCGTATAACGGTGGCACTATAACGTGTTTTGGAACGTGTACGCTAGAAGTACACCAAGCGAACACGTCTGCTACAGTGAAGTTTTTTGTGGTGAAAAACGAACGGCAGGCCATACTCGGACTAGAAGCAAGTGAAGCTCTGGGGCTAGTTCAGCGTAAAGTATGTGCCATAGACAAGACTTCATACGACGCCCTTCTAAACAATTTCAGGCACGTTTCTCATGGCCTCGGTTGTTTGAAGCAGGCGTACAGCATGGTCCTTTCATCTGATGTGGTTCCTGTAGTGCAACCAGCTGGACAAGTTCCAGTGGCGCTAGAACCCCTAAAGAAAGAACTTGAAAAAATGGTACATGCTGGTATAATTGTCGGGGTGAACGAACCTACTGACTGGGTCAGCCCTTTAGTGTTGGCAACATGGTCACCCCGAAACACACCGGTCACTGCAGCTGGAAACTTGTCGAGATGCCTACCTGCAGACAGTGATTGCATGCTTGGTGAGCGGGCAGCCGGTGACAGGTGAACTCAAGCCATTTTCGAAAGAACTATCTGTCGTTAATGGAGTTGTACTAAAGGGTGCAAAAGTTGTAATTCCGAAGAGTATGCGACGACTCATGCTGGAAAGGATTCATGCGGGTCACCTCGGGTTGCAAAAGTGCAAGGAGAGGGCGCGAAAACTCATATTTTGGCCTAGTATGAATGGAGACATCGCTACCTGTGTAGAAAGCTGCGCAACGTGCAGAAAGTACGCGTACAGACAGCCGCAGGAACCACTTCTGATGCGACCAGTTCCGAAATGTGCTTGGTACAGGGTTGGAGTGGACATCTTTTCGTATGCGGGCAAGTCGTACGTGGTTGCTTATGATGCCTTTTCCAATTTTCCTGAGGTCGACATTCTAGAAGACATAACCGCTGAAACCACAATTGCAGCCCTTAGTGCCATGTTCGCCAGGTACGGTGTACCAGTGGAAGTCTGTACGGATAACGGACCCCAGTTCTCGAGCCGCGAATTTGCCCTGTTTGCTAAAACGTACGACTTTCATCACATAACCTCGAGTCCCCGTTATCCGCAGTCCAACGGCTTGGCTGAAAAGGGTGTGCAGATCGTCAAGCGTATCCTGAAAAAGACCATCGAGGCGAGGGAGGACTTCTGGCTCGGTCTCCTAGCATACCGCTCTACACCACTCGAAGATGGCCATTCTCCGGGTGAGCTCCTTCAGAGAAGGCACCTTCGTTCTAACCTTCCTGATTTCGGCCGGGTATCCCGTCGCAAAGTGAGGAAACACCGCCAAGCCAGGGCTGGAAAGCCTTTGGCGGTACTACCCGGAGGCGCAACAGTGCGGCTTCAGGATGCTGCGGGTTGGTCAAGCAAGGCGAAGGTCATTGCCGAAAGCGCTCCACGATCATACCTGGTAAAAACCCAAGATCATCGCATGTTGCGGCGAAACCGCCGGCATCTGATTACGACAAAGGAGCGGTATAGCAGTAGTGAAAGCAATGACGACGAGGAAAGTTGCACAGGCTCCCAGTCCCGGACAAAGCAGCCTACGAGCGGAGCTGAACCAAGTGCACAATCCTCGGGAGTCTCTTCACAAAACGGCGTGGGATCGACGCTACCAGCAAGTGGCCGTGGTTCTCCGCCGAGCATCCCATCGCCACCCCCTTTGAGAAGGTCAACTCGTAGCACCCGGCCCCCAAAGAAGTTACACTAGACGAACAATTCAATCAAGTGCCATAGTTGTGATCGCTGCTTATATTTTTACAAGTGTGTAATTTTTGTTCGTCCCATGGGAGGATGTATCGGACACGTGTAGTGACTGTTATCAGTGCCGATGCGTATCAGTGATGCGCAGTAGAGACAGCGCGCGTGTTCGTGCCTTTATAAATTGTGCTGGCAATAAACGTCATCATTCTTGCACTGACCGTGCTGCTGTACGCGTCGTCCCTTCGAGCGGCTGCAGGAGATATGGCTGGTACCTTGGATGGCACCGATGTATAGCATGAGCCACCTTCTCTGGTTCCGGAACTGCAGGATCTGCCCGCTCATGCAGCTCTTGAAAACTGCGCAAAAACTCTAGCAAACCCTCGCTTTCGCCTTGCGTCCTGGTGCAAAGCTCGTCTTTCATACGGATGTCATAGTCAGGCGGCAAAAACTCTTCTCGAAAACGGTCTTTAAAATCCTGCTTTGTAGCGAACAGCCGCTGTCTACGCCTCCAGGTTGCTGCGGAACCTACCAAAGCAGCACACGCGTGACCAGAGCGCTGTCCGAAATTGCCATTGCCATCTGATAATCGTCGATTTCATAGAGAAAATCGCACACAGATTCCTTATCGGCGTATCCTTCAAACCTTGGCACGCCCAAATTCAGCCGCAGCTGATTATCGCGATACAAGGGAGTGGGCGTTAACGAAACTGCCTCGCTTCCTACCATTTCTCTGAAATGTGCCTTTGATTCCAGTAGCTCGTTCAGGAGGCCAAGAATTCCGCTACAAATGTCCGACGGTTTGCATTTCCTGTCTTCTGAGTGCTCATGCTCGGAACCCGCCCGTGTGGGAGGCCGAACTGTCTCCGTTAACTGGGCGCTTGCACCCGGTAAGTCCGACATCGCTACGCACGAAACTGCATGAACCTCAAATTGGTACACTCGCGGGGCAAGCCAAAGCTCGAGTAGAAATCACGTTGGGCGCCAAATGAAGGCTCCGCCTTCTAGAATACGGGTTCGCGAGCGATGGTCTCGCCCGTCGAGTGAAAACCAAGTCTTTCTTAAAAACACCGGTTTATTCCGGATCAACAGAAAAGTATAAAATAGAAAAGAAACAGCATTGGTCAAAACTGCGCTGGAAACATGCCGTCGAAGTTCGCGACAATGGACTATGAGGATAAAACGGAACAAGGGTCAGGGCTTCACCGCGACAACACAAAGCACACTGCGGCGCGATGGGCGAGTAATAGGGCCAAAGCGTTGATCACGGTACAAGAACATTGCTACTCGCGTGGCGGCACTCACGCTAACACTCCTAAGGCTTCCTTGAAGGTGCCGCTTCCGTCTTCGCCTCGCAGGATTCCGCTAAGTCGTCCGTGTACATCCCTCCGGCTTGGGACGCTGCCACGCCGCCCTTCTGTGGCCGGCCTCCCGGCGAAAAAGCCCCGAGCCTTGCTTCCAACGCGCTTATCTACCCTCTGTCTCGCGCCGATAACATGCCGCCCCCGCTCCGGGCAGCTCGCTCATGCGTACTCGCGCTGCCCGAGCGGACACCAACACAAACAGAAAAAAGCGCGCGCGGTTCGAAACGCTAAAAGGGGCTGTGGGGCCCCACAACTGTTAGTGCTATAGGCAGCTTTACTCGGAAGGGACAAGAAAACTCTGCATCCAAATTAGCCTCCATAACCTACTGTATAGGAATAATGGAAACAATATTGGAATTACTACTGAATGCTCTACCAACAATAAATCAGTGTATACATTTGTTCCTTTCTTCGTTCCTGCGTGTTAACTATTCAAACAAGATTTGGAGGGTACGGTGAGAAAAAGGACTGCGACAGGCAGCAAACGAGCGCGTGAAAAAAAAACGTTCTTTGGCAACTATTTTGAGAGCAATTAAGGAAATACGAAGTGCATCGAGAATAGGCAATTTACAAAAAATGAAGCATGCAAATCCTCCCTTAATGATATGAGTAGCAAGAACGAGTTCGAAATGAAACTATAGTTTATTTACACAAGCTTGGCTTAATTAGAAACGGACATAAAATATGGGCATGGATAACAATTATATACAAGTTCCAGGGAGAGGGTTGTTGGCAGCATTGATCACATTTAGCAGGCACAGGGTCCTTGTCGGCTTTGTTCTCATCAAACGAAGCTGTAGAAGGAGTCGCGTTTTTACACAAGCACAACAATGTCGTCTTCATCAGAGTCACTGTAGGAGTCATCAGGACACGAGGCAGACATGATTTCCTCCGCTTTCTTTGTCACCATGTTCACGAAAAAGCGCCAGTGCAGGCACACGCTTTGTCGACGGGAACGCATCAAGTCCATTTTGCTGCGGGAAACAGCCAGGATTCGGCAGGCGTCGATGTAAGTCGCTTCACAATATGCGGTAGTAGGCTGAGAGACGCGCGTAGATGGAACTGAACCATTGTTGCCACCAGCAAAAGGCGATGTTGACTCCATGACTCGGCAAAAGTTGAGCAGGGACTCGCGAGGCCGCACGACTGAAGCTTGGCTGCAACAAGCTAAGAATGGCTTGTTTCGTGAAGCACTACACATTTCATGTGTCCAAGATGGAGAGGGTAGATAAAACTGGACTGGTTTAGTGAAAGCAGAGTCTTTAGCTTTTCCTCCTCTAGACTTGTGGAAGCCCAGCTGTTCACTCCCGTTATCTTATCTCTACAGAGAGAAAAACATATTCAGAACCAGCTGGTGGGGACCCACTTTTGCTCTCGTGCGAATTACAAACTGACATGGGCTGGAGAGGCCCCTAAGCAGGACAGGTCATGGTTAAAAGCTTGTTCAGCACAGGGAAAGAAGAAGAATGACAACACCACACGCAAAGCTCTTAATGTAATACCGACGGCCATGCTTTAACAGAATAACGCGGCTCAAACTGGCACTAAGCAAAGTTTCGAATACCAGTCTCTAACTTAAGCGTAAATGTATAAACGGTGCGCATGAGCACAAGGCAATGCGCGTTATTGTCGGCACTGGTACGGTTTGAGGCTGAAATCACATGCGGCAATTTAGAATTCCAAAACCCAAAGCAGAGCAAAGGCTGCGAGTTCAATTAGGCGCTTTTCGCGGCGCTGTGATTCCTTTGGTAGTGCTGGCTCACCGGCAAACCCTTTAGTTTTTTTACAATTTTATAGTTTATTGACGCGTGGACTTTTAAAGAAAATGGCAAAACGATTTTTCTCCCGCCATGCGTCAGTAAAAGTTTATTTGGTGCGTTTCGGCACGCCGCTTATTATGTGTGCTTGTGTTTTAAAAAAGTAATAATTTGGCTTATAATACTCGGTAGCTGAATTGCAATATTTTAGCATTTTTAACGCACGTCATACAAAACAAAAAATATCGATAGCCGATAGAATCTTTTCCTGCTATATTTTTTGATGGAGTGGAAGCGTGGGCGAGTTAGTGTTACATAGTCAACCCAATATCCTGTTTAAAATTTTGTATAAGAGCATTGCGAAAATGGATTCCAAATAGCAAGTGTGCGTTATCCAGAAATATATAGTTATGCCCTATATAAACATTATGCCTTGAGGATTCGTCACAACCGTAACTCAAATCAACGTCTCTGTTTCCTATTTCATAATCTGGTTTTGCGATCTGCAACCATGACATCACTGTTCATGGTATAGTAACTATAATATGCGTAGAAACAATATGAGCAGGCGTAATAGTTGTAGTAGTGTAAAGTGACAGTTCCAGTAATCACAAAATCTTAGCTTTATCAAACGTTATTCGTATATGATAACGAGGAACAAATGAAGTCAATTTCGAGCAATAACATCCCTTGTTTTTTTGTTAGCTCGCGCGTGCCCAGCCTCAGAAGTTGAAGTTCGTAAATTACAAAAGTAAGAAAAAATGCGTGACCGTCAAATTCTTTTTACGTTTGAGAAGAGTTGACCTTGCAAAACAAATTCCAAATCGCTACCAAGAGAGGAAGCACCACGCACGCGACCGGAATATTCTCTTGTGCACTTCAGAGTATATCCGGCGGCGGAAACAACTAAAAGAGCCGGAGGGAAGTTAAGACAGTTTTGAACCTACATGTCCAGAAGAAGAATTCGAACTAGGATAATTTTGAACGCGCTTAGGGCGCCCCTTTCTAGTGTCCAATTTCAATCCTTTGCATTGTCAATTTCATTATTTGGACGTACGTATTTTGCATTCGCATCCAGTTTACGTTTCTGTATAATTGTGCAGAACAATTGGGTTTACAATTTTTGTTGCTTACTAATAGGCGTCTACCTCCATATTCTGCGTCAATTTGGCCTAAACAGCGCGCTGAATATTTTTTTTATATCACCCTTGGGAGAAACGCTTGCGAATACATGCTTATGGTTTTCACGGACCCAAGGTTTTCAAGAATTTGTGTAACACGCGGCTCTTAAAATGCCGCTTTTGTTTTTAGATGAGGTGTGTGAAAGCGATTACAAAAGTCGATTCGCCCTGAGAGTCATTTGAAGGTGCTTTTCACTTTGTTGTTTCCCACTTGCATGTTCATTGAAAATATCCTCGACTACTAGAGCAGCTGATCTCATAATTTCCCTCTATATTAGGTTCAGCACCATTGAACCCTTCTATTTTTCTTGCTCGTGTACTGTTAGTGCTATAAGCAGCTTTACTCGGAAGGGACAAGAAAACTCTCCATCCAAATTAGCCTCCATAACCTACTGTATAGGAATAACGGAAACAATATTGGAAGTACTACTGAATGCTCTACCAACAATAAATCAGTGTATACATTTGTTCCTTTCTTCGTTCCTGCGTGTTAACTGTTCAAACAAGATTTGGAGGGTACGGTGAGAAAAAGGAGTGCGACAGGCAGCAAACGAGCGCGTGAAAAAAAAAACGTTCTTTGGCAACTATTTTGAGAGCAATTAAGTAAATACGAAGTGCATCGAGAATAGGCAATTTACAAAAAATGAAGCATGCAAAGCCTCCCTTAATGATATGAGTAGCAAGAACGAGTTCGAAATGAAACTATAGTTTATTTACCCAAGCTTGGCTTAATTAGAAACGGACATAAAATATGAGCATGGATACAAATTATATACAAGTTCCAGGGAGAGGGTTGTTGGCAGCATTGATCACATTTAGCAGGCACAAGGTCCTTGTCGGCTTTGTTCTCATCAAACGAAGCTGTCGAAGGAGTCGCGTTTTTACACAAGCACAACAATGTCGTCTTCATCAGAGTCACTGTAGGAGTCATCAGGACACGAGGCAGACATGAATTCCTCCGCTTTCTTTATCACCATGTTCACGAAAAAGCGCCAGCGCAGGCACACGCTTTGTCGACGGGAACGCATCAAGTCCATTTTGCTGCGGGAAACAGCCAGGATTCGGCAGGCGTCGATGTAAGTCGCTTCACAATATGCGGTAGTCGGCTGAGAGACGCGCGCAGATGGAACTGAACTATTGTTGCCACCGGCAAAAGGCGATGTTGGCTCCATGGCTCGGCAAAAGTTGAGCAGAGACTCGCGAGGTCGCGCGACTGAAGCTTGGCTGCAAAAAGCCAAGAATGGCTTGTTTCATGAAGCACTACACATTTCATGTGTCTCTATGGAGAGGGTAGATAAAACTGGACTGGTTTAGGGAAAGCAGAGTCTTTACCCTTTCCTTCTCTAGTCGTGTGGAAGCCCGGCTGTTCACTCCCGTTATCGTATCTCTACAGAGAGAAAAACATATTCAGAACCAGCTGGTGGTGACCCACTTTTGCTCTCGTGCGAATTACAAACTGACATGGGCTGGAGAGGTCCTTAAGCAGGACAGGTCATGGTTAAAAGCATGTTCACCACAGGGAAAGAAGAAGAATGACGACACCACACGCAAAGCTCTTAATGTAATACCGACGGCCATGTTTTAACAGAATAACGCGGCTCAAACTACCAAACTGGCACTAAGCACAGTTTCGAATACCTGTCTATAACTTAACCGTAAATATATAAACTGTGCGCATGAGCACAAGGCAATGCGCGTTAGTGTCGGCACTAGTACGGTTTGAGGCTGAAATCACATGCGGCAACTTAGAATTCCAAACCCGAAGCAGGGCAAAGTCTGCGAGTTAAATTAGGCGCTTTTCGCGGCGCTGTGATTCCTTTGGTAGTGCTGGTTCACCGGCAAAGCCTTTAGTTTCTTTACAATTTTATAGTTTATTGTCGCGTGGACTTTTAAAGAAAATGGCAAAACTATTTTTCTCCCGCCGTGCTTGAGTAAAAGTTTATTTGGTGCGTTTCGGCACGCCGCTTATTATGTGAGCTTGTGTTTTAAAAATTAATAATTTGGCTTATAATACTCGGTAGCTGAATTGCAATATTTTAGCATTTTTAACGCTCGTCATAAAAAACAAAAATATCGATAGCCGATAGCATCTTTTCCTGCTTTATTTTTTGATGGAGTGGAAGCGTGGGCGAGTTAGTGTTACATAGTCAACGCAATATCCTGTTTAAAATTTTTTATAAGAGCATTGCGAAAATGGATTCCAAATAGCAAGTGTGCGTTATCCAGAAATATATAGTTATGCCCTATATAAACATTATGCCTTGAGGATTCGTCACTACCGTAACTCAAATCAACGTCTCTGTTTCCTATTTCATAACCTGGTTTTGCGATCTGCAACCATGACATCACTGTTTCATCATCATCATCATCATCATCAGCCTGATTATACCCACTGCAGGGCGAAGGCCTCTCCCATATCTCTCCACTTAACCCGGTTCTGTGCTAGCTGCATCCACTTGACCCCTGCGAACTTCTTAATCTCATCTGCCCACCTAACTTTCTGCCGCCCCTGCTACGCTTTCCTTCCCTTGGAATCCAGTTTGTTACCCTCAGCGACCATCGGTTATCCTCTCTTCGCACTACATGCCCTGCCCATGCCCATTTCTTCTTCTTAATTTCCACTAGAATGTCGGTAACTTGAGTTATTTCTCTGACCCACTCTGCACGCTTTCTATCTCTTAATGTTACCCCTACCATTTTTCGTTCCATAGCCCTCTGGGTTGTCCTCAACTTAAGTAGAACTCTCTTGGTTAGCCTCCACGTTTCAGCCCCATAGGTGAGTGCAGGCAAGATGCAACTGTTGTATACTTTCCTCTTGAGCGATACCGGTAAGCTGCTAGTCATAATCTGCGAGTGCTTGCCAAATGCGCTCCATCCCAATCTTATTCTTCTTGTTATTTCCTTTTCATGGTCAGGATCTGCGGTTACTACCTGTCCTAAGTAGATATATTCGCCTACTACTTCCAGTATTTCGCTACCTAATGTAAACTCCTGTTCCTTCCCGAGGCTGTTGAACATTACCTTAGTCTTCTGCATATTGATTTTCAAGCCTACCTTTCTACTTTTCCTGTCTAGGTCATCAATCATTATTTGCAGTTCATCTCCCGAGTTGCTTAGCAAGGCAATGTCATCAGCAAATCGCAGATTACTGAGGTATTCTCCATCTACCCTTATCCCTAACTGCTCCCATTCCAAGTCTCTGAATACTTCCTCTAAACAAGCTGTGAATAGTACTGGGGAGATTGTGTCTCCTTGCCTAACACCTTTCTTTATGGGAATTTTGTTGCTTTCTTTATGTAGAACTATGGTTGCTGTGCAGCCACTATATATATCTTCCAGCACTTTCACGTACGGCTCGTCTACCCCCTGATTTCGCAATGCCTGCATCACCGCCGAGGGTTCAACTGAGTCAAATGCTTTTTCGTAATCAATGAATGCTATGTATAAGGGCTGGTTATATTCCGAGCATTTTTCTATCACCTGATTGATGGTATGGATATGATCGATAGTAGAGTACCGTTTCCGAAACCCTGCTTGATCCTTTGCTTGATTGCAGTCTAAGGTTGTCCTGATTCTATTAGCGATTACCTTAGTAAATACCTTATACGTAACAGACAGTAAGCTGATTGGTCTGTAATTTTTAAGGTCCTTAGAGTCCCCTTTCTTGTGAATGAGGATAATGTTTGCATTCTTCCATGCTTCCGGTACCGTCGATGACACCAGGCACTGCGTATACAGGGTGGCCAGTTTTTCTAGCACGATATCCCCCCCGTCCTTCAGCGAATCTGTAGTTATCTGATCCTCTCCAGCTGATTTCCCCCTTTTCATAGTTTCTAGTGCTTTCTTGACCTCGTCCTTCGTCACTGGTGGAACGTCTGACTGTTTTTCCCTACCGCCAATCTCATTACGGTCCTGACTACTTTGGCTACTGTAGAGATCTGTATAGAACTCCTCGGCTACTTTGACTATCTTGTCCATATTAGTGATGACGTTGCCCGCCTTGTCCCTTATCGCATACATCTGGTTTTTGCCTATGCCCAATTTCTTTTTTACCGCTTTAAGGCTTCCCCCGTTCTTTACAGCATGCTCAATTTTCTCCATGTTATACTTCCTTATATCGGCCACCTTGCGCTTATTGATTAGCTTTGATATCTCGGCCAATTCGATCTGGTCCGTTGGATTGGAAGCTTTCATACTCTGCCGTTTCTTAATCAAATCTTTCGTCTCCTTAGACAGCTTACCGGTATCCTCTCTAACTATCCTACCGCCTACTTCTACCGCGCACTCAGTAATGATATCTCTGAAATTATTGTTCCTTGCCTCTAGGGTAATGTCGCCATCCTCAGTTAGAGCTGAATACCTATTCTGTAGCGAGATCCTGAACTCTTCTGCCCTCCCCCTCACCGCTAATTCGTTGATGGGTTTCTTTCTTACTAATCTATTGCGTTCCTTCTTCAGATTTAGGTTAATTCGGGACCTCACCATCCTGTGGTCACTACATCGAACTTTCCCGATTACCTCTACATCCTGCACAATGGCGGGGGTTGAACACATTATGAAGTCGATTTCATTTTTAGTCTCTCCGTTAGGACTTTTCCATGTCCATTTTCGGTTCTTCCGTTTGCTGAAGAAGGTATTCATGATTCGTAAGTTATTGCGCTCTGCAAACTCAACTAGTAACTCCCCTCTGCTATTCCTAGAACTAATGCCATAGTCACCTACTGCCTTGTCTCCTGCCTGTTTTTTCCCTACCTTGGCATTGAAGTCGCCCATTAGTACAGTATACTGCGTCTTTACTTTTCGCATTGCCGATTCTACATCTTCATAGAAGCTTTCAACTGCCTGGTCATCATAACTACATGTAGGTGCATAGGCCTGTACAACCTTCAGTTTATACCGCTTATTAAGCCTAATTACGATGCCTGCAACCCTCTCATTAATACTATAGAATTCATCTATATTACCCGCTATATACTTATTGACAAGGAAACCTACTCCTAGTTGTTGCCTTTCTGGTAAACCTCGATAACACAGCACATGCCCATCCTTCAGTACAGTATATGCCTCATTCGGCCTCCTAACCTCACTAAGCCCTATGACATCCCATTTCATGCCTTCTAGTTCCTCTAACAGCACTGCTAAACTAGCTTCACTAGCTAGAGTTCTAGCATTAAACGTTGCCAGGGTCAGTTTCCAATGGCGGCCTGTCCAGCGGAGCCAGGCTTTCTCAGCACCCCCTGCTGCGTCACAGGTCTGACCGCCGCCGTGGTCAGTTGTTCCGCAGCCGCTGGTGACTGAGGGCCGGGGTTTTATGGAGCTTATCATAGGAGGTTGTGGCCAATTACTGCACCAGGGTGGCCAACTCCTGTTCTGGTGAGGGAGTGCGTTGCCAGAGGTGTTCACCGGCATCAGGTCGCACCCCAAACCTGTATATGCAATTCCATCGACACGCGGATTTTTTTTTTTTCATCCGGTGGAGAATTGCGCGGCACCGGGATTTGAGCCCCGGTCCTCTTGCATGCGAGGCGGATGTTCTACCGCTACGCCACCGCTGCCCCCACTGTTTATGGTATAGTAACTATAAAATGCGTAGAAATAATATGAGCAGGCATTATAGTTGTAGTAGTGTAAAGTGACAGTTCCAGTAATCACAAAATCTTAGCTTTATCAAACGTTATTCGTATATGATAACGAGGAACAAATGAAGTCAATTTCGAGCAATAACATGCCTTGTTTTTTTTGTTAGCTCGCGCGTGCTCAGCCTCAGAAGTTGAAGTTCGTAAATTACAAAAGTAAGAAAAAATGCGTGACCGTCAAATTCTTTTTACGTTTGAGAAGAGTTGACCTTGCAAAACAAATTCCAAATCGCTACCAAGAGAGGAAGCACCACGCACGCGACCGGAATATTCTCTTGTGCACTTCAGAGTATATCCGGCGGCGGAAACAACTAAAAAGCCGGAGGGAAGTTAAGACAGTTTTGAACCTGCATGTCCAGAAGAAGAATTCGAACTAGGATAATTTTGAACGCGCTTAGGGCGCCCCTTTCTAGTGTCCAATTTCGACCCTTTGCATTGTCAATTTCATTATTTGGACGTACGTATTTTGCATTCGCATCCAGTTTACGTTTCTGTATGATTGTGCAGAACAATTGGGTTTACAATTTTTGTTGCTTACTAATAGGCGTCTACCTCCATATTCTGCGTCAATTTGGCCTAAACAGCGCGCTGAATATTTTTTTATATTGCCACGAAACCTTCAAAACAGTATTTGTTGTTTTTTAACAGCCGCTGGCATACAGGCTTATCACTCTGATTCCGGACCGCGTATCAGTTCCGTAATTTTTGTTTGTTACTGCTCGATGTCGCGAGTCACACCTTTATCAGTTTTGTTGTAGCGCAAGACGCACCGAGATCTGTCTCGAAGGTTCCGGCCACTCGCTTGTCTTTCCACAATGTTCCAGCCCGTGCTGGTAGCTGTTTGCTACGTTATCTAGATTCTTCTGTGCAGCCTTTAAATTGAGCGTTGCCGAGTGTGACGAGCATTCTTTGTTCGACGATCGACGAGCACGTTTGTTTTCTATCGCCGCCGCCGAGTTGCCTGGTTCTTTTGCGGGCGCAAGTCAGCCCAAATAAAGAGTTTCTTTAGTGCAATCATCGACCTTTCATTTGTGTCGTCGACCTCGTCACCAATACGTGATATCTGGTGGAGGTGCTGCCTTTTATCCTTCAAGCGAAGACCCAAGCCGTGTTCCTGTCGCCCTGGAAGACCAGCCTACAGGTCACCGAGCCAGCCGCCGACTTCAAGGCCTACAGCCAGAGCATGGTCTGCTACCTGACCCCATTCGATTTCGGAAGGCATCGACGCTGACAATGGCCCAGCCTACAGCACCGGTTGTTTTCGTCCAACCCCGTCAGCCCCCCTGCTTCCATGGACGACCGGATGAAGATGCGGGAGATTGGATGGACCTTTTCGACCGTGTGGCAGATTTCAATGGCTGGAACGACGCTGCGAAACTCAGGCAGGTCTACTTTGTTCTTCAAGGACATGCCCGAATTTGGTTTAAAATCACGAGACTTCTTTCAAGGATTGGGAGATTTTCAAAGCACAGTTCTTGATGGCCTTTACAAGTTCTGTCAGAAAAGAAAGAGCTCAGGCCCTCCTCCAATCAAGAATTCAACTACCAAACGAGCCCGTCCTGGCCTACGTAGAGGAGATGAAACGCCTGTTTCGCCGCGCCGACCCTAACATGACCGAAGATGACAGAGTGAAATTCTTAATGCGAGGCATTAAAGAATCGCTTTTTGCGGGGCTTGTCCGGAACCCGCCGAAAACTGTGGAAGAATTTGAGAGAGAAGCATCGACCATTGAGAAGACGTTGGATACCCGGATGCGCCACTACGAGCGACCACTTCAACCAAACTACTCATGCCACTACCCCAGCACATCTGCAAGTGGAGAGAACCTTCGGGACCTAATCCGGGAGATCGTGCGAGAGGAGCTCCGCCGAATGCTGCCATCATCGCAACAACCCCAGGTGGCAACGCTCGCGGACGTCGTCCGTGAAGAAGTTCAGCAGGCGCTGGGCGTTCCTGAAGCGACGGCTGCGACTGTTCCAGCACAAGAAGCAACAGCGATGAACTACTCTGGTGCATTACGTCGCCCTCCGCCCCGACGTGATGACTTTCCCAGCCCTCGCCGCTACCGTCCTGTTCCTGAAAACCGCCCCTTGGCCCCCGCCCGCCAAGCTTACCAACGACCCCCAAACCCCAGGAAGTGCGACGCCTGGAGGACTGCAAACAACCGGCCATTATGCTTCCACTGCGGTGAGGCCGGCCACATTCTGCGCCACTGCCCGTACCGACGAATCGGTCTCCGCGGATTTGCAGTCGACGCCCCACGACCACGCCCAGGTGAACGACCGCAAGAAATCGACAACTATCTGCGCAGCGGTGAGATTGCGTCACCAAGCCGTCGGTTCAGATCTCCATCACCATACAGGGCCCGCTTTGCGTCGCCAGGCCGTAACTATGATGAGAGTATGCGCGGAAGGTCCCCAAGCCCGCGCAGGGGAAACTAAAGGCAGCAACCTTTGGAGGTGAGGTTGCTCAACGGCGAAAAGACGAAGATCCTCCGCCGCCGACGACCACTAACGACGACGCAGCCATTTCACCGCCGCTCCACACGTCATCGACGACAACACGACCAAAGTGCAAACAGACACCGCCGCCCAGCGAAGTAACAACGGTATGCCCCGGCCATGACCTGAAGAAACGACGCAGCCGAGATCGGACACCGAGGCCCACGTGCAATGCGAGGACGCGAACAAGTGACCTTGAAGTTGATATCGACGGTCGCAGAGTCACTGCCCTAGTAGACACCGGAGCTGACTATTCAGTCATTAGTGGACCGTTAGCCTCTCAGCTCAGAAAAGTTACCACCGCTTGGGATGGCCCGCTGATTCGCACCGCAGGTGGCAACCTGATTACTCCATCGGGACGATGCACTGCAAGAATAACCGTAAATGGGCGTACTTACCCCACCAGCTTTGTGGTCTTGCAGCAGTGCTCCCGCGACGTGATTTTAGGCATGGACTTCCTAAATGAACATAGGGCTATCATCGACCTGCGATCCAAGCTCATCAAGCTCTCTGCAGACAAAGCAATTCCTGCTACGACGACGTCGATGCAACACATCGCTCTAAACGTCCTCGATGAAGAATTGACCGTCCCGCCCCGATCAAGCATCGCAGTCTGCGTAGGTAGCGCAAACATCGAAACCGCTGCAGGCATCGTCGAAGGAAATATCCAATTGCTCTTAGAACGAGGTGTCGGTATCGCAAGAGGCATCGCGAAATTCCGGAGAGGTCAAACTCAGGTGCTGGTAACAAACTTCACCGAAGAATACCGGCATCTCAACAAGGGCACGACGATCGCTTTTCTCGACGAATTAGCCGACCTCAAAGATGTATTCGCCCTCCACGACCAAACGCTGGAAGACTCACCGGACCAATTCCGTCAGCCCAAATTTGACATCAACCCGGCATTGACCCACAGCAGGAAAGACCAGATTCTTAGTCTTCTTCGAAGCTACGGGGAGTGCTTCTCGTCATCATCGAAGGTACGACAAACACCACTGGCCAAGCACCGCATTATAACGGACGAACACGCCCGACCTCTGCGCCAAAGCCCTTATCGTGTATCGCCGCGAGAACGCCAGGCCATTCGCGATCAAGTTGAGGAAATGCTACGTGATGACGTAATCCAGCCCTCGAACAGCCCCTGGGCGGCACCAGTCGTTTTGGTCAAGAAGAAAGACAGCACACTTCGCTTCTGCGTTGATTACCGCCGCTTGAATAGCATAACGAAGAAGGATGTCTACCCGCTTCCCCGCATCGACGACACTCTAGACCGGCTCTGCAATGCAAGGTACTTCTCATCGATGGACCAGAAGAGCGGATATTGGCAAATTGAGGTCGACGAAAGAGATCGCGATAAGACCGCATTCATCACACCGGATGGCCTTTATGAGTTCAAGGTGATGCCATTTGGCCTCTGCTCCGCACCAGCCACGTTTCAACGAGTAATGGACACAGTCCTGGCAGGTTTGAAGTGGCAAATTTGTTTGGTATATTTGGACGACGTTGTTGTCTTCTCCTCAAACTTTGAAGACCACCTAAAACGACTACAAACAGTGCTGGAAGCCATCAAGTCATCGGGACTAACGCTAAAAGCAGAGAAGTGTCACTTCGCCTACGAAGAACTCCGGTTCCTAGGTCACATCGTTAGCAAGGACGGTATTCGCCCAGACCCGGAGAAAACAGCTGCAATCGCACAATTCCCCCCGCCTGCCGACAAGAAAGCTGTGCGCCGATTCCTTGGGCTGTGCGCTTGTTATCGACGATTTGTCAGAAACTTTTCGCGGATCGCCGAACCGTTGACGCAGCTTACAAAGGCTGACGTACCTTTTAAATGGGAAGCACCGCAAGAAGAAGCCTTCGACGAACTTAAGCGCCGCCTGCAATGCCCTCCTGTACTTGGCCATTTTGATGAAAACGCCGAGACCGAAATTCACACCGACGCGAGCAGTGTGGGCCTAGGAGCCGTTCTTGTCCAGAAGAGTGCTGGACAGGAGAAAGTAATCGCCTACGCTAGCAGATCCCTCACAAAAGCCGAAGTCAATTACTCGACGACCGAGAAGGAGTGCCTTGCAATCATCTGGGCCACTTCTAAGTTTCGTCCATACCTATACGGCCGACCATTCAAGGTGGTAAGCGACCATCACGCGCTCTGCTGGCTGGCTAATTTGAAAGATCCTTCCGGCCGCCTTGCCAGATGGAGCCTACGACTTCAAGAATTTGACATGACTGTAGTCTATAAGTCGGGCCGAAAGCATTCCGACGCAGACTGCTTATCCCGCGCTCCCGTCGATGCTCCCCCGAAGGACGATGACGACGACGCCTTTTTGGGACCGGTAAGCGCCAGTAGTTTCGCAGAACAACAGCGATCAGACCCTGAGCTGAAAGCGCTAGCCGATTACTTGGAAGGAAAGACCGCTTCCCCTCCTGGTGTGTTCAGGCGACATTTATCATCCTTCACGTTAAACAATGGCCTCCTCGTGAAGAAGAACTTCGCACCTAACAAGACCACGCAGCTTCTCGTAGTGCCTAAAACCCTTCGGCAAGAAATTCTGCAGGCGTTGCACGATGAGCCCTCAGCAGGCCACCTCGGATTTGCGCGCACATTGCGTCGAATCCAGGAGAAGTATTACTGGCCGCGACTGCCTGCCGAAGTTGCCCACTACGTGAAGACGTGTCGTGAGTGCCAACGACGCAAGACGCCGCCGAACAGACCAGCAGGACTACTAAACCCTATTCCGCCCCCAATCGTGCCCTTTCAACAAATTGGGATGGATCTCCTCGGCCCCTTTCCATCTTCGTCTATGGGTAACAAGTGGATCATCGTGGCCACTGACTACCTTACCCGTTACGCCGAAGCAAGAGCACTACTAAATGGTACCGCGGCAGAAGTCGCCAAATTTTTTGTCGAACAAATTCTCTTGCGACACGGCGCCCCAGAAGTGCTCATCACGGACAGGGAAACAGCGTTTACGGCAGAGTTGACGCAAGCCATCCTGGAATACAGTCACACAAGCCATCGACGAACAACTGCGCACCATCCCCAGACCAATGGCCTTACGCAGCGCCTGAACAAAACGATCGCGGACATGATCGCTATGTACGTCGACGCTGAACACAAGACCTGGGACGCCATCTTGCCGTACGTGATCTTCGCGTATAACACGGCAGTCCAGGAGACGACCAGAGCGACCCCGTTTAAGCTTGTGTACGGCAGGGAGCCCACGACGACGCTCGACGCAATGCTGCCGCACGTAACCAGCGAAGACAACCTTGACGTCGCCGCCTACCTGCAGCGTGCAGAGGAAGCCCGACGACTCGCACGGCTGCGTATTAAAGACCAACAGCGCACCGACAGCCGACGATACAATTTACGACGACGCCACGCAGAGTACAATCCAGGAGACCAAGTGTGGGTTTGGACACCAATTCGCCGTCGCGGATTAAGTGAAAAGTTGTTGCGTCGATACTTTGGGCCATACAAAATCCTTCGCCGCGTCGGACCACTGGACTATGAAGTCATTCCCGACGGAACATCAGCATCACAACGGCGACGCGCACGCCCAGAAATTGTACATGTTGTACGACTGAAGCCATATTACGCGCGTTAAAGAATCTGTGGTGTTTAAACTTTGCAGTGTTTATGTGTAGGTTTCTTTGTTTTGAAACATCGAGGCGATGTTTTTTTTTAAAGGGGGAGTAATGCCGCGAAACCTTCAAAACAGTATTTGTTGTTTTTTAACAGCCGCCGGCATACAGGCTTATCACTCTGATTCCGGACCGCGTATCAGTTCCGTAATTTTTGTTTGTTACTGCTCGATGTCGCGAGTCACACCTTTATCGGTTTTGTTGTAGCGCAAGACGCACCGAGATCTGTCTCGAAGGTTCCGGCCACTCGCTTGTTTTTCCACAATGTTCCAGCCCGTGCTGGTAGCTGTTTGCTACGTTATCTAGATTCTTCTGTGCAGCCTTTAAATTGAGCGTTGCCGAGTGTGACGAGCATTCTTTGTTCGACGATCGACGAGCACGTTTGTTTTCTATCGCCGCCGCCGAGTTGCCTAGTTCTTTTGCGGGCGCAAGTCAGCCCAAATAAAGAGTTTCTTTAGTGCAATCATCGACCTTTCATTTGTGTCGTCGACCTCTTCACCAATACGTGACAATATCACCCTTGGGAGAAACGCTTGCGAATACATGCTTATGGTTTTCACGGACCCAAGGTTTGCAAGAATTTGTGTAACACGCGGCTCGTAAAATGCCGCTTTTGTTTTTAGATGAGGTGAGTGAAAGCGATTACGAAAGTCGATTCGCCCTGAGAGTCATTTGAAGGTGCTTTTCACTTTGTTGTTTCCCACTTGCATGTTCAGTGAAAATATCCTCGACTACTAGAGCAGCTGATCTCATGATTTCCCTCTATATTAGGTTAAGCACCATTGAACCCTTCTATTTTTCTTGCACGTGAACTGTTAGTGCTATAAGCAGCTTTACTCGGAAGGGACAAGAAAACTCTCCATCCAAATTAGGCTCCATAACCTACTGTATAGGAATAATGGAAACAATATTGGAATTACTACTGAATGCTCTACCAACAATAAATCAGTGTATACATTTGTTCCTTTCTTCGTTCCTGCGTGTTAACTATTCAAACAAGATTTGGAGGGTACGGTGAGAAAAAGGAGTGCGACAGGCAGCAAACGAGCGCTTGAAAAAAAAAACGTTCTTTGGCAACTATTTTGAGAGCAATTAAGTAAATACGAAGTGCATCGAGAATAGGCAATTTACAAAAAATGAAGCATGCAAAGCCTCCCTTAATGATATGAGTAGCAAGGACGAGTTCGAAATGAAACTATAGTTTATTTATCCAAGCTTGGCTTGATTAGAAACGGACATAAAATATGGGCGTGGATACAAATTATATACAAGTTCCAGGGAGAGGGTTGTTGGCAGCATTGATCACATTTAGCAGACACAGGGTCCTTGTCGGCTTTGTTCTCATCAAACGAAGCTGTCGAAGGAGTCGCGTTTTTACACAAGCACAACAATGTCGTCTTCATCAGAGTCACTGTAGGAGTCATCAGGACACGAGGCAGACATGATTTCCTCCGCTTTCTTTATCACCATGTTCACGAAAAAGCGCCAGCGCAGGCACACGCTTTGTCGACGGGAACGCATCAAGTCCATTTTGCTGCGGGAAACAGCCAGGATTCAGAAGGCGTCGATGTAAGTCGCTTCACAATATGCGGTAGTCGGCTGAGAGACGCGCGCAGATGGAACTGAACTATTGTTGCCACCAGCAAAAGGCGATGTTGACTCCATGGCTCGGCAAAAGTTGAGCAGGGACTCGCGAGGCCGCACGACTGAAGCTTGGCTGCAACAAGCCAAGAATGGCTTGTTTCATGAAGCACTACACATTTCATGTGTCGAAGATGGAGAGGGTAGATAAAACTGGACTGGTTTAGGGAAAGCAGAGTCTTTACCCTTTCCTTCTCTAGTCATGTGGAAGCCCGGCTGTTCACTCCCGTTATCTTATCTCTACAGAGAGAAAAACATATTCAGAACCAGATGGTGGTGACCCACTTTTGCTCTCCTGCGAATTACAAAACTGACATGGGCTGGAGAGGTCCCTAAGCAGGACAGGTCATGGTTAAAAGCATGTTCAGCACAGGGAAAGAAGAAGAATGACGACACCACACGCAAAGTTCTTAATGTAATACCGACGGCCATGTTTTAACAGAATAACGCGGCCCAAACTACCAAACTGGCACTAAGCACAGTTTCGAATACCTGTCTATAACTTAAGCGTAAATATATAAACTGTGCGCATGAGCACAAGGCAATGCGCGTTAGTGTCGGCACTGGTACGATTTGAGGCTGAAATCACATGCGGCAACTTAGAATTCCAAACCCGAAGCAGAGCAAAGTCTGCGAGTTAAATTAGGCGCTTTTCGCGGCGCTGTGATTCCTTTGGTAGTGCTGGTTCACTGGCAAAACCTTTAGTTTCTTTACAATTTTATAGTTTATTGTCGCGTGGACTTTTAAAGAAAATGGCAAAACTATTTTTCTCCCGCCATGCTTGAGTAAAAGTTTATTTGTTGCGTTTCGGCACGCCGCTTATTATGTGAGCTTGTGTTTTAAAAAGGTAATAATTTGGCTTATAATACTCGGTAGCTGAATTACAATATTTTAGCATTTTTTACGCTCGTCATAAAAAACAAAAAATATCGATAGCCGATAGCATCTTTTCCTGCTTTATGTTTTGATGGAGTGGAAGCGTGGGCGAGTTAGTGTTACATAGTCAACGCAATATCCTGATTAAAATTTTGTATAAGAGCTTTGCGAAAATGGATTCCAAATAGCAAGTGTGCGTTATCCTGAAATATATAGTTATGCCCTATATAAACATTATGCCTTGAGGATTCGTCACAACCGTAACTAAAATCAACGTCTCTTTTTCCTATTTCATAATCTTGTTTTGCGATCTGCAACCATGACATCGCTGTTTATGGTATACTAACTATAATATGCGTAGAAATAATATGAGCAGCCATAATAGTTGTAGTAGTGTAAAGTGACAGTTCCAGTAGTCACAAAATCTTAGCTTTATCAAACGTTATTCGTATATGATAACGAGGTACAAATGAAGTCAATTTCGAGCAATAACATCCCTTGTTTTTTGTTAGCTCGCGCGTGCCCAGCCTCAGAAGTTGAAGTTTGTAAATTACAAAAGTAAGGAAAAATGCGTGACCGTCAAATTCTTTTTACGTTTGAGAAGAGTTGACCTTGCAAAATAAATTCCAAATCGCTACCAAGAGAGGAAGCACCGCAAACGCGACCGGAATATTCTCTTGTGCACTTCAGAGTACATCCGGCGGCGGAAACAACTAAAAGAGCCGGAGGGAAGTTGATACAGTTTTGAACCTACATTATCAGAAGAAGAATTCGAACTAGGATAATTTGAACGCGCTTAGGGCGCCCCTTTCTAGTGTCCAATTTCGACTCTTTTCATTGTCAATTTCATTATTTGGACGTACGCGTTTTGCATTCGCATCCAGTTTACGTTTCTGTATAATTGTGCAGAACAATTGGGTTTACAATTTTTGTTGCTTACTAATAGGCGTCTACCTCCATATTCTGCGTCAATTTGGCCTAAACAGCGCGCTGAATATTTTTTTTATATCACCCTTGGGAGAAACGCTTGCGAATACATGCTTATGGTTTTCACAGACCAAGGTTTGCAAGAATTTGTGTAACACGCGGCTCGTAAAATGCCGCTTTTGTTTTTAGATGAGGTGTGTGAAAGCGATTACGAAAGTCGATTCGCCCTGAGAGTCATTTGAAGGTGCTTTTCACTTTGTTGTTTCCCACTTGCATGTTCATTGAAAATATCCTCGACTACTAGAGCAGCTGATCTCATGATTTCCCTCTATATTAGGTTCAGCTCCATTGAACACTTATATTTTTCTTGCACGTGAACTGTTAGTGCTATAAGCAGCTTTACTCGGAAGGGACAAGAAAACTCTCCATCCAAATTAGCCTCCATAACCTACCGTATAGGAATAACGCAAACAATATTGGAATTACTACTGAATGCGCTACCAACAATAAACCAGCGTATACATTTGTTCCTTTCTTCGTTCCTGCGTGGTAACTATTCAAACAAGATTTGGAGGGTACGGTGAGAAAAAGGACTGCGACAGGCAGCAAACGAGCGCGTGAAAAAAAAAACGTTTTTTGGCAACTATTTTGAGAGCAATTAAGGAAATACGAAGTGCATCGAGAATAGGCAAGTTACAAAATATGAATCATGCAAAGCCTCCCTTAATGATATGAATAGCAAGAAAATGTTCGAAATGAAACTATAGTTTATTTACCCAAGCCTGGCGTAATTAGAAACGGACATAAAATATGGGCATGGATACAAATTATATACAAGTTCCAGGGAGAGGGTTGTTGGCAGCATTGATCACATTTAGCAGGCACAGGGTCCTTGTCGGCATTGTTCTCATCAAACGAAGCTGTCGAAGGAGTCGCGTTTTTACACAAGCACAACAATGTCGTCTTCATCAGAGTCACTGTAGGAGTCATCAGGACACGAGGCAGACATGATTTCCTCCGCTTTCTTCATCACCATGTTCACGAAAAAGCGCCAGCGCAGACACACTCTTTGTCGACGGGAACGCATCAAGTCCATTTTGCTGCGGGAAACAGCCAGGATTCGGCAGGCGTCGATGTAAGTCGCTTCACAATATGCGGTAGTCGGCTGAGAGACGCGCGTAGATGGAACTGAACCATTGTTGCCACCAGCAAAAGGCGATGTTGACTCCATGGCTCGGCAAAAGTTGAGCAGGGACTCGCGAGGCCGCACGACTGAAGCTTGGCTGCAACAAGCCAAGAATGGCTTGTTTCATGAAGCACTACACATTTCATGTGTCGAAGATGGAGAGGGTAGATAAAACTGGACTGGTTTAGTGAAAGCAGAGTCTTTACCCTTACCTCCTCTAGACTTGTGGAAGCCCAGCTGTTCACTCCCGTTATCTTATCTCTACAGAGAGAAAAACATATTCAGAACCAGCTGGTGGTGACCCACTTTTGCTCTCCTGCGAATTACAAACTGACATGGGCTGGAGAGGCCCCTAAGCAGGACAGGTCATGGTTAAAAGCTTGTTCAGCACAGGGAAAGAAGAAGAATGACAACACCACACGCAAAGCTCTTAATGTAATACCGACGGCCATGTTTTAACAGAATAACGCGGCTCAAACTACCAAACTGGCACTAAGCACAGTTTCGAATACCTGTCTATAACTTAAGCGTAAATATATAAACTGTGCGCATGAGCACAAGGCAATGCGCGTTAATGTCGGCACTGGTACGGTTTGAGGCTGAAATCACATGCGGCAACTTAGAATTCCAAACCCGAAGCAGAGCAGTCTGCGAGTTAAATTAGGCGCTTTTCGCGGCGCTGTGATTCCTTTGGCAGTGCAGGCTCACCGGCAAAACCTTTAGTTTCTTTACAATTTTATAGTTTATTGACGCGCGAATTTTTAAAGAAAATGGCAAAACGATTTTTCTCCCGCCATGCGGAGTAAAAGTTTATTTGGTGCGTTTCGGCACGCCGCTTATTGTGTGAGCTTGTGTTTTAAAAAAGTAATAATTTGGCTTATAATACTCTGTAGCTGAATTGCAATATTTTGGCATTTTTAACGCTTGTCATAAAAAACAAAACTATCGATAGCCGATAGCATCTTTTCCTGCTTTATTTTTTCATGGAGTGGAAGCGTGGGCGAGTTAGTGTTACATAGTCAATGCAATATCCTGTTTAAAATTTTGTATAAGAGCAAGCGAAAATGGATTCCAAATAGCAAGTGTGCGTTATCCAGAAATATATAGTTATGCCCTATGTAAACATTATGCCTTGAGGATTCGTCACAACAGTAACTCAAATCAACGTCTCTGTTTCCTATTTCATAATCTGGTTTTGCGATCTGCAACCATGACATCACTGTTTATGGTATAGTAACTATAATATGCGTAGAAATAATACGAGCAGGCGTAATAGTTGTAGAAGTGTAAAGTGACAGTTCCAGTGATCACAAAATCTAAGCTTTATCAAACGTTATTCGTATATGATAACGAGGAACAAATGAAGTCAATTTCGAGCAATAACGTCCCTTGTTTTTTTTGTTAGCTCGCGCGTGCCCAGCCTCAGAAGTTGAAGTTCGTAAATTACAAAAGTAAGGAAGAATGCGTGACCGTCAAATTCTTTTTACGTTTGAGAAGAGTTGACCTTGCAAAATAAATTCCAATCGCTACCAAGAGAGGAAGCACCACGCACGCGACCGGAATATTCTCTTGTGCACTTCAGAGTATATCTGGCGGCGGAAACAACTAAAAGAGCAGGAAGGAAGTTGAGACAGTTTTGAACCTACATGTCCAGAAGAAGAATTCGAACTAGGATAATTTTGAACGCGCTTAGGGCGCCCCTTTCTAGTGTCCAATTTCGACCCTTTGCATTGTCAATTTCATTATTTGGACGTACGTATTTTTGCATTCGCATCCAGTTTACGTTTCTGCATAATTGTGCAGAACAATTGGGTTTACAATTTTTGTTGCTTACTAATAGGCGTCTACCTCCATATTCTGCGTCAATTTGGCCTAAACAGCGCGCTGAATATTTTTCTTTATATCACCCTTGGGAGAAACGCTTGCGAATACATGCTTATGGTTTTCACGGACTCAAGGTTTGCAAGAATTTGTGTAACACGCGGCTCGTAAAATGCCGCTTTTGTTTTTAGACGAGGTGAGTGAAAGCGATTACGAAAGTCGATTCGCCCTGAGAGTCATTTGAAGGTGCTTTTCACTTTGTTGTTTCCCACTTGCATGTTCATTGAAAATATCCTCGACTACTAGAGCAGCTGATCTCATGATTTCCCTCTATATTAGGTTCCGCTCCATTGAACCCTTATATTTTTCTTGCACGTGAACTGTTAGTGCTATAAGCAGCTTTACTCGGAAGGGACAAGAAAACTCTCCATCCAAATTAGCCTCCATAACCTACTGTATAGGAATAACGGAAACAATATTGGAATTACTACTGAATGCGCTACCAACAATAAATCAGTGTATACATTTGTTCCTTTCTTCGTTCCTGCGTGTTAACTATTCAAACAAGATTTGGAGGGTACGGTGAGAAAAAGGACTGCGACAGGCAGCAAACGAGCGCGTGAAAAAAAAAAAACGTTTTTTGGCAACTATTTTGAGAGCAATTAAGGAAATACGAAGTGCATCGAGAATAGGCAATTTACAAAAAATGAAGCATGCAAAGCTTCCCTTAATGATATGAGTAGCAAGAACGAGTTCGAATTGCAACTGTAGTTTATTTACCCAAGCTTGGCTTAATTAGAAACGGACATAAAATATGGGCATGGATACAAGTTATATACAAGTTCCAGGGAGAGGGTTGTTGGCAGCATTGATCACATTTAGCAGGCACAGGGTCCTTGTCGGCTTTGTTCTCATCAAACGAAGCTGTCGAAGGAGTCGCGTTTTTACACAAGCACAACAATGTCGTCTTCATCAGAGTCACTGTAGGAGTCATCAGGATACGAGGCAGACATGATTTCCTCCGCTTTCTTTGTCACCATGTTCACGAAAAAGCGCAAGCGCACGCACACGCTTTGTCGACGGGAACGCATCATGTCCATTTTGCTGCGGGAAACAGCCAGGATTCGGCAGGCGTCGATTTAAGTCGCTTCACAATATGCGGTAGTCGGCTGAGAGACGCGCGTAGATGGAACTGAACCATTGTTTCCACCAGCAAAAGGCGATGTTGACTACATGACTCTGCAAAAGTTGAGCAGTGACTCGCGAGGCCGCACGACTGAAGCTTGGCTGCAACAAGCCAAGAATGGCTTGTTTTATGAAGCACTACACATTTCATGTGTCCAAGATGGAGAGGGTAGATAAAACTGGACTGGTTTAGTGAAAGCAGAGTCTTTACCTTTTCCTCCTCTAGACTTGTGGAAGCCCGGCTGTTCACTCCCGTTATCTTATCTCTACAGAGAGAAAAACATATTCAGAGCCAGCTGGTGGTGACCCATTTTTGCTCTCCTGCGAATTACAAACTGACATGGGCTGGAGAGGCCCCTAAGCAGGACAGGTCATGGTTAAAAGCTTGTTCAGCGCAGGGAAAGAAGAAGAATGACAACACCACACGCAAAGCTCTTAATGTAATACCGACGGCCATGTTTTAACAGAATAACGCGGCTCAAACTGGCACTAAGCAAAGTTTCGAATACCCGTCTCTAACTTAAGCGTAAATGTATAAACGGTGCGCATGAGCACAAGGCAATGCGCGTTAGTGTCGGCACTGGTACGGTTTGAGGCTGAAACCACATGCGGCAACTTAGAATTCCAAAACCCGAAGCAGAGCAAAGTCTGCGAGTTCAAGAAGGTGCTTTTCGCGGCGATTTGATTCCTTTGGTAGTGCTGGCTCAACGGAAAAACCTTTAATTTTTTACAATTTTATAGTTTATTGACGCGTGGACTTTTAAAGAAAATGGCAAAATGTTTTTTCTCCCGCCATGCGTGAGTAAAATTTTATTTGGTGCGTTTCCGCACGCCGCTTATTATGTGTGCTTGTGTTTTAAAAAAGTAATAATTTGGCTTATAATACTCGGTAGCTGAATTGCAATATTTTAGCATTTTTAACGCACGTCAAAAAAAAAATATCGATAGCCGATAGAATCTTTTCCTGCTTTATTTTTGATGGAGTGGAAGCGTGGGCGAGTTAGTGTTACATAGTCAACTCAATATCCTGTTTAAAAGTTTGTATAAGAGCATTGCGAAAATAGATTCCAAATACCAAGTGTGCGTTATCCAGAAATATATAGTTATGCCCTATATAAACATTATGCCTTGAGGATTCGTCACAACCGTAACTCAAATCAACGTCTCTGTTTCCCATTTCATAATCTGGTTTTGCGATCTGCAACCATGACATCACTGTTTATGGTATAGTAACTATAATATGCGTAGAAATATTATGAGCAGGCGTAATAGTTGTAGTAGTGTAAGGTGACAGTTCCAGTAATCACAAAATCTTAGCTTTATCAAACGTTATTCGTATATGATAACGAGGAACAAATGAAGTCAATTTCGAGCAATAACATCCCTTGTTTTTTTGTTAGCTCGCGCGTGCCCAGCCTCAGAAGTTGAAGTTCGTAAATTACAAAAGTAAGGAAAAATGCGTGACCGTCAAATTCTTTTTACGTTTGAGAAGAGTTGACCTTGCAAAATAAATTCCAAATCGCTACCAAGAGAGCAAGCACCGCAAAGGCGACCGGAATATTCTCTTGTGCACTTCAGAGTACATCCGGCGGCGGAAACAACTAAAAGAGCCGGAGGGAAGTTGAGACAGTTTTGAACCTACATTATCACAAGAAGAATTTGAACTAGGATAATTTTGAACGCGCTTAGGGCGCCCCTTTCTAGTGTCCAATTTCGACCCTTTTCATTGTCAATTTCATTATTTGGACGTACGTGTTTTGCATTCGCATCCAGTTTACGTTTCTGTATAATTGTGCAGAACAATTGGGTTTACAATTTTTGTTGCTTACTAATAGGCGTCTACCTCCATATTCTGCGTCAATTTGGCCTAAACAGCGCGCTGAATATTTTTTTTATATCACCCTTGGGAGAAACGCTTGCGAATACATGCTTATGGTTTTCACGGACAAAAGGTTTGCAAGAATTTGTGTAACACGCGGCTCGTAAAATGCCGCTTTTGTTTTTAGATGAGGTGTGTGAAAGCGATTACGAAAGTCGATTCGCCCTGAGAGTCATTTGAAGGTGCTTTTCACTTTGTTGTTTCCCACTTGCATGTTCATTGAAAATATCCTCGACTACTAGAGCAGCTGATCTCATGATTTCCCTCTATATTAGGTTCAGCTCCATTGAACCCTTATATTTTTCTTGCACGTGAACTGTTAGTGCTATAAGCAGCTTTACTCGGAAGGGACAAGAAAACTCTCCATCCAAATTAGCCTCCATAACCTACTGTATAGGAATAGCGGAAACAATATTGGAATTACTACTGAATGTGCTACCAACAATAAATCAGTGTATACATTTGTTCCTTTCTTCGTTCCTGCGTGTTAACTATTCAAACAAGATTTGGAGGGTACGGTGAGAAAAAAGGACTGCGACAGGCAGCAAACGAGCGCGTGAAAAAAAAACGTTTTTTGGCAACTATTTTGAGAGCAATTAAGGAAATACGAAGTGCATCGAGAATAGGCAATTTACAAAAAATGAAGCATGCAAAGCATCCCTTATTGATATGAGTAGCAAGAACGAGTTTGAAATGAAACTATAGTTTATTTACCCAAGCTTGGCTTAATTAGAAACGGACATAAAATATGGGCATGGATACAAATTATATACAAGTTCCAGGGAGAGGGTTGTTGGCAGCATTGATCACATTTAGCAGGCACAGGGTCCTTGTCGGCTTTGTTCTCATCAAACGAAGCTGTCGAAGGAGTCGCGTTTTTACACAAGCACAACAATGTCCTCTTCATCAGAGTCACTGTAGGAGTCATCAGGACACGAGGCAGACATGATTTCCTCCGCTTTCTTTATCACCATGTTCACGAAAAAGCGCCAGCGCAGGCACACGCTTTGTCGATGGGAACGTATCAAGTCCATTTTGCTGCGGGAAACAGCCAGGATTCGGCAGGCGTCGATGTAAACCGCTTCACAATATGCGGTAGTGGGCTGAGAGACGCGCGCAGATGGAACTGAACTATTGTTGCCACCAGCAAAAGGCGATGTTGACTCCATGGCTCGGCAAAAGTTGAGCAGGGACTCGCGAGGCCGCACGACTGAACCTTGGCTGCAACAAGCCAAGAATGGCTTGTTTCATGAAGCACTACACATTTCATGTGTCGAAGATGGAGAGGGTAGATAAAACTGGACTCGTTTAGTGAAAGCAGAGTCTTTACCCTTTCCTCCTCTAGACTTGTGGAAGCCCGGCTGTTCACTCCCGTTATCTTATCTCTACAGAGAGAAAAACATATTCAGAACCAGCTGGTGGTGACCCACTTTTGCTCTCATGCGAATTACAAACTGACATGGGCTGGAGAGGCCCCTAAGCAGGACAGGTCATGGTTAAAAGCTTGTTCAGCACAGGGAAAGAAGAAGAATGACAACACCACACGCAAAGCTCTTAATGTAATAGCGACGGCCATGTTTTAACAGAATAACGCGGCTCAAACTGGCACTAAGCAAAGTTTCGAATACCCGTCTCTAACTTAAGCGTAAATGTATAAACGGTGCGCATGAGCACAAGGCAATGCGCGTTAGTGTCGGCACTGGTATGGTTTGAGGCTGAAACCACATGCGGCAACTTAGAATTCCAAAACCCGAAGCAGAGCAAAGTCTGCGAGTTAAATTAGGCGCTTTTCGCGGCGCTGTGATTCCTTTGGCAGTGCAGGCTCACCGGCAAAACCTTTAGTTTCTTTACAATTTTATAGTTTATTGACGCGCGAATTTTTAAAGAAAATGGCAAAACGATTTTTCTCCCACCATGCGTGAGTAAAAGTTTATTTGGTGCGTTTCGGCACGCCGATTATTGTGTGAGCTTGTGTTTTAGAAAAGTAATAATTTGGCTTATAATACTCTGTAGCTGAATTGCAATATTTTGGCATTTTTAACGCTTGTCATAAAAAACAAAAACTATCGATAGCCGATAGCATCTTTTCCTGCTTTATTTTTTGATGGAGTGGAAGCGTGGGCGAGTTAGTGTTACATAGTCAACGCAATATCCTGTTTAAAATTTTGTATACGAGCAAGCGAAAATGGATTCCAAATAGCAAGTGTGCGTTATCCAGAAATATATAGTTATGCCCTTTATAAAAATTATGCTTTGATGATTCGTCACAACCGTAACTCAAATCAACGTCTCTGTTTCCTATTTCATAATCTGGTTTTATGATCTGCAACCATGACATCACTGTTTATGGTATAGTAACTATAATATGCGTAGAAATAATACGAGCAGGCGTAATAGTTGTAGTAGTGTAAAGTGACAGTTCCAGTGATCACAAAATCTAAGCTTTATCAGACGTTATTCGTATATGATAACGAGGAACAAATGAAGTCAATTTCGAGCAATAACGTCCCTTGTTTTTTTTTGTTAGCTCGCGCGTGCCCAGCCTCAGAAGTTGAAGTTCGTAAATTACAAAAGTAAGGAAGAATGCGTGACCATCCAATTCTTTTTACGTTTGAGAAGAGTTGACCTTGCAAAATGATTTCCAATCGCTACCAAGAGAGGAAGCACCACGCATGCGACCGGAATATTCTCTTGTGCACTTCAGAGTATATCCGGCGGCGGAAACAACTAAAAGAGCCGGAGGGAAGTTGAGACAGTTTTGAACCTACATGTCCAGAAGAAGAATTCGAAGTAGGATAATTTTGAACGCGCTTAGGGCGCCCCTTTCTAGTGTCCAATTTCGACCCTTTGCATTGTCAATTTCATTATTTGGACATACGTATTTTGCATTCGCATCCAGTTTACGTTTTTGTATAATTTTGCAGAACAATTGGGTTTACAATTTTTGTTGCTTACTAATAGGCATCTACATCCATATTCTGCGTCAATTTGCCTAAACAGCGCGCTGAATATTTTGTTTTATATCACCCTTGGGAGAAACGCTTGCGAATACATGCTTATGGTTTTCACCGACCCAAGGTTTGCAAGAATTTGTGTAACACGCGGCTCTTAAAATGCCGCTTTTGTTTTTAGATGAGGTTTGTGAAAGCGATTGCGAAAGTCGATTCGACCTGAGAGTCCTTTGAAGGTGCTTTTCACTTTGTTGTTTCCCACTTGCATGTTCATCGAACATATCCTCGACTACTAGAGCAGCTGATCCCATGATTTCCCTCTATATTAGGTTCAGCACCATTGAACCTTCTACCTTTCTTGCACGTGAACTGTTAGTGCTATAAGCAGCTTTAGTCGGAAGGAACAAGAAAACTCTCCACCCAAATTAGCCGCCATAACCTACTGTATAGGAATAATAGAAACAATATTTAAATAACTACTGAATGCTCTACCAACAACTAATCAGTGTATACATTTGTTCCTTTCTTCGTTGCTGCGTGGTAACTATTCAAACAAGATTTGGAGAGTAGGTTGAGAAAAAGCACTGCGACAGGCAGCAAGCGAGCGCGTGAAAAAAAAACAATGTTTTTGCTGGCAACTATTTTGAGAGCAATTAAGGAAATACGAAGTGCATCGAGAATAGGCAAGTTACAAAATATGAATCATGCAAAGCCTCCCTTAATGATATGAATAGCAAGAAAATGTTCGAAATGAAACTATAGTTTATTTACCCAAGCCTGGCGTAATTAGAAACGGACATAAAATATGGGCATGGATACAAATTATATACAAGTTCCAGGGAGAGGGTTGTTGGCAGTATTGATCACATTTAGCAGGCACAGGGTCCTTGTCGGCATTGTTCTCATCAAAAGAAGCTGTCGAAGGAGTCGCGTTTTTACACAAGCACAACAATGTCGTCTTCATCAGAGTCACTGTAGGAGTCATCAGGACACGAGGCAGACATGATTTCCTCCGCTTTCTTCATCACCATGTTCACGAAAAAGCGCCAGCGCAGACACACTCTTTGTCGACGGGAACGCATCAAGTCCATTTTTCTGCGGGAAACAGCCAGGATTCGGCAGGCGTCGATGTAAGTCGCTTCACAATATGCGGTAGTCGGCTGAGAGACGCGCGTAGATGGAACTGAACCATTGTTGCCACCAGCAAAAGGCGATGTTGACTCCATGGCTCGGCAAAAGTTGAGCAGGGACTCGCGAGGCCGCACGACTGAAGCTTCGCTGCAACAAGCCAAGAATGGCTTGTTTCATGAAGCACTACACATTTCATGTGTCGGAGATGGAGAGGGTAGATAAAACTGGACTGGTTTAGGGAAAGCAGAGTCTTTACCCTTTCCTTCTCTAGTCGTGTGGAAGCCCGGCTGTTCACTCCCGTTATCTTATCTCTACAGAGAGAAAAACATATTCAGAACCAGCTGGTGGTGACCCACTTTTGCTCTCCTGCGAATTACAAACTGACATGGGCTGGAGAGGTCCCTAAGCAGGACAGGTCATGGTTAAAAGCATGTTCAGCACAGGGAAAGAAGAAGAATGACGACACCACACGCAAAGCTATTAATGTAATACCGACGGCCATGTTTTAACAGAATAACGCGGCTCAAACTACCAAACTGGCACTAAGCACAGTTTCGAATACCTGTCTATAACTTAAGCGTAAATATATAAACTGTGCGCATGAGCACAAGGCAATGCGCGTTAATGCCGGCACTGGTACGGTTTGAGGCTGAAATCACATGCGGCAACTTAGATTTCCAAACCCGAAGCAGAGCAGTCTGCGAGTTAAATTAGGCGCTTTTCGGGGCGCTGTGATTCCTTTGGTAGTGCTGGTTCACCGGCAAAACCTTTAGTTTCTTTACAATTTTATAGTTTATTGTCGCGTGGACTTTTAAAGAAAATGGCAAAACTATTTTTCTCCCGCCATGCTTGAGTAAAAGTTTATTTGATGCGTTTCGGCACGCCGCTTATTATGTGAGCTTGTGTTTTAAAACAAGAAAATAATTTGGCTTATAATACTCGGTAGCTGAATTGCAATATTTTAGCATTTTTAACGCTCGTCATAAAAAACAAAAAATATCGATAGCCGATAGCATCTTTTCCTTCTTTTTGTTTTGATGGAGTGGAAGCGTGGGCGAGTTAGTGTTACATAGTCAACGCAATATCCTGTTTAAAATTTTGTATAAGAGCATTGCGAAAATGGATTCCAAATAGCAAGTGTGCGTTATCCAGAAATATATAGTTATGCCCTATATAAACATTATGCCTTGAGGATTCGTCACAACCGTAACTAAAATCAACGTCTGTGTTTCCTATTTCATAATCTGGTTTTGCGATCTGCAACCATGACATCACTGTTTATGGTATAGTAACTATAATATGCGTAGAAATATTATGAGCAGGCGTAATAGTTGTAGTAGTGTAAAGTGACAGTTCCAGTAATCACAAAATCTTAGCTTTATCAAACGTTATTCATATATGATAACGAGGAACAAATGAAGTCAATTTCGAGCAATAACATCCCTTGTTTTTTTGTTACCTCGCGCGTGCCCAGCCTCAGAGGTTGAAGTTCGTAAATTACAAAAGTAAGGAAAAATGCGTGACCGTCAAATTCTTTTTACGTTTGAGAAGAGTTGACCTTGCAAAATAAATTCCAAATCGCTACCAAGAGAGCAAGCACCACGCACGCGACCGGAATATTCTCTTGTGCACTTCAGAGTATATCCGGCGGCGGAAACAACTAAAAGAGCCAGAGGGAAGTTGAGACAGTTTTGAACCTACATGTCCAGAAGAAGAATTCGAACTAGGATAATTTTGAACGCGCTTAGGGCGCCCCTTTCTAGTGTCCAATTTCGATCCTTTGCATTGTCAATTTCATACTTTGGACGTACATATTTTGCATTCGCATCCAGTTTACGTTTCTGTATAATTGTGCAGAACAATTGGGTTTACAATTTTTGTTGCTTACTAATAGGCGTCTACCTCCATATTCTGCGTCAATATGGCCTAAACAGCGCGCTGAATATTTTTTTTTATCACCCTTGGGAGAAACGCTTGCGAATACATGCTTATGGTTTTCACGGACCCAAGGTTTGCAAGAATTTGTGTAACACACGGCTCGTAAAATGCCGCTTTTGTTTTTAGATGAGGTGTGTGAAAGCGATTACGAAAGTCGATTCGCCCTGAGAGTCATTTGAAGGTGCTTTTCACTTTGTTGTTTCCCACTTGCATGTTCATTGAAAATATCCTCGACTACTAGAGCAGCTGATCTCATGATTTCCCTCTATATTAGGTTCAGCACCATTGAACCCTTCTATTTTTCTTGCACGTGAACTGTTAGTGCTATAAGCAGCTTTACTCGGAAGGGACAAGAAAACTCTCCATCCAAATTAGCCTCCATAACCTACTGTATAGGAATAACGGAAACAATATTGGAATTACTACTGAATGCTCTACCAACAATAAATCAGTGTATACATTTGTTCCTTTCTTCGTTCCTGCGTGTTAACTATTCAAACAAGATTTGGAGGATACGGTGAGAAAAAGGAGTGCGACAGGCAGCAAACGAGCGCGTGAAAAAAAAAACGTTCTTTGGCAACTATTTTGAGATCAATTAAGGAAATACGAAGTGCATCGAGAATAGGCAATTTACAAAAAATGAAGCATGCAAAGCCTCCCTTAATGATATGAGTAGCAAGAACGAGTTCGAAATGAAACTATAGTTTATTTACACAAGCTTGGCTTAATTAGAAACGGACATAAAATATGGGCATGGATACAAATTATATACAAGTTCCAGGGAGAGGGTTGTTGGCAGCATTGATCACATTTAGCAGGCACAGGGTCCTTGTCGGCTTCGTTCTCATCAAACGAAGCTGTCGAAGGAGTCGTGTTTTTACACAAGCACAACAATGTCGTCTTCATCAGAGTCACTGTAGGAGTCATCAGGACACGAGGCAGACATGATTTCCTCCGCTTTCTTTATCACCATGTTCACGAAAAAGCGCCAGCGCAGGCACAGGCTTTGTCGACGGGAACGCATCAAGTCCATTTTGCTGCGGGAAACAGCCAGGATTCGGATGGCGTCGATGTAAGTCGCTTCACGATATGCGGTAGTCGGCTGAGAGACGCGCGCAGATGGAACTGAACTATTGTTGCCACCAGCAAAAGGAGATGTTGACTCCATGGCTCGGCAAAAGTTGAGCAGGGACTCGCGAGGCCGCACGACTGAAGCTTGGCTGCAACAAGCCAAGAATGGCTTGTTTCATGAAGCACTACACATTTCATGTGTCGAAGATGGAGAGGGTCGATAAATCTGGACTGGTTTAGGGAAAGCAGAGTCTTTACCCTTTCCTTCTCTAGTCCTGTGGAAGCCCGGCTGTTCACTCTCGTTATCTTATCTCTACAGAGAGAAAAACATATTCAGAACCAGCTGGTGGTGACCCACTTTTGCTCTCCTGCGAATTACAAACTGACATGGGCTGGAGAGGTCCCTAAGCAGGACAGGTCATGGTTAAAAGCATGTTCAGCACAGGGAAAGAAGAAGAATGACGACACCACACGCAAAGTTCTTAATGTAATACCGACGGCCATGTTTTAACAGAATAACGCGGCCCAAACTACCAAACTGGCACTAAGCACAGTTTCGAATACCTGTCTATAACTTAAGCGTAAATATATAAACTGTGCGCATGAGCACAAGGCAATGCGCGTTAGTGTCGGCACTGGTACGGTTTGAGGCTGAAATCACATGCGGCAACTTAGAATTCCAAACCCGAAGCAGAGCAAAGTCTGCGAGTTAAATTAGGCGCTTTTCGCGGCGCTGTGATTCCTTTGGTAGTGCTGGTTCACCGGCAAAACCTTTAGTTTCTTTACAATTTTATAGTTTATTGTCGCGTGGACTTTTAAAGAAAATGGCAAAACTATTTTTCTCCCGCCATGCTTGAGTAAAAGTTTATTTGTTGCGTTTCGGCACGCCGCTTATTATGTGAGCTTGTGTTTTAAAAAAGTCATAATTTGGCTCATAATACTCGGTAGCTGAATTACAATATTTTAGCATTTTTTACGCTCGTCATAAAAAACAAAAAATATCGATAGCCGATAGCATCTTTTCCTGCTTTATGTTTTGATGGAGTGGAAGCGTGGGCGAGTTAGTGTTACATAGTCAACGCAATATCCTGATTAAAATTTTGTATAAGAGCTTTGCGAAAATGGATTCCAAATAGCAAGTGTGCGTTATCCAGAAATATATAGTTATGCCCTATATAAACATTATGCCCTGAGGATTCGTCACAACCGTAACTAAAATCAACGTCTCTTTTTTCTATTTCATAATCTGGTTTTGCGATCTGCAACCATGACATCGCTGTTTATGGTATACTAACTATAATATGCGTAGAAATAATATGAGCAGGCGTAATAGTTGTAGTAGTGTAAATTGACAGTTCCAGTAGTCACAAAATCTTAGCTTTATCAAACGTTATTCGTATATGATAACGAGGAACAAATGAATCAATTTCGAGCAATAACATCCCTTGTTTTTTTGTTAGCTCGCGCGTGCCCAGCCTCAGAAGTTGAAGTTCGTAAATTACAAAAGTAAGGAAAAATGCGTGACCGTCAAATTCTTTTTACGTTTGAGAAGAGTTGACCTTGCAAAATAAATTCCAAATCGCTACCAAGAGAGGAAGCACCGCAAACGCGACCGGAATATTCTCTTGTGCACTTCAGAGTACATCCGGCGGCGGAAACAACTAAAAGAGCCGGAGGGAAGTTGAGACAGTTTTGAACCTACATTATCAGAAGAAGAATTCGAACTAGGATAATTTTGAACGCGCTTAGGGCGCCCCTTTCTAGTGTCCAATTTCGACCCTTTTCATTGTCAATTTCATTGTTTGGACGTACGTGTTTTGCATTCGCATCCAGTTTACGTTTCTGTTTATTTGTGCAGAACAATTGGGTTTACAATTTTTGTTGCTTACTAATAGGCGTCTACCTCCATATTCTGCGTCAATTTGGCCTAAACAGCGCGCTGAATATTTTTTTTATATCACCCTTGGGAGAAACGCTTGCGAATACATGCTTATGGTTTTCACGGACCCAAGGTTTGCAAGAATTTGTGTAACACGCGGCTCGTAAAATGCCGCTTTTGTTTTTAGATGAGGTGTGTGAAAGCGATTACGAAAGTCGATTCGCCCTGAGAGTCATTTGAAGGTGCTTTTCACTTTGTTGTTTCCCACTTGCATGTTCATTGGAAATATCCTCGACTACTAGAGCAGCTGATCTCATGATTTCCCTCTATATTAGGTTCAGCACCATTGAACCCTTCTATTTTTCTTGCACGTGAACTGTGAAGGCTCCGCCTTCTAGAATACGCGTTCGCGAGCGATGGTCTCGCCCGTCGAGTGAAAACCAAGTCTTTCTTAAAAACACCGGTTTATTCCGGATCAACAGAAAAGTATAAAATAGAAAAGAAACAGCATTGGTCAAAACTGCGCTGGAAACATGCCGTCGAAGTTCGCGAGAATGGACTATGAGGATAAAACGGAACAAGGGTCAGGGCTTCACCACGACAACACAAAGCACACTGCGGCGCGATGGGGGAGTAATAGGGCCAAAGCGTTGATCACGGTACAAGAACATTGCTACTCGCGTGGCAGCACTCACGCTAACACTCCTAAGGCTTCCTTGAAGGTGCCGCTTCCGTCTTCGCCTCGCAGGACTCCGCTCCGTCGTCCGTGTACATCCCGCCGGCTTGGGACGCTGCCACGCCGCCCTTCTGTGGCCGGCCTCCCGGCGAAAAAGCCCCGAGCCTTGCTTCCAACGCGCTTATCTACCCTCTGTCTCGCGCCGATAACATGCCGCCCCCGCTCCGGGCAGCTCGCTCATGCGTACTCGCGCTGCCCGGGCGGACACCAACACAAACAGAAAAAGCGCGCGCGGTTCGAAACGCTAAAAGGGGCTGTGGGGCCCCACACTGAGCATTGTCTTGATTCTGCTTTTTTCCGCTGGTGACCCCGTGAAGGAATTCAAAACGGTTAGAATACCACAGCCTGTGATATTGGCCGAATGGCCATTCGTGGCAAGCAACTGTGACTGTGGCTCAGCGGCCTTAGTCTTGAACTGAAATGCTTCTGTACCGGTGCCATACCGGTAGGTTCCCTTACTGAGATCTATCACGATTCCTGCCTTCACTATGAATTTACGGCCTAGTATGACTGGCCAGGATAGTCCGGGGAGGTGTAAGAAACGCTGTCTAATCTTTCGACCATTTATAGCAACTGTTAGGCGGGCTGCTGAGGTTGCGGGTACTATGTGAGTCGACGCCATACGAAGGTTAGTGTTTACACTCCGCAACCGAACACATTTTGTCTCGCAGGAATTTTTCACCTGATCGCCGAAGACTGACACTGTAGACCATGTGTCTAAAAGGGCTGGAAGCTCCAGTCCGGCCATTTTGACCAAGACCAGCGGGGTCTTGTCTGGTTGGCTTTCCTCAAAAGAAGTTGACGGGACTGCACTCACCGAGTGTTTGTAGGGCTTCTCGGGGTCTGCCTCATGCGCAGGTGGTGACAATGGTACCTGTGTCGAAGACACCTGGGTCTGTGGCACCTGGTTCGATTCAGGCAGGAAAGGTAGCGACTGGATCAGCTCTCCCGGTGGTTGGCCACGTCTGTGCGGCCTGGCCGCTGGATGGTGCGATGACCAAAACACCCTCCCCTGTGTTGTCCTGGATCTGCGAATCGGAGGACAAGTTGTGCCCGGGGGCGACGCCCGCTTCTCACCTGATGGCGACACCGTTGCACCCGGTGGTGACACCCACATTGCACCCGTAGGTGACGTCCACGTTGCACCCGGTGGTGACACCCACGTTGCACCCGGTGGTGACACCCACGTTGCACTGGTAGGAGACGCCCGCGTTGCACTCGGTGGTGACACCCACGTTGCACCCGTAGGTGACGTCCACGTTGCACCCGGTGGTGACACCCACGCTGCACCCGTAGGTGACGTCCACGTTGCACCCGATGGTGACACCCACGTTGCACCCGATGGTGACACCCACGCTGCACCCGATGGTGAATGGTAGCCGGCAGCCGCTGTAGGAGATCTCCGGGATTTGCGCGCTCTGACGTGGGGTGTCCCAACTGCTGCCACACAAGGGGTACCCGCGCCTGCGTATGGCAAGAAGACGCGGGGCCCCGTCTGACCTGTCGCCCCATGAAATCGGCTCGTCACCTGAGTAGACGCATCAGGGCTTGTGACTCCGTGCAAGTCGCCAGCCTCCGTACGGCAGCCTGGCGTCTCCAGGCTGCGTGCTGCCGATGATCCAGGCCACGCACAGGACGCCTCAAGGCAAGTCTCTGCAGGGGGAGGTGGTTTGTACTGGAGATCCACCAGGAAAGATGCATCGATGCGGGATGCTTCTCTAGACATGTCATCGAAGTCCGCGAACTGGCGACGCCGCAGATATGGCTGGTACCTTGGATGGCACCGATGTATAGCATGAGCCACCTTCTCTGGTTCCGGAACTGCAGGATCTGCCCGCTCATGCAGCTCTTGAAAACTGCGCACAAACTCTAGCAAACCCTCGCTTTCGCCTTGCGTCCTGGTGCAAAGCTCGTCTTTCATACGGATGTCAGTCAGGCGGCAAAAACTCTTCTCGAAAACAGTCTATAAAATCCTGCTTTGTTGCGAACGGCCGCTGTTTACGCCTCCAGGTTGCTGCGGTACCTACCAAAGCTACGGGAAGCACACGCGTGACCAGAGCGCTGTCCGAAATTGCCATTGCCATCTGATAATCGTCGATTTCATAGAGAAAATCGCACACAGATTTCTTATCGGCGTATCCTTCAAACCTTGGCACGGCCAAATTCAGCCGCAGCTGATTATCGCGATACAAGAGAGTGGGCGTTAACGAAACTGCCTCGCTTCCTACCATTTCTCTGAAATGTGCCTTTGATTCCAGTAGCTCGTTCAGGAGGCCAAGAATTCCGCTACAAACGTCCGACGGTTTGCTTTTCCTGTCTTCTGAGTGCTCATGCTTGGAACCCGCCTGTGTGGGAGGCCGAACTGTCTCCGTTAACTGGGCGCTTGCACCCGGTAAGTCCGACATCGCTACGCACGAAACTGCATGAACCTCAAATTGGTACACTCGCGGGGCAAGCCAAAGCTCGAGTAGAAATCACGTTGGGCGCCAAATCAAGGCTCCGCCTTCTAGAATACGGGTTCGCGAGCGAAGGTCTCGCCCGTCGAGTGAAAACCAAGTCTTTCTTAAAAACACCGGTTTATTCCGGATCAACAGAAAAGTATAAAATAGAAAAGAATCAGCATTCGTCAAAACTGCGCTGGAAACATGTCGTCGAAGTTCGCGACAATGGACTATGAGGATAAAACAGAACAAGGGTCAGGGCTTCACCGCGACAACACAAAGCACACTGCGGCGCGATGGGCGAGTAATAGGGCCAAAGCGTTGATCACGGTACAAGAACATTGCTACTCGCGTGGCAGCACTCACGCTAACACTCCTAAGGCTTCCTTGAAGGTGCCGCTTCCGTCTTCGCCTCGCAGGACTCCGCTCCGTCGTCCGTGTCCACCCCTCTGGCTTGGGAGGCTGCCACGCCGCCCTTCTGTGGCCGGCCTCCCGGCGAAAAAGCCCCCAGCCTTGCTTCCAACGCGCTTATCTACCCTCTGTCTCGCGCCGATAACATGCCGCCCCCGCTCCGCGCAGCTCGCTCATGCGTACTCGCGCTGCCCGGGCGGACAGCAACACAAAAAGAAAAAAGCGCGCTGAATATTTTTTTTATATCACCCTTGGGAGAAACGCTTGCGAATACATGCTTATGGTTTTCACGGACCCAAGGTTTGCAAGAATTTGTGTAACACGCGGCTCGTAAAATGCCGCTTTTGTTTTTAGATGAGGTGTGTGAAAGCGATTACGAAAGTCGATTCGCCCTGAGAGTCATTTGAAGGTGCTTTTCACTTTGTTGTTTCCCACTTGCATGTTCATTGAAAATATCCTCGACTACTAGAGCAGCTGATCTCATGATTTCAGTCTATATTAGGTTCAGCACCATTGAACCCTTCTATTTTTCTTGCACGTGAACTGTTAGTGCTATAAGCAGCTTTACTCGAAAGGGACAAGAAAACTCTCCATCCAAATTAGCCTCCATAACCTACTGTATAGGAATAATGGAAACAATATTGAAATTACTACTGAATGCTCTACCAACAATAAGTCAGTGTATACATTTGTTCCTTTCTTCGTTCCTGCGTGTTAACTATTCAAACAACATTTGGAGGGTACGGTGAGATTAAGGACTGCGACAGGCAGCAAACGAGCGCGTGAAAAAAAAACGTTTTTTGGCAACTATTTTGAGAGCAATTAAGGAAATACGAAGTGCGTCGAGAATAGGCAATTTACAAAAAATGAAGCATGCAAAGCCTCCCTTAATGATATGAATAGCAAGAACAAGTTCGAAATGAAACTATAGTTTATTTACCCAAGCTTGGCTTAATTAGAAACGGACATAAAATATGGGCATGGATACAAATTATATACAAGTTCCAGGGAGATGGTTGTTGGCAGCATTGATCACATTTAGCAGGCACAGGGTCCTTGTCGGCTTTGTTCTCATCAAACGAAGCTGTCGAAGGAGTTGCGTTTTTACACAAGCACAACAATGTCGTCTTCATCAAAGTCACTGTAGGAGTCATCAGGACACGAGGCAGACATGATTTCCTCCGCTTTCTTTATCACCATGTTCTCGAAAAAGCGCCAGCGCAGGCACACGCTTTGTCGACGGGAACGCATCAAGTCCATTTTGCTGCGGGAAACAGCCAGGATTCGGCAGGCGTCGATGTAAGTCGCTTCACAATATGCGGTAGTCGGCTCAGAGACGCGCGCAGATGGAACTGAACTATTGTTGCCACCAGCAAAAGGCGATGTTGACTCCATGGCTCGGCAAAAGCTGAGCAGGGACTCGCGAGGCCGCACGACTGAAGCTTGGCTGCAACAAGCCAAGAATGGCTTGTTTCATGAAGCACTACACATTTCATGTTTCGAAGATGGAGAGGGTAGATAAAACTGGACTGGTTTAGGGAAAGCAGAGTCTTTACCCTTTCCTTCTCTAGTCGTGTGGAAGCCCGGCTGTTCACTCCCGTTATCTTATCTCTACAGAGAGAAAAACATATTCAGAACCAGCTGGTGGTGACCCACTTTTGCTCTCCTGCGAATTACAAACTGACATGGGCTGGAGAGGTCCCTAAGCAGGACAGGTCATGGTTAAAAGCATGTTCAGCACAGGGAAAGAAGAAGAATGACGACACCACACGCAAAGCTCTTAATGTAATACCGACGGCCATGTTTTAACAGAATAACCCGGCTCAAACTACCAAACTGGCACTAAGCACAGTTTCGAATACCTCTCTATAACTTAAGCGTAAATATATAAACTGTGCCCATGAGCACAAGGCAATGCGCGTTAGTGTCGGCACTGGTACGGTTTGAGGCTGAAATCACATGCGGCAACTTAGAATTCGAAAACCCGAAGCAGAGCAAAGTCTGCGAGTTAAATTAGGCGCTTTTCGCGGCCCTGTGATTCCTTTGGTAGTGCTGGTTCACCGGCAAAACCTTTAGTTTCTTTACAATTTTATAGTTTATTGTCGCGTGGACTTTTGAAGAAAATGGCAAAACTATTTTTCTCCCCCCATGGTTGAGTAAAAGTTTATTTGGTGCGTTTCGGCACGCCGCTTATTATGTGAGCTTGTGTTTTAAAAAAGTAAAAATTTGGCTTATAATACTCGGTAGCTGAATTGCAATATTTTAGCATTTTTAACGCTCGTCATAAAAAACAAAAAATATCGATAGCCGATAGCATCTTTTCCTGCTTTATTTTTTGATGGAGTGGAAGCGTGGGCGAGTTAGTGTTACATAGTCAACGCAATATCCTGTTTAAAATTTTGTATAAGAGCATTGCGAAAATGGATTCCAAATAGCAAGTGTGCGTTATCCAGAAATATATAGTTATGCCCTATATAAACATTATGCCTTGAGGATTCGTCACAACCGTAACTCAAATCAACGTCTCTGTTTCCTATTTCATAATCTGGTTTTGCGATCTGCAACCATGACATCACTGTTTATGGTATAGTAACTATAATATGCGTAGAAATAATATGAGCAGGCGTAATAGTTGTAGTAGTGTAAAGTGAAAGTTCCAGTAATCACAAAATCTTAGCTTTATCAAACGTTATTCGTATATGATAACGAGGAACAAATGAAGTCAATTTCGTGCAATAACATACCTTGTTTTTTTGTTAGCTCGCGCAAGCCCAGCCTCAGAAGTTGAAGTTCGTAAATTACAAAAGTAAGAAAAAATGCGTGACCGTCAAATTCTTTTTACGTTTGAGAAGAGTTGACCTTGCAAAATAAATTCCAAATCGCTACCAAGAGAGGAAGCACCACGCACGCGACCGGAATATTCTCTTGTGCACTTCCGAGTATGTCGGGCGGCGGAAACAACTAAAAGAGCCGGAGGGAAGTTGAGACAGTTTTGAAGCTACATGTCTAGAAGAAGAATTCGAACTAGGATAATTTTGAACGCGCTTAGGGCGCCCCTTTCTAGTGTCCAATTTCGACCCTTTGCATTGTAAATTTCATTATTTGGACGTACGTATTTTGCATTCGCATCCAGTTTACGTTTCTGTATAATTGTGCAGAACAATTGGGTTTACAATTTTTGTTGCTTACTAATAGGCGTCTACCTCCATATTCTGCGTCAATTTGGCCTAAACAGCGCGCTGAATATTTTTTTTATATCACCCTTGGGAGAAACGCGTGCGAATACATGCTTATGGTTTTCACGGACCCAAGGTTTGCAAGAATTTGTGTAACACGCGGCTCTTAAAATGCCGCTTTTGTTTTTAGATGAGGTGTGTGAAAGCGATTACGAAAGTCGATTCGCCCTGAGAGTCATTTGAAGGTGCTTTTCACTTTCTTGTTTCACACTTGCATGTTCATTGAAAATATCCTCGACTACTAGAGCAGCTGATCTCATGATTTCCCTCTATATTAGGTTCAGCACCATTGAACCCTTCTATTTTTCTTGCACGTGAACTGTTAGTGCTATAAGCAGCTTTACTCGGAAGGGACAAGAAAACTCTCCATCCAAATTAGCCTCCATAACCTACTGTATAGGAATAACGGAAACAATATTGGAATTACTACTGAATGCTCTACCAACAATAAATCAGTGTATACATTTGTTCCTTTCTTCGTTCCTGCGTGTTAACTATTCAAACAAGATTTGGAGGGTACGGTGAGAAAAAGGAGTGCGACAGGCAGCAAACGAGCGCGTGAAAAAAAAAAACGTTCTTTAGCAACTATTTTGAGAGCAATTAAGTAAATAAGAAGTGCATCGAGAATAGGCGATTTACAAAAAATGAAGCATGCAAAGCCTCCCTTAATGATATGAGTAGCAAGAACGAGTTCGAAATGAAACTATAGTTTATTTACCCAAGCTTGGCTTAATTAGAAACGGACATAAAATATGGGCATGGATACAAATTATATACAAGTTCCAGGGAGAGGGTTGTTGGCAGCATTGATCACATTTAGCAAGCACAGGGTCCTTGTCGGCTTTGTGCTCATCAAACGAAGCTGTCGAAGGAGTCGCGTTTTTACACAAGCACAACAATGTCGTCTTCATCAGAGTCACTGTAGGAGTCATCAGGACACGAGGCAGACATGATTTCCTCCGCTTTCTTTACCACCATGTTCACGAAAAAGCGCCAGCGCAGGCACACGCTTTGTCGACGGGAACGCGTCAAGTCCATTTTGCTGCGGGAAACAGCCAGGATTCGGCAGGCGTCGATGTAAGTCGCTTCACAATATGCGGTAGTCGGCTGAGAGACGCGCGCAGATGGAACTGAACTATTGTTGCCACCAGCAAAAGGCGATGTTGATTCCATGGCTCGGCAAAAGTTGAGCAGGGACTCGCGAGGCCGCACGACTGAAGCTTGGCTGCAACAAGCCAAGAATGGCTTGTTTCAAGAAGCACTACACATTTCATGTGTCGAAGATGGAGAGGGTAGATAAAACTGCACTGGTTTAGGGAAAGCAGAGTCTTTACCCTTTCCTTCTCTAGTCGTGTGGAAGCCCGGCTGTTCACTCCCGTTATCTTATCTCTACAGAGAGAAAAACATATTCAGAACCAGCTGGTGGTGACCCACTTTTGCTCTCGTGCGAATTACAAACTGACATGGGCTGGAGAGGTCCCTAAGGAGGACAGGTCATGGTTAAAAGCATGTTCAGCACAGGGAAAGAAGAAGAATGACGACACCACACGCAAAGCTCTTAATGTAATACCGACGGCCATGTTTTAACAGAATAACGCGGCTCAAACTACCAAACTGGCACTAAGCACAGTTTCGAATACCTGTCTATAACTTAAGCGTAAATATATAAACTGTGCGCATGAGCACAAGGCCATGCGCGTTAGTGTCGGCACTGGTACGGTTTGAGGCTGAAATCACATGCGGCAACTTAGAATTCCAAACCCGAAGCAGAGCAAAGTCTGCGAGTTAAATTAGGCGCTTTTCGCGGCGCTGTGATTCCTTTGGTAGTGCTGGTTCACCGGCAAAACCTTTATATTCTTTAAAATTTTATAGTTTATTGTCGCGTAGACTTTTAAAGAAAATGGCAAAACTATTTTTCTCCCGCCATGCTTGAGTAAAAGTTTACTTGGTGCGTTTCGGCACGCCGCTTATTATGTGAGCTTGTGTTTTAAAAAAGTAATAATTTGGCTTATAATACTCGGTAGCTGAATTGCAATAATTTAGCATTTTTACCGCTCGTCATAAAAAACAAAAAATATCGATAGCCGATAGCATCTTTCCCTGCTTTATGTTTTGATTGAGTGGAAGCGTGGGCGAGTTAGTGTTACATAGTCAACGCAATATCCTGTTTAAAATTTTGTATAAGAGCATTGCGAAAATGGATTCCAAATAGCAAGTGTGCGTTATCCAGAAATATATAGTTATGCCCTATATAAACAATATGCCTTGAGGATTCGTCACAACCGTAACTCAAATCAATGTCTCTGTTTCCTATTTCATAACCTGGTTTTGCGATCTGCAACCATGACATCACTGTTTATGGTATAGTAACTATAATATGCGTAGAAATAATACGAGCAGGCATAATAGTTGTAGTAGTGTAAAGTAACAGTTCCAGTAATCTCAAAATCTTAGCTTTATCAAACGTTATTCGTATATGATAACGAGGAACAAGTAAAGTCATATTCGAGCAATAACATCCCTTGTTTTTTTGTTATCTCGCGCGTGCCCAGCCTCAGAAGTAGAAGTTCGTAAATTACAAAAGTAAGGAAAAATGCGTGACCGTCAAATTCTTTTTACGTTTGAGAAGAGTTGACCTTGCAAAATAAATTCCAAATCGCTACCAAGAGAGGAAGCACCACGCACGCGACCGGAATATTCTCTTGTGCACTACAGAGTACATCCGGCGGCGGAAACAACTAAAAGAGCCGGAGGGAAGTTGAGACAGTTTTGAACCTACATTATGAGAAGAATTCGAACTAGGATAATTTTGAACGCGCTTAGGGCGCCCCTTTCTAGTGTCCAATTTCGACCCTTTGCATTGTCAATTTCATTATTTGGACGTACGTATTTTGCATTCGCGTCCAATTTACGTTTCTGTATAATTGTGCAGAACAATTGGGTTTACAATTTTTGTTGCTTACTAATAGGCGTCTACCTCCATATTCTGCGTGAAATTGGCCTAAACAGCGCGCTGAATATTTTTTTTATATCACCCTTGTGAGAAACGCTTGCGAATACATGCTTATGGTTTTCACGGACCCAAGGTTTGCAAGAATTTGTGTAACACGCGGCTAGTAAAATGCCGCTTTTGTTTTTAGATGAGGTGTGTGAAAGCGATTACGAAAGTCGATTCGCCCTGAGAGTCATTTGAAGGTGCTTTTCACTTTGTTGTTTCCCACTTGCATGTTCATTGAAAATATCCTCGACTACTAGAGCAGCTGATCTCATAATTTTCCTCTATATTAGGTTCAGCACCATTGAACCCTTCTATTTTTCTTGCACGTGAACTGTTAGTTAGTGCTATAAGCAGCTTTACTCGGAAAGGACAAGAAAACTCTCCATCCAAATTAGCCTCCATAACCTACTGTATAGGAATAATGGAAATAATATTGAAATTACTACTGAATGCTCTACCAACAATAAATCAGTGTATACATTTGTTCCTTTCTTCGTTCCTGCGTGTTAACTATTCAAACAAGATTTGGAGGGTACGGTGAGAAAAAGGACCGCGACAGGCAGCAAACGAGCGCGTGAAAAAAAAAACAATGTTTTTGCTGGCAACTATTTTGAGAGCAATTAAGGAAATACGAAGTGCATTGAGAATAGGCAATTTACAAAAAATGAAGCATGCAAAGCCTCCCTTAATGATATGAATAGCAAGAAAAAGTTCGAAATGAAACTATAGCTTATTTACCCAAGCTTGGCGTAATTAGAAACGGACATAAAATATGGGCATGGATACAAATTATATACAAGTTCCAGGGAGAGGGTTGTTGGCAGCATTGATCACATTTAGCAGGCACAGGGTCCTTGTCGGCTTTGTTCTCATCAAACGAAGCTGTCGAAGGAGTCGCGTTTTTACACAAGCACAACAATGTCGTCTTCATCAGAGTCACTGTAGGAGTCATCAGGATACGAGGCAGACATGATTTCCTCCGCTTTCTTTATCACCATGTTCACGAAAAAGCGCCAGCGCAGGCACACGCTTTGTCGACGGGAACGCATCAAGTCCATTTTGCTGCGGGAAACAGCCAGGATTCGGCAGGCGTCGTTGTAAGTCGCTTCACAATATGCGGTAGTCGGCTGAGAGACGCGCGCAGATGGAACTGAACTATTGTTGCCACCAGCAAAAGGCGATGTTGACTCCATGACTCGGCAAAAGTTGAGCAGGGACTCGCGAGGCCGCACGAATGAAGCTTGGCTGCAACAAGCCAAGAATGGCTTGTTTCATGAAGCATACACATTTCATGTGTCCAAGATGGAGAGGGTAGATAAAACTGGACGGGTTTATTGAAAGCAGAGTCTTTACCCTTTCCTCCTCTAGACATGTGGAAGCCCGGCTGTTCACTCCCGTTATCTTATCTCTACAGAAAGAAAAACATATTCAGAACCAGCTGGTGGTGACTCACTTTTGCTCTCCTGGGCATTACAGAGTGACATGGGCTGGAGAGGCCCCTAAGCAGGACAGGTCATGGTTAAAAGCATGTTCAGCACAGGGGAAGAAGAAGAATGACGACACCACACGCAAAACTCTTAACGTAATACCGACGGCCATGTTTTAACAGAATAACGCGGCTCAAACTGGCACTAAGCAAAGTTTCGAATACCCGTCTCTAACTTAAGCGTAAATGTATAAACTATGCGCATGAGCACAAGGCAATGCGCGTTATTGTCGGCACTGGTATGGTATGAGGCTGAAATCCCATTCGGCAACTTAGAATTCCAAAACCCGAAGCAGAGCAAAGTCTGCGAGTTAAATTAGGCGCTTTTCGCGGTGCTGTGATTCCTTTGGCAGTGCTGGCTCACCGGCATAACCTTTAGTTTTTTTACAATTTTATAGTTTATTGACGCGTGGATTTTTAAAGAAAATGGCAAAACGATTTTTCTCCCGCCATGCGTGAGTAAAAGTTTATTTGGTGCGTTTCGGCACGCCGCTTATTATGTGAGCTTGTGTTTTAAAAAAGTAATAATTTGGGTTATAATACTCTGTAGCTGAATTGCAATATTTTCGCATTTTTAACGCTCGTCATAAAAAACAAAAAATATCGATAGCTGATAGCATCTTTTCCTGCTTTATTTTTTGATGGAGTGGAAGCGTGGGCGATTTAGTGTTACATAGTCAACGCAATATCCTGTTTAAAATTTTGTATAAGAGCATTGCGAAAATGGATTCCAAATAGCAGGTGTGCGTTATCCAGAAATATATAGTTATGCCCTATATAAACATTATGCCTTGAGGATTCGTCACAACCGTAACTCAAATCAACGTCTCTGTTTCCTATTTAATAATCTGGTTTTGCGATCTGCAACCATGACATCACTGTTTATGGTATAGTAACTATAATATGCGCAAAAAAATATGAGCAGGCGTAATAGTTGTAGTAGTGCAAAGTGACAGTTCCAGTGATCACAAAATCTTAGCTTTATCAAACGTTATTCGTATATGATAACGAGGAACAAATGAAGTCAATTTCGAGCAATAACATCCCTTGTTTTTTTGTTAGCTCGCGCGTACCCAGCCTCAGAAGTTGAAGTTCGTAAATTACAAAAGTAAGGAAGAATGCGTGACTTTCAAATTCTTTTTACGTTTGAGAAGAGTTGACCTTGCAAAATAAATTCCAATCGCTACCAAGAGAGGAAGCACCACGCACGCGACCGGAATATTCTCTTGTGCACTTCCGAGTATGTCGGGCGGCGGAAACAAATAAAAGAGCCGGAGGGAAGTTGAGACAGTCTTGAAGCTACATGTCCAGAAGAAGAATTCGAACTAGGATAATTTTGAACGCGCTTAGGGCGCCCTTTCCTAGTGTCCAATTTCGATCCTTTGCATTGTCAATTTCATTATTTAGACGTACATAATTTTGCATTCGCATCTAGTTTATGTTTCTGTATAATTGTGCAGAACAATTGGGTTTACAATTTTTGTTGCTGACTAATAGGCGCCTACCTCCATATTCTGCGTCAATTTGGCCTGAACAGCGAGTTGAATATTTTTTTTTATATCACCCTTGGGAGAAACGCTTGCGAATACGTGCTTATGGTTTTCACCGACCCAAGGTTTGCAAGAATTTGTGTAACACGCAGCTCGTAAAATGCCGCTTTTGTTTTTAGATGAGGTGTGTGAAAACGATTGCGAAAGTCGATTCGACCTGAGAGTCCTTTGAAGGTGCTTTTCACTTTGTTGTTTCCCACTTGCATGTTCATCGAAAATATCCTCGACTACTAGAGCAGCTGATCTCATGATTTCCCTCTATATTAGGTTCAGCACCATTGAACCCTTCTATTTCTCTTGCACGTGAACTGTTAGTGCTATATGCAGCTTTAGTCGGAAGGGACAAGAAAACTCTCCATCCAAATTAGCCGCCATAACCTACTGTAAATAATGGAAACAATATTGAAATAACTACTGAATGCTCTACCAACAATAAATCAGTGTATACATTTGTTCTTTTCTTCATTCCTGCGTGGTAACTATTCAAACAAGATTTGGAGAGTACGGTGAGAAAAAGGACTGCGACAGGCAGCAAACGAGCGCGTGAAAAAAAAATGTTTTCCTGTCAACTATTTTGAGAGCAATTAAGGAAATACGAAGTGCATCGAGAACAGGCAATTTACAAAAAATGAAGCATGCAAAGCCTCCCTTAATAATATGAATAGCAAGAAAGAGTTCGAATTGAAACTATAGTTTATTTACCCAAGCTTGGCTTAATTAGAAAAGGACATAAAATATGGGCACGGATACAAATTATATACAAGTTCCAGGGAGAGGGTTGTTGGCAGCATTGATCACATCTAGCAGGCACAGGGTCCTTGTCGGCTTTGTTCTCATCAAACGAAGCTGTCGAAGGAGTCGCGTTTTTACACAAGCACAACAATGTCGCCTTCATCAGAGTCACTGTAGGAGTCATCAGGACGCGAGGCAGACATGTTTTCCTCCGCTTTCTTTATCACCATGTTCACGAAAAAGCGCCAGCGCAGGCACACGCTTTGTCGACGGGAACGCATCAAGTTCATTTTGCTGCGGGAAACAGCCAGGATTCGGCAGGCGTCGATGTAAGTCGCTTCACAATATGCGGTAGTCGGCTGAGAGACGCGCGCAGATGGAACTGAACCATTGTTGCCACCAGCAAAAGGCAATGTTGACTCCATGACTCGGCAAAAGTTGAGCAGGGACTCGCGAGGCCGCACGACTGAAGCTTGGCTGCAACAAGCCAATAATGGCTTGTTTCATGAAGCACTACACATTTCATGTGTCGAAGATGGAGAGGGTAGATAAAACTGGACTGGTTTAGGGAAAGCAGAGTCTTTACCCTTTCCTCCTCTAGTCGAGTGGAAGCCCGGCTGTTCACTCCCGTTATCTTATCTCTACAGAGAGAAAAACATATTCAGAACCAGCTGGTGGTGACCCACTTTTGCTCTCATGTGAATTACAGACTGACATGGGCTGGAGAGGTCCCTAAGCAAGACAGGTCATGGTTAAAAGCATGTTCAGCACAGGGGAAGATGAAGAATGACGACACCACACGCAAAGCTCTTAATGTAATACCGACGGCCATGTTTTAACAAAATAACGCGGCTCAAACTACCAAACTGGCACTAAGCACAGTTTCGAATACCTGTCTATAACTTAAGCGTAAATGTATAAACTGTGCGCATGAGCACAAAGCAATGCGCGTTAGTGTCGGCACTGGTACGGTTTGAGGGTGAAATCACATGCGGCAACTTAGAATTCCAAAACCCGAAGCAGAGCAAATTCTGCGAGCTAAAATAGGCGCTTTTCGCAGCGCTGTGATTCCTTTGGTAGTGCTGGCTCACCGGCAAAACCTTTAGTTTTTTTACAATTTTATAGTTTATTGACGCGTGGACTTTTAAAGAAAATGGCAAAACGTTTTTTCTCCCGCCATGCGTGAGTAAAAGTTCATTTGGTTCATTTCGGCACGCCGCTTATTACGTGTGCTAGTGTTTTAAAAATGTAATAATTTGGCTTATAATACTCGGTAGCTGAATTGCAATATTTTAGCATTTTTAAAGCTCGTCATAAAAAAACAAAAAATATCGATAGCCGATAGCATCTTTTCCTGCTTTATTTTTTGATGGAGTGGAAGCGTGGGCGAGTTAGTGTTACATAGTCAACGCAATATCCTGTTTAAAATTTTGTATAAGCGCATTGCGAAAATGGATTCCAAAAAGCAAGTGTGCGTTATCCAGAAATATATAGTTATGTCCTATATAAACATTATGCCTTGAGGATTCGTCACAACCGTAACTCAAATCAACGTCTCTGTTTCCTATTTCATACTCTGGTTTTGCGATCTGCAACAATGACAGCACTGTTTATCGTATAGTAACTATAATATGCGTAGATATAATATGAGCAGGTGTAATAGTTGTAGCAGTGTAAAGTGACAGTTCCAGTGATCACAAAATCTTAGCTTTATCAAACGTTATTCGTATATGATAACGAGGAACAAATGAAGTCAATTTCGAGCAATAACATCCCTTGTTTTTTTGTTAGCTCGCGCGTGCCCAGCCACAGAAGTTGAAGTTCCTAAATTACAAAAGTAAGAAAAAATGCGTGACCGTCAAATTCTTTTTACGTTTGAGAAGAGTTGGCCTTGCAAAATAAATTCCAAATCGCTACCAAGAGAGGAAGCACCACGCACGCGACCGGAATATTCTCTTGTGCACTCGAGAGTATGTCCGGCGGCGGAAACAACTAAAAGAGCCGGAGGGAAGTTGAGACAGTTTTGAAGCTACATTTCCAGAAGAAGAATTCGAACTACGATAATATTCAACGCGCTTAGGGCGCCCCTTTATAGTGTCCAATTTCAATCCTTTGCATTGTCAATTTCATTTTTTGGACGTACGTATTTTGCATTCGCATCCAGTTTATGTTTCTGTATATTTGTGCAGAACAATTGGGTTTACAATTTTTGTTGCTTACTGATAGGCGTCTACCTCCATATTCTGCGTCAATTTGGCCTAAACAGCGCGCTGAATATTTTTATGTATATCACCCTTGGGAGAAACGCTTGCGAATACGTGCTTATGGTTTTCGCCGACCCAAGGTTTGCAAGAATTTGTGTAACACGCGGCTCGTAAAATGCCGCTTTTGTTTTTAGATGAGGTGTGTGAAAGCGATTGCGAAAGTCGATTCGATCTGAGAGTCCTTTGAAGGTGCTTTTCAATTTGTTGTTTCCCACTTGCATGTTCATCGAAAATATCCTCGACTACTAGAGCAGCTGATCTCATGATTTCCCTCTATCTTAGGTTCAGCACCATTGAACCCTTCTATTTTTCTTGCACGTGAACTGTTAGTGCTATTAGCAGCTTTAGTCGGAAGGGACAAAAAAACTGTCCATCCAAATTAGCCGCCATAACCTACAGTATAGGAATAATGGAAACAGAATTGAAATAACTACTGAATGCTCTACCAACAATAAATCAGTGTGTACATTTGTTCCTTTCTTCTTCGATCCTGCGTGTTACCTATTCAAACATGATTTGGAGAGTACGGTGAGAAAAAGGACTGCGACAGGCAGCAAACGAGCGCGTGAAAAAAAAAACAATGTTTTTCTGGCAACTATTTTGAGAGCAATTAAGGAAATACGAAGTGCATCGAGAATAGGCAAGTTACAAAAAATGACGCATGCAAAGCCTCCCTTAATAATATGAATAGCAAGAAAGAGTTCGAAATGGAAATATAGTTTATTTACCCAAGATAGGCTTAATTAGAAACGGACATAAAATATGGGCATGGATACAAATTATATACAAGTTCCAGGGAGAGGGTTGTTGGCAGCATTGATCACATCTAGCAGGCACAGGATCCTTGTCAGCTTTGTTCTCATCAAACGAAGCTGTCGAAGGAGTCGCGTTTTTACACAAGCACAACAATGTCGCCTTCTTCAGAGTCACTGTAGGAGTCATCAGGACGCGAGGCAGACATGATTTCATCCGCTTTCTTTATCACCATGTTCACGAACAAGCGCTAGCGCAGGCACACGCTTTGTCGACAGAAACGCATCAAGTCCATTTTGCTGCGGGAAACAGCCAGAATTCCGCAGTCGTCGATGTAAGTCGCTTCACAATATGCGGTAGTCGGCTGAGAGACGCGCGCAGATGGAACTGAACCATTGTTGCCACCAGCAAAAGGCGATGTTGACTCCATGACTCGGCAAAAGTTGAGCAGGGACTCCCGAGGCCGCACGACTGAAGCTTGGCTGCAACAAGCCAATAATGGCTTGTTTCATGAAGCACTACACATTTCTTGTGGCGAAGATGAAGAGGGTAGATAAAACTCGACTGGTTTAGGGAAAGCAGTGTCTTTACCCTTGCTTCCTCTAGTCCTGTGGAAACCCGGCTGTTCACTCCCGTTATCTTATCTCTAAAGAGAGAAAAACATATTCAGCACCAGCTGGTGGCGACCACCTTTTGCTCTGGTGCGAATTACAGACTGACATGGGCTGTACAGGTCCCTAAGCAAGACAGGTCATGGTTAAAAGCATATACAGCTCAGGGGAAGAAGAAGAATGACGACACCACACGCAAAGCTCTTAATTTAATACCGACGGCCATATTTTAACAGAATAACGCGGCTCAAACTACCAAACTGGCACTAAGCACAGTTTCGAATACCTGTCTATAACTTAAGCGTAAATGTATAAACTGTGCGCATGAGCACAAGGCAATGCGCGTTAGCGGCGGCACTGGTACGGTTTGAGGCTGAAATCACATGCGGCAACTTAGAATTCCAAAACGCGAAGCAAAGCAAAGTCCGCGAGTTAAATTAGCGCTTTTCGCAGCGCTGTGAATCCTTTTGTAGTGCTGGCTCACCGGCAAAACCTTTAGTTCATTTTACAATTTTATAGTTTATTGACGCGTGGACTTTTAAAGAAAATGGCTAAACGTTTTTTTTTTCACGACATGCGTGAGTAAAAGATTATTTGGTGCGTTTCGGCACGCCGCTTATTATGTGTGCTTGTGTTTTAAAAAAGTAATAATTTTGCTTATAATACTCGGTAGCTGAATTGCAATATTTTAGCATTTTTAACGCTCGTCATAAAAAACAAAAAATATTGATAGCCGATAGCATCTTTTCCTGCTTTATTTTTTGATGGAGTGGAAGCGTGGGCGAGTTGGTGTTACATAGTCAACGCAATACCCTGTTTAAAATTTTGTATAAGAGCATTGCGAAAATGGATTCTAAATAGCAAGTTTGCGTTATCCAGAGATATATAGTTATGCCCTATATAAACATTATGCCTTGAGGACTCGTCACAACCGTAACTCAAATCAACGTCTCTGTTTCCTATTTAATACTCTGGTTTTGCGATCTGCAACCATGACATCACTGTTTATGGTATAGTAACTATAATATGCGTAGAAATAATATGAGCAGGCGTAATAGTTGTAGCAGTGTAAAGTGACAGTTCCAGTGATCACAAAATCTTAGCTTTATCAAACGTTATTCGTATATGATAACGAGGAACAAATGAAGTCAATTTCGAGCAATAACGTCCCTTGTTTTTTTGTTAGCTCGCGCGTGCCCAGCCTCAGAAGTTGAAGTTCGTAAAAAACAAAAGTAAGGAAAAATGCGTGACCGTCAAATTCTTTTTACGTTTGAGAAGAGTTGACCTTGCAAAATAAAGTCCAAATCGCTACCAAGAGAGGAAGCACCACGCACGCGACCGGAATATTCTCTTGTGCACTTCAGAATATGTCCGGCGGCGGAAACAACTAAAAGCGCCGGAGGGAAGTTGAGACAGTTTTGAAGCTACATTTCCAGAAGAAGAATTTGAACTAGGATAATTTTGAACGCGGTTAGGGCGCCCCTTTCTAGTGTCCAATTTCGATCCTTTGCATTGTCAATTTCATTATTTGGACGTGCGTATTTTGCATTCGGATCCAGTTTATGTTTATGTATATTTGTGCAGAACAATTGGGTTTACAATTTTTGTTGCTTACTAATAGGCGTCTACCTCCATATTCTGCGTCAATTTGGCCTAAACAGCGCGCTGAATATTTTTTTTTTATATCACCCTTGGGAGAAACGCTTGCGAATACGTGCTTATGGTTTTCACCGACCCAAGGTTTGCAAGAATTTGTGTAACACGCGGCTCGTAAAATGCCGCTTTTGTTTTTAGATAAGGTGTGTGAAAGCGATTGGGAAGTCGATTCGACCTGAGAGTCCTTTGAAGGTGCTTTTCACTTTGTTGTTTCCCACTTGCATGTTCATCGAAAATATCCTCGACTTCTAGAGCAGCTGATCTCAAGATTTCCCTCTAAATTAGGATCAGCACCATTGAACCCTTCTATTTTTTCTTGCACGTGAACTGTTAGTGCTATAAGCAGCTTTAGTCGGAAGGGACAAGAAAACTCTCCATCCAAATTAGCCGCCATAACCTACTGTATAGGAATAATGGAAACAATATTGAAATAACTACTGAATGCTCTACCAACAATAAATCAGTGTATACATTTGTTCCTTTCTTCGTTCCTGCGTGGGAACTATTCGAACAAGATTTGGAGAGTACGGTGAGAAAAAGGACTGCGACAGGCAGCAAACGAGCTCGTGAAAAAAAAAACAATGTTTTCCTGTCAACTATTTTGAGAGCAATTAAGGAAATACGAAGTGCATCGAAAATAGGCAATTTACAAAAAATGAAGCATGAAAAGCCTCCCTTAATAATATGAATAGCAAGAAAGAGTTCGAAATGAAACTATAGTTTATTTACCCAAGCTTGGCCTAATTAGAAACGGACATAAAATATGGGCATGGGTACAAATTATATACAAGTTCCAGGGAGAGGGTTATTGTGAGCATTGACCACATTTAGCAGGCACAGGGTCCTTGTCGGCTTTGTTCTCATCAAACGAAGCTGTCGAAGGAGGGGCGTTTTTACACAAGCACAACAATGTCGTCTTCATCAGAGTCACTGTAGGAGTCATCAGGACACGAGGCAGACATGATTTCCTCCGCTTTCTTTATCACCATGTTCACGAAAAAGCGCCAGCGCAGGCACACGCTTTGTCGACGGAAACGCATCAAGTCCATTTTGCTGCGGGAAACAGCCAGGATTCGGCAGGCGTCGATGTAAGTCGCTTCACAATATGCGGTAGTCGGCTGAGAGACGCGCGCAGATGGAACTGAACCATTGTTGCCACAAGCAAAAGGCGATGTTGACTCCATGACTCGGCAAAAGTTGAGCAGGGACTCGCGAGGCCGCACGACTGAAGCTTGGCTGCAACAAGCCAATAATGGCTTGTTTCATGAAGCACTACACATTTCTTGTGGCGAAGATGAAGAGGGTAGATAAAACTGGACAGGTTTAGGGAAAGCAGTGTCTTTACCCTTCCCCTCCTCTAGTCGCGTGGAAGCCCGGCTGTTCACTCCCGTTATCTTATCTCTACAGAGAGAAAAACATATTCAGAACCAGCTGGTGGTGACCCACTTTTGCTCTCCTGCGAATTACAGACTGACATGGGCTGGAGAGGTCCCTAGGCAGGACAGGTCGTGGTTAAAAGCATGTTCAGCACAGGAGAAGATGAAGAATGACGACACCACACGCAAAGCACTTAATTTAATACCGACGGCCATGTTTTAACAGAATAACGCGGCTCAAACTACCAAACTGGCACTGAGCACAGTTTAGAATACCTGTCTATAACTTAACCGTAAATGTATAAACTGTGCGCATGAGCACAAGGCAATGCGCGTTAGTGTCGGCACTGGTACGGTTTGAGGCTGAAATCACATGCGGCAACTTAGAATTCCAAAACGCGAAGCAGAGCAAAGTCCGCGAGTTAAATTAGCGCTTTTCACAGCGCTGTGAATTCTTTGGTAGTGCTGGCTCACCGGCAAAACCTTTAGTTCTTTTTACAATTTTATAGTTTATTGACGCGTGGACTTTTAAAGAAAATGGCAAAACGTTTTTTCTCACGACATGCGTGAGTAAAAGATTATTTGGTGCGTTTCGGCACGCCGCTTATTATGTGTGCTTGTGTTTTAAAAAAGTAATAATTTTGCTTATAATACTCGGTAGCTGAATTGCAATATTTTAGCATTTTTAACGCTCGTCATAAAAAACAAAAAATATCGATAGCCGATAGCATCTTTTCCTGCTTTATTTTTTGATGGAGTGGAAGCATGGGCGAGTTAGAGTTACATAGTCAACGCAATATCCTGTTTAAAATTTTGTATAAGAGCATTGCGAAAATGGATTCCAAATAGCAAGTGTGCTTTATCCAGAAATATATAGTTATGCCCTATATAAACATTATTGCCTTGAGGATTCGTCACAACCGTAACTCAAATCAGCGTCTCTGTATCCTATTTCATACTCTGGTTTTGCGATCTGCAACCATGACATCACTGTTTATGGTATAGTAACTATATTATGCATAGAAATAATATGAGCAGGCGTAATAGTTGTAGCAGTGTAAAGTGACAGTTCCAGTGATCACAAAATCTTATCTTTATCAAACGTTATTGGTATATGATAACGAGGAACAAATGAAGTCAATTTCGAGCAATAACATCCCTTGTCTTTTTGCTAGTTCGCGCGTGTCCAGCCTCAGAAGTTGAAGTTCGTAAATTACAAAAGTAAGGAAAAATGCGTGACCGTCAAATTCTTTTTAGGTTTGAGAAGAGTTGACCTAGCAAAATAAATTCCAAATCGCTACCAAGAGAGGAAGCACCACGCACGCGACCGGAATATTCTCTTGTGCACTTCATAGTATGTCCGGCGGCGGAAACAACTAAAAGAGCCGAAGTGAAGTTGAGACAGTCTTGAAGCTACATGTCCAGAAGAAGAATTCGAACTAGGATAATTTTGAACGCGCTTAGGGCGCCCCTTTCTAGTGTTCAATTTCGATCCTTTGCATTGTCAATTTCATTATTTGGACGAGCGTATTTTGCATTCGCATCCAGTTTATGTTTATGTATATTTGTGCAAAACAATTGGGTTTACAATTTTTGTTGCTTACTAATCGGCGCCTACCTCCATATTCTGCGTCAATTTGGCCTGAACAGCGCGTTGAATATTTTTTTTTGTATCACCCTTGGGAGAAACGCTTGCGAATACATGCTTATGGTTTTGACCGACCCAAGGTTTGCAAGAATTTGTGTAACCCGCAGCTCGTAAAATGCCGCTTTTGTTTTTAGATGAGGTGTGTGAAAGCGATTGCGAAAGTCGATTCGACCTGAGAGTCCTTTGAAGGCGCTTTTCACTTTGTTGTTTCCCACTTGCATGATCATTGAAAATATCCTCGACTACTAGAGCAGCTGATCTCACGATTTCCCTCTATATTAGGTTCAGCACCATTGAACCCTTCTATTTTTCTCGCACGTGAACTGTTAGTGCTATAAGCAGCTTTAGTCGGAAGGAACAAGAAAACTCTCCATCCAAATTAGCCGCCATAACCTACTGTATAGGAATAATGGAAACAATATTGAAAAAACTACTGAATGCTCTACCAAAAATAAATCACTGTATACATTAGTTCCTTTCTTCGTTCCTGCGTGGTAACTATTCAAACAAGATTTGGAGAGTATAGTGAGAAAAAGGGCTGCGGCAGGCCGCAAACGAGCGCGTAAAAAAAAAACAATGTTTTTCTGGCATCTATTTTGAGACCAATTAAGGAAATACGAAGTGCATCGAGAATAGGCAATTTACAAAAAATGAAGAATGCAATGCCTCCCTTAATAATATGAATAGCAAGAAAGAGTTCGAAATGAAACTATAGTTTATTTACCCAAGCTTGGCCTAATTAGAAACGGACATAAAATATGGGCATGGGTACAAATTATATACAAGTTCCAGGGAGAGGGTTATTGTGAGCATTGACCACATTTAGCAGGCACAGGGTCCCTGTCGGCTTTGTGCTCATCAAACGAAGCTGTCGAAGAAGTCGCGTTTTTACACAAGCACAACAATGTCGTCTTCGTCAGAGTCACTGTAGGAGTCATCAGGACACGAGGCAGACATGATTTTCTCCGTTTTCTTTACCACCATGTTCACGAGAAAGCGCCAGCGCAGGCCCACGCTTTGTCGACGGGAACGCATCAAGTCCATTTTGCTGCGGGAAACAGCAACGATTCGGCACGCGTCGATGTAAGTCGCTTCACAATATGCTTTAGTCGGCTGAGAAACGCGCGCAGATGGAACTGAACCATTGTTGCCACAAGCAAAAGGCGATGTTGACTCCATGACTCGGCAAAAGTTGAGCAGGGACTCGCGAGGCCGCACGACTGAAGCTTGGCTGCAACAAGCCAAGATTGGTTTGTTTCATGAACCACTACACATTTCATGTGTCGAAGATGGAGAGGGTAGATAAAACTGGACTGGTTTAGGGAAAGCAGAGTCTCTACCCTTTCCTCATCTAGTCCTGTGGAAGCCCGGCTGTTCACTCCCGTTATCTTATCTCTACAGAGAGAAAAACATATTCAGAATCAGCTGGTGGTGACCCACTTTTGCTCTCCTGCGAATTACAGACTGACATGGGCTGGAGAGGTCCCTAAGCAGGACAGGTCATGGTTAAAAGCATGTTCAGCACAGGGGAAGATGAAGAATGACGACACCACACGCAAAGCTCTTAATGTAATACTGACGGCCATGTTTTAACAGAATAACGGGGCTCAAACTACCAAACTGGCACTAAGCACAGTTTCGAATACCTGTCTACAAATTAAGCGTAAATGTATAAACTGTGCGCATGAGCACAAGGCAATGCGCGTTAGTGTCGGCGCTGGTACGGTTTGAGGCTGAAATCACATGCGGCAACTTAGAATTCCAAACCCGAAGCAGAGCAAAGTCTGCGAGTTAAATTAGGCGCTTTTCGCGGCGCTGTGATTCCTTTGGTAGTGCTGGCTCACCGGCAAAAACCTATAGTTTTTTTACAATTTTATAGTTTATTGACGCGGGGACTTTTAAAGAAAATGGCAAAACGTTTTTTTCCCGCCATGCGTGAGTAAAAGTTTATTTGGTGCGTTTCGGCACGCAGCTTATTATGTGTGCTTGTGTTTTAAAAAAGTAATAATTTGGCTTATAATACTCGGTAACCTGAATTGCAATATTTTAGCATTTTAACGCTCGTCATAAAAAAACAAAATATCGATAGCCGATAGCATCTTTTCCTTCTTTATTTTTTCATGGAGTGGAAGCATGGGCGAGTTACTGTTACATAGTCAACACAATATCCTGTTTAAAATTTTGTATAAGAGCATTGCGAAAATGGATTCCAAATAGCAAGTGTGCTTTATCCAGAAATATATAGTTATGCCCTATATAAACATTATGCCTTGAGGATTCGTCACAACCGTAACTCAAATCAGCGTCTCTGTTTCCTATTTCATACTCTGGTTTTGCGGTCTGCAACCATGACATCACTGTTTATGGTATAGTAACTATAATATGCGTATAAATATTACGAGCAGGCGTAATAGTTGTTGCAGTGTAAAGTGACAGTTCCAGTGATCACAAAATCTTAGCTTCATCAAACGTTATTCGTATATGATAACGAGGAACAAATGAAGTCAATATCGAGCAATAACATCCCTTGTTTTTTTGTTAGCTCGCCCGTGCCCAGCCTCAGAAGTTGATGTTCGTAAATTATAAAAGTAAGGAAAAATGAGTGACCGTCAAATTCTTTTTACGTTTGAGAAGAGTTGACCTAGCAAAATAAATTCCAAATCGCTACCAAGAGAGGAAGCACCACGCACGCGACCGGAATATTCTCTTGTGCACTTCAGAGTATGTCCGGCGGCGGAAACAACTAAAAGAGCCGGAGGGAAGTTGAGACAGTCTTGAAGCTACATGTCCAGAAGAAGAATTCGAACTAGGATAAATTTGAACGCGCTTAGGGCGCCCCTTTCTAGTGTCCAATTTCCATCCTTTGCATTGTCAATTTCATTATTTAGACGTACGTAATTTTGCATTCGCATCTAGTTTATGTTTCTTATATTTGTGCAGAACAATTGGGTTTACAATTTTTGTTGCTTACTAATAGGCGCCTACCTCCATATTCTGCGTCCATTTGGCCTGAACAGCGCGTTGAATATTTTTTTTATATCACCCTTGGGAGAAACGCTTGCGAATACATGCTTATGGTTTTCACCGACCTAAGGTTTGCAAGAATTTGTGTAACACGTGGCAAGTAAAATGCCGCTTTTGTTTTTAGATGAGGTGTGTGAAAGCGATTGCGAAAGTCGATTCGACCTGAGAGTCCTTTGCAGGTGCTTTTCACTTTGTTGTTTCCCACTTGCATGTTCATCGAAAATATCCTCGACTACTAGAGCAGCTGATCTCATGATTTCCCTCTATATTAGGTTCAGCACCATTGAACCCTTCTATTTTTCTTGCACGTGAACTGTTAGTGCTTTAAGCAGCTTTAGTCGGAAGGGGCAAGAAACCTCTCCATCCAAATTAGCCGCCATAACCTACTGTATAGGAATAATGGAAACAATATTGAAATAACTACTGAATGCTCTACCAACGATAAATCAGTGTATACATTTGTTCCTTTCTTCGTTCCTGCGTGGTAACTATTCAAACAAGATTTGGAGAGTATGGTGAGAAAAAGGGCTGCGACAGGCCGCAAACGAGCGCGTAAAAAAAAACAATGTTTTTCGGGCATCTATTTTGAGAGCAATTAATGAAATACGAAGTGCATCGAGAATAAGCAATTTACAAAAAATGAAGCATGCAATGCCTCCCTTAATAATATAAATAGAAAGAAAGAGTTCGAAATGAAACTACAGTTTATTTACCCAAGCTTGGCCTAATTAGAAACGGACATAAAATATGGGCATGGATACAAATTATATACAAGTTCCAGGGAGAGGGTTATTGTGAGCATTGATCACATTTAGCAGGCACAGGGTCCCTGTCGGCTTTGTTCTCATCAACGAAGCTGTCGAAGGAGTCGCGTTGTTACACAAGCACAACAATGTCGTCTTCATCAGTCACTGTCACTGTAGGAGTCATCAGGACACGAGGAAGACATAATTTTCTCCGCTTTTTTTATCACCATGTTCCCGAAAAAGCGCCAGCGAAGGCACACGCTTTGTCGACGGGAATGCACCAAGTCCATTTTGCTGCGGGAAACAGCTAGGATTCGGCAGGCGTCGATGTAAATCGCTTTACAATATGCGGTAGCTGGCTGAGGGACGCGCGCAGATGGAACTGAACCATTGCTGCTACCAGCAAAAGGCGATGTTGACTCCATGACTCGGCAAAAGTTGAGCAGGGACTCATGAGGCCGCACGACTGAAGCTTGGATGCAACAAGCCAAGAATGGCTTGTTTCATGAAGCACTACACAATTTATGTGTCGAAGATGGAGAGGGTAGATAAAACTGGACTGGTTTAGGGAAAGCAGCGTCTTTACCCTTTCCTCCTCTAGTCCTGTGGAAGCCCGGCTGTTCACTCCCGTCATCTTATCTCTACAGAGAGAAAAACATATTCAGCACAAGCTGGTGGCGAGCCACTTTTGCTCTCTTGCGAATTAGAGGCTGACATAGGCTGGAGAGGTCCCTGTTCAGCACAGGGGAAGAAGAATGACGACACCACACGCAAAGCTCTTAATGTAATACCGACGGCCATGTTTTAACAGAATAAAGCGGCTCAAACTACCAAACATTCACTAAGCACAGTTTCGAATGCCTGTCTATACCTTAGGCGTAAATGTATAAAAGGGGCACATGAGCACAAGGCAAATCGTGCTAGTGTCAGCACTGGTACTGTTTAAGGCTGAAATCACATGCGGAAACTTAGAATTCCAAAGCCCGAAGCAGAGCAAAGTCTGCGAGTTCAATTAGGCGCTTTTCGCGGCGCTGTGATTCCTTTATCAGTGCTGGCTCACCGGCAAAAGCTTTTGTTTTTTGACAATTTTCTAGTTTATTGACGCGAGGACTATTAAAGAAAATGCCAAAGCTTGTTTTCTCCCGCCATGCGTGGAGGGAAGTTTATTTGGTGCGTTTCCCCTTACAAAATTTTCTATGATCACTTTATGCGATGTCTTTAGACAATATGATCATAGAAGCTATCGACCGTCAAAAGAAAGTCTTTAGAACATGTATGATCTATGTATGACCTCTCTTCCGACAATTGGCCACCGTGATTGAATAGAATGTATTTACATAGAACATATTTATACCTCCTATGTTTAGCCTATTGATAGCGTATATGGACACTGTAACGACTGTGTTCCGATAATTGGCGACCGTTATTTTAAAGTTTCGTGTTCATACAGAGTATTAATATTTTGTGTAATGCTAACTATATTTCAAGTGTCCAATAATAATGTGTATTTTATTCACTGTTCACATGCGTGTAATATTTCGTGAAAAGTGAGAGTGGTGAAAGAAACCAATGCAAATTAATACCTTCATTTATTGCACAAACCCCTCACACAGAAACACTTGGTTTCCGATGGCAACGACATTGTGTGTTTGATGTAGCAGCCATATCAAATTTAAAATGGTGTCACCTAGAAAAGAAATATACATACTCAAAATTTCTCTGCCAATTTCACACGCTTTGTGCTAGCATCACACACATCTCTCTTCACTCAGATGCCTCTTTTTCCTCAAAATATGCTAACAGGTTTCCAACCACTTTCTGTACAAACTAGTACCTGCAAAACACCCTCAGGAGATGGAGACTATTCCTGTGTTTAGTTGTATTCCTTTTGATCCTCTATATCATTCGACATTAGTTTATCACAATAGGGGCCCAGGAAACAAATGAGTGAAATTTACACGCCAGTATGCTTGGTCATCAGATAAACTCTCTCCTCTGCCATTTGCTACATCAAGCAAATACAACGTTGAGTGGCAACGTATCAGTATGTACACATACATTTTGGTGCATGCTACCAGAACGTGATGCAACTATGCCTGTTTGCTCCCATTTTTCCTGAGTGATGCCTATGTTAGCCATAGCAGATAACACACACCTAAGTAATTACTGAAGGAGACCAGCTACACCAAGCACCTAGGTGAATACAAGAGCAATGATAGGGAATGATGAAGTATATTATAGTTACCCTACAATATGCAGTCACACATACTTTTTGCTACATATGCAGGTAACAAGTCTCAATAGTGTATTCCCAGAGAGTAAGAAAATAAGAAAGTGCCACTCATGCCAATCTTTTCCTTTCAAGAGCTTGTCACCAAGGTAAAATCTTTATCACATTTAAAAGCAAAATTTAGAATACCTTTCTTTTATAAGAAGTCCACATGGATGCTGAAGAAAATACGCTGCTACGTTCCACTGCTACTTGTCCCGGAAGTCAGGTTGCCTTGTTACTTGTCAGCACAGACCACGGCAAAAGGGGGTCTCCAGATATGGTCGAATGAAGCAACAAGAGGATTGCATGTACATATGAGAACACTAGTCAGAACAGCACGAAGAAAGATTTTTGAATAATAAAGGAAAAGTCAAATGCACAAGCAAAAGAAACATAGGAGGAGTATTACATATGGTTGCTGAGTGATAGCATGAAAAGCACAGAATTGGAAACGCAATGCTCCACTGAGGAAAATTACATAATCATAAAATACATAAATACATAATAATCTAGGTAATCTTAGAAATAGTGGCAAGCCTTATGTAGGCACTATCGTTTGGAGATAGGTGGAAAGACAAGTAAGATGGGGTGGTAAAAAATGACTGGTTTGGTTTATGTGGTTTAAGATCCAAAGCAACCCAGGCTATGAGAGATGCTGTAGGGGAGGACTTAAGAGCGTACGACGAGCTGGGGCTCTTTAAAGTGCACTGACATCGCACAGGACATGAATGCCTTTTTGCTGCAATTTTGAGGTTACTGCTGAACTGTCGTACTCAAAACAGGTTGGCGCTACTTTTATTTAAATTTAGACAAGGTCATTTTGAGGATACAAGACTTGCATGTGTCCCAGACACATTTAGGGAGACACTTTGGCGCTGTACAAAGGCTTAAACGTGGAGAGCTTGTCTCATTAAAACCCACCCGGCCCCGCATAATCACTTTTTGGTACCTAGTATCGCCTGCTTTGGCTCGTCAGTAGTAGGCTACCGACAATAGGAGCAAAATTATTTCATCCTTAAAAAATCGTGCAGCTTACTGCTGGAATATTCAGTCACACATAATTTTTGCTACATATGCAGTTAACAAGTCGTAATAGTGTATTCCCGAGAGTAAGAAATCAAGAAAGTGCCATTCATGTCCATACTTTCCTTCAAGGGCTTGTCACCAAGGTAAAATCTTGATCACATATGAAAGTCAAATATAGGAGAAATACCTGTCTTTTATAAGAAATCCACATGGATGCTGAAGAAACCGTGCCGCTACGTCCCACTGCTATTTGTCCCGGAAGTCAGGTTGCCTAGTTTTTACTTGTCGGCACAGACCACGGCAACAGGGAGTCTCCAGATATGGCTCAATGAAGCATCAAAAGGACTGCATATGCATACGAGAACACTAGTCAGAACAGCAGGAAGAAAGTTATTTTGAATAATAAAAAAAGAAAAAGTCAAATGCACAAGTAACAGAAACAAACAAGGAATACTTCATATGTTGCTGAGTAACAGCATAAGAAGAGAAGCACAGAATTAGAAATACAATGCTCCGCAGAGGCAAACTACAGTAAAATGCTTGTGCACAAAATTCTCTTCTAGAGTGGAGGATTCATTGATATATGCAAGGGGTTACGATTATCTATTGTGCATGCATACGATACTATAGGAATACATTACTGTCTGGGACATCAACCTCCACACCACCAGGTATCAAACTATTTCAGAAGTTTATGAAAGATTTCTATGCAATGACAGGAAGATCTTTCACTATCAAACACAGTTGCAAACAACACTAAAATCTAATGAGCCCATGTATGTTTCTCTTAAAAATGTGTGGACGAAGGAAATGTAGTTGCTGCTCCTTTTATTTATTTACTTGTAACTAATACTGCATCATTTCCAGCTATAGCATGCGTGAACACAATGCAAACAAACAATAGAGGTGAGCAAGCTTATCTAAAGATTTAGAATGACTTTTTGTAATAAAATGAACACAAATCATTTAACTAGCCACGTACAGGAGACAATGCATGTACTAAAACAGAGCTGCACAGATTTAAGAGCCTTAAAAGCTCTAGCAAAACACCCTTCTTGTCACTGTTGCCTTTTCACAAACACTACAGGCTGGCCGAGAGCTAGTTTAGATACAATACCTCTAATTATCGCATTCAAACTGATCACTTTTTCAAATACATTGATAAACACAGGTACACATGGCTGAGCTTTCAAAATATTATCTATTGGACAAAACCCTCATTATACTCTTGGATTGGTCTGGTAATAAAGATCAGCATGGCGAACAGCCATTCGGCGCTTCCATGCGCTATGCAAGCTTAATAGCCTTATCAAATCTTACAGAACACTGCTGTAATTTTAAACACCTGAGAACCAAATTCCATGGGGGTTTGAAGGGACATCTTTGAGCAAAGTTCACTGTAGGATATTGCCCCCAAAAAACCCAATCACAACAATCTATAAACACATGTTCGACAGCCTCTGGCTTTCTGCACAAAATACAGTTCATACCCCATGGCAGAAAGATCTCGCTCTGCCATCTATGCTTATCCAGGCAGAACCCAAACATGCAATTTAAAAAAGAAGATTTTTAGCAGGCTGTAAAGGCATTCGTTTTACATGTTAGGATGCATTATTATTTGATAAACACAAAAGGGCCGCCACACTGATACTTCCCTTCGTCTTGCAGCCCACCCCTTCTGTAAGAAGCCCCTTCATGTTTGCAGAACTCAAAAACACACAAAACAATCTAACAAAAAATGTTCTCCAACAGATAAATATCAATATATTACTTTTATTATTGCTAGTAACTATTTGGCTCTAGGGTTAACGAAACATTTATTTGAGTTGTGAATAATATGAGTTCGGAAGTTAATTGCAAATCTTGGTGACTAGCAAGAAAGTAAATATTTGTGTATATGTTGCTTTGAGCAAAGTAAATGTTTTCATTTAGTCACAGAAAAACAGAATACCACTTGAACGAACGTCACTTCGATGATGTATTCAGTTGTACGAACTATATTAAATCCCCCCACTGAAGCTCTATTGAACACTATGCAAACGCACTTCATTTTAACAAACTTCAGTTCTCGCTCATTTCAGTTCAACGAACATTTTCCGCGGTGCTATCCTGTGTCTTCAAAGTCATACTGAGCGCTTAAAAAAACACAGTCCGCACTCTTTGTAGCATATTTTTATGTTAAGAATCACTCTTCATTATCGCGTGAAGAAAAGTGGCGTTATTTAGCTTTAAAGTGAATTGGCTGTGTAAACTAGCTTATAACCAGATGAATCCATAGCTGTCTTTGCACGCTTAATTAGCTGTACAGTCATAGCCAGTCAAAGCCATATCTTCAGCCCTACTAGGCCCTTTAGCTCCAAGAATTGCGAATGTGTGCATTTTGGTTAACCATGATCTGCTTGGAGAAAATGAAAGCCTTTTCTCCTCAGCAGGCCGTTGTGATAGGCAAGATTCTCAGGAGCTTGCACAGTAATCGAGTTCAAAACCCCTGTAGTCCTTTCAAAAGTGCTGCGAAAGGTTACGCATTCTTCACTTGCAAATCAGCGCAGTGACAAATAAATGGGCCCAGATAAGATTTGAACAACCTAAAAATCTGTGACAGATTTTCTCTTCTTGGGCTCCGAAATTCCCTTCTAAGGAGACTGCAGCCATGAAATTAGGAGACGCCTACTTCTGGGAAAGAGAGCAATGCTTAGCCTTGACCGCCTAGTAAAGACAGAGACATTAGTCTGCCAACCAAGATCCGTATAACTCGTGCTATGGTCTTTCCAGTTTAGATGTATGGATGCGAGAGTTGGACTGTGAAAAAGGCTGACCGCCGATGAAATGACGCGTTTGAATTTTGGTGCTGGCGAAGACTCTTGAGAGTTCCTCGGACTGCCAGAAGATCAAATCAGTCGATATTGTCGACCATAAACCCTGACTGCTCATTGGAGGGTCAAATTCTTAAGCTAAAGCTCAGCTACTTTGGTCATCTGATGAGAAGACAGGAGTCGCTGGAGAAAGATTTGATGTTGGGAAAGATTGAGGGTCACCGGAGAAGGAGTAGGCAGCGAAGGCGATGGTTAGATGGCATCCTCGAGGCACTGCAGATTAAGGTATGTGATGTTAGGAAGATAGCGAGAGACCGGAAAGCGCAGCGTGACATGGTCCATAGGGTCACGAAGAGTCGGACACGACTGAACGACTGAACTGAATATTTCATGAAGCTAATGGAAACAATCTTCCACGCATTCATTTCACTCCAATGAACTTTCATTTACACAAACTTTTTCCTAAGGTCCCTTGAACTTTGTTCAAGTGAAGCATCAGTGTATGTGTACATATGCTGAGGCATTCTAAATAAACAGTAACTGAATGTGAGAATGAACATGCACACATATGCACAGTGCAGTCAGCTATATTATGAAACCATGTTTTTCACTGAGCTAATAAAACACAGGTTTACTCAATTTTGCCTCAAATATAAATAGTAGGTACTACTGCAATAAAACAGCTAAGTATATCTCCTGTTTTAAAGCTCTGAAGAGGCCACGAAAACTTTTCTTTAGTGCAGACTATGAGCAAGATTCACCAACACGTCAGTCTTGCGCTTTATACACAGCAAGAATCATATAACAACACCGAGCTGGTCTCAAGCTTTGCTGTAATGAAGCCTGTTACACATCTGCCCTTTATATTCTCAAAAGAAAACAATAATTGCAAGAAAGCATGAACCAGTAAACATTTTACAGTTATAAAGCAAACACATGAATGCAAAAAACATCAGCATGTGATACCTACCAATTCAATGTCTCCTTTACAGGAAGGATGGTTTAGGGCAGGGCACCCATGGCTGATATAATAAATTGCCTCAACCGATTCATGACGCTCTCTGCTTCATATTCAGGCAGCACTCCCTCGATGGCAGATGAAATCTGCTGCAAAAGCAGTGTGACAATACAATTGCATCAGCTGGACTGCAAGCATTATTGCCAAACAAGCCGTAAACGCAGTAAAAGAAAGACTTCATTAAATCCATGCTTCTCAAAATCCATAACATACCATTACTTTCCCTATACTCCTAAAGAAAAGCTGTCTCAGAAAATGAATTCCTAGAAGCTCTAGGTCACATGCCATAAGTTACCAAAAAACTCGATCCAATCATCTGTTTCAATTCTGACCCTTGTCAGCAATGTTAAACATTATTAAACGAAGTACTTCCATAGTTGAAATTCACTTTTCAAAATATGCTGTTTCTCTTTGAAGGTTCTTAGAAACTAAACAAACCAGAAGACTAAGTTTGAAAGCTCGAACCCCTTAGTTTACAGCCAATTGTTAGCTTGACCCACATAACTTGCCACGCCGCCGTAAAAAAAAAAAACGAAAACCGTTAAGAATTAAATAAACAATACGTACTGACCTACTGAGGATACAAATATAACTATTACTGTGTTGGAGTCTGCGAATTGTTATGAATAAAATGATATATCCCCCCCCCCCCCAATCTGTGCTTACTCGGAAGGAAAGCTTAAAATACAGTGTAATTTTACGCGCAAAAGTCGTTGCTTATGGACTATTCCAATCAACCTTGAATTACCGGCTCTATGTGCACATAGCTCAGCAAAGAAACCCTATAAATAAAAAAGATAGGTAGCGAGCGATCGCACCCATCTGATGGAAGATAAAAATAGCGTCTACATCGCTTTTACGCCTCTCTCAATATTTGAAGCTGACAGTTATGGCTGCGACGCTAAGCGGCTGTTTACGTTTGAATAATTAGTAATAACTCCGCAAAAACAAACGCCTTAACTATCTGAACTTTGTTGCAAAATGATCGGAAAGAGGCCGCGGACCATCGAGGATCACTTTTTAGAACTTAACTAGGTGCTAAAACAGCTAAATGATGAAAAATCTTCCTAGCACATTGGTCGCGCTGTGTGCAGCAAATTAAATAATGGGTAAACGCGTGTAAGCTAACAACTGCTCAGTTCAGAAACATACAATTTTCCGTGAGTATGCGCAAAGGGTTTATAAAAAAGGAATGAAAACTTTTAGTAACTTACGTTGAAGATTTCTGGCAGAAAGAAGTATTTTTTTTCCGTGCTCGACGTCGCCAAACTCCGCCTCCCCAAAAAGTTTTTTTGCAGGTCTTCGGTGCACGATCACGTGACACAATCACGTGACGCATGCCTCTATTTTTGCAGGCATTTGGAGAGCAATCACGTGACACATGGGTGCCGTAGGCAAGCCGTAGTCTCGGCGTCCGCTCACGCGAGTATCGTGGAGTTCGCTTTTTTTTTTAGTTGCGCTGCCGCGCTGCTCAGACGAAAGGCGGGAAGCGTGGAATGCCGAGCGAGCCCCGGTTCTGTGCGTTCGCAATCTTTTGCTTTCGTTATTTTTCTTCCGGTGGTTTTGTGGGGTGGCTGGTATACGAGGCGACGCAGAGACTCGGAGTGGCGAGCCCGCTTCTTCACAGCGCGCTGCATTGATCATGTGTTTGCTTTCCTCATTGTTATGAAAACTTGAGTTCTGACCGTATGCGGGGCCACACATATTGAGTACCTGCGCATAAGTTATTTGCACACACGCCCGCTCACACACATGCAGATTTGCAGTGGCGGAAAAGATATAGCTCTCAAGACTGAGAGCATTATCCATTTATGTTAAATAAACACGAAAAACTGATTGCTGATTTGGTTACTTTTACTCGGAGACAGCTTCGTGAATATTTTGTGAAACTTTGAAGCCATCCTTTTCGCTCTATTCATGACATCACTGCGGTATTACCATGAAATTGCGCTGTTATTCAGTAAACACATATTTTCCTTTTTTTACTTTTGATGCTGTTCATCTCTGTAATGCCTGCAATGTTTATGCCTGTAATTTGTTCCAAGTAAACTGTCAAGCAGTGTGCAACTGCTTTCTAGCCTAGAAGCACCTTGCAACCACAATCTCGAGAGGGTGGCTGCAGCTAGAACTAGCATAACGTTCTTAATGGATCACAACACACGGAAGGATGAATATGTTCAGCTACAGCTGGTTCATATTCCGTGGTTCTGCATGTTAATTGCTTTTAATTGTGCCGTAAGGGCGCTTAATTTAGGCACAGAACAAGGTCAGTGCTGCGGACCGCAGGTTGCGCGGTGATATAGTTCACCAGGCTGAATGAGCGCGATGCGAAGGCAGAGAGCGAATATGCGTGTTTCTGCGGGCGCATTCTATGCCGTTATGTGTGCTAGTTCGCCCGCACCGCCCCCTTCTCTGCGCCTTCCCTCTTCCGCTCTCTTCTCTTACCATTAGCGCGCCTCCCTTCTCTACCCTTGCCCTTAGCACGAACCTCACCCAGACACCACCTCCAGCAAAAACGCAACAAACAAAAGTAGGACCTGTAGAGCACTCGCTCGGTTGAAGCACACGCCCAAAGGCTTCTCTGTGGTCTCGGATAACCTCCGCGAGCGAAACATACGATGCGCGCGGTCAGGAACATATGGGCTGAGATATGGCCGCTGCCTTGCCGGGAGCTGTGGCGCAGAAATGAATAAGACAATTGCTAACATATTGAGCGCGGCGATAGAAAATGTCGGCGACGCGGACACCGATTTGTTTCCATAAGTGGTGGGCAGGGGCGTAGCGTGAACAGTGGGGTGGCTCGACGGCGTATGGGCGCACAGTTCTAATCCCGATCGTGTCGATAAAAGAAAGAAAAAAGGGAAGTTCATTTTTTTTTCTGGTGAAAGTTTTGTCCACGGCAGGGAAAAGCACTCTCCATTTTCGAGTAATTTCGGTGCGCGAAAAGGGAAGGGGCGGAGGGGGGGGGGGGAGCTCGTTCGGTATTTTACTGAACATGTGCATATACTCAATAGTTGTGTGTATACCATCAAATAATGCTAAAGTCCCGCCCATACAGCTTCTGGGCTACGTGGATCCGGGCGTCCAGGGCGTGCGCCTCTTGGAGAGCATCGCGCGATGTAACCCGACAACACCACACAGCGCACATTCGCCATCGTAAAGTTGGCGGTGCGGTGGCTGACGGCGTGCTGTCAGCGTTTACCTTCCATTTGTGATGTTTTAGTCTTTAATGGTGCGAGCGAGCTCGATAACAGGACTCAGTGCGTCCTCAACAAGAGCGGACGCTTGACGAAGAAATGCGCGATGAAGAAAGAGTGAAATTGTAACCAGTTAATTTTTTCAAAATATAAAGTTATATGTTTTTATCAATAATTCTTGCAATTGGTCCTATCAATTATATTTTCCATTTCTTTTTTTAACAGATGTTACTCATAATAAAAATAAAAAAAATAATTCAAATATGATTTGCAAAGAACAGCATGCACTCAGTCAGTTAATTGGGAGTATATACTTTCGATCTGAAAATTTTATCTGACATGCCAAATTGCATCAATATATTGCAATAGCTGTGTATGAGTGGTATAGCCAGACATAATTGTCGAGGGCGTTATGCGGCATCGATAAAAAAAATTGAAAAAAAAATGCCGAAAAAGGAGTTCAAAAACTTTCGGAAGGTGTTTTGACCTCGAAACAGAGCCCTGGCTACGCCTCTGCTGTATATTGACAGGCGTATATACAGAGAAGTATATTCTCCTAACAACTTGCTATGTACTAACTTTATATGAGCTGATCTAAATGCACAAAAGTAACCGTGTATGAACTTCGTATTTACACATGTCCATAGAGATTAAAAGTACGTACAAAATTGATAGAGTCAATATGGTGTTATACGAATTCTAAAGACTGTTAACGACCATTTTTGTAAGGGGCACGCCGCTTATTATGCGTGCTTGTCTTTTTAAAAGGTAATAACTTGGCCTATAATAGTCGGTAGCTGAATTGCAATATTATAACGAAAGGGCTCACTCGACCACAAGAGATTTTTCTCGACAAAATAATAACAAACGCTGCTTACACACCACACATACTTGACAAGTGGTTTCTCCGAAGACACGAAACACTCAAACACAACATATGCACGCACTGTCAGGAACAGTGTACAGCAGACCTAGAACATCTTATATGGCAATGTCCATCGTTTTCACAAGGAAGAAACGAAATTACGCATATTCCACACGACGACATGCCCACATTGGCAGGTCAGGTTATATCAAGCACCGAAATACAACACTCCATTGCCACATACGGCAGTGAGAGCAGCCTGCTTCGAGTAGTGTGAGAGAGGTCGGCTTACAGCGCGAAGATCGGCCGCATTGTAAGCAACAAGCAACAGCTTGAAGAACCGTTAAGACGAAGTTACTCCCATCCCTCCTAACTCCCCAAGAACCCAAACAGCGGCCGAGAGCCATCCCTTCCTTTCAATAAAGGCTTCATTCATTCATTTTAACGCTCGCATAAAAAATGAAAAATGTCGATAGCCGATAGCACCTCTTCCCACTTTATGTTTTGATGGAGTGGAAGCGTGGGCGGGTTAGTGTTACATAGTCAACGCAATATTCTATTTAAAATTTTTTATAAGAGCGTTGCGAAAATGGATTCCAAATAGCAAGTGTGCGTTATCTAGAAATATATAGTTATTCCCTATATAAACATTATGCCTTGAGGATTCGTACCAACCATAACTGAAATCAACACCTCTTTGTTTCCTACTTCATACTCTGGTTTTGCGATCTGCAACCATGACATCACTGTTTATGGTATAGTGACTATAATATGCGTAGAAATAATATGAGCAGGCGTAATAGTTGTAGCAGTGTAAAGTGACAGTTCCAGTGATCACACAATCTTAGCTTTATCAAACGTTGTTCGTATATGATAACAAGGAACAAATGAAGTCAATTTCGAGCAATAACATCCCTTGTTTTTTTTGTTAGCTCGAGCGTGCCCAGTCTGAGAAGTTGAAGTTCGTAAATTACAAAAGTAAGGAAGAATGCGTGACCATCCAATTCTTTTTACGTTTGAGAAGAGTTGACCTTGCAAAAAAAAAACCAAATCGCTACCAAGAGAGGAAGCACCCCGCACGCGACCGGAATATTCTCTTGTGCACTTCAGAGTATGTCCGGCGGTGGAAACAACTAAAAGAGCCGGAGGGAAGTTGAGACAGTTTTGAAGTTACATGTCCAGAAGAAGAATTCGAACTAATTTCGTTCCTTTGCATTGTCAATTTCATTATTTAGACGTACGTAACTTTGCATTCGCATCCAGTCTATGTTTCTGTATATTTGTGCAGAACAATTGGGTTTACAATTTTTGTTGCTTACTAATAGGCGCCTACGTCCATATTCTGCGTCAATTTGGCCTAAACAGCGCGCTGAATTTTTTTTTTATATCACCCTAGGGAGAAACGCTTGCGAATACATGCTTATGGTTTTCACCGACCCAAGGTTTGCAAGAATTTGTGTAACCCGCAGCTCGTAAAATGCCGCTTTTGTTTTTAGATGAGGTGTGTGAAAGCGATTGCGAAAGTCGATTCGACCTGAGAGTCCTTTGAAGGCGCTTTTCACTTTGTTGTTTCCCACTTGCATGTTCATTGAAAATATCCTCGACTACTAGAGCAGCTGATCTCATGATTTCCCTCTATATTAGGTTCAGCACCATTGAACCCTTCAATTTTTCTTGCACGTGAACTGTTAGTGCTATAAGCAGCTTTAGTCGGAAGGGACAAGAAGACTCTCCATCCAAATTAGCCGCCATAACCTACTGTATATGAATAATGAAAACATAATTGAAATAACTACTGAATGCTCTACCAACGATAAATCAGTTTATACATTTGTTCCTTTCTTCGTACCTGCGTGGTAACTATTCAAACAAGATTTGGAGAGTATGGTGAGAAAAAGGGCTGCGACAGGCAGCAAACGAGCGCGTGAAAAAAAAGCAATGTTTTTCTGGCAACTATTTTGAGAGCAATTAAGGAAATACGAAGTGCATCGAGAATAGGCAATTTACAAAAAATGTAGCATGCAAAGCCTCCCTTAATAATATGAATAGCAAGAAAGAGTTCGAAATGAAACCATAGTTTATTTACCCAAGCTTGGCTTAATTAGAAAAGGACATAAAATATGGGCATGGATACAAATTATATACAAGTTCCAGGGAGAGGGTTGTTGGCAGCATTGATCACATTTAGCAGGCACAGGCTCCTTGTCGGCTTTGCGCTCATCAAACGAAGCTGTCGAAGCAGTCGCGTTTTTACACAAGCACAAAAATGTCGTCTTTATCAGAGTCACTGAAGGAGTCATCAGGACACGAGGCAGACATGATTTCCTCCGCTTTCTTTATCACCATGTTCACGAAAAAGCGCCAGCGCAGGGACACGCTTTGTCGAGGGGAACGCATCAAGTCCATTTTGCTGCGGGAAACAGCAAGGATTCGGCAAGGGTCGATGTAAGTCGCTTCACAATATGCGGTAGTCGGCTGAGAGACGCGCGCAGATGGAACTGAACCATTGTTGCCACCAGCAGAAGGCGATGTTGACTCCATGACTCGGCAAAAGTTGAGCAGGGACTCGCGAGGCCGCACGACTGAAGCTTGGCTGCAACAAGTTTCATGAAGCACTACACATTTCATGTGTCGAAGATGGAGAAGATAGATAAAACTGGACTGGTTTATTGAAAGCAGTGTCTTTACCCTTTCCTCCTCTAGTTCTGTGGACGCCCGGCTGTTCACTCCCGTTATCTTATCTCTACAGAGAGAAAAACATATTCAGCACCAGCTGGTGGCGACCACCTTTTGCTCTGGTGCGAATTACAGACTGACATGGGCAGGAGAGGTCCCTAAGCAGGACAGGTCATGGTTAAAAGCATGTTCAGCACAGGGGAAGATGAAGAATGACGACACCACACGCAAAGCTCTTAATGTAATACCGACGGCCATGTTTTAAGAGAATAACGCGGCTCAAACTGCCAAACTGGCACTAAGCACAGTTTCGAATACCTGTCTATAACGTAAGCGTAAATGTATAAACTGTGCGCATGAGCACAAGGCAATGCGCGTTAGTGTCGGCAGTGGTACGGTTTGAGGCTGAAATCACATGCGGCAACATAGAATTCCAAACCCCGAAGCAGAGCAAAGTCTGCGAGTTAAATTAGGCGCTTTTCGCGGCGTTGTGATTCCTTTGGTAGTGCTGGCTCACCGGCAAATCCTTTAGTTTTTTTACAATTTTATAGTTTATTGACGCGGGGACTTTTAAAGAAAATGGCAAACCTTTTTTCTCCCGCCATGCGTGAGTAAAAGTTTATTTGGTGCGTTTCGGCACGCCGCTTATTATGTGTGCTTGTGTTTTCAAAAAGTAATAATTTGGCTTATAATACTCGGTATCTGAATTGCAATATTTTATCATTTTAACGCTCGTCATAAAAAACAAAAAAATATCAATAGCCGATAGCATCGTTTCCTGCTTTACTTTTGATGGAGTGGAAGCCTGGGCGAGTTGGTGTTACATAGTCAACGCAATATCCTGTTTAAAATTTTTTATAAGAGCATTGCGAAAATGGATTCCAAATAGCAAGTTTGCGTTATCCAGAAATATATAGTTATGCCCTATATAAAATTATGCCTTGAGGATTCCTCACAACCGTAACTCAAATCAAGGTCTCTGTTTCCTATTTCATACTCTGGTATTGCGATCTGCAACCATGACATCACTGTTTATGGTATAGTAACTATAATATGCGTAGAAATAATATGAGCAGGCGTAATAGTCGTAGCAGTGTAAAGTGACAGTTCCATTGATCACAAAATCTTAACTTTATCAAACGTTATTCGTATGTGATAACGAGGAACAAATGAAGTCAATTTCGAGCAATAACATCCCTTGTTTTTTTGTTAGCTCGCGCGTGCCCAGCCTCAGCAGTTGAAGTTCGTAAATTACAAAAGTAAGGAAAAATGCGTGGCCGTCAAATTCTTTTTACGTTTGAGAAGAGTTGACATTGCAAAATAAATTCCAAATCGCTAACAAGAGAGGAAGCACCACACACGCGACCGGAATATTCTCTTGTGCACTTCAGAGTATGTCCGGCGGCGGAAACAACTAAAATAGCCGGAGGGAAGTTGAGACAGTTTTGAAGCTACATTTCCAGAAGAAGAATTCGAACTAGGATAATTTTGAACGCGGTTAGGGCGCCCCTTTCTAGTGTCCAATTTCGATCCTTTGCATTGTCAATTCCATTATTTAGACGTATGTAATTTTGCATTCGCATCCAGTTTAAGTTTCTGTATATTTGTGCAGAACAATTGGGTTTACATTTATTGTTGCTTACTAATAGGCGCCTACCTCCATATTCTGCGTCAATTTGGCCTAACCAGCGCGCTGAATAATTTTTTTTATATCACCCTTGGGAGAAAAGCTTGCGAATACATGCTTATGGTTTTCACGGACCCAAGGTTTGCAAGAATTTGTGTAACACGCGGCTTGTAAAATGCCGCTTTTGTTTTTAGATGAGGTGTGTGAAAGCCATTGCTAAAGTCGATTCGACCTGAGAGTCCTTTGAAAGCGCTTTTCACTTTGTTGTTTCCCACTTGCATGTTCATCGAAAATATTCTCGACTACTAGAGCAGCTGATCTCATGATTTCCCTCTATATTAGGTTCAGCACCATTGATCCCTTCTATTTTTCTTGCACGTGAACTGTTAGTGCTATAAGCAGCTTTACTCGGAAGGGACAAGAAAACTCTCCATCCAAATTAGCCTCCATAACCTACTGTATAGGAATAATGGAAACAATATTGAAATTACTACTGAATGCTCTACCAACAATAAATCAGTGTATACATTTGTTCCTTTCTTCGTTCCTGCGTGTTAACTATTCAAACAAGATTTGAACGGTACGGTGAGAAAAAGGACTGCGACAGGCAGCAAACGAGCACGTGAAAAAAAAACGTTTTTCTCGCAACTATTTTGAGAGCAATTAAGTAAATACGAAGTGCATCGAGAATAGGCAATTTACAAAAAATGAAGCATGCAAAGCCTCCCATAATAATATGAATAGCAAGAACGAGTTCGAAATGAAACTATAGTTTATTTACCCAAGCTTGGCTTAATTAGAAACGGACATAAAATATGGGCATGGATACAAATTATATACAAGTTCCAGGGAGAGGGTTGTTGGCAGCATTGATCACATTTAGCAGGCACAGGGTCCTTGTCGGCTTTGCTCTCATCAAACGAAGCTGTCGAAGGAGTCGCGTTTTTACACAAGCACTACAATGTCGTCTTCATCAGAGTCACTGTAGGAGTCATCAGGACACGAGGCAGACATGATTTCCTCCGCTTTCTTTATCACCATGTTCAAGAAAAAGCGCCAGCGCAGGCACACGCTTTGTCGACGGGAACGCATCAAGTCCATTTTGCTGCGGGAAACAGCCAGGATTCGGCAGGCGTCGATGTAAGTCGCTTCACAATATGCGGTAGTCGGCTGAGAGACGCGCGCAGATGGAACTGAACCATTGTTGCCACCAGCAAACGGCGATGTTGAATCCATGACTCGGCAAAAGTTGAGCAGGGACACGCGAGGCCGCACGACTGAAGCTTGGCTGCAACAATCCAAGAATGGCTTGTTTCATGAAGCACTACACATTTCATGTGTCGAAGATGGAGAGGGTAGATAAAACTGGACTGGTTTAGGGAAAGCAGTCTTTACCCTTTCCTCTTCTAGTAGTGTGGAAGCCGGGCTGTTCACTCCCGTTATCTTATCTCTACAGAGAGAAAAACATATTCAGCACCAGCTGGTGGTGACCCACTTTTGCTCTGGTGCGAAAACAGACTGACATGGGCTGGAGAGGTCGCTAAGCTGGACAGGTCATGGTTAAAAGCATGTTCAGCACAGGGGAAGAAGAAGAATTACGACACCACACTCAAAGCTCTTAATGTAATACCGACGGCCATGTTTTAACAGAATAACGCGGCTCAAACTACCAAACTGGCACTAAGCACCGTTTCGAATACCTGTCTATAACTTAAGTGTAAATGTATAAATATGTGTATGAGCACAAGACAATGCGCGTTAGTGTCGGCACTGGTACGGTTTGAGGCTGAAATCACATGCGGCAACTTAGAATTCCAAAACCCGAAGCAGAGCAAAGTCTGCGAGTTAAATTAGGCGCTTTTCGCGGCGCTGTGATTCCTTTACTAGTGCTGGCTCACAGGCAAAACCTTTAGTTTTTTTACAATTTTATAGTCTATTGACGCCTGGACTTTTAAAGAAAATGGCAAAACGTTTTTTCTCCCGCCATGCGTGAGTAAAAGTTTATTTGGTGCGTTTCGGCACGCCGCTTATTATGTGAGCTTGTGTTTTAAAAAAGTAATAATTTGGCTTATAATACTCGGTAGCTGAATTGCAATATTTTAGCATTTTTAACGCACGTCATAAAAAACAAAAAATATCGATAGCCGATAGCATCTTTTCCTGCTTTATATTTTGATTAAGTGGAAGCGTGGGCGAGTTAGTGTTACATAGTCAACGCAATATTCTGTTTAAAATTTTGTATAAGAGCATTGCGAAAATGTATTCCAAATAGCAAGTGTGCGTTATCCAGAAATATATAGTTATGCCCTATATAAACATTATGCCTTGAGGATTCGTCACAACCGTAACTCAAATCAACGTCTCTGTTTCCTATTTCATACTCTGGTTTTGCGATCTGCAACCATGACATCACTGTTTATGGTATAGTAACTATAATATGCGTAGAAATAATATGAACATGCGTAATAGTTGTAGCAGTGGAATGTGACAGTTCCAATGATCACAAAATCTTAGCTTTATCAAACGTTATTCGTATTTGATAACGAGGAACAATTTAAGTCAATTTCGAGCAATAATATCCCTTGTTTTTTGTTAGCTCGCGCATGCCCAGCCTCAGAAGTTGAAGTTCGTAAATTACAAAAGTAAGGAAAAATGCGTGACCATCACATTATTTTCACGTTTGAGAAGAGTTGACCTTGCAAAAAAAAAACAAATCGCTACCAAGAGAAGAAGCACCACGCACGCAACCGGAATATTCTCTTGTGCACTTCAGATTATGTCCGGCGGCGGAAACAATAAAAGAGCCGGAGGGAAGTTGAGACAGTTTCGCAGCTATATGTCCAGAAGAAGAATTCGAACTAGGATAATTTTGAACGCGCTTAGGGCGCCCCTTTCTAGTGTCCAATTTCGATCCTTTGCATTGTCAATTCTATTATTTAGACGTATGTAATTTTGCATTCGCATCCAATTTATGTTTCTGTATATTTGTGCAGAACAATTGGGTTTACATTTATTGTTGCTTACTAATAGGCGCCTACCACCATATTCTGCGTCAATTTGGCCTAACCAGCGCGCTGAATAATTTTTTTTATATCACCCTTGGGAGAAACGCTTGCGAATACAGGCTTATGGTTTTCACCGACCCAAGGTTTGCAAGAATTTGTGTAACACGCGGCTCGTAAAATGCCGCTTTTGTTTTTAGATGAAGTTTGTGAAAGCGATTGAGAAAGTCGATTCGACCTGAGAGTCCTTTGAAGGTGCTTTTCACTTTGTTGTTTCCCACTTGCATGTTCATCGATAATATCCTCGACTACTCGAGCAGCTGATCTCATGATTTCCCTCTATATTAGGTTTAGCACCATTGAATCCTTCTATTTTTCTTGCACGCGAACTGTTAGTGCTATAAGCAGCTTTAGTCGGAAGGGACAAGAAATCTCTCCATCCAAATTAGCCGCCATAACCTACTGTATAGGAATAATTGAAACAGTATTGAAATAACCACTGAATGCTCTACCAACAACTAATCAGTGTATACATTTGTTCCTATCTACGTTCCTACGTGGTAACTATTCAAACAAGATTTGGAGAGTACGGTGAGAAAAAGGACTGCGACAGGCAGCAAACGAGCGCGTGAAAAAAGAATAATGTTTTTCTGGAAACTATTTTGAGAGCAATTAAGGAAATACGAAGTGCATCGAGAGTAGGCAATTTACAAAAAATGAAGCATGCAAAGCCTCCCTTAATAATATGAATAGCAAGAAAAAGTTCGAAATGAAACTATAGTTTTTTTACCCAAGCTTGGCTTAATTAGAAACGGACATAAAATATGGGCATGAATACAAATTATGTACAAGTTCCAGGGAGAGGGTTGTTGGCAGCATTGATCACATTTAGCAGGCAAAGGGTCCTTGTCGGCTTTGTTCTCATCGAACGAAGCTGTCGAAGTAGTCGCGTTTTCACACAAGCACAACAATGTCGTCTTCATCAGAGTCACTGTAGGAGTCATCAGGACACGAGGCAGACATGATTTCCTCCGCTTTATTTATCACCATGTTCACGAAAAAGCGCCAGCGCAGGCACACGCTTTGTCGACGGGAACGCATCAAGTCCATTTTGCTGCGGGAAACAGCCAGGATTCGGCAGGCGTCGATGTAAGTCGCTTCACAATATGCGGTAGTCGGCTGAGAGACGCGCGCAGATGGAACTGAACTATTGTTGCCACCAGCAAAAGGCGACGTTGACTCCATGGCTCGGCAAAATTTGAGCAGGGACTCGCGAGGCCGCACGACTGAAGCTTGGCTGCAACAAGCCAAGAATGGCTTGTTTCATGAAGCACAGAACATTTCATGTGCCGAAAATGGAGAGGGTAGATAAAACTGGACTGGTTTAGGGAAAGCAGAGTCATTACCCTTTCCTCCTCTAGTCGTGTGGAAGCCCGGCTGTTCACTCCCGTTATCTTATCTCTACAGAGAGAAAAACATATTCAGAACCAGCTGGTGGTGACCCACTTTTGCTCTCCTGCGAATTACAAACTGACATGGGCTGGAGAGGTCCCTAAGCAGGACAGGTCATGGTTAAAAGCGTGTTCAGCACAGGGGAAGATGAAGAATGACGACACCACACGCAAAGCTCTTAATGTAACACCGACGGCCATGTTTTAACAGAATAACGCGGCTCAAACTCCAAACTGGCACTAAGCACAGTTTCTAATACCTGTCTATACCTTAAGCCTAAATGCATAAACTGTGCGCACGAGCACAAGGCAATGAGCGTTAGTGTCGGCACTGGTACGGTTTGAGGCTGAAATCACATGCGGCAACTTAGAATTCCAAAACCCGAAGCAGAGCAAAGTCTGCGATTTAAATTAGGCGCTTTTCGCGGCGCTGCGATTCCTTTGGTAGTGCTGGCTCACCGGCAAAACCTTTAGTTTTTTTACAATTTTATACTTTATTGACGCGTGGACTTTTAAAGAAAATGGCAAAACGTTTTTTCTCCCGCCATGCGTGAGTAAAAGTTTATTTGGTGCATTTCGGCACGCCGCTTATTACGTGTGCTTGTGTTTTCAAAAAGTAATAATTTGGCTTATAATACTCGGTAGCTGAATTGCAATATTTTAGCATTTTTAACGCTCGTCATAAAAAAAACAAAAAATATCGATAGCCGATAGCATCTTTTCCTGCTTTATTTTTTGATGGAGTGGAAGTTTGGGCGAGTTAGTGTTACATAGTCAACGCAATATCCTGTTTAAAATTTTGTATAAGAGCATTGCGAAAATGGAGTCCAAATAGCAAGTGTGCGTTATCCAGAAATATATAGTTATGCCCTATATAAACATTATGCCTTGAGGATTCGTCACAACCGTTACTCAAATCAACGTCTCTGTTTCCTATTTCATAATCTGGTTTTGCGATCTGCAACCATGACATCGCTGTTTATGGTATAGTAACTATAATGTGCGTAGAAATAATATGAGCAGGCGTAATAGCTGTAGCAGTGGAAATTATAGCTCCATTGATCACAAAATCTTAGCTTTATCAAACGTTATTCGTATATGATAACGAGGAACAATGAAGTCAATTTCGAGCAATAACATCCCTTGTTTTTTTGTTAGCTCGCGCGTGCCCAGCCTCAGAAGTTGAAGTTCGTAAATTACAACAGTAAGGAAAAATGCGTGACCGTCAAATTCTTTTTACGTTTGAGAAGAGTAGACCTTGCAAAATAAATTCCAAATCGCTACCAAGAGAAAAAGCACCACGCACGCGACCGGAATATTCTCATGTGCACTTCAGAATATGTCCGGCGGCGGAAACAACTAAAAGAGCCGGAGGGAAGTTGAGACAGTTTTGAAGCTACATGTCCCGAAGAAGAATTCGAACTAGGATAATTTTTAACGCGCTTAGGGCGCCCCTTTCTAGAGTCCAATTTCGATCCTTTGCATTGTCAATTTCATTATTTGGACGTACGTATTTTGCATTCGCATCCAGTTTATGTTTCTGTATAATTGTGCAGAACAATTGGGTTTACAATTTTTGTTGCTTACTAATAGGCGTCCACCTCCATATTCTGCGTCAATTTGGCCTAAACTGCGCGCTGAATATTTTGTTTTTTATCACCCTTGGGAGAAACGCTTGCGAATACATGCTTATGGTTTTCACCGACCCAAGGTTTGCAAGAATTTGTGTAACACGCGGCTCGTAAAATGCCTCTTTTGTTCTTAGATGAAGTTTGTGAAAGCGATTAAGAAAGTCGATTCGACCTGAGAGTCCTTTGAAGGTGCTTTTCACTTTGTTGTTTCCCACTTGCATGTTCATCGAAAATATCCTCGACTACTAGAGCAGCTGATGCCATGGTTTCCCTCTATATTAGGTTCAGCACCATTGAACCCTTCTATTTTTCTTGCACGTGAACTGTTAGTGCTATAAGCAGCTTTAGTCACACGGGACAATAAAACTCTCCATCCAAATTAGCCGCCACAACCTACTGTATAGGAATAATGGAAACAATATTGAAATAACTACTGAATACTCTACCAACAACTAATCAGTGTATACATTTGTTCCTTTCTTCGTTCCTGCGTGGTAACTATTCAAACAAGATTTGGAGAGCACGGCGAGAAAAAGGACTGCGACAGGCAGCAAACGAGTGCGTGAAAAAAAAAAATGTTTTTCTGGCAACTATTTTGAGAGCAATTAAGGAAATACGAAGTGCATTGAGAATAGGCAATTTACAAAAAATGAAGCATGCAAAGCCTCCCTTAATAATATGAATAGCAAGGAAAAGTTGGAAAATTATTTACCCAAGCTTGGCTTAATTAGAAACGGACATAAAATATGGGCATGGATAGAAATTATATACAAGTTCCAGGGAGAGGGTTGTTGGCAGCATTGATCACATGTAGCAGGCACAAGGTCCTTGTCGGCTTTGTTCTCATCAAACGAAGCTGTCGAAGGAGTCGCGTTTTTACACAAGCACAACAATGTCGTCTTCATCAGAGTCACTGTAGGAGTCATCAGGACACGAGGCAGACATGATTTCCTCCGCTTTCTTTATCACCTTGTTCACAAAAAAGCGCCAGCGCAGGCACACGCTTTGTCGACGGGAACACATCAAGTCCATTTTGCTGCGGGAAACAGCCAGGATTCGGCAGGCGTCGATGTAAGTCGCTTCACAACATGCGGTAGTCGGCTGAGAGACGCGCGCAGATGGAACTGAACTATTGTTACCACCAGCAAAAGGCGATGTTGGCTCTATGGCTCGGCAAAAGTTGAGCAGGGACTCGCGAGGCCGCACGACTGAAGCTTGGCTGCAACAAGCCAAGAATGGCTTGTTTCATGCAGCACTACACATTTCATATGTCGAAGATGGAGATGGTAGATAAAACTGGACTGCTTTAGGGAAAGCAGAGTCTTTACCCTTTCCTTCTCTAGTCGTTTGGAAGCCCGGCTGTTCACTCCCGTTATCTTATCTCTACAGAGAGAAAGAGATATTCAGAACCAGCTGGTGGTGACCCACTTTTTCTCTCCTGCATATTACAAACTGACATGGGCTGGAGAGGTCCCTAAGCAGGACAGGTCATGGCTAAAAACATGTTCAGCACAGGGGAAGATGAAGAACGACGACACCACACGCAGAGCTCTTAATGTAATACCGACGGCCATGTTTTAACAGAATAACGTGGCTCAAACTGCCAAACTGGCACTAAGCACAGTTTCGAATACCTGTCTATAACTTAAGCGTAAATGTATAAACACTGCGCGTGAGCACAAGGCAAGGCGCGTTAGTGTCGGCACTGGTACGGTTTGAGGCTGAAATCACATGCGGCAACTTAGAATTCCAAAACCCGAAGCAGAGCAAAGTCTGCGAGTTAAATTAGGCGCTTTTCGCGGCGCTGTGATTCCTTTGGTAGTGCTGGCTCACCGGCAAAGCCTTTAGTTTTTTTACAATTTTATAGTTTATTGACGCGTGGACTTTTAAAGAAAACGGCGAAAAAATTTTCTCCCGCCATGCGTAAGTAAAAGTTTATTTGGTGCGTTTCGGCACGCCGCTTATTATGTGAGCTTGTGTTTTAAAAAATTAATAATTTGGCTTATAATACTCGGTAGCTGAATTGCAATATTTTAGCTTTTTTAACGCTCGTCATGAAAAACAAAAAATATTGATAGCCGATAGCGTCTTTTCCTGCTTTATTTTTTGATGGAGTGGAAGTGTGGGCGAGTTAGTGTTACAAAGTCAACGCAATATCCTGTTTAAAATTTTGTATAAAAGCATTGCGAAAATGGATTCCAAATAGCAAGTCTGCGTTATCCAGAAATATATAGTTATGCCCTATATAAACATTATGCCTTGAGGATTTGTCACAACCGTAACTCAAATCAATGTCTCTGTTTCCTATTTCATAATCTGGTTTTGCGATCTGCTACCATGACATCACTGTTTATGGTATAGTAACTATAATATGCGTCGAAATAATATGAACAGGCGTAATAGTTGTAGCAGTGGAATGTGACAGTTCCAGTGATCACAAAATCTTAGCTTTATCAAACGTTATTCGTATATGATAACGAGGGACAATTTAAGTCAATTTCGAGCAATAACATCCCTTGTTTTTTTGTTAGCTCGCGCGTGCCCAGCCTCAGAAGTTGAAGTTCGTAAATTACAAAAATAAGGAAAAATGCGTGACCGTCAAATTCTTTTTACGTTTCAGAAGAGTTGACCTTGCAAAATAAATTCCAAATCGCTACCAAGAGAGGAAGCACCACACACGCGACCGGAATATTCTCTTGTGCACTTCAGAGTATGTCCGGCGGTGGAAACAACTAAAAGAGTCGGAGGAGACAGTTTTGAAGCTACATGTCCAGAAGAAGAATTCGAACTAGGTTAATTTTGAACGCGCTTAGGGGGCCCCTTTCTAGTGTCCAATTTTGATCCTTTGCATTGTCAATTTCATTATTTAGACGCACGTATTTTGCATTCGCATCCAGTTTATGTTTCTGTATATTTGTGCAGAACAATTGGGTTTACAATTTTTGTTGCTTACTAATAGGCGCCTACCTCCATATCTTGCGTCAATTTGGCCTAAAGAGCGCGCTGAATATTTTGTTTTATATCACCCTTGGGAGAAAGGCTTGCGAATACATGCTTATGGTTTTCACCGACCCAAGGTTTGCAAGAATTTGTGTAACACGCGGCTCGTAAAATGCCGCTATTGTTTTTAGATGATGTGTGTGAAAGCGATTGCTAAAGTCGATTCGACCTGAGAGTCCATTGAAGGCGCTTTTCACTTTGTTGTTTCCCACTTGCATGTTCATCGAAAATATTCTCGACTACTAGAGCAGCTGATCTCATGATTTCCCTCTATATTAGGCTCAGCACCATTGAACCCTTCTGTTTTTCTTGCACGTGAACTGTTAGTGGTATAAGCAGCTTTACTCGGAAGGGACAAGAAATCTCTCCATCCAAATTAGCCTCCATAACCTACTGTATAAGAATAATGGAAAAAATATTGAAATTACTACTGAATGCTCTACCAACAATGAATCAGTGTATACATTTGTTCCTTTCTTCGTTCCTGCGTGGTAACTATTCAAACAAGATTTGGAGGGTACGGTGAGAAAAAGGACTGCGACAGGCAGCAAACGAGCGCGTGAAAAAAAAAACAATGTTTTTCTGGCAACAATTTTGAGAGCATTTAAGGAAATACGAAGTGCATCGAGAATAGGCAATTTACAAAAAATGAAGCATGCAAAGCCTCCCTTAATAATATGAACAGCAAGAAAGAGTTCGAAATGAAACTATAGTTTATTTATTCAAGCTTGGCTTAATTAGAAACGGACATAAAATATGGGCATGGATACAAATTATATACAAGTTCCAGGGAGAGGGTTGTTGGCAGCATTGATCATATTTAGCAGCCACAGGGTTCTTGTCGGCTTTGTTCTAATCAAACGAAGCTGTCGAAGGAGTCGCGTTTTTACACAAGCACAACAATGTCGTCTTCATCAGAGTCAGTGTAAGAGTCATCAGGACACGAGGCAGACATGATTTCCTCCGCTTTCTTTATCACCATGTTCACGAAAAAGCGCCAGCGCAGGCACACGCTTTGTCGACGGGAACGCATCAAGTCCATTTTGCTACGTGAAACAGCTAGGATTCGGCAGGCGTCGATGTAAGTCGCTTCACAATATGCGGTAGTCGGCTGAGAGACGCGTGCAGATAAAACTGAACCATTGTTGCCACCAGCAAAAGGCGATGTTGACTCCATGACTCGGCAAAAGTTGAGCAGGGACTCGCGAGGCCGCACGACTGAAGCTTGGCTGCAACAAGCCATGAATGGCTTCTTTCATGAAGCACTACACATTTCATGTGTCCAAGATGGAGAGGGTAGATAAAACTGGACTGGTTTAGGGAAAGCAGAGTCTTTACCCTTTCCTCCTCTAGACGTGTGGAAGCCCGGCTGTTCACTCCCGTTATCTTATCTCTACAGAGAGAAAAACATATTCAGAACCAGCTGGTGGTGACTCACTTTTGCTCTCGTGCGAATTAAAGAGTGACATGGGCTGGAGAGGCCCCTAAGCAGGACAGGTCATGGTTAAAAGCATGTTCAGCACAGGGGAAGAAGAAGAAGAATGACGACACCACACGCAAAGCTCTTAATGTAATACCGACGGCCATGTTTTAATAGAATAACGCGGCTCAAACTACCAAACTGGCCCTAAGCACAGTTTCGAATACCTGTCTATAACTTAAGCATTAATGTATAAACTATGCGCATGAGCACAAGGCAATGCGCGTTAGTGTCGGCACTGGTACGGTTTGAGGCTGAAATCACATTCGGCAACTTAGAATTCCAAAACCCGAAGCAGAGCAAAGTCTGCGAGTTAAATTAGGCGCTTTTCGCGGCGCTGTGATTCCTTTGGTAGTGCTGGCTCACCGGCAAAACCTTTAGTTTTTTTTTTTTTACAATTTTATAGTTTATTGACGCGTGGACTTTTAAAGAAAATGGCAAAACGTTTTTTCTCCCGCCATGCGTGAGTAAAAGTTTATTTGGTGCGTTTTGGCACGCCGCATATTATGTGTGATTGTGTTTAAAAAAGTAATAATTTGGCTTATAATACTCGGTAGCCGAATTGCAATATTTTAGCATTTTTAACGCTCGTCATAAAAAACAAAAAATATCGATAGCCGATAGCATCTTTTCCTGCTTTATTTTTTGATGAATTGGAAGCGTGGGCGAATTAGTGTTACATAGTCAACGCAATATCCTGTTTAAGATTTTGTATAAGAGCATTGCGAAAATGGATTCCAAATAGCAAGTGTGCGTTATCCAGAAATATATAGTTATGCCCTATATAAACATTATGCCTTGAGGATTCGTCACATCCGTAACTCAAATCAACGTCTCTGTTTCCTATTTCATACTCTGGTTTTGCGATCTGCAACCATGACAACACTGTTTATGGTATAGAAACTATAATATGCGTAGAAATATTATGAGCAGGCGTAATAGTTGTAGCAGTGTAAAGTGACAGTTCCAGTGATCACAAAATCTTAGCTTTATCAAACGTCATTCGTATATGATAACGAGTAACAAATGAAGTCAATTTCGAGCAATAACATCCCTTGTTTTTTTGTTAGCTCGCGCGTGCCCAGCCTCAGAAGTTGAAGTTCGTAAATTACAAAAGTAAGGAAAAATGCGTGACCGTCAAATTCTTTTTACGTTTGAGAAGAGTTGACCTTGCAAAATAAATTCGAAATCGCTACCAAGAGAGGAAGCACCACGCACGTGACAGGAATATTCTCTTGTGCACTTCAGAGTATGTCCGGCGGTGGAAACAACTAAAAGAGTCGGAGGAGACAATTTTGAAGCTACATGTCCAGAAGAAGAATTCGAACTAGGATAATTTTGAACGCGCTTAGGGGGCCCCTTTCTAGTGTCCAATTTCGATCCTTTGCATTGTCAATTTCATTTTTTGGACGTACGTATTTTGCATTCGCATCCAGTTGATGTTTCTGTATATTTGTGCAGAACAATTGGGTTTACAATTTTTGTTGCTTACTAATAGGCGTCTAACTCCATATTCTGCGTCAATTTGGCCTAAACTGCGCGCTGAATATTTTGTTTTATATCACCCTTGGGAGAAACGCTTGCGAATACATGCTTATGGTTTTCACCGATCCAAGGTTTGCAAGAATTTGTCTAACACGCGGCTCGTAAAATGCCGCTTTTGTTTTTAGATGAAGTTTGTGAAAGCGATTGAGAAAGTCGATTCGACCTGAGAGTCCTTTGAAGGTGCTTTTCACTTTGTTGTTTCCCACTTGCATGTTCATCGAAAATAACCTCGACTACTAGAGCAGCTGATGTCATGGTTTCCCTCTATATTAGGTTCAGCACCATTGAACCCTTCTATTTTTCTTGCACGTGAACTGTTAGTGCTATAAGCAGCTTTAGTCGGAAGGGACAATAAAACTCTCCATCCAAATTAGCCGCCATAACCTACTGTATAATAATAATGGAAACAATATTGAAATAACTACTGAATGCTCTACCAACAAATAATCAGTGTATACATTTCTTCCTTTCTTCGTTCCTGCGAGGTAACTATTCAAACAAGATTTGGAGAGTACGGTGAGAAAAGGGACTGCGACAGGCAGCAAACGAGCGCGTGAAAAAAAAAACAATGTTTTTCTGGCATCTATTTTGAGAGCAATTAAGGAAATACGAAGTGCATCGAGAATAGGCAATTTAAAAAAAAACTGAAGCATGCAAAGCCTCCCTTAATAATATGAATAGCAAGAAAAAGTTGGAAAATTATTTACCCAAGCTTGGCTTAATTAGAAACGGACATAAAATATGGGCATGGATACAAATTATATACAAGTTCCAGGGAGAGGGTTGTTGGCAGCATTGATCGCATTTAGCACTCACAGGGTCCTTGTCGGCTTTGTTCTCATCAAACGAAGCTGTCGAAGGAGTCGCGTTTTTACGCAAGCACAACAATGTCGTCTTTTTAGAGTCACTGTAGGAGTCATCAGGACACGAGGCAGACATGATTTCCTCCGCTTTCTTTATCACCATGTTCACGAAAAAGCGCCAGCGCAGGCACACGCTTTGTCGACGGGAACGCATCAAGTCCATTTTGCTGCGGGAAACAGCCAGGATTCGGCAGGCGTCGATGTAAGTCGCTTCACAATATGCGGTAGTCGGCTGAGAGACGCGCGCAGATGGAACTGAACTATTGTTGCCACCGGCAAAAGGCGATGTTGGCTCCATGGCTCGGCAAAAGTTGAGCAGAGACTCGCGAGGTCGCGCGACTGAAGCTTGGCTGCAAAAAGCCAAGAATGGCTTGTTTCATGAAGCACTACACATTTCATGTGTCGAAGATGGAGAGGGTAGATAAAACTGGACTGGTTTAGGGAAAGCAGAGTCTTTACCCTTTCCTCCTCTAGTCGTGTGGAAGCCCGGCTGTTCACTCCCGTTATCTTATCTCTACACAGAGAAAAACATATTCAGAACCAGCTGGTGGTGACCCACTTTTGCTCTCGTGCGAATTACAGACTGACATGGGCTGGAGAGGTACCTAAGCAGGACAGGTCATGGTTAAAAGCATGTTCAGCACAGGGGAAGAAGAAGAATGACGACACCACAAGCAAAGCAAAGCTCTTAATGTAATACCGACTGCCATGTTTTAACAGAATAACGCGGCTCAAACTACAAAACTGGCACTAAGCAAAGTTTCGAATACCCGTCTCTAACATAAGCGTAAATGAATAAACGGTGCGCATGAGCACAAGGCAATGCGCGTTAGTGTCTCCACTGGTACGGTTTGAGGCTGAAATCACATGCGGCAACTTAGAATTCCAAAACCCGAAGTAGAGCAAAGTCTGTGAGTTCAATTAGGCGCTTTTCGCGGCGCTGTGATTCCTTTGGTAGTGCTGGCTCACCGGCAAAACCTTTAGTTTTTTTAGAATTTTATAGTTTATTTACGCGCGGACTTTTAAAGAAAATGGCAAAACGTTTTTTCTCCCGCCATGCATGAGTAAAAGTTTATTTGGTGCGTTTCGGCACGCCGCTTATTATGTGTGCTTGTGTTTTAAAAAAGTAATAATTTTGCTTATAATACTCGCTAGCTGAATTGCAATATTTTAGCATTTTTAACGCTCGTCATAAGAAACAAGAAATATCGATAGCCGATAGCATCTTTTCCTGCTTTATTTTTTGATGGAGTGGAAGCGTGGGCGAGTTAGTGTTACATAGTCAACGCAATATCCTGTTTAAAATTTTGTATAAAAGCATTGCGAAAATGAATTCCAAATAGCAAGTGTGCGTTATCCAGAAATATATAGTTATGCCCTATATAAACATTATGCCTTTAGGATTCGTCACAACCGTAACTCAAATCAACGCCTCTTTGTTTCCTATTTCATACTCTGGTTTTGCGATCTGCAACCATGACATCACTGTTTATGGTATAGTGACTATAATATGCATAGAAATAATATGAGCAGGTGTAATAGTTGTAGCAGTGTAAAGTGACAGTTCCAGTGATCACAAAATCTTAGTTTCATCAAACGTTATTCGTATATGATAACGAGGAACAAATGAAGTCAATTTCGAGCAATAACATCCCTTGTTTTTTTGTTAGCTCGCGCGTGCCCAGCCTCAGAAGTTGAAGTTCGTAAATTACAAAAGTAAGGAAAAATGCGTGACCGTCAAATTCTTTTTACGTTTGAGAAGAGTTGACCTTGCAAAATAAATTCCAAATCCCTACCAAGAGAGGAAGCACCACGCACGCGACAGGAATATTCTCTTCTGCACTTCAGAGTATGTCCGGCGGCGGAAACAACTAGAAGAGCCGGAGGGAAGTTGAGACAGTTTTGAAGCTACATGTCCAGAAGAATTCGAACTAGGATAATTTTGAACGCGCTTAGGGCGCCCCTTTCTAGTGTCCAATTTCGATCCTTTGCATTGTCAATTTCATTATTTGGACGTACGTATTTTGCATTCGCATCCAGTTTATATCTCTGTATAATTGTGCAGAACAATTGGGTTTACAATTTTTGTTGATTACTAATAGGCGTCTACCTACATATACTGCGTCAATTTGGCCTAAACAGCGCGCTGAATATTTTTTTTATATCACCCTTGGGAGAAACGCTTGCGAATACATGCTTATGGTTTTCACCCACCCAAGGTTTGCAAGGATTTGTGTAAAACGCGGCTCGTAAAATGCTGCTTTCGTTTTTAGATGAGGTGTGTGAAAGCGATTGCGAAAGTCGATTCGGCCTGAGAGTCCTTTGAAGGTGCTTTTCACTTTGTTGTTTCCCACTTGCATGTTCATTGAAAATATCCTCGACTACTAGAGCAGCTGATCTCATGATTTCCCTCTATATTAGGTTCAGCACCATTGAACCCTTCTATTTTTCTTGCACGTGAACTGTTAGTGCTATAAGCAGCTTTACTCGGAAGAGACAACAAAACTCTGCATCCAAATTAACCTCCATAACCTACTGTATAGGAATAATGGAAACAATATTGAAATTACTACTGAATGCTCTACCAACAATAAATCAGTGTATACATTTGTTCCTTTCTTCGTTCCTGCGTCTTAACTATTCAAACAAGATTTGGAGGGTACGGTGAGAAAAAGGACTGCGACAGGCAGCAAACGAGCGCGTGAAAAAAAAAACGTTTTTCTGGCAACTATTTTGAGAGCAATTAAGGAAATACGAAGTGCGTCGAGAATAGGCAATTTACAAAAAATGAAGCATGCAAAGCCTCCCATAATATTATGAATAGCAAGAACGAGTTCGAAATGAAACTATAGTTTATTTACCCAAGCTTGGCCTAATTAGAAACGGACATAAAATATGGGCATGGATACAAATTATATACAAGTTCCAGGGAGAGGGTTGTTCGCAGCATTGATCGCATTTAGCACTCACAGGGTCCTTGTCGGCTTTGTTCTCATCAAACGAAGCTGTCGAAGGAGTCGCGTTTTTACGCAAGCACAACAATGTCGTCTTTTTAGAGTCACTGTAGGAGTCATCAGGACACGAGGCAGACATGATTTCCTCCGCTTTCTTTATCACCATGTTCACGAAAAAGCGCCAGCGCAGGCACACGCTTTGTCGACGGGAACGCATCAAGTCCATTTTGCTGCGGGAAACAGCCAGGATTCGGCAGGCGTCGATGTAAGTCGCTTCACAATATGCGGTAGTCGGCTGAGAGACGCGCGCAGATGGAACTGAACTATTGTTGCCACCAGCAAAAGGCGATGTTGGCTCCATGGCTCGGCAAAAGTTGAGCAGAGACTCGCGAGGTCGCGCGACTGAAGCTTGGCTGCAAAAAGCCAAGAATGGCTTGTTTCATGAAGCACTACACATTTCATGTGTCGAAGATGGAGAGGGTAGATAAAACTGGACTGGTTTAGGGAAAGCAGAGTCTTTACCCTTTCCTCCTCTAGTCGTGTGGAAGCCCGGCTGTTCACTCCCGTTATCTTATCTCTACAGAGAGAAAAACATATTCAGAACCAGCTGGTGGTGACCCACTTTTGCTCTCGTGCGAATTACAGACTGACATGGGCTGGAGAGGTACCTAAGCAGGACAGGTCATGGTTAAAAGCATGTTCAGCACAGGGGAAGAAGAAGAATGACGACACCACAAGCAAAGCAAAGCTCTTAATGTAATACCGACTGCCATGTTTTAACAGAATAACGCGGCTCAAACTACAAAACTGGCACTAAGCAAAGTTTCGAATACCCGTCTCTAACATAAGCGTAAATGTATAAACGGTGCGCATGAGCACAAGGCAATGCGCGTTAGTGTCTCCACTGGTACGGTTTGAGGCTGAAATCACATGCGGCAACTTAGAATTCCAAAACCCGAAGTAGAGCAAAGTCTGTGAGTTCAATTAGGCGCTTTTCGCGGCGCTGTGATTCCTTTGGTAGTGCTGGCTCACCGGCAAAACCTTTAGTTTTTTTAGAATTTTATAGTTTATTTACGCGTGGACTTTTAAAGAAAATGGCAAAACGTTTTTTCTCCCGCCATGCATGAGTAAAAGTTTATTTGGTGCGTTTCGGCACGCCGCTTATTATGTGTGCTTGTGTTTTAAAAAAGTAATAATTTTGCTTATAATACTCGCTAGCTGAATTGCAATATTTTAGCATTTTTAACGCTCGTCATAAGAAACAAGAAATATCGATAGCCGATAGCATCTTTTCCTGCTTTATTTTTTGATGGAGTGGAAGCGTGGGCGAGTTAGTGTTACATAGTCAACGCAATATCCTGTTTAAAATTTTGTATAAAAGCATTGCGAAAATGAATTCCAAATAGCAAGTGTGCGTTATCCAGAAATATATAGTTATGCCCTATATAAACATTATGCCTTTAGGATTCGTCACAACCGTAACTCAAATCAACGCCTCTTTGTTTCCTATTTCATACTCTGGTTTTGCGATCTGCAACCATGACATCACTGTTTATGGTATAGTGACTATAATATGCATAGAAATAATATGAGCAGGTGTAATAGTTGTAGCAGTGTAAAGTGACAGTTCCAGTGATCACAAAATCTTAGTTTCATCAAACGTTATTCGTATATGATAACGAGGAACAAATGAAGTCAATTTCGAGCAATAACATCCCTTGTTTTTTTGTCAGCTCGCGCGTGCCCAGCCTCAGAAGTTGAAGTTCGTAAATTACAAAAGTAAGGAAAAATGCGTGACCGTCAAATTCTTTTTACGTTTGAGAAGAGTTGACCTTGCAAAATAAATTCCAAATCCCTACCAAGAGAGGAAGCACCACGCACGCGACAGGAATATTCTCTTGTGCACTTCAGAGTATGTCCGGCGGCGGAAACAACTAGAAGAGCCGGAGGGAAGTTGAGACAGTTTTGAAGCTACATGTCCAGAAGAATTCGAACTAGGATAATTTTGAACGCGCTTAGGGCGCCCCTTTCTAGTGTCCAATTTCGATCCTTTGCATTGTCAATTTCATTATTTGGACGTACGTATTTTGCATTCGCATCCAGTTTATATCTCTGTATAATTGTGCAGAACAATTGGGTTTACAATTTTTGTTGATTACTAATAGGCGTCTACCTACATATACTGCGTCAATTTGGCCTAAACAGCGCGCTGAATATTTTTTTTATATCACCCTTGGGAGAAACGCTTGCGAATACATGCTTATGGTTTTCACCCACCCAAGGTTTGCAAGGATTTGTGTAAAACGCGGCTCGTAAAATGCTGCTTTCGTTTTTAGATGAGGTGTGTGAAAGCGATTGCGAAAGTCGATTCGGCCTGAGAGTCCTTTGAAGGTGCTTTTCACTTTGTTGTTTCCCACTTGCATGTTCATTGAAAATATCCTCGACTACTAGAGCAGCTGATCTCATGATTTCCCTCTATATTAGGTTCAGCACCATTGAACCCTTCTATTTTTCTTGCACGTGAACTGTTAGTGCTATAAGCAGCTTTACTCGGAAGAGACAACAAAACTCTGCATCCAAATTAACCTCCATAACCTACTGTATAGGAATAATGGAAACAATATTGAAATTACTACTGAATGCTCTACCAACAATAAATCAGTGTATACATTTGTTCCTTTCTTCGTTCCTGCGTCTTAACTATTCAAACAAGATTTGGAGGGTACGGTGAGAAAAAGGACTGCGACAGGCAGCAAACGAGCGCGTGAAAAAAAAACGTTTTTCTGGCAACTATTTTGAGAGCAATTAAGGAAATACGAAGTGCGTCGAGAATAGGCAATTTACAAAAAATGAAGCATGCAAAGCCTCCCATAATATTATGAATAGCAAGAACGAGTTCGAAATGAAACTATAGTTTATTTACCCAAGCTTGGCCTAATTAGAAACGGACATAAAATATGGGCATGGATACAAATTATATACAAGTTCCAGGGAGAGGGTTGTTGGCAGCATGATCACATTTAGCAGGCAAAGGGTCCTTGTCGGCTTTGCTCTCATCAAACGAAGCTGTCGAAGGAGTCGCGTTTTTACACAAGCACTACAATGTCGTCTTCATCAGAGTCACTGTAGGAGTCATCAGGACACGAGGCAGACATGATTTCCTCCGCTTTCTTTATCACCATGTTCACGAAAAAGCGCCAGCGCAGGCACACGCTTTGTCGACGGGAACGCATCAAGTCCATTTTGCTGCGGGAAACAGCCAGGATTCGGCAGGCGTCGATGTAAGTCGCTTCACAATATGCGGTAGTCGGCTGAGAGACGCGCGCAGATGGAACTGAACTATTGTTGCCACCAGCAAAAGGCGATGTTGGCTCCATGGCTCGGCAAAAGTTGAGCAGGGATTCGCGAGGCCGCACGACTGAAGCTTGGCTGCAACAAGCCAAGAATGGCTTGTTTAATGAAGCACTACACATTTCATGTGTCGAAGATGGAGAGGGTAGATAAAACTGGACTGGTTTAGGGAAAGCAGAGTCTTTACCCTTTCCTCTTCTAGTAGTGTGGAAGCCGGGCTGTTCACTCCCGTTATCTTATCTCTACAGAGAGAAAAACATATTCAGCACCAGCTGGTGGTGACCCACTTTTTCTCTCCTGCATATTACAAACTGACATGGGCTGGAGAGGTCGCTAAGCAGGACAGGTCATGGTTAAAAGCATGTTCAGCACAGGGGAAGAAGAAGAATGACGACACCACACGCAAAGCTCTTAATGTAATACCGACGGCCATGTTTTAACAGAATAACGCGGCTCAAACTACCAAACTGGCACTAAGCACCGTTTCTAATACCTGTCTATAACTTAGGTGTAAATGTATAAATATGCGTATGAGCACAAGGCAATGCGCGTTAGTGTCGGCACTGGTACGGTTTGAGGCTGAAATCACATGCGGCAACTAAGAATTCCAAAACCCGAAGCAGAGCAAAGTCTGCGAGTTAAATTAGGCGCTTTTCGCGGCGCTGTGATTCCTTTGGTAGTGCTGGCTCACAGGCAAAACCTTTAGTTTTTTTACAATTTTATAGTCTATTGACGCATGGACTTTTAAAGAAAATGGCAAAACGTTTTTTCTCCCGCCATGCGTGAGTAAAAGTTTATTTGGTGCGTTTCGGCACGCCGCTTATTATGTGAGCTTGTGTTTTAAAAAGTAATAATTTGGCTTATAATACTCGGTAGCTGAATTGCAATATTTTAGCATTTTTAACGCACGTCATAAAAAACAAAAAATATCGATAGCCGATAGCATCTTTTCCTGCTTTATATTTTGATTAAGTGGAAGCGTGGGCGAGTTAGTGTTACATAGTCAACGCAATATCCTGTTTAAAATTTTGTATAAGAGCATTGCGAAAATGTATTCCAAATAGCAAGTGTGCGTTATCCAGAAATATATAGTTATGAACTATATAAACATTATGCCTTGAGGATTCTTCACAACCGTAACTCAAATCAACGTCTCTGTTTCCTATTTCATACTCTGGTTTTGCGATCTGCAACCATGACATCACTGTTTATGGTATAGTAACTATAATATGCGTAGAAATAATATGAACATGCGTAATAGTTGTAGCAGTGGAACGTGACAGTTGCAGTGATCACAAAATCTTAGCTTTATCAAACGTTATTCGTATTTCATAACGAGGAACAATTTAAGTCAATTTCGAGCAATAACATCCCTTGTTTTTTGTTAGCTCTCGCGTGCCCAGCCTCAGACGTTGAAGTTCGTAAATTACAAAAGTAAGGAAAAATGCGTGACCGTCACATTCTTTTCACGTTTGAGAAGAGTTGACCTTGCAAAAAAAAAACCAAATCGCTACCAAGAGAGGAAGCACCACGCACGCGACCGGAATATTCTCTTGTGCACTTCAGAGTATATCCGGTGGCGGAAACAACTAAAAGAGCCGGAGGGAAGTTGAGACAGTTTTGAACGTACATGTCCAGAAGAAGAATTCGAACTAGGATAATTTTGAACGCGCTTAGGGCGCCCCATTCTAGTGTCCAATTTCGATCCTTTGCATTGTCAATTTCATTATTTGGACGTACGTATTTTGCATTCGCATCCAGTTTTTGTTTCTGTATATTTGTGTAGAACAATTGGGTTTACAATTTTTGTTGCTTACTAATAGGGGTCCACCTCCATATTCTGCATCAATTTGGCTTAAACAGCTCGCTGAATATTTTTTTTATATCACCCTTGGGAGAAACGCTTGCGAATACATGCTTATGGTTTTCACCGACCCAAGGTTTGCAAGAATTTGTGTAACACGCGGCTCGTAAAATGCCGCTTTTGTTTTTAGATGAGGTGTGTTAAAGCGTTTGCGAAAGTCCTTTGAAGGCGCTTTTCACTTTGTTGTTTCCCACTTGCATGTTCATCGAAAATATCCTCGACTACTAGAGCAGCTGATCTCATGATTTCCCTCTATATTAGGTTCAGCACCATTGAACCCTTCTATTTTTCTTGCACGTGAACTGTTAGTGCTATAAGCAGCTTTAGTCGGAAGGGACAAGAAAACTCTCCATCCAAATTAGCCGCCATAACCTACTGTATAGGAATAATTGAAACATAATTGAAATAACTACTGAATGCTCTCATCATCATCATCATCATCATCAGCCTGATTATACCCACTGCAGGGCGAAGGCCTCTCCCATATCTCTCCACTTAACCCGGTTCTGTGCTAGCTGCATCCACTTGACCCCTGCGAACTTCTTAATCTCATCCGCCCACCTAACTTTCTGTCGCCCCCTGCTACGCTTTCCTTCCCTTGGAATCCAGTTTGTTACCCTCAGCGACCATCGGTTATCCTCTCTTCGCACTACATGTCCTGCCCATGTCCATTTCTTCTTCTTAATTTCCACTAGAATGTCGCTAACTTGAGTTATTTCTCTGACGCACTCTGCACGCTTTCTATCTCTTAATGTTACCCCTACCATTTTTCGTTCCATAGCCCTCTGGGTTGTCCTCAACTTAAGTAGAACTCTCTTGGTTAGCCTCCACGTTTCAGCCCCATAGGTGAGTGCAGGCAAGATGCAACTGTTGTATACTTTCCTCTTGAGCGATACCGGTAAGCTGCTAGTCATAATCTGCGAGTGCTTGCCAAATGCGCTCCATCCCAATCTTATTCTTCTTGTTATTTCCTTTTCATGGTCAGGATCTGCGGTTACTACCTGTCCTAAGTAGATATATTCGCCTACTACTTCCAGTATTTCGCTACCTAATGTAAACTCCTGTTCCTTCCCGAGGCTGTTGAACATTACCTTAGTCTTCTGCATATTGATTTTCAAGCCTACCATTCTACGTTTCCTGTCTAGGTCATCAATCATTATTTGCAGTTCATCTCCCGAGTTGCTTATCAAGGCAATGTCATCAGCAAATCGCAGATTACTGAGGTATTCTCCATCTAGCCTTATCCCCAACTGCTCCCATTCCAAGTCTCTGAATACTTCCTCTAAACAAGCTGTGAATAGTACTGGGGAGATTGTGTCTACTTGCCTAACACCTTTGTTTATGGGAATTTTGTTACTTTATTTATGTAGAACTATGGTTACTGTGCAGCCACTATATATATCTTCCAGCACTTTCACGTACGGCTCGTCTACCCCCTGATTTCGCAATGCGTGCATCACCGCCGAGGTTTCAACTGAGTCAAATGCTTTTTCGTAATCAATGAATGCTATGTATAAGGGCTGGTTATATTCCGCGCATTTTTCTATCACCTGATTGATGGTATGGATATGATCGATAGTAGAGTACCGTTTCCGAAACCCTGCTTGATCCTTTGCTTGATTGCAGTCTAAGGTTGTCCTGATTCTATTAGTGATTACCTTAGTAAATACCTTATACGTAACAGACAGTAAGCTGATTGGTCTGTAATTTTTAAGGTCCTTAGAGTCCCCTTTCTTGTGAATGAGGATAATGTTTGCATTCTTCCATGCTTCCGGTACCGTCGATGACACCAGGCACTGCGTATACAGGGTGGCCAGTTTTTCTAGCACGATATCCCCCCCATCCTTCAGCAAATCTGTAGTTATCTGATCCTCTCCAGCTGATTTCCCCCTTTTCATAGTTTCTAGTGCTTTCTTGACCTCGTCCTTCGTCACTGGTGGAACGTCTGACTGTTTTTCCCTACCGCCAATCTCATTACGGTCCTGACTACTTTGGCTACTGTAGAGATCTGTATAGAACTCCTCGGCTACTTTGACTATCTTGTCCATATTAGTGATGACGTTGCCCGCCTTGTCCCTTATCGCATACATCTGGTTTTTGCCTATGCCCAATTTCTTCTTTACCGCTTTAAGGCTTCCCCCGTTCTTTACAGCATGCTCAATTTTCTCCATGTTATACTTCCTTATATCGGCCACCTTGCGCTTATTGATTAGCTTTGATATCTCGGCCAATTCGATCTGGTCTGTTGGATTGGAAGCTTTCATGCTCTGCCGTTTCTTAATCAAATATTTCGTCTCCTTAGACAGCTTACCGGTATCCTCTCTAACTATCCTACCGCCTACTTCTACCGCGCACTCAGTAATGATATCTCTGAAATTATTGTTCCTTGCCTCTAGGGTAATGTCGCCATCCTCAGTTAGAGCTGAATACCTATTCTGTAGCGAGATCCTGAACTCTTCTGCCCTCCCCCTCACCGCTAATTCGTTGATGGGTTTCTTTCTTACTAATCTATTGCGTTCCTTCTTCAGATTTAGGCTAATTCGGGACCTCACCATCCTGTGGTCACTACATCGAACTTTCCCGATTACCTCTACATCCTGCACAATGGCGGGGGTTGAACACATTATGAAGTCGATTTCATTTTTAGTCTCTCCGTTAGGACTTTTCCATGTCCATTTTCGGTTCTTCCGTTTGCTGAAGAAGGTATTCATGATTCGTAAGTTATTGCGCTCTGCAAACTCAACTAGTAACTCCCCCCTGCTATTCCTAGAACCAATGCCATAGTCACCTACTGCCTTGCCTCCTGCCTGTTTTTTCCCTACCTTGGCATTGAAGTCGCCCATTAGTACAGTATACTGCGTCTTTACTTTTCGCATTGCCGATTCTACATCTTCATAGAAGCTTTCAACTGCCTGGTCATCATAACTACATGTGGGTGCATAGGCCTGTACAACCTTCAGTTTATACCGCTTATTAAGCCTAATTACGATGCCTGCAACCCTCTCATTAATACTATAGAATTCATCTATATTACCCGCTATATACTTATTGACAAGGAAACCTACTCCTAGTTGTCGCCTCTCTGGTAAACCTCGATAACACAGTACATGCCCATCCTTCAGTACAGTATATGCCTCATTCGGCCTCCTAACCTCACTAAGCCCTATGACATCCCATTTCATGCCCTCTAGTTCCTCTAACAGCACTGCTAAACTAGCTTCACTAGCTAGGGTTCTAGCATTAAACGTTGCCAGGGTCAGTTTCCAATGGCGGCCTGTCCAGCGGAGCCAGGCTTTCTTAGCACCCCCTGCTGCGTCACAGGTCTGACCGCCGCCGTGGTCAGTTGTTCCGCAGCCGCTGGTGACTGAGGGCCGGGGTTTTATGGAGCTTATCATAGGAGGTTGTGGCCAATTACTGCACCAGGGTGGCCAACTCCTGTTCTGGTGAGGGAGTGCGTTGCCGGAGGTGTTCACCGGCATCAGGTCGCACCCCAAACATATATATATGCAATTCCATCGACACGCGGATTTTTTTTTTATTTTTTTTTTGTCATCCGGTGGAGAATTGCGCGGCACCGGGATTTGAACCCCGGTCCTCTTGCATGCGAGGCGGATGTTCTACCGCTACGCCACCGCCGTATTAGTCTAATCTAAAGAAATATTTGTTCTCGGCGAGCAAAATGGAAGATGGATTTGAACGTAGCAAAGTGCTATGCCACGTAACGTGAGTGCAGTTTTCTGCCTCACTCAATCATATTTTTGAACATGGACCAGACACTAGTTTTCGGCTATGGGTCTATTATTTCAAGATTGTAACAATCAATAAAATGAATGAATGTGCAGTTTGCAAACAAGGTTCGGTTTGTGGGGTTTAGCGTCCCAAAGAGACTCAGGCTATGAAAGATGCTGTAGTGGAGGACACCGGAAATTTTGACCACCTGGGGTTATTTAACGTGCACTGTCATCGCCCAGTACATGGGAGCCTAGCTTTTCGCCTCCATCGAAAAGCGGCCGCCGAGGCCAAATTCGATTTCGCATCCTTGCAACAGTAGTCGAGCGCCGTAACTACTGTGCCACCCTGATGGGAGCTTACAAACAAAACAAGATATTTAGTACATACTTCCTGAAAAATGATTCAATACAATAAGCAGACCAAGCAAAATACCTGGGAATAACATTACCTGCCACTGGTAGGGACACACACACACTGAAATAACAAGTGCTAAAGCATGTCACCGTTCGCACCTTTTTCAAAGAAACTTCAAGAGTGCACCCAGAGCTTTGAAGGAAATTTTGTCATTACTAACATACAGCTGGTATTAAAATATGCAAGTGCAGCAGGGACCCCTTAGCAAAAGCTCAAGATAAGCTAGAGAGTGTACAGAAAAGGGCTGCAAGATTTGTCCCAGGCATCTACAAGTTCAGAAATCGTAAAAATTCGGGATGGAAGTTGCTGTCCATATGCAGGAAAGTATTGAGGTTAAAGCTTTTACACAGCATCAGTAATAACACAAGAATTGAAAAGGCCACGTATTTAAAACAGCCTCATTATTGCTCCAAGAGACACAATTCTAGATTAGGCCTTACCAGAGTCGCATCAATGCGTACAAGTTTTCGGTCTTTCTGCAAACGATTGCCGATTAGAATTTGGTCCCGGATGAGATAGTGCATGTCCATTATCCATCTGCCATAGAAGACTGCATGGCTTTTGTTTACACAATACTTGCGGTGTACTGTTAAATGCATGAATAACAATTTTCTGATTAGATATTTCACTCTTTATGCTAAATATATTGTCATCCCCTTAGTTAAGATAGGAATTTACTGTTTCAGTGGTATAACTAATTTGCTGCTGCCGTTTCACTCTTCCTTTTGTGATTTAGTTAACCTCTCTACAATAATGCCCAACGGGCTCTGTAGTCATTTGTAATAAATTTTTAAAAATTCTCGGCAAAAAAGTCTCAGCATCACAGTTTACTGCTTGTGACAACAACCGATAATGTATTCCAGAATAGTACTCTGTTTGCTCTGCTGTATAAGAGGCCAATGGTGGCGATATTCAATATTTCTACAGTTAAACCTGGTTATAACGACACTGTATAAAGTGTGATTTTTCGCTAAATCCAGGTTTTCATTTTATGCATTCACATGAAGATTCAAAAGAGCATGCAGAACGCAATCCAGATTAAGAATTGATTCCAAGAAAACCACCTTGAAAGCGTTTATAGTAAATTAATACTATTCGAAGTTATAGAAGCGGTGAAACGTTTTGCAATTGTGCTGAGGACGCAGTGCGACCGTGGCAGGAGCCTTCCTCTCCACAATGGCTTGCATGATGCGTGTACAAGGGGAGCGAAAAAGGGGAGTGACAAAAGTCAGTCTGGGGGAAAGTGCACACATTTGTGACGCCGAGCGAGGAGGTGCCTGCGTCTTCTGGCCTGTTCCCATTTGGCCGCCACCACTGTCCTGGGAAACCAGCTATGCCTTGTGTCACTGCCGTGCTCCAATGTTCTCGCTACCGACATGTGGGAGCCCATGAGCAATTGCGTGGCTGCAATGATGCATACTGTTTGCAGGCCCATTTTCTTTTTTTGTTTTGTTATTCTTTGCTCCTTTTAAGTGTGAACTATTCTAGACACATTCCAAAAGTGAAAGCAGCAGAAACTGCTGCTTTTGTCATGTCGATGCACTGTTGGTACTGAAACACACGTTAATTGTATGAACTGCAGTCACTCGTTACTATCGTAGCCATTCCTCTCATGCCAGTTCACGTTAACTCTTTCATTACTGCGAGAGAAAGTTTTCATAGGTCTCAAAAGATGTTTTTTGCCAGTACAAATAATATTGCAGCACACATTTTACCACATGAAATTGCACTAATGGAATGCCTTTTCAAGAACATAAGTTAGGAGGCAAGAAATTTGTTAGGGAGCACAAAAAAAAAATCCGAAAATTAACATTTTTATGGTGAGTTGATAAGAATAAGACATGACAGCTAGACGCAGTATTAACAAAGAATATTTAGAATATACATTTTAAAGATCAGTGACCCAAGAACACTAAAATCATCTACTATTTGTACAGCACCGTTCCTCAGCAACATAAAGCTACAGGTGGAAACAGTCTCATTTCTCATGCCAAACGATGAAGCAGTGTCTGGTTTGCGTGAGGCACCTACTGCAAGAGGCCAGGTATACATGTTGGACATGCAGAGGACATTCAGGAATGTGTTTTTGTGGAATAAAATAGCCTAGGTTCAGAGACTCCGAATCGAAGCTCGCCAATTATTAGCTGGTGCAATTTTCAGAAAATTATCACCACTAACACCGTCAGATAAGAATGTCGACAATAATGTTACGTAGAAACTCAATGTTTACAGTATATTTACAGCACAGCCTCAACTGGCATAGCAACGAGCAGCAACACAGAACCAGTACCACTTCGTCACCTCCTTGTCCCTTCCGCGAGACAAGAGAAGGAAACACTTCGCCATCATTATCTCGTAACATGACCCCCCGCGGTGTAAGCATCGTACCGGTGCTAAACTGGCAAAGAAGGCAAGAGTTCGTATGGCTTCAGGTGTGAAACATGGACAATGTCAGTAGTGGGGCGAGAGAACACTGGCACAAGAGGGGCAAGTTCATATCTTACGTCAGTGACACGGTGCACCATCCAATAGTGGACACTACAGGGGGACAAAAGTTTTTCCGTGAGACCAATGCGGCATGCAGGGGACCATAAAAGAACCAAGGACCCAGGGTCATAGGTTACGTAGCGATGTCACCTATCGTAGACAGACTTCTGAGAAGTCTGAGAGGCGAGGAGCTGATTACGGGCTTCTTGGCACTCTTCAATGGCTTGCACAATGGTGACACGCATGTAGGTGGTTATGGGCCAGCAGGAGGAACCAGCGTGTCTAAAGGTAAAGTGGGGTTCCTGCCAAAGAGCAGGGAGAATGGCGAATAACCCACTGTGTCGTGCTTGGAAGAATTGTACGCAAAGGCCACATATGGTAGCGCTAGGTCCCAGTCATGGTGATCAGGTGATACATGCACAGATATGTCCATGTGAGGTTAAAGCGCTTGGTAAAGCCATTGGTTTGGGGATGGTATGTGGTCTCGAGCTTATGCTTTGTAGAACATGGAACTCAGGATATCTTCAACTCGGGACAAAAAGCAGCAACTGCGGTCGGTCATTTATTGACGAGGAGTGCCGTGATGCAGAATGACACTGTGCAGAAGAAAATCAGTGACATCCATAATGCAACTCGTGGGTAAAGCTTGTGTGATGGCTTAGTGTTGAATAACCGGTTGCCACTGCGATCCATTTGTGACCTGACTGTGATGTCGGGAAGGGGCCAAGGTTGAGCCCAACACGATAAAATGGTTCCAGGGGGACGTCAATAGGTTGCAGATGGCCAGCTGATGGTCGCGATGGTTTTTTCCTAAGCTGATATGTATCACAGGCTGTGATGTAGCGCCAGATGCTGCGGTATAGTCCAGGCCAAAAATAAAATGACGCCGTATCCAGTTGTAAGTGAGAGACACATCGAGATGGCCAGCTGTGGGCAAGTCGTTAAGTTCTTCAATAACAGAGCAGCAGAGCCTTTTGGGAATCGCAAACAGAAGGGGAGAACCGTCATCATAAAAGTTCTAGCAGTAAAGGGCCATCATCCTGCACAAAAAAAAAGCTGCAGAGAAGAATCCGTTCTTCCAGATGTCAGGCCTTCAATAATGAACCTTAAAGATGGGTCGTTGTGCTGTTTGCCTGCTATGTTGCCGAGATTGGAGAGGGCAAAGACACAGGGAATTGAATCTGTTAGGAGTATTTTTGAAGGTGCAGGGCCTAGCGACCAAGATGACCAAAGAGATCTCTCAGAGTTAACAACCAACAAAGCGTGTGATGGTCAGTTACAAATGAGAAAGAACAGCTGAATAAGTAACGTTGGAATTTAGCAGCGGCACATACAAGGGTGAGACACTCGTGTTACAATTACAGACAACTTTTTAATTTTTCACACGTATTCCTTCAAGAAACACTCCACTAACAGTTCTTCACTGTCATAAAAGAAGCTTTGTGGTCGGAGAAATGAAGAGAGCAGTTAAGCTATCGGGAGATTGCGGAAGACGCACATGGGCCCATAGAAACATTTCACGACGAATAGATAGCAGCGACTGACTAATGCCGCTGGCAAGTGAAGAAAACGTGACTGCGCTTCGGCTTGAGATGCACGCACCGTGATCCGCTGATAGCGAGCCGGCGTTTCGCCAACTGGAGAGCACCCTCGCCATCACACAGAAAGAGGGGGGGAGCACGCACGAAAAATCCAATAACGCGCAGACGCCGCCAATGAAGGAAGCGGGAGCGGGTGGAGGAAGGAGCATGCACTGCTCCAGCAGCGGTACTGGTTACAGGGACGTTAGGACAATGCCGACGCAAAACGCAGGGACGGGTGCCAAAAAGCTTCACTCTAAAAAACTGCATGAATAACATACTGGCTGTGCGCTACCTTTAAATGATAATGCACTGCAGGATATACCGTGCCATTTTCCCTGACTGCGAAATATTCGATGATTTCTCTGAAATTTCCCTGACAATTCCCGGTTTTCCCGGTAGCTAGACAGCCTGATATTTGGCAGGGGGTAAAGGTCTACTTGTGTTACCTTGTTCTGATCTCTGTAGTCTACCACGAAGCAGTAACTGCCGTCGGGCTTCTCTACTAATACGGCTGGCGCTCCCCAGGGAGAGATTGAGTGTTTTATGAAGCCAGCGTTTAGCAGGTCGCCGACCTGGGTTTCCATTTCTTCTCTCTTAGCGAAAAGGATCCGGTAAGCTCTACGGTAGACAGGGAGGGCGCCGCCGGTGTATATGTTGTGTTTAATGGTTTGACAGTGTCCCTGATTGGTCTTGTGCGCAGAGAATACAGTCGAACCCGGATATATCGAACTCGAAGGGGATCGCGAAATAGTTCGATATATCGATAATTCGATATACAGAAATCGATCGGCTTGTGACGGCACTTACGATGCGAAAAAACGATACCGTATTTGTCACGTAATCAACCCACTCGCATAATGAACCCACCCTCCACATTTGCACCGAGAATTTGAAAAAAAAAAAATGCGTTAAGACCAGCTCGCTCACATGCAAGCAATAGATCGATCTCAGCAACGAGCGGCAGCGACAGAGCGAATAATTTCAAACTTGTTGGAACTGTGTCCTCGCTGACCGAGCCACTGCGGCAGCTCAAAACAAGGTTTCTGTGTCGCCGCAGCAGAAATCGTGAGCGTTTTCGCTTGCATGTCGATGGCACGCGTCACTCCGTTTCGGTCGTCTCATCCACAGCTCATTTCTTGGCAGCGTGCCAAGATGCTGCCCAGCGATAACGTCGGGGCGCGTTTATCTTTTGATAGCTCCTGCGGTGGCGGGGAGCGAACTTGGCAGAGCGCCCGTGGTGGCTTGATTGCCCAAGCCTGGTTCGATTTATCACGCCGCGCTTGGGGCGGGCGTCATGATCGCAGCAGCTGACCGCGTGCTTTCGTTGACTCATACATGCAAGGATAAACGACTGCCACCCCCCCCAAAAAAAAACAAAAAAAAAAACCTGCCGCTTCTTAACGTCCGAACAGCACAACGATACGAAAGGATGACTCGAAAAAAAAAGGGAAAAAATAGGAAAAAAAAAACAGCTGCCGCTTTTTCAAGTCCGCAGGCGCCATAGCCACGTCAGCCGCCGCGCGCAGAGGGTTCGCAACACACGCTAGAGAAAGTGCTCTACCAACAATAAATTAGTGTACACATTTGTTCCTTTCTTCGTTCCTGCGTGGTAACTATTCAAACAAGATTTGGAGAGTACGGTGAGAAAAAGGACTGCGACAGGCAGCAAACGGGCGCGTGAAAAAAAAACAATGTTTTTCTGGCAACTATTTTGAGAGCAATTAAGGAAATACGAGGTGCATCGAGAATAGGCAATTTACAAAAAAATGAATTATGCAAAGCCTCCCTTAATAATATGAATAGCAAGAAAGAGTTCGAAATGAAACTATAGTTTATTTACCCAAGTGGGCTTAATTAGAAACGGACATAAAATATGGGCATGGATACAAATTATATACAAGTTCCAGGGAGAGGGTTGTTGGCAGCATTGATCACATTTAGCAGGCACAGGGTCCTTGTCGGCTTTGTTCTCATGAAACGAAGCTGTCGAAGGAGTCGCATTTTTACACAAGCACAACAATGTCGTCTTCACCAGAGTCACTGTAGGAGTCATCAGGACACGAGGCAGACATAATTTCCTCCGCTTTCTTTGTCACCATGTTCACGAAAAAGCGCCAGCGCAGGCACACGCTTTGTCGACGGGAACGCATCAAGTCCATTTTGCTGCGGGAAATAGCCAGGATTCGGCAGGCTTCGATGTAAGTCGCTTCACAATATGCGGTAGTCGGCTGAGAGACGCGCGCAGATGGAACTGAACCATTGTTGCCACCAGCAAAAGGCGATGTTGACTCCATGACTCGGCAAAAGTTGAGCAGGGACTCGCGAGGCCGCACGACTGAAGCTTGGCTGCAAGAAGCCAAGAATGGCTTGTTTCATGAAGCACTACACATTTCATGTGTCGAAGATGGAGAGGGTAGATAAAACTGGACTGGTTTAGGGAAAGCAGACTCTTTACCCTTTCCTCCTCTAGTCGTGTGGAAGCCCGGCTGTTCACTCCCGTTATCTTATCTCTACAGAGAGAAAAACATTCAGAACCAGGTGGTGTTGACCCACTTTTGCTCTCGTGCGAATTACAGACTGACATGGGCAGGATAGGTCCCTAAGCAGGACAGGTCATGGTTAAAAGCAGGTTCAGCACAGGGGAAAATGAAGAATGACGACACCACACGCAAAGCTTTCAATGTAATACCGACGGCCATGTTTTAACAGAATAACGCGGCTCAAACTCCAAACTGGCACTAAGCACAGTTTCGAATACCTGTGTATACCTTAAGCGTAAATGTATAATCAGTGCGCATGAGCACAAGGCAATGCGCGTTAGTGTCGGCACTGGTACGGTTTGAGGCTGAAATCACATGCGGCAACATAGAATTCCAAACCCCGAAGCAGAGCAAAGTCTGCAAGTTAAATTAGGCGCTTTTCTCGGAGCTGTGATTCCTTTGGTAGCGCTGGCTCACCGGCAAAACCTTTAGTTTTTTTACAATTTTATAGTTTATTGACGCGTGTACTTTTAAAGAAAATGGCAAAACGTTTTTTCTCCCGCCATGCGTGAGTAAAAGTTTATTTGGTGCGTTTCGGCACGCCGCTTATTATGTGTGCTTGTGTTTTAATGAAGTAATAATTTGGCTTATAATACTCGGTAGCTGATTTGCAATATTTTAGCATTTTTAACGCTCGTCATAAAAAACAAAAAATATCGATAGCCGATAGCATCTTTTCCTGCTTTATTTTTGATGGAGTGGAAGCGTGGGCGAGTTGGTGTAACATAGTCAACGCAATATCCTATTTAAAATTTTATATAAGAGCATTGCGAAAATGGATTCCAAATAGCAAGTTTGCGTTATCCAGAAATATATAGTTATGCCCTATATAAACATTATGCCTTGAGGATTTGTCACAACCGTAACTGAAATCAACGCCTCTTTGTTTCCTATTTCATACTCTGGTTTTGCGATCTGCAACCATGACATCACTGTTTATGGTATAGCGACTATAATATGCATAGAAATAATATGAGCAGGTGTAATAGTTGTAGCAGTGTAAAGTGACAGTTCCAGTGATCACAAAATCTGAGCTTTATCAAACGCTATTCGTATATGATAACGAGGAACAAATGAAATCAATTTCGAGCAATAACATCCCTTGTTTTTTTGTTAGCTCGCGCGTGCCCAGCCTCAGAAGTTGAAGTTCGTAAATACAAAAGTAAGAAAAAATGCGTGACCGTCAAATTCTTTTTACGTTTGAGAAGAGTTGACCTTGCAAAATAAATTCCAAATCGCTACCAAGAGAGGAAGCACCACGCACGCGACCGGAATATTCTCTTGTGCACTTCAGAGCATATCCGGCGGCGGAAACAACTAAAAGAGCCGGAGGGAAGTTGAGACAGTTTTGAACGTAAATGTCCAGAAGAAGAATTCGAACTAGGATAATTTTGAACGCGCTTAGGGCGCCCCATTCTAGTGTCCAATTTCGATCCTTTGCATTGTCAATTTCATTATTTGGACGTACGTATTTTGCATTCGCATCCAGTTTATGTTTCTGTATATTTGTGTAGAACAATTGGGTTTACAATTTTTGTTGCTTACTAATAGGCGTCCACCTCCATATCCTGCATCAATTTGGCTTAAACAGCGCGCTGAATATTTTTTTTATATCACCCTTGGGAGAAACGCTTGCGAATACATGCTTATGGTTTTCACCGACCCAAGGTTTGCAAGAATTTGTGTAACACGCGGCTCGTAAAATGCCGCTTTTGTTTTTAGATGAGGTGTGTGAAAGCGATTGCAAAAGTCGATCCGACCTGAGAGTCCTTTGAAGGTGCTTTTCACTTTGTTGTTTCCCACTTGCATGTTCATCGAAAATATCCTCGACTACTAGAGCAGCTGATCTCATGATTTCCCTCTTAATTAGGTTCAGCACCATTGAACTCTTCTATTTTTCTTGCACGTGAACTGTTATTGCTATAACCAGCTTTAGTCGGAAGGGACAAGAAAACTCTCTATCCAAATTAGCCGCCATAACCTACTGTAAATAATGGAAACAATATTGAAATAACTACTGAATGCTCTACCAACAATAAATCAGTATATACATTTGTTCCTTTCTTCATTCCTGCGTGGTAACTATTCAAACAAGATTTGGAGAGTACGGTGAGAAAAAGGACTGCGACAGACAGCAAACGGGCGCGTGAAAAAAAACAATGTTTTTCTGGAAACTATTTTGAGAGCAATTAAGGAAATGCGAAGTGCATCGAGAATAGGCAATTTACAAAAAATGAATTATGCAAAGCCTCCCTTAATAATATGAATAGCAAGAAAGAGTTCGAAATGAAACCATAGTTTATTTACCCAAGCTTGGCTTAATTAGAAACGGACATAAAATATGGGCATGGATACAAATTATATACAAGTTCCAGGGAGAGGGTTGTTGGCTGCATTGATCACATATAGCAGGCACAGGGCCCTTGTCGGCTTTGTTCTCATAAAACGAAGCTGTCGAAGGAGTCGCATTTTTACACAAGCACAACAATGTCGTCTTCTACAGAGTCACTGTAGGAGTCATCAGGACACGAGGCAGACATGATTTCCTCCGCTTTCTTTATCACCATGTTCAAGAAAAAGCGCCAGCGCAGGCACACGCTTTGTCGACGGGAACGCATCAAGTCCATTTTGCTGCGGGAAACAGCCAGGATTCGGCAGGCGTCGATGTAAGTCGCTTCACAATATGCGGTAGTCGGCTGAGGGACGCGCGCAGATGGAACTGAACCATTGTTGCCACCAGCAAAAGGCGATGTTGACTCCATGACTCGGCAAAAGTTGAGCAGGGACTCGCGAGGCCGCACGACTGAAGCTTGGCTGCAACAAGCCAAGAATGGCTTGTTTCATGAAGCACTACACATTTCATGTGTCGAAGATGGAGGGGGTAGATAAAACTGGACTGGTTTAGGGAAAGCAGAGTCTTTACCCTTTCCTCCTCTAGTCGTGTGGAAGCCCGGCTGTTCACTCCCGTTATCTTATCTCTACAGAGAGAAAAACATATTCAGAACCAGCTGGTTGTGACCCACTTTTGCTCTCGTGCGAATTACAGACTGACATGGGCAGGAGAGGGCCCTAAGCAGGACAGGTCATGGTTAAAAGCATGTTCAGCACAGGGGAAGATGAAGAATGACGACACCACACGCAAAGCTCTTAATGTAATACCGACGGCCATGTTTTAACAGAATAACGCAGCTCAAACTCCAAACTGGCACTAAGCACAGTTTCGAATACCTGTCTATACCTTAAGCGTAAATGTATAAACTGTGCGCATGAGCACAAGGCAATGCGCGTTAGTGTCTCCACTGGTACGGTTTGAGGCTGAAATCACATGCGGCAACTTAGAATTCCAAAACCCGAAGTAGAGCAAAGTCTGTGAGTTCAATTAGGCGCTTTTCGCGTCGCTGTGATTCCTTTGGTAGTGCTGGCTCACCGGCAAAACCTTTAGTTTTTTTACAATTTTATAGTTTATTTACGCGTGGACTTTTAAAGAAAATGGCAAAACGTTTTTTCTCCCGCCATGCATGAGTAAAAGTTTATTTGGTGCGTTTCGGCACGCCGCTTATTATGTGTGCTTGTGTTTTAAAAAAGTAATAATTTTGCTTATAATACTCGCTAGCTGAATTGCAATATTTTAGCATTTTTAACGCTCGTCATAAGAAACAAAAAATATCGATAGCCGATAGCATCTTTTCCTGCTTTATTTTTTGATGGAGTGGAAAAGTGGGCGAGTTAGTGTTACATAGTCAACGCCATATCCTGTTTAAAATTTTGTATAATAGCATTGCGAAAATGAATTCCAAATAGCAAGTGTGCGTTATCCAGAAATATATAGTTATGCCGTATATAAACATTATGCCTTGAGGATTCGTCACAACCGTAAATCAAATCAACGCCTCTTTGTTTCCTATTTCATACTCTGGTTTTGCGATCTGCAACCATGACATCACTGTTTATGGTATAGTGACTATAATATGCATAGAAATAATATGAGCAGGTGTAATAGTTGTAGCAGTGTAAAGTGACAGTTCCAGTCATCACAAAATCTGAGCTTTATCAAATGCTATTCGTATATGATAACGAGGAACAAATGAAGTCAATTTCGAGCAATAACATCCCTTGTTTTTTTGTTAGCTCGAGAGTGCCCAGTCTGAGAAGTTGAAGTTCGTAAATTACAAAAATAAGGAAAAATGCGTGACCGTCAAATTCTTTTTACGTTTGAGAAGAATTGACCTTGCAAAAAAAAAACAAATCGCTACCAAAAGAGGAAGCACCACGCATGCGACCGAAATATTCTGTTGTGCACTTCAGAGTATGTCCGGCGGCGGAAACAACTAAAATAGCCGGAGGGAAGTTGAGACAGTTTTGAAGCTACATTTCCAGAAGAAGAATTCGAACTAGGATAATTTTGAACGCGGTTAGGGCGCCCCTTTCTAGTGTCTAATTTCGATCCTTTGCATTGTCAATTTCATTATTTTGACGTACGTAATTTTGCATTCGCATCCAGTTTATGTTTCTGTTTATTTGTGCAGAACAATTGGGTTTACATTTATTGTTGCTCTCTAATTGGCGCCCATCTCCATATTCTGCGTCAATTTGGCCTAACCAGAGCGCTGAATAATTTTTTTTATATCACCCTTGGGAGAAACGCTTGCGAATACAAGCTTATGGTTTTCACCGAGCCCAGATTTGCAAGAATTTGTGTAACACGCGGCTCGTAAAATGCCGCTTTTGTTTTTAAATGAGGTGTGTGAAAGCGATTGCGAAAGTCCATTCGACCTGAGAGTCCTTTGAAGGCGCTTTTCACTTTGTTGTTTCCCACTTGCATGTTCATCGAAAATATCCTCGACTACTAGAGCAGCTGATCCCATGATTTCCCTCTATATTAGGTTCAGCACCATTGAACCCTTCTATTTTTCTTGCACGTGAACTGTTAGTGCTATAAGCAGCTTTAGTCGGAAGGGAAAAGAAAACTCTCCATCCAAATTAGCCGCCATAACCTACTGTATAGGAATAATGGAAACATAATTGAAATAACTGCTGAATGCTCTACCAACAATAAATCAGTGTATACATTTGTTCCTTTCTTCGTTCCTGCGTGGTAACTATTCAAACAAGATTTGGAGAGTATGGTGAGAAAAAGGGCTGCGACAGGCCGCAAACGAGCGCGTAAAAGAAACAATGTTTTTCGGGCATCTATTTTGAGAGCAATTAAGGAAATACGAAGTGCATCGAGAATAGGCAATTTACAAAAAATGAAGCATGCAAAGCCTCCCTTAATATTATGAATTGCAAGAAAGAGTTCGAAATGAAACTATAGTTTATTTACCCAAGCTTGGCATAATTAGATACGGACATAAAATATGGGCATGGATACAAATTATATACAAGTTCCAGGGAGAGGGTTGTTGGCAGCATTGATCACATTTAGCAGGCACAGGGTCCTTGTCGGCTTTGTTCTCATCAAACAAAGCTGTCGAAGGAGTCGCGTTTTTACACAAGCACAACAATATCGTCTTCATCAGAGTCACTGTAGGAGGCATCAGGACACGAGGCAGACATGATTCCCTCCGCTGTCTTTATCACCATGTTCACGAAAAAGCGCCAGCGCAGGCACACGCTTTGTCGACGGGAACGCATCAAGTCCATTTTGCTGCGTGAAACAGCCAGGATTCGGCAGGCGTCGATGTAAGTCGCTTCACAATATGCGGTAGTCGGCTGAGAGACGCGCGCAGATGGAACTGAACCATTGTTGCCACCAGCAAAAGGCGATGTTGACTCCATGACTCGGCAAAAGTTGAGCAGGGACTCGCGAGGCCGCACGACTGAAGCTTGGCTGCAACAAGCCAATAATGGCTTGTTTCATGAAGCACTACACAATTCATGTGTCGAAGATGGAGAGGGTAGATAAAACTGGACTGGTTTAGGGAAAGCAGAGTCTTTACCCTTTCCTCCTCTAGTCGTGTGGAAGCCCGGCTGTTCACTCCCGTTATCTTATCTCTACAGAGAGAAAAACATATTCAGAACCAGCTGGTGGTGACCCACTTTTGCTCTCGTGCGAATTACAGACTGACATGGACTGGAGAGTTCCCTACGCAGGACAGGTCATGGTTAAAAGCATGTTCAGCACACGGGAAGATGAAGAATGACGACACCACACGCAAAGCTCTTAATGTAATACCGACGGCCATGTTTTAACAGAATAACGCGGCTCAAACTACCAAACTGGCACTAAGCACAGTTTCGAATACCTGTCTATAACTTAAGCGTAAATGTATAAACTGTGCGCATGAGCACAAGGCAATGCGCGTTAGTGTCGGCACTGGTACGGTTTGAGGCTGAAATCACGTGCGGCAACTTAGAATTCCAAAACCCGAAGCAGAGCAAAGTCCGCGAGTTAAATTAGCGCTTTTCGCAGCGCTGTGATTCCTTTGGTAGTGCTGGCTCACCGGCAAAACCTTTAGTTTTTTTTACAATTTTATAGTTTATTGACGCGTGGACGTTTAAAGAAAATGGCAAAACGTTTTTTCTCCCGCCATGCGTGAGTAAAAGTTTATTTGGTGCGCTTCGGCACGCCGCTTATTTTAAAAAAGTAATAATTTGGCTTATAATACTCGGTAGCTGAAATGCAATATTTTAGCATTTTTAACGCTCGTCATAAAAAACAAAAAATATCGATAGCCGATAGCATCTTTCCTTGCTTTATTTTTGATGGAGTGGAAGCGTGGGCGAGTTGGTGTTACATAGTCAACGCAATATCCTGTTTAAAATTTTGTATAAGAGCATTGCGAAAATGAATTCCAAATAGCAAGTGTGCGTTATCCAGAAATAAATAGTTATGCCCTATATAAACATTATGCCTTGAGGATTTGTCACAACCGCGACTCAAATCAACGCCTCTTTGTTTCCTATTTCATACTCTGGTTTTGCGATCTGCAACCATGACATCACTGTTTATGGTATAGTGACTATAATATGCATAGAAATAATATGAGCAGGTGTAATAGTTGTAGCAGTGTAAAGTGACAGTTCCAGTCATCACAAAATCTGAGCTTTATCAAACGCTATTCGTATATGATAACGAGGAACAAATGAAGTCAATTTCGAGCAATAAAATCCCTTGTTTTTTTGTTAGCTCGAGAGTGCCCAGTCTGAGAAGTTGAAGTTCGTAAATTACAAAAATAAGGAAAAATGCGTGACCGTCAAATTCTTTTTACGTTTGAGAAGAATTGACCTTGCAAAAAAAAAAAAAACAAAGAGAGGAAGCACCACGCACGCGACCGAAATATTCTCTTGTGCACTTCAGAGTATGTCCGGCGGCGGAAACAACTAAAACAGCCGGAAGGAAGTTGAGACATTTTGAAGCTACATGCCCAGAAGAAGAATTCGAACTAGGATAATTTTGAACGCGCTTAGGGCGCCGCTTTCTAGTGTCCAATTTCGATCCTTTGCATTGTCAATTTCATTATTTTGACGTACGTAATTTTGCATTCGCATCCAGTTTATGTTTCTGTTTATTTGTGCAGAACAATTGGGTTTACATTTATTGTTGCTCTCTAATTGGCGCCCATCTCCATATTCTGCGTCAGTTTGACCTAACCAGAGCGCTGAATAATTTTTTTTTATATCACCCTTGGGAGAAACGCTTGCGAATACAAGCTTATGGTTTTCACCGAGCCAAGTATTGCAAGAATTTGTGTCACACGCGGCTCGTAAAATGCCGCTTTTGTTTTTAAATGAGGTGTGTGAAAGCGATTGCGAAAGTCCATTCGACCTGAGAGTCCTTTGAAGGCGCTTTTCACTTTGTTGTTTCCCACTTGCATGTTCATCGAAAATATTCTCGACTACTAGAGCAGCTGATCCCATGATTTCCCTCTATATTAGGTTCAGCACCATTGAACCCTTCTATTTTTCTTGCACGTGAACTGTTAGTGCTATAAGCAGCTTTAGTCGGAAGGGAAAAGAAAACCCTCCATCCAAATTAGCCGCCATAACCTACTGTATAGGAATAATGGAAACATAATTGAAATAACTGCTGAATGCTCTACCAACAATAAATCAGTGTATACATTTGTTCCTTTCTTCGTTCCTGCGTGGTAACTATTCAAACAAGATTTGGAGAGTATGGTGAGAAAAAGGGCTGCGACAGGCCGCAAACGAGCGCGTAAAAGAAACAATGTTTTTCGGGCATCTATTTTGAGAGCAATTAAGGAAATACGAAGTGCATCGAGAATAGGCAATTTACAAAAAATGAAGCATGCAAAGCCTCCCTTAATAATATGATTTGCAAGAAAGAGTTCGAAATGAAACTATAGTTTATTTATCCAAGCTTGGCATAATTAGATACGGACATAAAATATGGGCATGGATACAAATTATATACAAGTTCCAGGGAGAGGGTTGTTGGCAGCATTGATCACATTTAGCAGGCACAGGGTCCTTGTCGGCTTTGTTCTCATCAAACAAAGCTGTCGAAGGAGTCGCGTTTTTACACAAGCACAACAATATCGTCTTCATCAGAGTCACTGTAGGAGGCATCAGGACACGAGGCAGACATGATTCCCTCCGCTGTCTTTATCACCATGTTCACGAAAAAGCGCCAGCGCAGGCACACGCTTTGTCGACGGGAACGCATCAAGTCCATTTTGCTGCGTGAAACAGCCAGGATTCGGCAGGCGTCGATGTAAGTCGCTTCACAATATGCGGTAGTCGGCTGAGAGACGCGCGCAGATGGAACTGAACCATTGTTGCCACCAGCAAAAGGCGATGTTGACTCCATGACTCGGCAAAAGTTGAGCAGGGACTCGCGAGGCCGCACGACTGAAGCTTGGCTGCAACAAGCCAATAATGGCTTGTTTCATGAAGCACTACACATTTCATGTGTCGAAGAAGGAGAGGGTAGATAAAACTGGACTGGTTTAGGGAAAGCAGAGTACCCTTTCCTCCTCTAGTCGTGTGGAAGCCCAGCTGTTCACTCCCGTTATCTTATCTCTACAGAGAGAAAAACATATTCAGAACCAGCTGGTGGTGACCCACTTTTGCTCTGGTGCGAATTACAGACTGACATGGACTGGAGAGTTCCCTAAGCAGGACAGGTCATGGTTAAAAGCATGTTCAGCACAGGGGAAGATGAAGAATGACGACACCACACGCAAAGCTCCTAATGTAATACCGACGGCCATGTTTTAACAGAATAACGCGGCTCAAACTACCAAACTGGCACTAAGCACAGTTTCGAATACCTGTCTATAACTTAAGCGTAAATGTATAAACTGTGCGCATGAGCACAAGGCAATGCGCGTTAGTGTCGGCACTGGTACGGTTTGAGGCTGAAATCACGTGCGGCAACTTAGAATTCCAAAACCCGAAGCAGAGCAAAGTCCGCGAGTTAAATTAGCGCTTTTCGCAGCGCTGTGATTCCTTTGGTAGTGCTGGCTCACCGGCAAAACCTTTAGTTTTTTTTACAATTTTATAGTTTATTGACGCGTGGACTTTTAAAGAAAATGGCAAAACGTTTTTTCTCCCGCCATGCGTGAGTAAAAGTTTATTTGGTGCGTTTCGGCACGCCGCCTATTATGTGTGCTTGTGTTTTAAAAAAGTAATAATTTGGCTTATAATACTCGGTAGCTGAAATGCAATATTTTAGCATTTTTAACGCTCGTCATAAAAAACAAAAAATATCGATAGCCGATAGCATCTTTTCCTGCTTTATTTTTGATGGAGTGGAAGCGTGGGCGAGTTGGTGTTACATAGTCAACGCAATATCCTGTTTAAAATTTTGTATAATAGCATTGCGAAAATGGATTCCAAATAGCAAGTTTACGTTATCCAGAAATATATAGTTATGCCCTATATAAACATTATGCCTTGAGGATTCGTCACAACCGTAACTCAAATCAACGTCTCTGTTTCCTATTTCATACTCTGGTTTTGCGATCTGCAACCATGACATCACTGTTTATGGTATAGTAACTATAATATGCATATAAATATTATGAGCAGGCATAATAGTTGTAGCAGTGTAAAGTGACAGTTCCAGTGATCACAAAATCTTAGTTTCATCAAACGTTATTCGTATATGATAACGAGGAACAAATGAAGTCAATTTCGAGCAATAACATCCCTTGTTTTTTTGTTAGCTCGCGCGTGCCCAGCCTCAGAAGTTGAAGTTCGTAAATTACAAAAGTAAGGAAGAATGCGTGACCGTCAAATTCTTTTTACGTTTGAGAAGAGTTGACCTTGCAAAATAAATTCCAAATCGCTACCAAGAGAGGAAGCACCACGCACGCGACCGGAATATTCTCTTGTGCACTTCAGAATATGTCCGGCGGCGGAAACAAATAAAAGAGCCGGAGGGAAGTTGAGACAGTTTTGAAGCTACATTTCCAGAAGAAGAATTCGAACTAGGATAATTTTGAACGCGGTTAGGGCGCCCCTTTCCAGTGTCCAATTTCGATCCTTTGCATTGTCAATTTCATTATTTGGACGTACGTATTTTGCATTCGCATCCAGTTTATGTTTCTGTATACTTGTGCAGAACAATTGGGTTTACAATTTTTGTTGCTTACTGATAGGCGTCTACCTCCATATTCTGCGTCAATTTGGCCTAAACAGCGCGCTGAATATTTTTTTTATATCACCCTTGGGAGAAACGCTCTCGAATACGTGCTTATGGTTTTCACCGACCCAATGTTTGCAAGAATTTGTGTAACACGCGGCTCGTAAAATGCCGCTTTTGTTTTTAGATGAGGTGTGTGAAAGCGATTGCGAAAGGCCATTCGACCTAAGAGTCCTTTGAAGGTGTTTTTCACTTTGTTGTTTCCCACTTGCATGTTCATCGAAAATATCCTCGACTACTAGAGCAGCTTATCTCATGATTTCCCTCTATATTAGGTTCAGCACCATTGAACCCTTCTATTTTTCTTGCACGTGATCTGTTAGTGCTATAAGCAGCTTTAGTCGGAAGGGACAAGAAAACTCTCCATCCAAATTAGCCGCCATAACCTACTGTATAGGAATAATGGAAACAATATTGAAATAACTACTGAATGCTCTACAAACAATAAATCAGTGTATACATTTGTTCATTTCTTCGTTCCTGCGTGGTAACTATTCAAACAAGATTTGGAGAGTACGGTGAGAAAAAGGACTGCGACAGGCAGCAAACGAGCGCGTGAAAAAAAGACAATGTTTTTCTGGCAACAATTTTTAGAGCAATTAAGGTAATACGAAGTGCATCGAGAATAGGCAATTTACAAAAAAGGAAGCATGCAAAGCCTCCCTTAATAATATGAATAGGAAGAAAGAGTTCGAAATGAAACTATAGTTTATTTACCCAAGCTTGGCGTAATTAGAAAAGGACATAAAATATGGGCACGGATACAAATTATATACAAGTTCCAGGGAGAGGGTTGTTGGCAGCATTGATCACATCTAGCAGGCACAGGGTCCTTGTCGGCTTTGTTCTCATCAAACGAAGCTGTCGAAGGAGTCGCGTTTTTACACGAGCACAACAATGTCGCCTTCATCAGAGTCACTGTAGGAGTCATCAGGACGCGAGGCAGACATGATTTCCTCTGCTTTCTTTATCACCATGTTCACGAAAAAGCGCCAGCGCAGGCACACGCTTTGTCGACGAGAACGCATCAAGTCCATTTTGCTGCGGGAAACAGCCAGGATTCGGCAGGCGTCGATGTAAGTCGCTTCACAATATGCGGTAGTCGGCTGAGAGACGCGCGCAGATGGAACTGAACTATTGTTTCCACCAGCAAAAGGCGATGTTGACTCCATGGCTCGGCAAAAGTTGAGCAGGGACTCGCGAGGCCGCACGACTGAAGCTTGGCTGCAACAAGCCAAGAATGGCTTGTTTCATGAAGCACTACACATTTCATGTGTCGAAGATGGAGAGGGTAGATAAAACTGGACTGGTTTAGGGAAAGCAGAGTCTTTACCCTTTCCTCCTCTAGTCGTGTGGAAGCCCGGCTGTTCACTCCCGTTATCTTATCTCTACAGAGAGAAAAACATATTCAGAACCAGCTGGTGGTGACCCACTTTAGCTCTCCTGCGAATTACAGACTGACATGGGCTGGAGAGGTCCCTAAGCAGGACAGGTCATGGTTAAAAGCATGTTCAGCACAGGGGAAGATGAAGAATGACGACACCACACGCAAAGCTCTTAATGTAATACCGACGGCCATGTTTTAACAGAATAACGCGGCTCAAACTACCAAACTGGCACTAAGCACAGTTTCGAATACCTGTCTTTAACTTAAGCGTAAATGTATAAACTGTGCGCATGAGCACAAGGCAATGCGCGTTAGTGTCGGCACTGGTACGGTTTGAGCCTGAAATCACATGCGGCAACTTAGAATTCCAAAACCCGAAGCAGAGCAAAGTCTGCGAGCTAAAATAGGCGCTTTTCGCAGCGCTGTGATTCCTTTGGTAGTGCTGGCTCACCGGCAAAACCTTTAGTTTTTTTTACAATTTTATAGTTTATTGACGCGTTTGCTTTTAAAGAAAATGGCAAAACGTTTTTTCTCCCGCCATGCGTGAGTAAAAGTTTATTTGGTTCGTTTCGGCACGCCGGTTATTACCTGTGCTAGTGTTTTAAAAATGTAATAATTTGGCTTATAATACTCGGTAGCTGAATTGCAATATTTTAGCATTTTTAATGCTCGTCATAAAAAAACAAAAAATATCGATAGCCGATAGCATCTTTTCCTGCTTTATTTTTTGATGGAGTGGAAGCGTGGGCGAGTTAGTGTTACATAGTGAACGCAATATCCTGTTTAAAATTTTGTATAAGAGCATTGCGAAAATAGATTCCAAATAGCTAGTGTGCTTTATCCAGAAATATATAGTTATGCCCTATATAAACATTATCCCTTGAGGATTCGTCACAACCGTAACTCAAATCAGCGTCTCTGTTTCCTATTTCATACTCTGGTTTTGCGATCTGCAACCATGACATCACTGTTTATGGTATAGTAACTATAATATGCGTAGAAATAATATGAGCAGGCGTAATAGTTGTAGCAGTGTAAAGTGACAGTTCCAGTGATCACAAAATCTTGCTTTATCAAACGTTATTCGTATATGATAACGAGGAACAATTTAAGTCAATTTCGAGCAATAACATCCCTTGTTTTTTTGTTAGCTCGCGCGTGCCCAGCCTCAGAAGTTGAAGTTCGTAAATTACAAAAGTAAGGAAAAATGCGTGACCGTCAAATTCTTTTTACGTTTGAGAAGAGTTGACCTAGCAAAATAAATTCCAAATCGCTACCAAGAGAGGAAGCACCACGCACGCGACCGGAATATTCTCTTGTGCACTTCAGAGTATGTCCGGCGGCGGAAACAACTAAAAGAGCCGGAGGGAAGTTGAGACAGTCTTGAAGCTACATGTCCAGAAGAAGAATTCGAACTAGGATAATTTTGAACGCGCTTAGGGCGCCCCTTTCTTATGTCCAATTTCGATACTTTGCATTGTCAATTTCATTATTTAGACGTACGTAATTTTGCATTCGCATCTAGTTTATGTTTCTGTATATTTGTGCAGAACAATTGGGTTTACAATTTTTGTTGCTTACTAATAGGCGCCTACCTCCATATTCTGCGTCAATTTGGCCTGAACAGCGTGTTGAATATTTTCTTTTATATCACCCTTGGGAGAAACGCTTGCGAATACGCGCTTATGGTTTTCACCGACCCAAGGTTTGCAAGAATTTGTGTAACACGCGGCTCGTAAAATGCCGCTTTTGTTTTTAGATGAGGTGTGTGAAAGCGATTGCGAAAGTCGATTCGACCTGAGAGTCCTTTGAAGGTGCTTTTCACTTTGTTGTTTCCCACTTGCATGTTCTTCGAAAATATCCTCGACTACTAGAGCAGCTGATCTCATGATTTCCCTCTATATTAGGTTCAGCACCATTGAACCCTTCTATTTTTCTTGCACGTGAACTGTTAGTGCTATAAGCAGCTTTAGTCGGAAGGGACATGAAAACTCTCCATCCAAATTAGCCGCCATAACCTACTGTAAATAATGGAAACAATATTGAAATAACTACTCAATGCTCTACCAACAATAAATCAGTGTATACATTTGTTCCTTTCTTCGTTCCTGCGTGGTAACTATTCAAACAAGATTTGGAGAGTACGGTGAGAAAAAGGACTGCGACAGGCAGCAAACGAGCGCGTGAAAAAAAAAACAACAATGTTTTCCTGGCAACTATTTTGAGAGCAATTAAGGAAATACGAAGTGCATCGAGAATAGGCAATTTACAAAAAATGAAGCATGCAAAGCCTCCCTTAATAATATGAATAGCAAGAAAGAGTTCGAATTGAAACTATAGTTTATTTACCCAAGCTTGGCTTAATTAGAAAAGGACATAAAATATGGGCACGGATACAAATTATATACAAGTTCCAGGGAGAGGGTTGTTGGCAGCATTGATCACATCTAGCAGGCACAGGGTCCTTGTCGGCTTTGTTCTCATCAAACGAAGCTATCGAAGGAGTCGCGTTTTTACACAAGCACAACAATGTCGCCTTCATCAGAGTCACTGTAGGAGTCATTAGGACTCGAGGCAGACATGATTTCCTCCGCTTTCTTTATCACCATGTTCACGAAAAAGCGCCAGCGCAGGCACACGCTTTGTCGACGGAAAGGCTTCAAGTCCATTTTGCTGCGGGAAACAGCCAGGATTCGGCAGGCGTCGATGTAAGTCGCTTCACAATATGCGGTAGTCGGCTGAGAGACGCGCGCAGATGGAACTGAACCATTGTTGCCACCAGCAAAAGGCGATGTTGACTCCATGACTCGGCAAAAGTTGATCAGGGACACGCGAGGCCGCACGACTGAAGCTTGGCTGCAACAAGCCAATAATGGCTTGTTTCATGAAGCACTACACATTTCATGTGTTGAAGATGGAGAGGGTAGATAAAACTGGACTGGTTTAGGGAAAGCAGAGTCTTTACCCTTTCCTCCTCTAGTCGTGTGGAAGCCCGGCTGTTCACTCCCGTTATCTTATCTCTACAGAGAGAAAAACATATTCAGAACCAGCTGGTGGTGACCCACTTTAGCTCTCGTGCGAATTACAGACTGACATGGGCTGGAGAGGTCCCTAAGCAGGACAGGTCATGGTTAAAAGCATGTTCAGCACAGGGGAAGATGAAGAATGACGACACCACACGCAAAGCTCTTAATGTAATACCGACGGCCATGTTTTAACAGAATAACGCGGCTCAAACTACCAAACTGGCACAAAGCACAGTTTCGAATACCTGTCTATAACTTAAGCGTAAATGTATAAACTGTGCGCATGAGCAGGAGGCAATGCGCGTTAGTGTCGGCACTATTACGGTCTGAGGCTGAAATCACATGCGGCAACTTAGAATTCCAAACCCCGAAGCAGTGCAAAGTCTGCGAGTTAAATTAGGCGCCTTTCGCGGCGCTGTGATTCCTTTGGTAGTGCTGGCTCACCGGCAAAACCTTTCGTTTTTTTACAATTTTATATTTTATTGACGCGTGGACTTTTAAAGAAAATGGCAAAACGTTTTTTCTCCCGCCATGCGTGAGTAAAAGTTTATTTGGTGCGTTTCGGCGCGCCGCATATTATGTGTGATTGTGTTTTAAAAAAAGTAATAATTTGGCTTATAATACTCGGTAGCTGAATTGCAATATTTTAGCATTTTTAACGCTCGTCATAAAAAATATCGATAGCCGATAGCATCTTTTCCTGCTTTATTTTTTGATGCCCTATCGAAAAATGCAGTGTCGCTGGGATACTGGACAGTGTTTTCCAGTGTAAAGCAGTATGTTTTTTACACTGGTAATACTGCGCCACACTGGCGTCGCACTTGGATTCGCTGGGCCACACTTGGATGGTACTGACGCTCGCAGTTTGGCACTGGGTCGCACTGGCACCTACTGGACATTCACTGCAAGCTCACTGGTCCCAGCGTTTCACAGCGCCAAGCTACACCTTTCACGCTGGGTCGCAGTGTGTCACGCTGCGCCTAATGGACGTTCACTGCAAACTCACTGGTACCAGCGCTGTGCAGCGCCAAGCTGTGCAGTGTCACACTGCACACAGTTTGCACACTGGGATAGTGCCCGTCTCATTCCCTGAGAAAATTGGGAGCGCTTACTAACGCCTAATTGCTGGAGAATTCATACCGTGCATCTTATTGTAAGTATAGCGGTTTTTAAAATGGGTCTAAATATGCGTCTGGCGGAAGTCCATGCAGCCAATGCCGGACGTCGACGTAGACATGTAGACTATACGTCCTCCACATGCATTATATGCTACGCGCTCTTCCGGAATGACACTAAATTCAGGACCTTCAAAGTAATGTTTAACCGTTTTTATGTCTCGCACTCACATATGATGCCGATCGCGGCGTTTTCATGCGCATTTGCGCGCAGCGATCACTGCAGCGCTGCCGCTCGCACCACATTGCATGCAGGCGTCGCGGCGGCAAAGCAATGCGGCGTACATCGGCCAGTAGAGATACACGATATAGTTTGGCACATCTTTCGTGCTTAGTAAACGGTCTCGAACTCGGCCGTACCTCGATTTGCTCGTATTTTACAAGATGCCGGCATATATGGACCGCCGGCGCCTTCAGTGCTTTCTGAAGTACGTACTGCGCGCCCCGAATCTATCGAGTGCCGCGGACATTGAAAGCACGCATCTTAAAGCGCAGCTTTTCTTTTAAGTGCAAACAGTACATAGAGGGTGTTCACTATTTTTATTTTTGCGTACATGGAGTTTAAACCCCTTCATGCTCGAGGTTACCGTAACTCGATTGAATGGCCTCCGCTTTCACACGAGCGGAAGATATATGTACGCGCCGGACTTCGGTACGCGGTAGAAAATGTGCGCTGCACATTTAGTTGCTGAAGCTGACTCTTGGAATTTTGCAGAGGGTGCCACGCAAGCGATCGTTGCTACAACCACCCATATATATGTTCCCACGGCTGGCCTACTCTGTGGCGCATATGAATGTAGTCGAGTACGCGCCCCCAATGCGTTGACCGGCTGTGCAGAGCTCGCAATTCTGCCCTCGATCGCGTTCGTTTTATTGCTTGTTGGGCGCTTCCATATCGAGTTTTGATGTGTGCAAAATAAACGTGAATTGTAGCCAAGCACTTGTCCTGTGATTATCGTTCCTCAATTGCGTTTTTGATGCATATATATGCGTCGAATGTACTACGTCCGCGCGCTCTCAAATGAAACATGCAGTTGCACAATAAATATTCTACTTTTGAGGGGCTGCAAACTGCTGTACAGCAGTATGCGAAGGAGAAGTTATATCATTTCTGCCTTGACCATGCAAAACTCAGTGTTTCAGGTGTGGTCAAGTAGTTCGAACAGGTCGCCATTAAAGACGAATTAACGGCTGATTGGGGGAGTTGGTGAACCATGACGAACAGTAATATAAGAGCGCGACAGAAACCATTGTTGTCCTCTTCTCTTCGTCTCATTTCTGTTGCGCTCTTATATTACTGTTCGCCTTTCAAGCCCGCGGCGAGCGCTGGACCAGCAGAGCGACTTTCCACGCCACACTGCTGTCTTGCTAGAAAGTCAACCTAGGCGGCGTTTGACATTCAGCTGGTTTTTGTGGGCTCCGTAATGATAAACAACGCCTTCAGAAACGTGCTAAATGTTCAAAAATATTCAAAAAATGTTTTAAAAAATTAGACAGTCATCACAAACACACCAAGAGGGCATTTTAGATCATTTTCGCAGAAGACACATCCACAGCTAGCTTCATACTTATGAAAGAGGACAATTACCAATATGCAAAGAGTGGAGATGAACTAGCGATAAACCATTCGGGGGGGGGGGGGGGGGGGGGAGGGGGGTTCTTCTATTTAACACTTTCATTCCAGGTTGTCTTCAACAAAAAAAGTGGGCAGACGTTGACAAAACAATTGAGCACTCCAGTCAAAACCAAACACCCGCACGTCTTTAGAGATCTGTAGAATTGCCAAAGGTTACTTTCCGATTGCTAGGACATTAGAGCTGCATGACAGAGCTGTCATGTGAATAGACCACACCAGACCAAAGGCTTCTCATATAGTATAGCTAACCAAGGTATACCTAACAGCGTTGTGTTGATTTTTATGGCACATAAGCGACTAATGCTGCCATGCACTAAAAACAAGGTATAATGTATTTTTTTTTTCTGCATAATGACTAAAATGTTCTTTAGGATGCAGCTTGTTTAGGAACATTGCTTCCTTTAGGAAACGGAAAATGCAGGGAATTTGGACTAGTGCACTTCCTCGTAGGATTATACTGGAATGGAAAGGGATCTGTTGCAAAATTGTAGAAAATGTTTTCTTCTTAATTTCTCGCGTCTGGTGCATATGAAAGTAAGATATGGTTTATTGCTAGTTATTGCTTTCTTTATTGCTTTCTATGGTTTATTGCTTTCATAACTATGAAGCTCTGTGTCAGGTGTGGGTGTGTCTTTTGTAAAGACGGCCTAAAATGTCCTCCATGATGTGTTTTTGATGACAGCATGATTTCCATTCCTCGATGATAGGTTTGACAAAGTTTAGTTTGTTGTTTATTTCAATGTTCCAATCATTCTGCAATTTCACTCTCAAATTTCTTTGTAAAAGCTTCTTGGTATTTTTATGCAGTATATTCAACCTCTGTAATTTAGCATTGCAGCTAGGTTAACCGGTTATTTCTCTTCAGCGCCTTTGAAGACAGCTATCCAGCGTTCATAAAGTGTACGGCTTCTGACGACAGGAACTTCTTTCAAGTCATAGAAATAAATGAGACTCACAACCATTAGCTATCTAAGGTATGCATATATATATATATATATATATATATATATATATATATATATATATATATATATATATATATATATATATATATATATATATTATATATTGAGCGCACAGTGGAATGGTGTCAGCACACTGTTAGAAGAGGTCTTGTAACAACAATCGCCCCCTGAGGTGGTCGTGCCATGTAACCACAAGCACTGACAGAACTCTTGATCATGTTATGTGATGATGCTGCCCTTGCAAAAATAAAGGTACACATTTCAAAACATCCAGTGCACCACTTGACTATTTGCCACCAATTTTTGTGCAAAAATGTCTTTTTCATGCATGTTAACCAGCATGATTTACAAACATACCTTGTGCACAAGCCAAAAGTGCCACGATGCCACACAATATGGCAGGAGCTGCTAACTCGAGCTTGCAAAGTTACATCTTGAAATTTGTTCTGAGACGTTTCAGCTCCAAGTAAGAAAGGTTACTCCTAGGCCATGTAGGCATATTTGTACAGTTTGGTTAACACAAGCCTTACAGAGGTCTCCGTCAAGTTGTCTTTCACATAACACGGCAGCCTATGACTGCATGCTAATGAGTATGTGTGAGATAACAGAGACATGAATTAAGGAATTAGTGATTAAGTGTGTAGCAAAGGGCATATACAGTTGTGAGCAAAAGTGGTATACTCCACACGCTGCAAGAAAACTGCCCACCAGATTTTTCCGACAGAGAAGCAGTTATTTCTGAGATATGCATTACGTATCCTTCTTGATATACTTGCCATCTTGCCCAAGTAATTTTGTGTGGCACATTTTGTTATGCTGAAAAAAATGAATCGTTATGGTTTGCGTGGAGTATACCACTTTTGCTCACGGGTGTACATTAATGGGAATCCACAGTGGCATCCGCAGACAAGAGTCATTAACACTGGCACATCATACCTTTACAGGTGGAGGTTAGGAATCTCCCTAATTTTTGTCTACTCAAAGCTTAAGTCATTTTCTTCGTTCTTCTAGGTAAGGAGGATGTCAAAATAATAGCATCAAGAATGCCTAAGACTATCAATTACGAGGAGGTTGATCCCGTAAATAAGTGCTAGCAAAAGTCGAATCTTAGCGGAAAGGCATGAAATTGAAATGCAACGAATGCAGAGATGTGTTGCGAGACGATCAACTGTCGTGTGCGACATCTGTCTCCGTTAGTTTGATCAAGTGATTGGCCAAAGTTGATGGAACTTGTGGTCTTGTGAGAAGTGCAGTGTAGTAGCATAGATGCAACCTTACCCATTAACAATTTGAGTGCCGTAAGTGTATCATATTGCTTTTGTAAGATGTTCATAGTTTCCATGCAAACATTGTGAGAAATTTCCTTTTAGTGAATGTTTGCTGAAATGTGAATATAATGTGCAATAAAACTAGTGTTTTTTGCTATTTCCTTCTTCATGTATACATTAGTTCTGTAAAGAACTCCACAGGCTTGAAGGAAATGTAATGGCATGCTTTTTGTTACTAGACCCCATCTTGTTGGCTCAGTAGTTAAGAGCGCTCGGCTGTTGAACCCATAGATGCAGATTTGATTCCAGCCGCAGTAGACATTTCAGTAGAGGCAAAACAATAGGCTATCATGCACCGTGTGGTGCCATTGCTTGTAAAAGAACCCCAGGTGGTTAAAATTATACCTGAGCCCTCAAATATTGCGTCCCTTATAGTCATAGTTGTTTTGGGATGCTAAACCATATATTATATATCACATCACTGTCTGAGTAAGATGCTATTCATAGTCAATTAATCATACACAAAACGACCAGTTTTTTCTGCATGGGACAGCATGTGTTCTACAATTTTATTTTAGCCTTCATGAAGAATGCCACATTGGCTCCACACGGCCTTCTGTAAACCCTTGGTATGTGTCACAATCCCACGCCCAATTATGTATTTGTCTAAGGGCACCTGTGCATGCATGGAGGGGACCATTACGTTCCATTTGTCAGAACTGAAATACATCCTTTACATCACTCCTGTTATTCAACTGCTTGCTATTTGAGCTGTCCAGCATTGATGCAAGCTTCAAAGAAGTGCTATTAGCAAATTAATCCAAGAACTGCTTCGGTTTTATCTTCAACAACTGTTCCAGAACCATAATTAGCCAAATGTTGCACAACATGAATGAGAGGTTACAAAACCTAAATAAATGCACATCCTACAAATGGTATGTGGTGTCACATCCTAAAGTGACATATATGAAGAATACTGCAGTGGAGGGTTCCAGATTAACTGCTTGGGCTTTGTACCTTGCATTGACATATCGCAGCAAATAGATGTGTTTGCATTTCGCCTCCACCAAAGTGCGGCTGCCATCACTGGGGTTAAATATCACGATGTCGGGCTAAGAACGCAATGCTAAGACGTCGCAGTGTGTAACCTCTCCAGCATTACAGCCGTCACATGCAAGGCAGATATTCATGTTCAGCTTTGGACTGACAAGCTTAACGTGTGCCATTTACGTTTGCCTAGCTTGACAAAGCAAGAAAAAAAAAATTAAGGAAAACCTAAAAAAAAAACACACAATACAGGACTAGTCATTAACACATATAAAGCACATTTGTTCCTTTATTAATGATGAAGTGGCCTTCAATAACAGCACAAAGCCTGAAGGAAGGTGCTGTGCCTGGCAGCTATTATTTTCACCTGTAGTAATGCGCATCATGGGGGTGCTGAGCACTTATTTTTCTGTCCACTCCAACATGCGAAAACTACATCATGTGCATTCCCAACTTTGTGCAACGCCAGGTTAAAGTATTGCCGTTCAATGCTTTTTGCAAGCTTCAAAACAATAGGCGTGTACTTTGTAGAAATAGCCCATTTTCCGAGTTTTAAGCACCGTAATGCAGTCTGATAAATTGTCGATCACTTATTTTGGTCTGACTGTTGCACAGCGCGCGTCAATAAGATTACGATGCTCTCTTTACGCGACATTTTCGGACTTTCCACTGAATAAACACTGACATGCACGTGGAACATCGGCGATCATAAGTGAACACCATGTGAATACCACGACCTACTGTATAATACAGTAGGTCGTGGTGAATACGCTCAGCGCACGTTCATCACAGCACTCTCGCAGGATGTAGTCCAGACCGTGGTCCGGACATCACGCATCTCACGAAAAGCACAAACCGGCGCCTATACCTCCAGCCATACAGCAAACAAAAATGACGCGATGCTTGTATTAGATCACGGTGGACTAGAGACACGCAGGCGGTACCCAGCAGCTTTTTCAGCGCCGCTTGTCTGTATACAACTTGCAGCACCGCAAAGCATCAGCAGAAAGCGACGCGTTACGTGACGCATTTGATCACTGATGGAAGTGAGAAAACTTTGAAGAATCGAAACTACAAAACTGCCATCGTAGACGATAATCCACAGGATAACCAACCAAATGAGCAGGCGTGCGGGCCTCGGGCTGGTCGTCATCGGTACCATATAGCCTCAACGATTACATATGCGCTTGTGCTTCTCTGCCGCGGCCCAAAACACGTAAACCTATCAGGCCATCACGTAGTCTATCACCCATTGCTACAATCACACATCCGAGGACCTCGGATCCGTTCTGGTTTTCCGACGTATCCCGGAGAAAAAACACATCGTGTCCGCCGGACGTAAACACCACCGATCGGGTCCGTGAGATATATTTCCCGGATCTGTCAGGCTTTTCCGACGATCCCGAAGAAAAACACACCGAGTACGTCGGGTGTAGTACCTTTAAAGCCATTGATCGGGTCCGTCCGACGTATGTACCTTTAGCCACAGCCTTTTTATATTCACTGCACAGCTACAGCAAATGTATGTTGAATCTGTTTGAGGTCTAGAGAATTCCCCGCCCGTCGCGCCTGCCGAGGCAAAGGTGTGCTCCGCTGCAACAGGGATGTTTGAGGAAGACTAGATAACTATCGAGCCTGAATTTCTCCTTACGAGAGTACTTTCGTGAGTTCTAGATTAGCGCCAAGAGTGCGGGCACTTCTAAGCGGTCACCATGTGCAAACAGATGCAAACCAGAAATGAACCTGAAAAAATTCTGTCATTTCAAGGTCAGTGTCAATATATGGTTCACGTGTACATAATCATATTTATTTTTTCAAGTGTCACCATAAATCTACTTAGTACCAGATACTTCTATACTATCGCAAACAGGGCTTTGCTTGGTAAACCTGTTTGCTCCAGCCTCACAGCTCTGCATCAGTACAAGGCACAACCATATCCGCACTGGCAGTGCTGCTTCCAATGTGCAGGTCCTGATAATTAAACAGCTAATTATTATTCCACGCCCACTATTCTGATTTTCACTATGATATGCATCAGATAATTACAAGGGCTCTGTAGGCTCTTGTTCAAAAGAGAAAGAAGTTTGAGCCAGAAAACCATTGACAGATTTCATTGAAAACATCAAAGAATAGCTGCTTTCAGATGTAGATAAATGCTGCACTCAACATTAATCACCATTACTCTGTCAGGCAGCATCTCCAGTGTATAATTATTCTAGTAGTATTTTGTAGGAAAGCAAGCATTCATTAGCATTCATCCATTTCACTTCTCAAAGCAAAGAAAAAAAAAATCTTTGGACAACACCGAACCTAAATTACATGTCGACTTTGTTATTCGAGATGGTTTGATTTGTAGCACTGCACTGCTAACCTATGGAAATATTGTATAATGCAGAAATACCTCCTCCCTCTAGCAATGCACCACATGGATAAAGCAGAAGCATAAGAACAGCAATGGAACAGCCATTAGCAAGATAAAAAATAGAACTTGTAGATGCAGTTTCAGCTTGAATTGTCTAGGTACTGCATAAAGGATTTTAACTGTTGATAATTTCACAATTAAGAAATAAAATCTGCACCTGTTTCAAACCAAAACTTTTTGTGCATAAATCGAATGCACTGCATAGAGAAAAGGTGTACCAACTAAGTTTGTTCTACAGCATGAACAGCTTCTTTGTTCCAAAACAAAGAAAATCTTACAAACATACTGCACAACTCCTGAAAGAATGCTTGTGTCCAGGACTTAATTCAGAGTGGTTAGAGTGCTCGACTTCTGTGGCCAAGGATGCAGGATCAAATCACAGCCACGGCGGCCTCTTTTCGAGAGGCAAAAAGCAAGGCGCCCATAGGCTGTGTGATGTCAGTGACGTTAAAAAACCCCAAATGGTCTAAATTTTCTGACTCCTCCACTACAGCATCTTGTACAGCTTGAGTCGCTTTGGGACGTTAAATCCCACAAACCAACCAGCAAACTCAGAAAGCACACAATTAAATGTGGTGCCAACCGTAAACAACATGGTTTTGTGATTTGCATTCTGGCACAAAAAGGAATTTTCCCCTTAATAATATCAGGATATACAAATAAAATGGTTCTTTTAATTAGCTGATATGGATTAGAAACATTATACTGTTTCATTTTAATTAGTGCCAAAAAACTTATGGTCATGAAATTCAGTAGCTTTAAAAGCTCCATGACAAAATCTTACCTACAGACATTACGTTTCAAAAGAAGCAGAGTTTTTATGTGCGGCAAAATGCTAGTAACACATATTCAAAAACCCTAGATGGTCGAAATTATTTCGAATCAAACACAAACTGCGTCGCAAAACCTGTATGCAAGTTAGAGATAAGTGCGACATGCCGTGTTGTCCCATATCATTTCATATTGATCTGTTTCAACATGAAAAAGAAGAACACAAGTTAGAAAGAGAAGGCGTGTCCCTGTGATCATTTAAATTGGCTTGCTGCATTACAAAAAGTCACCCTGAGTACCAAGCTTCTGCAACTTAGTAGCAAAACTGCAAATACTCTTCTATGGATGCGCCCCGCCGGGGTGGCGCAGTGGTTAGGGCGCTCGACTACTGTGCCCAAGGACGCGGGATCGAATCCCGGCCTCGGCGGCCGCTTTTCGATGGAGGCGAAAAGCTAAGCGCCTGTGTGCTGTGCGATGTCAGTGCACGTTAAAGAACCCCAGGTGGTCGAAATTTCCGGAGTCCTCCACAACGGCGTCTCTCATAGCCTGAGTCGCTTTGGGACGTTAAACCCCAAAACCAAACCAAACCATCTTCTATGGATGCCAAGCTAGATGCACTTCACAAAAAACTAACCAGCAATTCTCGCACCTAGTTTGTGCACACCACTGCATGTGTTGTACATAGGTGCACTCTTTGACACGGTCAATATACCTTCAGAGCCAATTTACTGCTGTGTGCCCAGGATAACGCAACCTTTACATTCACCACTGTTCCCAAGTTTGGACATCGGTCATAATCATCATAATTAGCCAGACTATACCTACTGCAGGGCAAATACCTCTCCCCTATTCCTCCAATTTACCCGGTCATGTGCTAACTGCATCCACTTAACCCATGCGAACTTCCTTAACCACTTCCACCCACCAAACTTCCTGTTGCCACCTGCTACGCTTTCTTTCCCTTGGAATCCAATCTGTTACCCTTAACGACGATCGGTTATCCTCTTTTAGCACAACCTGCCCTGCCCATGCTCTTTTCTTCATTACTTACTCTAGAATGTCATTAACTCGAGTTATTTCTCTGACCCACTCTACGTGCTTCCTTTCTCTTAACGTTACACCTATCATTTTTCGTTCCATAGCCCCCTGCGTTGTCCTCAACTTAAGAAGAACCTTTTTACAGGGTATTCTGTGCAACACAAACACACACAAGAAAGAGGACACCATGGGTGCCCATGTTGAACTCTTTCTTGTGTGTATTTGTATTGCACTCGATACCTTGTAATTATGTGTGACAGCCAACTAGCTCAGCAGTTAACTCTCTTAAAGAACCCTTTTCATTAGCCTCCACATTTCAGCCGCAAAAGTGAGTAAGGTAAGATGCAGCTGTTGTATACTTCCTGGGTGATACCGGTAAGCTGCTAGTCATAATCTGCGAATATTTGCCAAATGCGCTCCATCCCAATCTTATTCTCCTAGTTATTTCCCTTCCATGGTCTGGATGCGGTTACTACCTGTCCAAAGTAGATACATTTCAGAAGGGTAGATACTTGGGCTTGTTGGTACATGATCGAAGGGAACAAAATGTAGCGCACCAAGACAAGGACAGCGCTGTGTGTGTCTTCTTTCTCTGTCCTTGTCTTGGTGCGCTACATTTTGTTCCCTTAGATATATTTGCCTACTACTTCCAGTGCTTCGCTACCTATTGTGAACCTACCTTCCCGAGGCTGTTGAACATTACCTTAATCTTGTGCATGTTGATTTTGGAGCCTACCTTTCTGTTTTTCCAGTCTCGGTCATCATCCTTCTTTGCAGTTCATCCCGTGAGCTACTTCGCAGATTACCGCCATTCGAGAATTGCAGATTACTGACATCCGCCCCTATCAACTGCTCCCATTCCAAGTCTCTGAATACTTCCTCTTAGTAAGCTGTGAACAGTACTGCGTAGGTCGTGTCTCCTTGCGTAGTACCTTTTTATATGGGAATTTTGTTACTTTTTAATGCAGAACTATGGTTACTGATTGAACGGGTAAAACTGCGTCTGCGCCTTGTTCGTGCCTGTGTGTTTTTTACGTCCTGTCTATTTTGCGCAGTTTTACCCGTTCAATTAGTATGAACGAACCAGCCCTTCAGAGTGTATTACTTATGGTTACTGAACAGCCGCTATATATATCTTAATCCAGTACTTTTACAAACGGCTCGTCTGCAACCTGATTTCACAATGCCTGCATGACTCTCGAGGTTTTTACTAAGTCAAATGCTTTTTCGTAATCAATGAATGCTATGTATAAGGGCTGGTAGCTTAATTGGTTATTATATTCCTAGCATTTTGCATTCACCTGATTGATGATATGGACATGAAATTTTCGAAAACCTGCTTGATCTTTTGCTTGATTGAAGTCTAAGATTGTCGTAATTGTGTTAGCAATTTTGTGATTACGTTAGTAAACACCATTATATGTAACAGATAGTAGGCTGATTGGTTTGCAATTTTGAACGCCGCTACAATCCATAATTTCAAACTTCCCGCGTCTCGGCTGCCGATGGTACTTCTGGTTCCCATTGGTTGAAAATAAAAGAAAACTTATGCTCCATTTTTGGCTTTCAAAACTTTTCAAAAACAGGCTCACTTTTTATTATATTATTAATAAAATGATTGTTAATTATTGCTGCACTTTTGTATACAATACTACGATACTACTACTCACAAGTAACTGCTTGGCAGTTCGCATGTGTGTGTACAGGCGCTGGTCACTGGTGTGTATCAACGGTCAACGGTCTGTGTGGCCCACGGCCTATTGTATGTTGTGTTATCTTTGTGCTTTCTGCCGTATTTTACTTCTGCCTGCGTGCCATGTTGGCATCAGCTGCTCCCTGACCACAGCGCGCGTCGTTTACTAACAGCGGTGGATCCGTCCTCGTCTCAAGTGTTTGTGTCGTCTCAGTATGCAGTCGAAGGCAGCGGGGAATACGTCAGTGGTAAGCCTTTCTCCACTTCTGTATGCTCTCAAGCAGTGCTTACGAGCAATAGGTGGTTACGCAGAACAGTATATTGTTTTTCATTTCCGAAATTTTCATCGAGATACTGCTTGATAAAAGCGCAAAAAGAAATTATTTGAGCTCTATAGCCGCAAGTTGCTTTGTCTCTTGTCTTTTCACCGCTGTGCAAGGCGCCGTCGACGCTTTTACCCACGACCTACTGTATAATGCTTTTACCGCTGCTACCAGACGTTATTGTTCTTAAGTAGGGTCTGCATTTCAGGCAAACATCGGAAGATTAGTCGAACAGGTGTTCATGAGACTCCCCCACCCCCCTCATGCGAACGAGGCACCCTCTGTGCGAGCGCTCACCGCAGCTGTGTGCACTTCGCACTGTCGCGTGCTCTGCTCTTCGGATAAGTGTGCTATTACATGCCAGCTGTGCTCTGCGGTGAAGGGGCGCTAAAAGGCGACGCAACTTGCAGCAGTGAGCTCGACATCGAAAATTACTTTCTCTCTTAAAGCAACAGTTAACGCGATGAAAAATTCAGAAATGAAAGACAATAAGCTGCTCTACCTAGCGCCTTAACGTTCGTTCTTTTTTTTACTGTAACCCTTCCAGGCTGACACCAACATGTCTTCATGGTTCAACATGCACTTCTTTCTGCAAACTGTTTTCTATTTCGATATACACTGATTTACTAGATGTAACATTGGTTATAAATGACATCTAGGGAAGCAATATGGCTATTTTCTAATTCCCAAAGGCTTGTTAATAGTTGTAACAAAATGAAAATTTATGTACTTTGAGGATTTCTTACACAATGTTTAAGGAAATATTTCGAATATTTTGAATGCTTTATTGTTTATTGAATGTGATACTTGGTTTCTCGCTTTTTTGAAACATTTGAATTTTATTCAACTCAGAAAAATGTTTTGGAGCAATTTTAAGCTTTCAAACATGCCTTGGGATGAGTCATCGGCAATGTTTTTGGACAAATCAGGTTGAGTGCAACCTCCGGGTCGTTTGGTGCAGAACGACCCTTGTTAGTTTTATATATCGGAAGAGCTCAGTCAGCGTGCCTGTACACAAACAAGAGGACCTTTTAAGGAGGAAGTTTTAACTCATATTTGCCTGTATGCTTATTGGCAATAACATGTGGAAGGGAAACAGTTTCAAGACAAGGCACGAGCTTATGTCATGTAGCTGCACATATTTATCCCTTACCGCTTATAGTTTTTGTGATTGCATATTTGGACCTAATATGACCGAGCCTGAATTCATAACTTTGCCATTACGAACAGCTCAGCAAACTTGGGCAGAGTGTTGGAGCAGTTTCACGAATTCTATACATCATGCACTTGTGTTCATTTTGGTTATCGTACCATATTAGTTTCTATCCACTGATATGGTTAAATGAGATTTTCTTGTTTGCCAGGCATTTAACAAAAGCTTCTATGCGAGCTCTTCTCATGTCTTTTGTGTGTTGTCATGCAGAAGGTCTCCGAGAGCTGATGGCTTCTTTTAAGATATCGTGGACCCCAGTGCCAAGGCTGATTCTTGGTAAAGTCACCAAGTCTGCTAAGGTAAGGATTTTTTTGTCATCACGCCATAACCAGCTGCGCTCAAAAGAGCTGTACATAATAGTTAGGGTATTTATTAAGTGCAGTTTTATTTGTGATGTGGTCCAGTTGGACAGTCCATTTCTTAAAGCTGTAGCCTATACATGCAACACTTACTGTCTGGATGAGGGACCAATTCAAAAGTGCTTTGCAAGATGAGGCTAACATGTGTGCAGTATTAGATACATTGTGACCCTCTAAATAGTAAGTGAAAGTGCATGAGCAATATCACTTGGGGTTCATTTTATTATAATAGTATGATTAGCTACCACCTCCTTGAGAATCGTAAAGGTGCTTGCCGAGTAACGGTTTTGCATTGTGGGGTCATTGCAAACTGGCTATTTTAGACAACCGGTATGTCTACAGAGCAAGATTTATTGAAAGGAAAATAGATAGGTCAGCTGACTACTATGAGGGTGGCAGCAGAACGCTGGAGCTGATCAACTGAAGGATCATCTATTCAACTGCACGCTAATCTGTGAGCGACTTGTCTTCTTCAATGGCCTCATAATGTCCAATCGGAAAAGGAAATGAAAGTGCCAGGCGAATCACATTGAGATGGAGAACATCCTCAAGGCATTCAAATCTTTCAAAACTCCCAATGAGGTATGTTACATTCATAATTTGTCACCTCCTTGATAGTCAGTAAAGGGTGGTGTAGCAGCTTATGGGGTGAGTTGGTGCATAATACTCAGAATTGCAGTGAAGCCTAGACAAACACATAGAAACAAACACGAAACAGGCACACACTACAAACTGTAATACAAAACTGTACCCGAATTTCCTCTTGCACACTCGGCCACAACTTCCTCCTCTACTCTCAAGTACCGCACACTCGCACACATCTTCTATCCCAAGCAGATATGTCTGGCCAATAGTAAATGTTAGCAAGGTAGCATCCAAGCAACAAATACAAGACCAAGGCTGTCACTCACATCTTCTAACAAGAGTTAAAACTCCTGCCACATAGGCACAAACTAAAAAAAAAACACATCTGCAGCTGCCAAGAATCAGGTTCACATTCACGCACAATACATCTAAACAATGAGTCCGGTTTGTGAGTTTCAACACAAAAGACATATGAAGGGAACCCTTATTTGAATCGCTGATTGCCTTGCCCAATCTGGTCAGCTGCAGTTCATTTCTTCTTCACAAGCATAAAATTCTTTTTAATTGCCTAAGGTCTTCTTATTAGGCAAGAGTCGGAATAGGATTGGCAGAGAAATTTTTGAGGCGTTATAGATACAAAAGAAAGACAGCACATGGTTCATTGATGCCTCTTTGTCCTTGTGCAAAAATGAAATTTCAGTTCTTGAAGGCTGTTTATGAGTTGTTGCTAGGGATGTGTGGTGCATGAGGAATGCTTTTTGGATGAGCTTGAAGACTTACTGAGGACTTCTCGGAAGATGAGCCGGAGCTGTGAAGCCCCATTGTTTGTCAGTTTGAAGAAGACGAAGGTTGTTCCTCTAAAAAATCAATGACTTTAAATACCTTCTGAGGAATAACCTTAGTCTTCTTTAAACTGACAAACAACGGGGCTTCGCAGCTCCGGCTGGCCTATGCAAAGAGAAGGCAACCCAGTAAATTAAGAATTTTATGTTTGTGAGGAAGAAAGCTGGTGCAAAAGCAGTCGTGTTTTGTAATGAACTGCAGCTGACCAGATTGGCCAAGGTGATCAGCAATTGAAAGGAGGGTTGCCTTGATGTGTTTTTTATTCCGTTGAAACTCAGAAATCGGACACATTTAGAGGTATTGGGAGGGAATGTGAACCTAATTCGTGGCAGCTGCAGATGTTTATTTTTTGTTTAAGTTTGTGTCTGTGGCGAGAGTAGTGACTGTCTTGTTTGAACGATGTGAGTGATGATCTTGGTTTTGTATTTGTTGCTTGGACGCTACCTTGGTAACAGTTATTGTTGGCCAGACATATCTGCTTGGTATAGACCAGATTTTTTTACCCTCACGCGCAGGCTGCCAGCGCGCTCCTGCTCTAGACACCAGGCGACGTATGTATGGGGACTGCGGGACCGCAGATCACGCAGGCGCCTCGCGTTGAATATGCGTGTTTGTGAGCAATCGTTGTCAAATTCTGCGGTTAACGCGCTCTACCACTTACGCATGTAGGTGTGCGCTGTGCCTTGCTACTCACATTTGTCGTTGTTCTACATAATACTACAGCATTTTGAAACGCACTGTCCTCTTGACGCAATATACGAAGGTGGGCTACCATGCAGGTTGCGGACTGTAAATCAGCGTTCATGCGCAGCAGTGGCGTATTTTTTTTCTCGGACTGCCCTTCAGAAGCATTGAATGCATATGTCTTGCTTTTTTACTTCTTTGATTCTACGAATTTTGGACCAGACTCCATGGTGTGAGATGTAACCGGATTGGCGAGCTTCACGCTAAAGGTTGCTTAGGCAAAGCGTGTTTTCGGCCACCAGTGGTTCGTCTTTGGCTTTCATTTGCATTCCTTAACGCGAGTTTAAGTCCGATTATAACAGACGCTTGGGCGAGTTGGGCAATCCACAAGTGCAGACAGCGCAAAAAAAAAAAATGTGGAGCTACATTTCCGATGTTTTTTTTTTTTTGCTTGGGCGGTCTGCACTCCCACTAACAGCAATTCAAATTTTTATTTCCTTATTTCAAAGAGAAGTCTGCATGAACAATGGTTGAGCGTAGTAGCTTTTTGTGATTTCTGCCTAAGACTCAAAAACATAATTTCATTACATGCTATGACCTGGCCGAAATGGCTAAACAGATCTTTCACATACACCGAAAGCATCTAAATGGAGAATATTCGTATTCAGCCGCTACTGTGTTATTTGTTCAAAACTTGAAAGAAATAGAGAAACTGTGTTGTGCCTTTCAGCGAGTGGCTCTGTGGATAGGGCTCTCGACTGCTGAGCCAGAAGACATGGGCTCGATCACGGAAGCTATGGCAGCTCTTCGATGAAGATGAAGCTGAAGGCGCTTGTGTGGTGTGCGATGCCAGCGCACGTTAAAGAACCCCAGGCATTCATTAACTTTCCGGAGCACTTCACTACGGCGTACCTCATAGCCGATGCCACTTTTGGACGCTAAACTTCATATACCACATAAAAACAGTTGTCATGCTCCAGCTAGTATTTCTTTGCTGCAGTTTCTTCCTTTGGCGTGTATGACAATGTACGTGCAGGATCAAAAAAAAGTATCATGCTTGACATAAAGGCACTACTGTTTAATAGGTGCTAGATTATCCAGCGATGAAAAGAAACGATCCTAATGCTCCGTTGTTTATAAATAAAGCGCAACAAAACTTGCGTGCTGTTAGCCTGTCGATTCCGATGAACGAACCGCGATAATTTGTTGGTGTTACTGGCACAGTCGTTGATCGTACATCAGCTGCCTTCATCAACAAGGCACCAGACAACCTGCATTCACTTTCATCTCGATGTATACTGTATTCTTTTAAGTATAAGTGATTGCATTGTTTATTACCTACTGTGTTCATTCAGTAGCTCTCTTCGAGCCATCCTACAGTGGCATCCACCTACCATTTTGGCATAATCGAGGATGCACTGCTCAATTTTTTTTTCAAGGAATGGGAGGATGTCATCTTGGAATGATGTATATTCATTCTTATTGAGTTTATTTTTGTTCTAATTCTCTTGTTTTGGAGGTTTTTTATATGTAGACATTTTAGCAGCAGCCTACATAACCACAAATAAAGCCCTCAGAAATGAAAATATGCACATACTGTTTACTTCCACAAGGCTCAACCTCATTACTGTGTCCATAGAAGGCACCCTAAATATTCTTGTTTGATGTTTTTGGACACTACGTAAATAATGTTTGATAAAACTGCCACATACTTGTTTATCAAACAGAAGATAGTCGATGGTCACCTAGGGCAACAAATTGGATTCCAAGGTAACTAAAGCATAGCAGGGTGCAGCAGAAAGTTGGGTGAGCGGATGAATTTAAGAAGTTCACAGGGGTCAAGTGGATGCAGCTAGCAGAGGACCGGGTTAATTGTAAGAATATGAAAGAGGCCTTTGGCCTGCAATGGATATATCTTTGCTGATATAATTTTTCCAGACCTGCTACTAGTGTTGCTTTACTGTCTATTACATACACCCTATAATGCTTTTTGCGCTATAAATACCTTGTTGCCTGCTTTTTGTCCTTTTGTACATACATGGCTACTTTATTAGAAGTAGGTGCCGTACATGTTATTGTCATTGCAAAAGGTATCTGGAGTGCCACTTGCTAATGTCAGTCCATACAAGTATCTCATATTTGACCTGTATTTTTCACCTTCCCTTTCAGTCAACATGGCTCATGCGAAAGTTGGCAGCCCCCCCCCCCCACCTCTCCGCCTCGTGTTCAGCTCTTTGAAGTCACGGGAAGAAATGTAAGCCCCTAACAAAGCTAGAAGGCTGTAACTTTTGATCGTTCAAGAGTATTAGTTAACGTGTGCATGTTGTATGATGTGACATGTTCTGCTTATCCTATTTAATGCAGTTACATATGGCCTGGAAAACTAAAACAGCACTTTAGTATGGTGTGGTGCTAGCACAGACTTCATATATTTTGACAGGTGCATGGCTTTAAGGCATCTGTAAAATGAAACTATCTAGAAGTATCCTGTTTACTCATTTATAATATGCATCCATGTATCACAGCAAGAAAAAAAGTGGAATGCCTTGAATTTTTCTGGGCACTGGATTTTCATGGCCAAACCTCGATATTATGAATCATGTTGGGCTAAAATGGTTCATTATTTTGAATTATCACGGTACTGAAAAATTAGTGGTTATAAGGGAGTGATCTAATCTTGGTATGAAAATGATGTATCTTGGCAGTAGAGACATGCATAAAAGCCAGATCTGAAATGAAAATGTTTCACGAACTTCAAAGCTGCTTCCTTTGAAGAAATAAGTTATTTTCTTCTACTGCGTGCAGCACGCGACTGATTAAAAACCTCTATACCTTCCGCTTTGTGCAATGCTTCATCGGGTGCATACTTCATTGCACCGACTCTCTCTGTTTGCTAACATATTTATGTTAACGTGTTTGTAGTAACGAGATTTGAATGTACTTGAATGAAAATCTAGCTACTTGGAACAACCAGATTTATTGCAACCGCTCATCACTTGGAGTGATATAAATGGTGTCAAAGGATGATTTGCCTTTCTGACAGGTGGCTGGCTGTTCGCCTTCAAAGTGAAGTTCATAATTAAGAATCTTGATTGGCTTTGAACACTCTGCGTTAACCCTTTCTGCAGTCTGTTCTGTGCATGAAATATTTAACTTAATATCCCGACTCATCGCCCTGCTCCCCTTAATCAAAATATTCAGGCAAAGCCGTCATTGCCAACCTCTAGGAAGAGTCAGTCACAGGCCGAAGACATTCCCGCTAATTTTTTTTTTTATTTGCTTATTACGCACTTTATCTGCTTTCGGTATAGCCCCTTTGTCTTTTGGTTGCTGTTTTTCTTGTATTTGGTATTTGTTTGCGTTTTCTTTTGAACCAGCATTGCTTTTTGTTATGTGTTTGTACTGCGGTAACTTTTGGGCATAGGCTTCCAATTGAGCTCCGGAGCTGCACTTGCATGAGACAAGCTGTAGATTTCATAGACAGTAAAACATTGTTTTGCGAGTCTTCCGAGCAAGGTAAGATCCCATAAGTTTGTTTTGTTTGTGTTTTGTGGAGTTCAACGCCCCAAAGCGACTCAGGCTATGAGAGACGCCGTAGTGGAGGGCGCCGGAAATTTCGGCTACCTAGGGTTCTTTAACGTGCGCTGACATCGCACAGCACACGGGCGCCTTGCTTTTTGCCCCCTTCGAAAAGCGGCCGCCAAGGCCGGAATTCGATCCCGCATCCTTGGGAATAGTTGTCTGCGCCACCCCGGTGGGGAATAAGATCCCATGATTAAGATCGTCAAACCGCACTAGATGCAGAAAAAAAGGAATGAATATTCTCTAGATTTTGGTTTTTTGTTCAGTCCCGGAAGTTTGAAAAATTAACCTCCTCGGGTTTATGGCTCACATTCTTTTTTTTCTTAGTGTGATAGCATGCCTTGCAATACAAAATGCTTACTTACAAAAACAGGTACATGCCAGATTTTTAAAAGAAATATACTAAGTGCCGGTGATAGATGGCCCCTTCTAGATTTCCTTTGGATCACATTCATACTGTCGATGTTCACATCTTTTCATTTTTTTTGTGCCGAGAGTAATGTTTCCTCCCTGTTTAATGGCTCCAAAACTTCATGCTGCTGCTAAGTGCAGTTTTTTTTTCGTTCAGCTGCTCCAAATATGGATATTACTACTCCAAAAATTAAGATTTTGCTGCTCTTAAAATTGTTACAAATCCTATTTCAGCTGTTACACCCCTGCATTTCTGTACTCTATTCTTAACTTTTACCCAAAATTAATTTTTCTCCAAAAAAGGCACACTTCACTATGTAGTGAATAAAGGGGGACGGAATGGAATCCAGTCTTCAGGCCACGAAACGCTTGTAATTCTTTCAAGATTTTTTTTTTTGTCTTCCTCCACTTGCGAATGCACAACTCTTCGACGTCATTTTGTTTTGCTGCAGCTTTGTTGCAAATTTCCAGTGGCTATAGACCAGATTTATAGCTGCTCCCGGGCGCGGCCATTTTTTGCCGGCGCGCCGCCACGTGGACACTTCCTTGGGGACGGCAGGACCGTGCCTGTTCAGTAGCCATGTTCAGCTAGCGTTCGGGAGCTAGACAAAATTGCCAAAAATATTTTCATGGCATGATTGTGTTGGAGCAAGTTTATTTTCATTGTCGTAAAGTTAAAATCGACTAATTATTAGTGGGATTTAGTACTACATTCACGTTAACTGTGTTTGATGCTCAGCATGCAACTGCACTATAATGCTGTCATTTTGGTGCCTTACTGATGACAAAATGTCTGAACAATTGCAAGCATTACTCTTGCACCCCGCTGGGGTGACGCAGTGGTTATGGCGCTCGAATACTGTTCCCAAGGATGCGAGATCGTATCCCGGCCGTCAACGGCCGCTTTTCGATAGAGGCGAAAAGCAAGGCGCCCGTTGTGCTGTGCGATGTCAGTGCACGTTAAAGAACCTTTAGGTGCTCTAAATTTCCGGAGTACTCCACTGCGGCGTCTCTCATAGCCTGAGTCGCTTTGGGACGTTAAACCCCACGAACCAAACCAAACCATTACTCTTGCATACGACTCGCATATAATTTCACTTCTAGTGAGCTCTTCCTTCATACCAGCCATTTCGAACCTCACCAATTGCGCTGTGCTGTTGTTAGCGTGGTGTGTGCCATTAACACCAACAAATTATCGCGGTGTGCGCATCTGAGTCGACAGGCTAACAGCAGGCAAGTTTTTTTTGTGCTTTATACATACCACCACATTAGGATCGTTTCATTTTATCCCTGGAAAATCTAGTGCCTATCAAACCGTAATGCCTGCGTTTCAAGCATTTTTGTACATGCCAAAGGAAGAAACTGCAGCAAAGAAATGCTAACTGGAGCATGACAACTCGGTTATCAGTGGTATATGGAGTTTAGCATCCAAAAGTGGCATCGGCAATGAGGTACGCCGTAGTGAAGTGCTCCGGAAATTTAGCAAATACCTGGGGTTCTTTAACGCGCGCTGACATCACACAACACATCACATGACATCACAAGCGCCTTCATCTTCATCGAAGAGCGGCCATAGCTTCCGTGATCGAACCCATGTCTTCTGGCTCGGCAGTGAAGAGCCCTATCCACAGCCACCGCTAGAGGACACAACACAGTTTCTCTATTTCTTTTAAGTTTTGAACAAATATTAACACAGTAGCAGCTGAATACAAGTATATTCTATTTCAGTGCTTTCAGTGTGTGTGAAAGAGCTGTTTAGCCATTTGGGCCAGGTCAAAGCATGTAATGAAATTGTGTTGTGTCTCGGGGAGTTGCTGACAGCAAAAAGCTATTCCGCTCAAATGTTTTGCATGCATACTTTTCTCTGTAATAAGGAAATAACAATTTGTATTGCTTACAGTCAAATTGCACACAGCACCATAAAAAAAAAGCTTTTGTGCTAGTATTTTTTTTTTCGCGCTGTCTGCACTCTCTTGGATTACCAAGTCGCCCATGGTCAGACTTACACTGCTGTTAAGGAACGGCAAACGAAAGCCAAAGACAAACCACTGGTGGCTGAAAACGCGTTTTGCCTAACCAACCTTCAGTGCGAAGCTCTCAGATCTGGTTACATCTCACATCATGGAGTCCGGTCCAAAATTTTACATTCTCATTCGCAGAATCAAAAAAGTAAAAAGCGAAACGTGTGAATTATGCGAAGGGCACTCTCAGAAAAAAACGCCGCCACTGCACATAAACGGCGATTTACAGTTTGCAACCTGCATGGTCGACTACCTTCGTATATTGCTTCAAGAAAAGAACAGTGCGCTTTAAAATGCTGTTGTACTCTCTGGAACAGGGACAGGTATGAGTAGCGAGACACAGCATACACCTCCATGCATAAGCGGTACAGTGCGTTAACGACAGCATTGAAGAATGATCGCTCACAAACACTTATTCAACACGGGGCATCCGCATGACCCACAGTCCTGCAGTCCCCTGTCACGCGCGCCTGACAGATGTTGCCTAGTGTCGAGAGCAGGAGCGCGCTAGCAGTCGTGAGGGTAAAAAAAAACTGGTTCGTAAACTTTAGCTTGTTTTTCGCTGTGAAAGACTGCTGCCGAGTCGCACTCATGGCACCAAAACAAAGGCTATCAGTGCAAACTGTGTTGATAGGGTGTTGAAACAGCACCTTGCAAAAGGCCTAAGAACTGCTGGCAGAACAAAGCGACCAATGGCATGGAGAATAAAGACTATGCTATGGATGTGGATTTGCCTCTGCCTTCTGTTGGCTCCTTATCTGTTTGACAAGCGTTGATGGCTATGAGAATGGCGGACTACATGGACTACATTGTTGTGCAGTGACCACTGCCTCCCCCTTCCCCCTGGAAAAAAATTTGCAGTTAACCTGCACCCCCAAACCTGCTTTATAGTTAAGGTAGGTTCTAGAGCTGTGCACGGGCTGGGGCTGCTCAGAAGCCCTTGGGCTTGGTCTGGGCCCAGGTATATTTATCTTGGGTGGGCCGGGCCGGACACCCTGATCACGAACACATGCAACATCTGCAAAAGTGCGAATACAGCCATAGTGCGATAAGTGTCTAGAATGCACAGCATTTTCCCGTGCCAAGCTGGATGGGGAATGTTATTGAAGCAATATTAAGCCATTTAAAGGAGCTAACATTTAAGTCGTAACCATGTGAAGCGACAATCCTTGGCGATGAGTCGTGCCATCACTGCGCTAACTCCTGTCGTTGCCACTGGTGCACACCGCACAAACGGGACTGCAACAGAGCAGCGCATTTTCAGCGTTGCTCTGTTACTGCTGCCTCGCGGTTTGGTCTAGGGAAGTACAGTTAGGCTAATACTCTATTTCTAACACTTAACAGCATGAAGCACGATATAACACTGATGAAATTTCATGTAACACATCTGGTTTCTAATGGAAACACCACATTGGTGCGTGGTGTGCTCCTGCACATCGATGCAGACTTCCATTGCAAGCAGTGACTTTGTCCAGCTCCTTTCGAAAGTAAACAATATCTAGCCACTCTATAACCTTTGTTTTCCCTTATTACCCTACCAATCAATCGACTCGATGCCCTCGTATGCGCATGGACGAAATGAAGTGATCGTCTGCAGGATCTTCCTTCGTGCAAAACAGATTATAGAAAAACTTGTCGCAAAAAAGGCCAAAACGGAAGTTGAATACCTCAAAGCCTTCCGCAATTGGCTGTCCGCGATCTGATTCCGGGCGACGACTGCTGAACTCAAGGATGCAGGATCGAATTCTGGTGGCAGTGGGCACAGTTTGTGAAAAGCAAGGCGCCACTGTGCTGTGCGATGCCTTGCATGCGGAAGAACCCTAGGTGGTATAAATTTCTGGAGCCTTCCACTGTGGCGTCTCTTATAGCCTGAGTCACTTTGTGATGTTAAACCACATAAATAACCACTGAAGTACTTTTTGAACTCATCTTAGTGTTGCAAATTCTCATTATGGATGACTGTGCCTCTTTTTTCCACCCTCTATATATACATATTTTATGTGTGCCAATTTTGTGCTTGCAGATTCACTTTGGGTCGAATCTGTACATCAACGAGAGAAAAGTTCAATTTATCACAAGCAAGAAAAATGAGACAAAAGTGGAGCGGGAAATGGTGATGGTATTTCTGGACACCTGCGGAGTTGAGAGAGAAGCCTCACGGGCCAGCATTGCAGAAGGACTGCAGGCAGTGTTCCAGAGATGCCGGCAACCCCTGAGAAAGTGATGGTAATCATGACTAGGTTTCGTTTTATGCTTGTTGCTGAAATCAATGCTGCAACAGCTGTGCCAATTGTGCCATTTTGATACAGCAGCATAATTCTGCGTGCGCAAAACTTGCTGAATTTGCACCAAAATGCGCCGAACGGCCGCAAAAATTTGCCATGCTCGAAGACAACTTTCTGCGACCGTGATATAGCCAGTCATGACGTTTCAGACACTCCAGCATGTCACTGGCCTTTTATTTTTATTTTGAGATGGCTTCATGCCGTTCTAACGCCTACCCATATTTTCCTTTCTAGCATTCACGTGATTCCTCCACTTTGAGTACGCTGAACTGTTGCGGTTTGAGGATGCTTCAACGCACGAGTCACAGTTCGTGCGGTGAAGTATCCTTTTAATGCATAGAAGCCATTTGTAACGAGGCACCACTGCTACTGCGTTGCATTGCTAAAAGGGGCGTGGTAGTATTTTTGATTTTGCAGTAATACTTCCATGCTTTGTTTTAAGCACCGCATGCTTTTAATGGGTGTATCTTGTTTTTTTTTATGTCGCTTCTGGTAGTTTTCTGTACTTTGTTGGGCTATTCATGTGCAGCAAGGTTGTTTTTAATCAGTCTAGTTGATAGACTCAAGACTCACTTTCCCGTCAGATAGTGTAGGAGATGCATCAGTTATGGCTTCTGTTGGTGATAATAAATTGGGGGGTGGGGTGGAGGGAAGGCATCGGCATGTCGGGAAACGCGCAGCAGCCAAATTTTGAATTCCATAACACCACAATGTAGCCCAAGACTGTCAGAATTAACATTTATGGATGCCGGAACATCTAAATTGCTCTGTGCACGAAGTATATAGCCTTGCTTATACGAATATATACGACTTGATTTCCTATCTGCTTTTGGCATTTGCCCTTTCGCCTTTCGGTTGCTTTTTTTTGTGCTTTTGAATGAAGATTTTTGTTTTTGGTACTGCGCTCGCATTTAAGCACAGGCTGATAGCAGGCTGATGGCTTTGAATCTCGACTGGAGCTGTCGTCGCGCGACACAAGCTATGAATTTTGCAGACAGTAAAATAATGTTTTAAAAGTCTTGCAAGCAAGAATCTCTGAATGAGATTGTCAATCCGCGCTAGATGCAAAAAAAAGCACATTCTTTAGCTTTTTGTATCCTTTCTTTTTTGAAAAATTAACCTTGGTTGTATGGCTAACATTCTTTTTTTGTTTGATGCCACGCCTTGCGGTACAAAATGCTTACAGAAAGAGGTGCACGCCAGATTCTGGAACAAAATATGCCAAGCGCCTGTAATAGGTGGCCCTTGCTAGATTTCCTTTGGATCACATCCATACGGTCCGATATTCACATATTTTTTGTTTGTTTGCCCCGAAGGTAAGGTTTCTTTTCTGGCTAATGGCTTCAAAATTTAAATTCATTCTGCAAAGTGCAGGTTTTTTTTTCTCCTATGAGCTGCTCCAAATACGGATTTTGCTGCTCCAAAAATTGCTACAAATCCTATTTCTTCTATTGCACCCCTGTGAAATGAATGATAAAATTAGTCGCAGATCAACAGTGTAATTCCGAACCATGACCTTAAACACCATTTTGCTTCTGTTACTTATGCATATCTTCTCTTTTTTTTAGATCTAATACAAAAGGTGGTCACTGAAAACCCAAGTGACATGTCGACTGACAAAAGGATCTCGGACCGAAAAGCCATTGATGATATGTTTGCAGAAGTCAGTCGTGTGGGCCGTCAGAAGGAAATGTGTGAAAATAAAATTGCATATATCATGCGAAGCTCTACGTTACAGTCAATGGGAACAGGGCATCACCCGCTTCTGTGCGGGGTGTATTCTGTCCTGCATGCTAGTATCACGTGTGGTCTGTATGCTGGCTAGCTACTGCCAGTGTGCCAGCAGTGTCACCCATTGTGCCAGTGTAGGCCATATGCCAGTGTAGTCCAGCATGCCAGTGTATTCCAGCATGCCAGTGTATTCCAGCATGCCAGTGTAGGCCAGCACGCCAGTGTAGGCCAGCATGCCAGTGTAGGCCAGTGTGCCAATATGCAGTGCCACACTGGTCCGATAATCAGGTATGACACTGGCCCAGTGTCTCCCAGTGACACTGCGTTTTCCAATAGGGTGGAGTGGAAGCGTGGGCGAGTTAGTGTTACATAGTCAACGCAATATCCTGTTTAAAATTTTGTACAAGAGCATTGCGAAAATGCATTCCAAATAGCAAGTTTGCGTTATCCAGAAATATATAGTTAAGCAATATATAAACATTATGCCTTGAGGATTCGTCACAACCGTAACTCAAATCAACGTCTCTGTTTCCTACTTCATACTCTGGTTTTGCGATCTGCAACCATGACATCACAGTTTATGGTATAGTTCTATAATATGCGTAGAAATTATATGAGCAGGCGTAATAGTTCTAGCAGTGTAAAATGACAGTTCCAGTGATCACAAAATCTTAGCTTTATCAAACGTTATTCGTATATGATAACGAGGAACAAATGAAGTCAATTTCGAGCAATGACAACCCTTGTTTTTTTGTTAGTTCGCGCGTGCCCAGCCTCAGAAGTTGAAGTTCGTAAATTACAAAAGTAAGGAAAAATGCGTGACCGTCAAATTCTTTTTACGTTTGAGAAGAGTTGACCTTGCAAATAAATTCCAAATCGCTACCAAGAGAGGAAGCACCACGCACGCGACCGAAATATTCTCTTGTGCACTTCAGAGTATATCCGGCGGCGGAAACAACTAAAAGAGCCGGAGGGAAGTTGAGACAGTTTTGAAGCTACATGTCCAGAAGAAGAATTCGAACTAGGATAATTTTGAACGCGCTTAGGGCGCCCCTTTCTAGTGTCCAATTTCGATCCTTTGCATTGTCAATCTCATTATTTGGACGTACGTATATTGCACTCGCATCCAGTTTATGTTTCTGTATATTTGTGCAGAGCAATTGGGTTTACAATTTTTGTTGCTTACTAATAGGCGTCTACCTCCATATTCTGCGTCAATTTGGCCTAAACAGCGCGCTGAATATTTTTTTTATATCACCCTTGGGAGAAACGCTTGCGAATACATGCTTATGGTTTTCACCGACCCAAGGTTTGCAAGAATTTGTGTAACACGCGGATCGTAAAATGCCGCTTTTGTTTTTAGATGAGGTGTATGTAGCGATTGGGAAGTCGATTCGACCTGAGAGTCCTTTGAAGGTGCTTTTCACTTTGTTGTTTCCCACTTGCATGTTCATCGAAAATATCCTCGACTTCTAGAGCAGCTGATCTCATGATTTCCCTCTAAATTAGGGTCAGCACCATTGAACCCTTCTATTTTTTCTTGCACGTGAACTGTTAGTGCTATAAGCAGCTTTAGTCGAAAGGGACAAGAAAACTCTCCATCCAAATTAGCCGCCATAACCTACTGTATAGGAATAATGGAAACAATATTGAAAAAACTACTGAATGCTCTACCAAAAATAAATCAGTGTATACATTTGTTCCTTTCTTCGTCCCTGCGTGGTAACTATTCAAACAAGATTTGGAGAGTACGGTGAGAAAAAGGACTGCGACAGGCAGCAAACGAGCACGTGAAAAAAAAACAATGTTTTTCTGGCATCTATTTTGAGAGCAATTAAGGAAAAACGAAGTGCATCGAGAATAGGCAATTTACAAAAAATGAATTATGCAATGCCTCCCTTAATAATATGAATAGCAAGAAAGAGTTCAAAATGAAACTATAGTTTATTTACCCAAGCTTGGCTTAATTAGAAACGGACATAAAATATGGACATGGATACAAAATATGTACAAGTTCCAGGGAGAGGGTTGTTGGCGGCATTGATCACATTTAGCAGGCACAGGGTCCTTGTCGGCTTTGCTCTCATCAAACGAAGCTGTCGAAGGACTCGCGTTTTTACACAAGCACAACAATGTCGTCTTCATCAGAGTCTCTGTAGGTGTCATCAGGATACGAGGCAGACATGATTTCCTCCGCTTTCTTTATCACCATGTTCACGAAAAAGCGCCAGCGCAGGCACACGCTTTGTCGACGGAAACGCATCAAGTCCATTTTGCTGCGGGAAACAGCCAGGATTCGGCAGGCGTCGATGTAAGTCGCTTCACAATATGCGGTAGTCGGCTGAGAGACGCACGCAGATGGAACTGAACCATTGTTGCCACAAGCAAAAGGCGATGTTGACTCCATGACTCGGCAAAAGTTGAGCAGGGACTCGCGAGGCCGCACGACTGAAGCTTGGCTGCAACAAGCCAAGAATGGCTTGTTTCATGAACCACTACACATTTCATGTGTCTAAGATAGAGAAGGTAGATAAAACTGGACTGGTTTAGGGAAAGCAGTCTTTACCCTTGCCTCCTCTAGTCGTGTGGAAGCCCGGCTGTTCACTCCCGTTATCTTATCTCTACAGAGAGAAAAACATAATCAGAACCAGCTGGTGGTGACCCACTTTTGCTCTCGAGCTAATTACAGACTGACATGGTCTGGAGAGGTCCCTAAGAGAGACAGGTCATGGTTAAAAGCATGTTCAGCACTGGGGAAGAAGAAGAATGATGACATCACACGCAAAGCTCTTAATGTAATACCGACGGCCATGTTTTAACAGAATAACGCGGCTCAAACCACCAAACTGGCACTAAGCGCAGTTTCGAATACCTGTCTATAACTTAAGCGTAAATGTATAAACTGTGCGCATGAGCACAAGGCAATGCGCGTTAGTGTCGGCACTGGTACGGTTTGAGGCTGAAATCACATGCGGCAACATAGAATTCCAAACCCCGAAGCAGAGCAAAGTCTGCGAGTTAAATTAGGTGCGTTTCGCGGCGCTTTGATTCCTTTGGCAGTGCTGGCTCACCGGCAAAACCTTTAGTTTTTTTACAATTTTATAGTTTATTGACGCGTGGACTTTTAAAGAAAATGGCAAAACGTTTTTTCTCCCGCCATGCGTGAGTAAAAGATTATTTGGTGCGTTTCGGCACGCCGCTTATTATGTGTGCTTTTGTTTTAAAAAAGTAATTAATTGGCTTATAATACTCGGTAACTGAATTGCAATATTTTAGCATTTTTAACGCTCGTCATAAAAAACAAAAAATATCGTTAGCGATAGCATCTTTTCCTGCTTTATTTTTTGATGGAGTGGAAGCATGGCGAGTTAGTGTTACATAGTCAACGCAATATCCTGTTTAAAATTTTGTATAAGAGCATTGCGAAAATGGATTCCAAATAGCAAGTGTGCTTTATCCAGAAATATATAGTTATGCCCTATATAAACATTATGCCTTGAGGATTCGTCACAACCGTAACATAAATCCGCGTCTCTGTTTCCTATTTCATACTCTGGTTTTGCGATCTGCAACCATGACATCACTGTTTATGGTATAGTAATTATATTATGCGTAGAAATAATATGAGCAGGCGTAATAGTTGTAGCAGTGTAAAGTGACAGTTCCAGTCATCACAAAATCTGAGCTTTATAAAACGCTATTCGTATATGATATCGAGGAACAAATGAAGTCAATTTCGAACAATAACATCCCTTGTTTTTTTGTTAGCTCGAGCGTGCCCAGTCTGAGAAGTTCAAGTTCGTAAAATTACAAAAGTAACGAAAAATGCGTGACCGTAAAATTCTTTTTACGTTTGAGAAGAGTTGACCTTGCAAAATAAATTCCCAATCGCTACCAAGAGAGGAAGCACCACGCACGCGACCGGAATATTCTCTTGTACACTTCAGAGTATGTCTGGCGGCGGAAACAACTAAGAGAGCCGGAAGGAAGCTGAGACAGTTTTGAAGCTACATGTCCAGAAGAAGAATTCGAACTAGGATATTTTTCAACGCGCTTAGGTCGCCCCTTTCTAGTGTCCAATTTCGATCCTTTGCATTGTCAATTTCATTATTTAGACGTACGTAATTTTGCATTCGCATCCAGTTTGTTTCTGTTTATTTGTGAAGAACAATTCGGTTTACATTTATTGTTGCTTGCTAATAGGCGCCAACCTCCATATTCGGCGTTAATTTGGCCTAACCAGCGCGCTGAATAATTTTTTCTGTATCACCCTTGGGAGAAACGCTTGCGAATACATGCTTATGGTTTTGACCGACCCAATGTTTGCAAGAATTTGTGTAACACGCGGCTCGTAAAATGCCGCTTTTGTTTTTAGATGAGGTGTGTGAAAGCGATTGCGAAATTGATTCGACCTGAGAGTCCTTTGAAGGCGCTTTTCACTTTGTTGTTTTCCACTTTCATGTTCATCGAAAATATCCTCGACTACTAGAGCAGCTGATCTCATGATTTCCCTCTATATTAGGTTCAGCACCATTGAACCCTTTTATTTTTCTTGCACGTGAACTGTTAGTGCTATAAGCAGCTTTAGTCGGAAGGGACAAGAAAACTCTCCATCCAAATTAGCCGCCATAACCTACTGTATAGGAATAATGAAAACAATATTGAAAAAACTACTGAATGCTCTACCAAAAATAAATCAGTGTATACATTAGTTCCTTTCTTCGTTCCTGCGTGGTAACTATTCAAACAAGATTTGGAGAGTATAGTGAGAAAAAGGGCTGCGACAGGCCGCAAACGAGCGCGTAAAAAAAACAATGTTTTTCTGGCATCTATTTTGAGAGCAATTAAGGAAATACGAAGTGCATCGAGAATAGGCAATTTACAAAAAATGAATTATGCAATGCCTCCCTTAATAATATGAATAGCAAGAAAGAGTTCGAAATGAAACTACAGTTTATTTACCCAAGCTTGGCTTAATTAGAAACGGACATAAAATATGGGCATGGATACAAATTATATACAATTTCTAGGGAGAGGGTTGTTGGCAGCATTGATCACATTTAGCAGGCACAGGGTCCTTGTCGGCTTTGTTCTCATCAAACGAAGCTGTCGAAGGACTCGCGTTTTTACACAAGCACAACAATGTCGTCTTCATCAGAGTCTCTGTAGGTGTCATCAGGATACGAGGCAGACATGATTTCCTCCGCTTTCTTTATCACCATGTTCACGAAAAAGCGCCAGCGCAGGCACACGCTTTGTCGACGGAAACGCATCAAGTCCATTTTGCTGCGGGAAACAGCCAGGATTCGGCAGGCGTCGATGTAAGTCGCTTCACAATATGCGGTAGTCGGCTGAGAGACGCACGCAGATGGAACTGAACCATTGTTGCCACAAGCAAAAGGCGATGTTGACTCCATGACTCGGCAAAAGTTGAGCAGGGACTCGCGAGGCCGCACGACTGAAGCTTGGCTGCAACAAGCCAAGAATGGCTTGTTTCATGAACCACTACACATTTCATGTGTCTAAGATAGAGAAGGTAGATAAAACTGGACTGGTTTAGGGAAAGCAGAGTCTTTACCCTTTCCTCCTCTAGTCGCGTGGAAGCCCGGCTGTTCACTCCCGTTATCTTATCTCTACAGAGAGAAAAACATATTCAGAACCAGCTGGTGGTGACCCACTTTTGCTCTCATGCGAATTACAGACTGACATGGGCTGGAGAGGTCCCTAAGCAGGACAGGTCATGGTTAAAAGCATGTTCAGCACAGGCGAAGATGAAGAATGACGACACCACACGCAAAGCTCTTAATGTAATACCGACGGCCATGTTTTAACAAAATAACGCGGCTCAAACCACCAAACTGGCACTAAGCACAGTTTCGAATACCTGTCTATAACTTAAGCGTAAATGTATAAACTGTGCGCATGAGCACAAGGCAATGCGCGTTAGTGTCGGCACTGGTACGGTTTGAGGCTGAAATCACATGCGGCTACATAGAATTCCAAACCCCGAAGCAGAGCAAAGTCTGCGAGTTAAATTAGGCGCTTTTCGCGGCGCTGTGATTCCGTTGGCAGTGCTGGCTCACCGGCAAAACCTTTATTTTTTTTACAATTTTATAGTTTATTGACGCGTGGACTTTTAAAGAAAATGGCAAAACGTTTTTTCACCCGCCATGCGTGAGTAAAAGTTTATTTGGTGCGTTTCGGCACGCCGCTTATTATGTGTGCTTGTGTTTTAAAAAAGTAGTAATTTGGCTTATAATACTCAGTAGCTGAATTGCAATATTTTAGCATTTTTAACGCTCGTCATAAAAAACAAAAAATATCGATAACCGATAGCATCTTTTCCTGCTTTATTTTTGATGGAGTGGAAGCGTGGGCGAGTTGGTGTTACATAGTCAACGCAATATCCTGTTTAAAATTTTGTATAATAGCATTGCGAAAATGGATTCCAAATAGCAAGTTTACGTTATCCAGAAATATATAGTTATGCCCTATATAAACATTATGCCTTGAGGATTCGTCACAACCGTAACTCAAATCAACGTCTCTGTTTCCTATTTCATACTCTGGTTTTGCGGTCTGCAACCATGACATCACTGTTTATGGTATAGTAACTATAATATGCGTATAAATATTACGAGCAGGCGTAATAGTTGTAGCAGTGTAAAGTGACAGTTCCAGTGATCACAAAATCTTAGCTTCATCAAACGTTATTCGTATATGATAACGAGGAACAAATGAAGTCACTTTCGAGCAATAACATCCCTTGTTTTTTTGTTAGCTCGCGCGTGCCCAGCCTCAGAAGTTGATGTTCGTAAATTATAAAAGTAAGGAAAAATGAGTGACCGTCAAATTCTTTTTACGTTTGAGAAGAGTTGACCTTGCAAAGTAAATTCCAAATCGCTACCAAGAGAGGAAGCACCACGCACGCGACCGGAATATTCTCTTGTGCACTTCAGAATATGTCCGGCGGCGGAAACAAATAAAAGAGCCGGAGGGAAGTTGAGACAGTTTTGAAGCTACATTTCCAGAAGAAGAATTCGAACTAGGATAATTTTGAACGCGGTTAGGGCGCCCCTATCTAGCGTCCAATTTCGATCCTCTGCCATGTCAATTTCATTATTTGGACGTACGTATTTTGCATTCGCATCCAGTTTATGTATCTGTATATTTGTGCAGAACTATTGGGTTTACAATTTTTGTTGCTTACTAATAGGCGTCTACCTCCATATTCTGCGTCAATTTGGCCTAAACAGCGCGCTGAATATTTTTTTTTATATCACCCTTGGGAGAAACGCTTGCGAATACGTGCTTATGGTTTTCACCGACCCAAGGTTTGCAAGAATTTGTGTAACACGCGGCTCGTAAAATGCCGCTTTTGTTTTTAGATGAGGTGTGTGAAAGCGATTGGGAAGTCGATTCGACCTGAGAGTCCTTTGAAGGTGCTTTTCACTTTGTTGTTTCCCACTTGCATGTTCATCGAAAATATCCTCGACTTCTAGAGCAGCTGATCTCAAGATTTCCCTCTAAATTAGGATCAGCACCATTGAACCCTTCTATTTTTTCTTGCACGTGAACTGTTAGTGCTATAAGCAGCTTTAGTCGGAAGGGACAAGAAAACTCTCCATCCAAATTAGCCGCCATAACCTACTGTATAGGAATAATGGAAACAATATTGAAATAACTACTGAATGCTCTACCAACAATAAATCAGTGTATACATTTGTTCCTTTCTTCGTTCCTGCGTGGGAACTATTCGAACAAGATTTGGAGAGTACGGTGAGAAAAAGGACTGCGACAGGCAGCAAACGAGCTCGTGAAAAAAAAAACAATGTTTTCCTGTCAACTATTTTGAGAGCAATTAAGGAAATACGAAGTGCATCGAAAATAGGCAATTTACAAAAAATGAAGCATGAAAAGCCTCCCTTAATAATATGAATAGCAAGAAAGAGTTCGAAATGAAACTATAGTTTATTTACCCAAGCTTGGCTTAATTAGAAACGGACATAAAATATGGGCATGGATACAAATTATATACAATTTCCAGGGAGAGGGTTGTTGGCAGCATTGATCACATTTAGCAGGCACAGGGTCCTTGTCGGCTTTGTTCTCATCAAACGAAGCTGTCGAAGGAGGGGCGTTTTTACACAAGCACAACAATGTCGTCTTCATCAGAGTCACTGTAGGAGTCATCAGGACACGAGGCAGACATGATTTCCTCCGCTTTCTTTATCACCATGTTCACGAAAAAGCGCCAGCGCAGGCACACGCTTTGTCGACGGAAACGCATCAAGTCCATTTTGCTGCGGGAAACAGCCAGGATTCGGCAGGCGTCGATGTAAGTCGCTTCACAATATGCGGAAGTCGGCTGAGAGACGCGCGCAGATGGAACTGAACCATTGTTGCCACCAGCAAAAGGCGATGTTGACTCCATGACTCGGCAAAAGTTGAGCAGGGACTCACAAGGCCGCACGACTGAAGCTTGGCTGCAACAAGCCAATAATGGCTTGTTTCATGAAGCACTACACATTTCATGTGTCGAAGATGGAGAGGGTAGATAAAACTGGACTGGTTTAGGGAAAGCAGAGTCTTTACCCTTTTCTCCTCTAGTCGTGTGGAAGCCCGGCTGTTCACTCCCGTTATCTTATCTCTACAGAGAGAAAAACATATTCAGAACCAGCTGGTGGTGACCCACTTTTGCTCTCCTGCGAATTACAGACTGACATGGGCTGGAGAGGTCCCTAAGCAGGACAGGTCATGGTTAAAAGCATGTTCAGCACAGGGGAAGATGAAGAATGACGACACCTTACGCAAAGCTCTTAATGTAATACCGACGGCCATGTTTTAACAAAATAACGCGGCTCAAATTACCAAACTGGCACTAAGCACAGTTTCGAATACCTGTCTATAACTTAAGCGTAAATGTATAAACTGTGCGCATGAGCACAAGGCAATGCGCGTTAGTGTCGGCACTGGTACGGTTTGAGGCTGAAATCACATGCGGCAATTTAGAATTCCAAAACCCGAAGCAGAGCAAAGTCTGCGAGCTAAAATAGGCGCTTTTCGCAGCGCTGTGATTCCTTTGGTAGTGCTAACTCACCGGCAAAACCTTTAGTTTTTTTTACAATTTTATAGTTTATTGACGCGTGGACTTTTAAAGAAAATGGCAAAACGTTTTTTCTCCCGCCATGCGTGAGTAAAAGTTTATTTGGTTCGTTTCGGCACGCCGCTTATTACGTGTGCTAGTGTTTTAAAAATGTAATAATTTGGCTTATAATACTCGGTAGCTGAATTGCAATATTTTAGCATTTATAAAGCTCGTCATAAAAAAAACAAAAAATATCGATAGCCGATAGCATCTTTTCCTGCTTTATTTTTTGATGGAGTGGAAGCGTGGGCGAGTTAGTGTTACATAGTCAACGCAATATCCTGTTTAAAATTTTGTATAAGAGCATTGCGAAAATGGATTCCAAAAAGCAAGTGCGCATTATCCAGAAATATATAGTTATGCCCTATATAAACAGTATGCCTTGAGGATTCGTCACAACCGTAACTCAAATCAACACCTCTTTGTTTCCTATTTCATACTCTGGTTTTGCGGTCTGCAACCATGACATCACTGTTTATGGTATAGTAACTATAATATGCGTATAAATATTACGAGCAGGCGTAATAGTTGTAGCAGTGTAAAGTGACAGTTCCAGTGATCACAAAATCTTAGCTTCATCAAACGTTATTCGTATATGATTACGAGGAACAAATGAAGTCACTTTCGAGCAATAACATCCCTTGTTTTTTTGTTAGCTCGCGCGTGCCCAGCCTCAGAAGTTGATGTTCGTAAATTATAAAAGTAAGGAAAAATGAGTGACCGTCAAATTCTTTTTACGTTTAAAAAGAGTTGACCTTGCAAAATAAATTCCAAATCGCTACCAAGAGAGGAAGCACCACGCACGCGACCGGAATATTCTCTTGTGCACTTCAGAATATGTCCGGCGGCGGAAACAAATAAAAGAGCCGGAGGGAAGTTGAGACAGTTTTGAAGCTACATTTCCAGAAGAAGAATTCGAACTAGGATAATTTTGAACGCGGTTAGGGCGCCCCTTTCTAGCGTCCAATTTCGATCCTTTGCATTGTCAATTTCATTATTTAGGCGTACGTATTTTGCATTCGCATCCAGTTTGTTTCTGTATATTTGTGCAGAACAATTTGGTTTACAATTTTTGTTGCTTAATAATATGCGCCTACCTCCCTATTCTGCGTCAATTTGGCCTAAACAGCGCGCTGAATATTTTTTTTTATATCACCCTTGGGAGAAACGCTTGCGAATACGTGCTTATGGTTTTCACCGACCCAAGGTTTGCAAGAATTTGTGTAACACGCGGCTCGTAAAATGCCGCTTTTGTTTTTAGATGAGGTGTGTGAAAGCGATTGCGAAAGTCGATTCGACCTGAGAGTCCTTTGAAGGTGCTTTTCACTTTGTTGTTTCCCACTTGCATGTTCATCGAAAATATCCTCGACTACTAGAGCAGCTGATCTCATGATTTCCCTCTATATCAGGTTCAGCACCATTGAACCCTTGTATTTTTCTTGCACGTGAACTGTGAGTGCTATAAGCAGCTTTAGTCGGAAGGGACAAGAAAACTCTTCATCCAAATTAGCCGCCATAACCTACTGTATAGGAATAATGGAAACATAATTGAAATAACTACTGAATGCTCTACCAACAATAAATCAGTGTGTACATTTTTTCCTTTCTTCGTTCCTGCGCGGTAACTATTCAAGCAAGATTTGGAGAGTACGGTGAGTAAAAGGACAGCGACAAGCAGCAAACGAGCGCGTGAAAAAAAAAACAATGTTTTTCTGGCAACTATTTTGAGAGCAATTAAGGAAATAGAAGTGCATCGAGAATAGGCAATTTACAAAAAATGAAGCATCAAAGCCTCCCTTAATAATATGAATAGCAAGAAAGAGTTCGAAATGAAACTATAGTTTATTTACTCAACCTTGGCTTAATTAGAAACGGACACAAAATATGGGCATGGATACAAATTATATACAAGTTCAAGGGAGAGGGTTGTTGGCAGCATTGATCACATTTATCAGGAACAGGGTTCTTGTCGGCTTTGTTTTCATCAAACGAAGCTGTCGAAGGAGTCGCGTTTTTACACAAGCACAACAATATAGTGTTCATCAGAGTCACTGTAGGAGTCATCAGGACACGAGGCAGACATGATTTCCTCCGCTTTCATTAACACCATGTTCACGAAAAAGCGCCAGCGCAGGCACACGCTTTGTCGACGGGACCGCATCAAGTCCATTTTGCTGCGGGAAACAGCCAGGATTCGGCAGGCGTCGATGTAAATCGCTTCACAATATGCGGTAGTCGGCTGAGAGATGCGCGCAGATGGAACTGAACCATTGTTGCCACCAGCAAAAGGCGATGTTGACTCCATGACTCGGCAAAAGTTGAGCAGGGACTCGCGAGGCCGCACGACTGAAGCTCGGCTGCAACAAGCCAAGAATGGCTTGTTTCATGAAGCACTACACATTTCATGGGTCGAAGATGGAGAGGGTAGATAAAACTGGACTGGTTTAGGGAAAGCAGAGTATTTACCCTTTCCTCCTCTAGTCGTGTGGAAGCCCGGCTGTTCACTCCCGTTATCTTATCTCTACAGAGAGAAAAACATATTCAGAATCAGCTGGTGGTGACCCACTTTTGCTCTCCTGCGAATTACAGACTGACATGAGCTGGAGAGGTCCCTAAGCAGGACAGGTCATGGTTAAAAGCATGTTCAGCACAGGGGAAGAAGAAGAATGACGACACCACACGCAAAGCTCTTAATGTAATACCGACGGCCATGTTTTAACAGAATAACGCGGCTCAAACTACCAAACTGACACTAAGCACAGTTTCGAATACCTGTCTATAACTTAAGTGTAAATGTATAAATATGTGTATGAGCACAAGGCAATGCGCGTTAGTGTCTCCACTGGTACGGTTTTAGGCTGAAATCACATGCGGCAACTTAGAATTCCAAAACCCGAAGCAGAGCAAAGTCTGCGAGTTAAATTAGGCGCTTTTCGCGGCGCTGTGATTCCTTTGGTAGTGCTGGCTCACCGGCAAAACCTTTAGCTTTTTTTACAGTTTTATAGTTTATTGACGCGTGGACTTTTAAAGAAAATGGCAAAACGTTTTTCTCCCGCCATGCGTGAGTAAAAGTTTATTTGGTGCGTTTCGACACTCCGCTTATTATGTGTGCTTGTGTTTTAAAAAAGTAATAATTTGGCTTATAATACCGGTAGCTGAATTGCAATATTTTAGCATTTTTAATGCTTGTCATAAAAAGAAAAAATATCGATAGCCGATAGCATCTTTTCCTGCTTTATTTTTTAATGGAGTGGAAGCGTGGGCGAGTTAGTGCTACATAGTCAACGCAATATCCTGTTTAAAATTTTGTATAAGAGCATTGCGAAACTGAATTCCAAATAGCAAGTGTGCGTTATCCAGAAATATATAGTTATGCCCTATATAAACATTAAGCCTTGAGGATTCGTCACAACCGTAACTCAAATCAACGCCTCTTTGTTTCCTATTTCATACTCTGGTTTTGCGGTCTGCAACCATGACATCACTGTTTATGGTATAGTAACAATAATATGCGTAGATATAATATGAGCAGGTGTAATAGTTGTAGCAGTGTAAAGTGACAGTTCCAGTCATCACAAAATCTGAGCTTTATCAAAAGCTATTCGTATATGATAACGAGGAACAAATGAAGTCAATTTCGAGCAATAACATCCATTGTTTTTTTGTTAGCTCGAGCGTGCCCAGTCTGAGAAGTTGAAGTTCGTAAATTACAAAAGTAAGGAAAAATGCGTGACCGTCAAATTCTTTTTACGTTTGAGAAGAGTTGACCTTGCAAAAAAAAAAAAACCAAATCGCTACCAAGAGAGGAAGCACCACGCACGCGACCGGAATATTCTCTTGTGCACTTCAGAGTATGTCCGGCGGTGGAAACAACTAAAAGAGCCGGAGGGAAGTTGAGACAGTTTTGAAGCTACATGTCCAGAAGGAGAATTCGAACTAATTTCGATCCTTTGCATTGTTAATTTCATTATTTAGACGTACGTAACTTTGCATTCGCATCCAGTTTACGTTTCTGTATAATTGTGCAGAACAATTGGGTTTACAATTTTTGTTGCTTACTAATAGGCGTCTACCTCCATATTCTGCGTCAATTTGGCCTAAACAGCGCGCTGAATTTTTTTTTTTATATCACGCTTGGGAGAAACGCTTGCGAACACATGCTTATGGTTTTCACCGACCCAAGGTTTGCAAGAATTTGTGTAACACGCGGCAAGTAAAATGCCGCTTTTGTTTTTAGATGAAGTGTGTGAAAGCGATTGCGAAAGTCGATTCGACCTGAGAGTCCTTTGAAGGCGCTTTTCACTTTGTTGTTTCCCACTTGCATGTTCATTGAAAATATCCTCGACTACTAGAGCAGCTGATCTCATGATATCCTTCTATATTAGGTTCGGCACCATTCAACCCTTCTATTTTTCTTGCACGTGAACTGTTAGTGCTATAAGCAGCTTTAGTCGGAAGGGACAAGAAAACTCTCCATCAAAATTAGCCGCCATAACCTACTGTATAGGAATAATGGAAACATAATTGAAATAACTACTGAATTCTCTACCAACGATAAATCAGAGTATACATTTGTTCCTTTCTTCGTTCCTGCGTGGTAACTATTCAAACGAGATTTGGAGAGTACGGTGAGAAAAAGGACTGCGACAGGCCGCAAATGAGCGTGTAAAAAAAACAATGTTTTTCGGGCATCTATTTTGAGAGCAATTAGGGAAATACGAAGTGCATCGAGAATAGGCAATTTACAAAAAATGAAGCATGCAAAGCCTCCCTTATAATATTAATAGCAAGAAAGAGTTCGAAATGAAACCATAGTTTATTTACCCAAGCTTGGTTTAATTAGAAAAGGACATAAAATATGGGCATGCATACAAATTATATACAAGTTGCAGGGAGAGGGTTGTTGGCAGCATTGATCACATTTAGCAGGCACAGGGTCCTTGTCGGCTTTGTGCTCATCAAACGAAGCTGTCGAAGCAGTCGCGTTTTTACACAAGCACAAAAATGTCGTCTTCATCAGAGTCACTGAAGGAGTCATCAGGACACGAGGCAGACATGATTTCCTCCGCTTTCTTTATCACCATGTTCACGAAAAGCGCCAACGCAGGGACACGCTTTGTCGAGGGGAACGCATCAAGTCCATTTTGCTGCGGGAAACAGCAAGGATTCGGCAAGGGTATGTAAGTCGCTTCACAATATGCGGTAGTCGGCTGAGAGACGCGCGCAGATGGAACTGAACCATTGTTGCCACCAGCAAAAGGCGATGTTGACTCCATGGCTCGGCAAAAGTTGAGCAGGGACTCGCGAGGCCGCACGACTGAAGCTTGGCTGCAACAAGCCAAGAATGGCTTGTTTCATGAAGCACTACACATTTCATGTGTCGAAGATGGAGAGGATAGATAAAACTCTACTGGTTTAGGGAAAGCAGTGTCTTTTCCCTTTCCTCCTCTAGTTCTGTGGAAGCCCGGCTGTTCACTCCCGTTATCTTATCTCTACAGAGAGAAAAACATATTCAGCACCAGCTGGTGGCGACCACCTTTTGCTCTGGTGCGAATTACAGACTGACGTGGGCTGTAGAGGTCCCTAAGCAATGCAGGTCATGGTTAAAAGCATATACAGCTCAGGGGAAGAAGAAGAATGACGACACCAGACGCACAGCTCTTAATGTAATACCGACGGCCATGTTTTAACAGAATAACGCGGGCTCAAACTACCAAACTGGCACTAAGCACAGTTTCGATTACCTGTCTATAACTTAAGCGTAAATGTATAAACTGTGCGCATGAGCACAAGGGAATGCGCGTTAGTGTCGGCACTGGTACGGTTTAAGGCTGAAATCACATGCGGCAACATAGAATTCCAAACCCCGAAGCAGAGCAAAGTCTGCGAGTTAAATTAGGCGCTTTTCGCGGCGTTGTGATTCCTTTGGTTGTGCTGGCTCACCGGCAAAACATTTAGTTTTTTTACAATTTTATAGTTGATTGACGCGGGGACTTTTAAAGAAAATGGCAAAACATTTTTTCTCCCGCCATGCGTGAGTAAAAGTTTATTTGGTGCGTTTCGGCACGCCGCTTATTATGTGTGCTTGTGTTTTAATAAAGTAATTATTTGGCTTATAATATAGGGCAGCTGAATTGCAATATTTTAGCATTTTTAACGCTCGTCATAAAAACAAAAAATATCGATAGCCGATAGCATCTTTTCCTGCTTTATTTTTGATGGAGTGGAAGCGTGGGCGAGTTGGTGTTACATAGTCAACGCAATATCCTGTTTAAAATTTTGTATAAGAGCATTGCGAAAATGGATTCCAAATAGCAAGTTTGCGTTATCCAGAAATATATAGTTATGCCCTATATAAACATTATGCCTTGAGGATTCGTCACAACCGTAACTCAAATCAACGTCTCTGTTTCCTATTTCATACTCTGGTATTGCGATCTGCAACCATGACATCACTGTTTAAGGTATAGTAACTATAATATGCGTAGAAATAATATGAGCAGGCGTAATATTGTAGCAGTGGAAAGTGACAGTTCCATTGATCAAAAAATCTTAGCTTTATCAAACGTTATTCGTATATGATAACGAGGAACAAATGAAGTCGATTTCGAGCAATAACATCTTTTGTTTTTTTGTTAGCTCGCGCGTGCCCAGCCTCAGAAGTTGAAGTTCGTAAATTACAAAAGTAAGGAAAAATGCGTGACCGTCAAATTCTTTTTACGTTTGAGAAGAGTTGACCTTGCAAAATAAATTCCAAATCGCTACCAAGAGAGGAAACACCACGCACGCGACCGGAATATTCTCTTGTGCACTTCAGAGTATGTCCGGCGGCGGAAACAACTAAAATAGCCGGAGGGAAGTTGAAACAGTTTTGAAGCTACATTTCCAGAAGAAGAATTCGAACTAGGATAATTTTGAACGCGGTTAGGGCGCCCCTTTCTAGTGTCCAATTTCGATCCTTTGCATTGTCAATTTAATTATTTGGACGTACATATTTTGCATTCGCATCTAGTTTATGTTTCTGTATATTTGTGTAGAACAATTGGGTTTACAATTTTTGTTGCTTACTAATAGGCGTCCACCTCCATATTCTGCGTCAATTTGGCCTAAACAGCGCGCTGAATATTTTTTTTATATCACCCTTGGGAGAAACGCTTGCGAATACATGCTTATGGTTTTCACCGACCCAAGGTTTGCAAGAATTTGTGTAACACGCGGCTCGTAAAATGCCGCTTTTGTTTTTAGATGAGGTGTGTGAAAGCGATTGCGAAAGTCGATTCGACCTGAGAGTCCTTTGAAGGTGCTTTTCACTTTGTTGTTTCACACTTGCATGTTCATCGAAAATATCCTCGACTACTAGAGCAGCTGATCTCATGAATTCCCTCCTAATTAGATTCAGCACCATTGAACCCTTCTATTTTTCTTGCACGTGAACTGTTAGTGCTATAAGCAGCTTTAGTCGGAAGGGACAAGAAAACTCTCCATCCTAATTAGCCGCCATAACCTACTGTATAGGAATAATGGAAACAATATTGAAATAACTACTGAATGCTCTACCAAGAATAAATCAGTATATACAATTGTTCCTTTCTTCGCTCCTGCGTGGTAACTATTCAAACAAGATTTGGAGAGTACGGTGAGAAAAAGGACTGCAACAGGCAGCAAACGGGCGCGTGAAAAAAAAAACAATGTTTTTCTGGCACCTATTTTGAGAGCAATTAAGGAAATGCGAAGTGCATCGAGAATAGGCAATTTACAAAAAATGAATTATGCAAAGCCTCCCTTAATAATATGAATAGCAAGAAAGAGTTCGAGATGAAACCATAGTTTATTTACCCAAGCTTGGCTTAATTAGAAACGGACATAAAATATGGGCATGGATACAAATTATATACTAGTTCCAGGGAGAGGGTTGTTGGCAGCATTGATCTCAATTAGCAGGCACAGGGCCCTTGTCGGCTTTGTTCTCATGAAACGAAGCTGTCGAAGGAGTCGCATTTTTACACAAGCACGACAATGTCGTCTTCATCAGAGTCACCGTAGGAGTCATCAGGACACGAGGCAGACGTGATTTCATCCGCTTTCTTTATCACCATGTTCACGAAAAAGCGCCAGCGCAGGCACACGCTTTGTCGACGGGAACGCATCAAGTCCATTTTGCTGCGGGAAACAGCCAGGATTCAGCAGGCGTCGATGTAAGTCGCTTCACAATATGCGGTAGTCGGCTGAGAGACGCGCGCAGATGGAACTGAACCATTGTTGCCACTAGCAAAAGGCGATGTTGACTCCATGACTCGGCAAAAGTTGATCAGGGACTCGCGAGGCCGCACGACTGAAGCTTGGCTGCAACAAGCCAAGAATGGCTTGTTTCATGAAGCACTACACATCTAATGTGCCGAAGATGGAGAGGGTAGATAAAACTGGACTGGTTTAGGGAAAGCAGAGTTTTTACCCGTTCCTCCTCTACTCATGTGGAAGCCCGGCTGTTCTCTCCCGTTATCTTATCTCTACAGAGAGAAAAACATATTCAGAACCAGCTGGTGGTGACCCACTTTTGCTCTCGAGCTAATTACTGACTGACATGGGCAGGAGAGGTCCCTAAGCAGGACAGGTCATGGTTAAAAGCATGTTCAGCACAGGGGAAGATGAAGAATGACGACACCACACGCAAAGCTCTTAATGTAATACCGACGGCCATGTTTTAACAGAATAACGCGGCTCAAACTCCAAACTGGCACTAAGCACAGTTTCGAATACCTGTCTATACCTTAAGCGTAAATGCATAAACTGTGCGCATGAGCACAAGGCAATGCGCGTTAGTGTCGGCACTGGTATGGTTTGAGGCTGAAATCACATGCGGCAACTTAGAATTCCAAAACCCGAAGCAGAGCAAAGTCTGCGAGTTAAATTAGGCGCTTTTCGCAGCGCTGTGATTCCTTTGGTAGTGCTGGCTCACCGGCAAAACCTTTAGTTTTTTTACAATTTTATAGTTTATTGACGCGTGGACTTTCCAAGAAAATGGTAAAACGTTTTTTCTCCCGCCATGCGTGAGTAAAAGTTTATTTGGTGCGTTTCGGCACGCCGCTTATTATTTGTGCTTGTGTTTTAATAAAGTAATATTTGGCTTATAATACTCGGTAGCTGAATAGCAATATTTTATCATTTTAACGCTTGTCATAAAAAACACAAAATATCGATAGCCGATAGCATCTTTTCCTGCTTTACTTTTGATGGAGTGGAAGCGTGGGCGAGTTGGTGTTATATAGTCAACGCAATATCCTGTTTAAAATTTTGTATAAGAGCATTGCGAAAATGGATTCCAAATAGCAAGTTTGCGTTATCCAGAAATATATAGTTATGCCCTATATTAACATTATGCCTTGAGGATTCGTCACAACCGTAACTCAAATCAACGTCTCTGTTTCCTTTGTCATACTCTGGTATTGCGATCTGCAACCATGACATCACTGTTTATGGTATAGTAACTATAATATGCGTAGAAATAATATGAGCAGGCGTAATAGTTGTAGCAGTGTAAAGTGACAGTTCCAGTGATCACAAAATCTTAGCTTTATCAAACTTTATTCGTATGTGATAACGAGGAACAAATGAAGTCAATTTCGAGCAATAACATCCCTTGTTTTTTTGTTAGCTCGCGCGTGCCCAGCCTCAGAAGTTGAAGTTCGTAAATTACAAAAGTAAATGCGTGACCGTCAAATTCTTTTTACGTTTGAGAAGAGTTGACCTTGCAAAATAAATTCCAAATCACTACCAAGAGAGGAAGCACCACGCACGCGACCGGAATATTCTCTTGTGCACTTCAGAGTATGTCCGGCGGCGGAAACTACTAAAATAGCCGGAGGGAAGTTGAAACAGTTTTGAAGCTACATTTCCAGAAGAATTCGAACTAGGGTAATTTTGAACGCGGTTAGGGCGCCCCTTTCTAGTGTCCAATTTCGATCCTTTGCATTGTCAATTTCATTATTTGGACGTACGTATTTTGCTTTCGCATTCAGTTTATGTTTCTGTATATTTGTGTAGAACAATTGGGTTTACAATTTTTGTTGCTTACTGATAGGCGTCCACCTCCATATTCTGCATCAATTTGGCTTAAACAGCGCGCTGAATATTTTTTTTTATATCACCCTTGGGAGAAACGCTTGCGAATACATGCTTATGGTTTTCACCGACCCAAGGTTTGCAAGAATTTGTGTAACACGCGGCTCGTAAAATGCCGCTTTTGTTTTTAGATGAGGTGTGTGAAAGCGATTGCGAAAGTCGATTCGACCTGAGAGTCCTTTGAAGGTGCTTTTCACTTTGTTGTTTCACACTTGCATGTTCATCGAAAATATCCTCGACTACTAGAGCAGCTGATCTCATGATTTCCCTCCTAATTAGGTTCAGCACCATTGAACCCTTCTATTTTTCTTGCACGTGAACTGTTATCGCTATAAGCAGCTTTAGTCGGAAGGGACAAGAAAACTCTCCATCCAAATTAGCCGCCATAACCTACTGTATAGGAATGGTGGAAACAATATTGAAATAACTACTGAATGCTCTACCAACAATAAATCAGTATATACATTTGTTCCTTTCTTCGTTCCTGCGTGGTAACTATTCAAACAAGATTTGGAGAAAGCGGTGAGAAAAAGGACTGCGACAAGCAGCAAACGGGCGCGTGAAAAAAAAAACAATGTTTTTCTGGCAACTATTTTGAGAGCAATTAAGGAAATGCGAAGTGCATCGAGAATAGGCAATTTACAAAAAATGAATTATGCAAAGCCTCCCTTAATATAATGAATAGCAAGAAAGAGTTCGAGATGAAACCATAGTTTATTTACCCAAGCTTGGCTTAATTAGAAACGGACATAAAATATGGGCATGGATACAAATTATATACAAGTTCCAGGGAGAGGGTTGTTGGCAGCATTGATCACATTTAGCAGGCACAGGGCCCTTGTCGGCTTTGTTCTCATGAAACGAAGCTGTCGAAGGAGTCGCATTTTTACACAAGCACAACAATGTCGTCTTCATCAGAATCACTGTAGGAGTCATCAGGACACAAGGCAGACGTGATTTCCTCCGCTTTCTTTATCACCATGTTCACGAAAAAGCGCCAGCGCAGGCACACGCTTTGTCGACGGGAACGCATCAAGTCCATTTTGCTACGGGAAACAGCCAGGATTCGGCAGGCGTCGATGTAAGTCGCTTCACAATATGCGGTAGTCGGCTGAGAGACGCGCGCAGATGGAACTGAACCATTGTTGCCACCAGCAAAAGGCGATGTTGACTCCATGACTCGGCAAAAGTTGTGCAGGGACTCGCGAGGCCGCACGACTGAAGCTTGGCTGCAACAAGCCAAGAATGGCTTGTTTCATGAAGCACTACACATCTAATGTGTCGAAGATGGAGAGGGTAGATAAAACTGGACTGGTTTAGGGAAAGCAGAGTTTTTACCCTTTCCTCCTCTAGTCGTGTGTGAAGCCCGGCTGTTCAATCCCGTTATCTTATCTCTACAGAGAGAAAAACATATTCAGAACCAGCTGGTGGTGACCCACTTTTGCTCTCGTGCGAATTACAGACTGACATGGGCAGGAGAGGTCCCTAAGCAGGACAGGTCATGGTTAAAAGCATGTTCAGCACAGGGGAAGATGAAGAATGACGACACCACACGCAAAGCTCTTAATGTAATACCGACGGCCATGTTTTAACAGAATAACGCGGCTCAAACTCCAAACTGGCACTAAGCACAGTTTCTAATACCTGTCTATACCTTAAGCCTAAATGCATAAACTGTGCGCACGAGCACAAGGCAATGCGCGTTAGTGTCGGCACTGGTACGGTTTGAGGCTGAAATCACATGCGGCAACTTAGAATTCCAAAACCCGAAGCAGAGCAAAGTCTGCGAGTTAAATTAGGCGCTTTTCGCAGCGCTGTGATTCCTTTGGTAGTGCTGGCTCACCGGCAAAACCTTTAGTTTTTTTTACAATTTTATAGTTTATTGACGCGTGGACTTTCAAAGAAAATGGCAAAACGTTTTTTCTCCCGTCATGCGTGAGTAAAAGTTTATTTGGTGTGTTTCGGCACGCCGCTTATTATGTGTGCTTGTGTTTTAATAAAGTAATAATTTGGCTTATAATACTCGGCAGCTGAATTGCAATATTTTATCATTTTAACGCTCGTCATAAAAAACAAAAAATATCGATAGCCGATAGCATCTTTTCCTGCTTTACTTTTGATGGAGTGGAAGCGTGGGCGAGTTGGTGTTATATAGTCAACGCAATATCCTGTTTAAAATTTTGTATAAGAGCATTGCGAAAATGGATTCCAAATAGCAAGTTTGCGTTATCCAGGAATATATAGTTATGCCCTCTATAAACATTATGCCTTGAGGATTCGTCACAACCGCAACTCAAATCAACGTCTCTGTTTCCTATTTCATACTATGGTATTGCGATCTGCAACCATGACATCACTGTTTATGGTATAGTAACTATAATATGCGTAGAAATAATATGAGCAGGCGTAATAGTTGTAGCAGTGTAAAGTGACAGTTCCAGTGATCACAAAATCTTAGCTTTATCAAACGTTATTCGTATGTGATAACGAGGAACAAATGAAGTCAATTTCGAGCAATAACATCCCTTGTTTTTTTGTTAGCTCGCGCGTGCCCAGCCTCAGAAGTTGAAGTTCGTAAATTACAAATGTAAATGCGTGACCGTCAAATTCTTTTTACGTTTGAGAAGAGTTGACCTTGCAAAACAAATTCCAAATCGCTACCAAGAGAGGAAGCACCACACACGCGACCGGAATATTCTCTTGTGCACTTCAGAGTATGTCCGGCGGCGGAAACAACTAAAATAGCCGGAGGGAAGTTGAAACAGTTTTGAAGCTACATTTCCAGAAGAAGAATTCGAACTAGGATAATTTTGAACGCGGTTAGGGCGCCCCTTTCTAGTGTCCAATTTCGATCCTTTGCATTGTCAATTTAATTATTTGGACGTACATATTTTGCATTCGCATCTAGTTTATGTTTCTGTATATTTGTGTAGAACAATTGGGTTTACAATTTTTGTTGCTTACTAATAGGCGTCCACCTCCATATTCTGCGTCAATTTGGCCTAAACAGCGCGCTGAATATTTTTTTTATATCACCCTTGGGAGAAACGCTTGCGAATACATGCTTATGGTTTTCACCGACCCAAGGTTTGCAAGAATTTGTGTAACACGCGGCTCGTAAAATGCCGCTTTTGTTTTTAGATGAGGTGTGTGAAAGCGATTGCGAAAGTCGATTCGACCTGAGAGTCCTTTGAAGGTGCTTTTCACTTTGTTGTTTCACACTTGCATGTTCATCGAAAATATCCTCGACTACTAGAGCAGCTGATCTCATGAATTCCCTCCTAATTAGATTCAGCACCATTGAACCCTTCTATTTTTCTTGCACGTGAACTGTTAGTGCTATAAGCAGCTTTAGTCGGAAGGGACAAGAAAACTCTCCATCCTAATTAGCCGCCATAACCTACTGTATAGGAATAATGGAAACAATATTGAAATAACTACTGAATGCTCTACCAAGAATAAATCAGTATATACAATTGTTCCTTTCTTCGCTCCTGCGTGGTAACTATTCAAACAAGATTTGGAGAGTACGGTGAGAAAAAGGACTGCAACAGGCAGCAAACGGGCGCGTGAAAAAAAAACAATGTTTTTCTGGCACCTATTTTGAGAGCAATTAAGGAAATGCGAAGTGCATCGAGAATAGGCAATTTACAAAAAATGAATTATGCAAAGCCTCCCTTAATAATATGAATAGCAAGAAAGAGTTCGAGATGAAACCATAGTTTATTTACCCAAGCTTGGCTTAATTAGAAACGGACATAAAATATGGGCATGGATACAAATTATATAAAAGTTCCAGGGAGAGGGTTGTTGGCAGCATTGATCTCAATTAGCAGGCACAGGGCCCTTGTCGGCTTTGTTCTCATGAAACGAAGCTGTCGAAGGAGTCGCATTTTTACACAAGCACGACAATGTCGTCTTCATCAGAGTCACCGTAGGAGTCATCAGGACACGAGGCAGACGTGATTTCATCCGCTTTCTTTATCACCATGTTCACGAAAAAGCGCCAGCGCAGGCACACGCTTTGTCGACGGGAACGCATCAAGTCCATTTTGCTGCGGGAAACAGCCAGGATTCAGCAGGCGTCGATGTAAGTCGCTTCACAATATGCGGTAGTCGGCTGAGAGACGCGCGCAGATGGAACTGAACCATTGTTGCCACTAGCAAAAGGCGATGTTGACTCCATGACTCGGCAAAAGTTGATCAGGGACTCGCGAGGCCGCACGACTGAAGCTTGGCTGCAACAAGCCAAGAATGGCTTGTTTCATGAAGCACTACACATCTAATGTGCCGAAGATGGAGAGGGTAGATAAAACTGGACTGGTTTAGGGAAAGCAGAGTTTTTACCCTTTCCTCCTCTACTCATGTGGAAGCCCGGCTGTTCTCTCCCGTTATCTTATCTCTACAGAGAGAAAAACATATTCAGAACCAGCTGGTGGTGACCCACTTTTGCTCTCGAGCTAATTACTGACTGACATGGGCAGGAGAGGTCCCTAAGCAGGACAGGTCATGGTTAAAAGCATGTTCAGCACAGGGGAAGATGAAGAATGACGACACCACACGCAAAGCTCTTAATGTAATACCGACGGCCATGTTTTAACAGAATAACGCGGCTCAAACTCCAAACTGGCACTAAGCACAGTTTCGAATACCTGTCTATACCTTAAGCGTAAATGCATAAACTGTGCGCATGAGCACAAGGCAATGCGCGTTAGTGTCGGCACTGGTATGGTTTGAGGCTGAAATCACATGCGGCAACTTAGAATTCCAAAACCCGAAGCAGAGCAAAGTCTGCGAGTTAAATTAGGCGCTTTTCGCAGCGCTGTGATTCCTTTGGTAGTGCTGGCTCACCGGCAAAACCTTTAGTTTTTTTACAATTTTATAGTTTATTGACGCGTGGACTTTCCAAGAAAATGGTAAAACGTTTTTTCTCCCGCCATGCGTGAGTAAAAGTTTATTTGGTGCGTTTCGGCACGCCGCTTATTATTTGTGCTTGTGTTTTAATAAAGTAATATTTGGCTTATAATACTCGGTAGCTGAATAGCAATATTTTATCATTTTAACGCTCGTCATAAAAAACACAAAATATCGATAGCCGATAGCATCTTTTCCTGCTTTACTTTTGATGGAGTGGAAGCGTGGGCGAGTTGGTGTTATATAGTCAACGCAATATCCTGTTTAAAATTTTGTATAAGAGCATTGCGAAAATGGATTCCAAATAGCAAGTTTGCGTTATCCAGAAATATATAGTTATGCCCTATATTAACATTATGCCTTGAGGATTCGTCACAACCGTAACTCAAATCAACGTCTCTGTTTCCTTTGTCATACTCTGGTATTGCGATCTGCAACCATGACATCACTGTTTATGGTATAGTAACTATAATATGCGTAGAAATAATATGAGCAGGCGTAATAGTTGTAGCAGTGTAAAGTGACAGTTCCAGTGATCACAAAATCTTAGCTTTATCAAACGTTATTCGTATATGATAACGAGGAACAAATGAAGTCAATTTCGAGCAATAACGTCCCTTGTTTTTTTGTTAGCTCGCGCGCGCCCAGCATCAGAAGTTGAAGTTCGTAAATTACAAAAGTAAGGAAAAATGCGTGACCGTCAAATTCTTTTTACGTTTGAGAAGAGTTGACCTTGCAAAATAAATTCCAAATCACTACCAAGAGAGGAAGCACCACGCACGCGACCGGAATATTCTCTTGTGCACTTCAGAGTATGTCCGGCGGCGGAAACTACTAAAATAGCCGGAGGGAAGTTGAAACAGTTTTGAAGCTACATTTCCAGAAGAATTCGAACTAGGGTAATTTTGAACGCGGTTAGGGCACCCCTTTCTAGTGTCCAATTTCGATCCTTTGCATTGTCAATTTCATTATTTGGACGTACGTATTTTGCTTTCGCATTCAGTTTATGTTTCTGTATATTTGTGTAGAACAATTGGGTTTACAATTTTTGTTGCTTACTGATAGGCGTCCACCTCCATATTCTGCATCAATTTGGCTTAAACAGCGCGCTGAATATTTTTTTTTATATCACCCTTGGGAGAAACGCTTGCGAATACATGCTTATGGTTTTCACCGACCCAAGGTTTGCAAGAATTTGTGTAACACGCGGCTCGTAAAATGCCGCTTTTGTTTTTAGATGAGGTGTGTGAAAGCGATTGCGAAAGTCGATTCGACCTGAGAGTCCTTTGAAGGTGCTTTTCACTTTGTTGTTTCACACTTGCATGTTCATCGAAAATATCCTCGACTACTAGAGCAGCTGATCTCATGATTTCCCTCCTAATTAGGTTCAGCACCATTGAACCCTTCTATTTTTCTTGCACGTGAACTGTTATCGCTATAAGCAGCTTTAGTCGGAAGGGACAAGAAAACTCTCCATCCAAATTAGCCGCCATAACCTACTGTATAGGAATGGTGGAAACAATATTGAAATAACTACTGAATGCTCTACCAACAATAAATCAGTATATACATTTGTTCCTTTCTTCGTTCCTGCGTGGTAACTATTCAAACAAGATTTGGAGAAAGCGGTGAGAAAAAGGACTGCGACAAGCAGCAAACGGGCGCGTGAAAAAAAAAACAATGTTTTTCTGGCAACTATTTTGAGAGCAATTAAGGAAATGCGAAGTGCATCGAGAATAGGCAATTTACAAAAAATGAATTATGCAAAGCCTCCCTTAATATAATGAATAGCAAGAAAGAGTTCGAGATGAAACCATAGTTTATTTACCCAAGCTTGGCTTAATTAGAAACGGACATAAAATATGGGCATGGATACAAATTATATACAAGTTCCAGGGAGAGGGTTGTTGGCAGCATTGATCACATTTAGCAGGCACAGGGCCCTTGTCGGCTTTGTTCTCATGAAACGAAGCTGTCGAAGGAGTCGCATTTTTACACAAGCACAACAATGTCGTCTTCATCAGAATCACTGTAGGAGTCATCAGGACACAAGGCAGACGTGATTTCCTCCGCTTTCTTTATCACCATGTTCACGAAAAAGCGCCAGCGCAGGCACACGCTTTGTCGACGGGAACGCATCAAGTCCATTTTGCTACGGGAAACAGCCAGGATTCGGCAGGCGTCGATGTAAGTCGCTTCACAATATGCGGTAGTCGGCTGAGAGACGCGCGCAGATGGAACTGAACCATTGTTGCCACCAGCAAAAGGCGATGTTGACTCCATGACTCGGCAAAAGTTGTGCAGGGACTCGCGAGGCCGCACGACTGAAGCTTGGCTGCAACAAGCCAAGAATGGCTTGTTTCATGAAGCACTACACATCTAATGTGTCGAAGATGGAGAGGGTAGATAAAACTGGACTGGTTTAGGGAAAGCAGAGTTTTTACCCTTTCCTCCTCTAGTCGTGTGTGAAGCCCGGCTGTTCAATCCCGTTATCTTATCTCTACAGAGAGAAAAACATATTCAGAACCAGCTGGTGGTGACCCACTTTTGCTCTCGTGCGAATTGCAGACTGACATGGGCAGGAGAGGTCCCTAAGCAGGACAGGTCATGGTTAAAAGCATGTTCAGCACAGGGGAAGATGAAGAATGACGACACCACACGCAAAGCTCTTAATGTAATACCGACGGCCATGTTTTAACAGAATAACGCGGCTCAAACTCCAAACTGGCACTAAGCACAGTTTCTAATACCTGTCTATACCTTAAGCCTAAATGCATAAACTGTGCGCACGAGCACAAGGCAATGCGCGTTAGTGTCGGCACTGGTACGGTTTGAGGCTGAAATCACATGCGGCAACTTAGAATTCCAAAACCCGAAGCAGAGCAAAGTCTGCGAGTTAAATTAGGCGCTTTTCGCAGCGCTGTGATTCCTTTGGTAGTGCTGGCTCACCGGCAAAACCTTTAGTTTTTTTTACAATTTTATAGTTTATTGACGCGTGGACTTTCAAAGAAAATGGCAAAACGTTTTTTCTCCCGTCATGCGTGAGTAAAAGTTTATTTGGTGTGTTTCGGCACGCCGCTTATTATGTGTGCTTGTGTTTTAATAAAGTAATAATTTGGCTTATAATACTCGGCAGCTGAATTGCAATATTTTATCATTTTAACGCTCGTCATAAAAAACAAAAAATATCGATAGCCGATAGCATCTTTTCCTGCTTTACTTTTGATGGAGTGGAAGCGTGGGCGAGTTGGTGTTATATAGTCAACGCAATATCCTGTTTAAAATTTTGTATAAGAGCATTGCGAAAATGGATTCCAAATAGCAAGTTTGCGTTATCCAGGAATATATAGTTATGCCCTCTATAAACATTATGCCTTGAGGATTCGTCACAACCGCAACTCAAATCAACGTCTCTGTTTCCTATTTCATACTATGGTATTGCGATCTGCAACCATGACATCACTGTTTATGGTATAGTAACTATAATATGCGTAGAAATAATATGAGCAGGCGTAATAGTTGTAGCAGTGTAAAGTGACAGTTCCAGTGATCACAAAATCTTAGCTTTATCAAACGTTATTCGTATGTGATAACGAGGAACAAATGAAGTCAATTTCGAGCAATAACATCCCTTGTTTTTTTGTTAGCTCGCGCGTGCCCAGCCTCAGAAGTTGAAGTTCGTAAATTACAAATGTAAATGCGTGACCGTCAAATTCTTTTTACGTTTGAGAAGAGTTGACCTTGCAAAACAAATTCCAAATCGCTACCAAGAGAGGAAGCACCACACACGCGACCGGAATATTCTCTTGTGCTTTTCAGAGTATGTCCGGTGGCGGAAACAACTAAAATAGCCGGAGGGAAGTTGAGACAGTTTTGAAGCTACATTTCCAGAAGAAGAATTCGAACTAGGATAATTTTGAACGCGGTTAGGGCGCACCTTTTTAGTGTCCAATTTCGATCCATTGCATTGTCAATTTCATTATTTGGACGTACGTAGTTAGCATTCGCATCCAGTTTATGTTTCTGTATATTTGTGCAGAACAATTGGGTTTAAAATTTTTGTTGCTTACTAATAGGCGTCCACCTCCATATTCTGCATCAATTTGGCTTAAACAGCGCGCTGAATATTTTTTTTATATCACCCTTGGGAGAAACGCTTGCGAATACATGCTTATGGTTTTCACCGACCCAAGGTTTGCAAGAACTTGTGTAACCCGCAGCTCGTAAAATGCCGCTTTTGTTTTTAGATGAGGTGTGTAAAAGCGATTGCGAAAGTCGATTCGACCTGAGAGTCCTTTGAAGGCGCTTTTCACTTTGTTGTTTCCCACTTGCATGTTCATTGAAAATATCCTCGACTACTAGAGCAGCTGATCTCATGATTTCCCTCTATATTAGGTTCAGCACTATTGAACCCTTCTATTTTTCTTGCACGTGAACTGTTAGTGCTATAAGCAGCTTTAGTCGGAAGGGACAATAAAACTCTCCATCCAAGTTAGCTGCCATAACCTACTGTATAGGAATAATGGAAACAATATTGAAATAACTACTGAATACTCTACCAACAACTAATCAGTGTATACATTTGTTCCTTTCTTCGTTCCTGCGTGGTAACTATTCAAACAAGATTTGGAGAGTATGGTGAGAAAAAGGGCTGTGACAGGCCGCAAACGAGCGCGTAAAAAAAACAATGTTTTTCGGGCATCTATTTTGAGAGCAATTAAGGAAATACGAAGAGCATCGAGAATAGGCAATTTACAAAAAAAGAAGCATGCAAAGCCTCCCTTATAATATTAATGGCAAGAAAGAGTTCGAAATGAAACCATAGTTTATTTACCCAAGCTTGGCTTAATTAGAAAAGGACATAAAATATGGGCATGGATACAAATTATATACCAGTTCCAGGGAGACGGTTGTTGGCAGCATTGATCACATTTAGCAGGCACAGGGTCCTTGTCGGCTTTGTGCTCATCAAACGAAGCTGTCGAAGCAGTCGCGTTTTTACACAAGCACAAAAATATCGTCTTCATCAGAGTCACTGAAGGAGTCATCAGGACACGAGGCAGACATGATTTCCTCCGCTTTCTTTATCACCATGTTCACGAAAAAGCGCCAGCGCAGGGACACGCTTTGTCGAGGGGAACACATCAAGTCCATTTTGCTGCGGGAAACAGCAAGGATTCGGCAAGGGTCGATGTAAGTCGCTTCACAATATGCGGTAGTCGGCTGAGAGACGCGCGCAGATGGAACTGAACCATTGTTGCCACCAGCAAAAGGCGACGTTGACTCCATGGGTCGGCAAAAGTTGAGCAGGGACTCGCGAGGCCGCACGACTGAAGCTTGGCTGCAACAATCCAAGAATGGCTTTTCTTTCTTTCTTTCTTTCTTTATTTGTTCCTTTCTATTACAGAAAGCCGGAGCGAAAGCTAAAGGCTACAGAGCCTGACAAAGGCTTCCGCTCCGGATGACGTTCAGCGTGCAGTTTGAAAAACGTATACAAAACATACAAAAGAGCACTTCGAATCATAAACACAACGCGCAAATACAGAAATTTGATTGCATGAAACTGAGTCACTCCAAATAACTATGGACAGGAAAAAAAGAAATACAAAAGATTGGCATTTTATTGCGGATTGCTATGTAATAAACCAACTGCAATTAATGAAACAGATGAAACATACCGCTGTAGACGATATCAATAAAACCGTTTGTTGAACTTAGTGATACAGTATAGAACACTTGCAAAATAATAAAGAAAAGCACATGTAACCTCTGATACAAAAAAACACAAAACAAAAAATTAAACTATGCAATTGCGATGTCATACTTGAGTAATAGGGCTTTAAGAAACTTTTTGGTGACAGGTTTGTTAAAGTTTACGAGCGTATCTACACGATTCAACAGAAACGGTATCTGGTAGTCTGTATGTTGCCGGCCGTAGTTTGTTCTTGTGACAGGTGTCCTTCTGAGTACTCGGCGAAAAGAATACTGTGAACATGGGTTTGAATCAGAAGCTTTATATAACTTATTATTGTTAATGTACTGTATGAGCTTGTAGTAGTAGACCTGGTTTGCTTTGATTATTAAATGTTGTGAAAAAAGCGGATGCGTTGGGAGAAGATGGGGCTTGCCATAAAAGTTTTCAAATATTCTCAGCATTTTCTTCTGCAATAAAATTAAATTCTTATAATTTTGGGCTGTCGTAGTTCCCCAGACGAGTGCGCAGTAAGACAGTCGAGAGTAGAAGAGGGTGTAATACATTTTTTTCAGCCAAAGTGGAACGAGGTTCTTAATCTTATACAGACACCCAACAGCTCGACTTAAGTCCCCTGCTAGACGACTAACATGCGTATTCCAAGATAAGTTATTCTGAAACCACACACCCAAAAATTTTTGTGTCGATACCTGATCTAGCAGTTTATTACGGAAATTGATGGCGATTTTGAAACATAGAGGCTTATTTATTGGTGCAAAGATTATATATTTGGTTTTGTGTATGTTTAACCTTAATTTATTAACATCGAGCCAGAAGGATAGTGAGTTGAGGTAGTTATTCACTGTGCCCTGGAGCGAAATGAGCGGTCTGCCTGCGAAGAAAAGATTAGTGTCATCTGCGTACATAATTAATTTTGGCGAACTTGGTATATTGTAGATGTCATTAATGTATAAATTGAACAATATCGGTCCTAGAATTGATCCTTGCGGTACGCCGTACAGTACATTTAATAATGATGAATGCGCATTATTTATTGTAACATATTGGGAACGATTAGTCAAATAATTTCTTATTAGATCTAAAGCGACACCTCGTATACCGTAGTCGTAAAGCTTCATTAATAATATTTCATGGTCCACCGAATCGAAAGCCTTCTGAAGATCCAGAAATATACCTACTGTGTAGAGTCTTTGTTCAATATTGCGTATTATTTCGTTTTTAATGTTTAGTAAAGCCTGTTCAGTTGACTTATTCTTTTGGAATCCGTATTGTGTCTCATAGATTATGTTATGTTTTCTTATGAAATCTTCCATTCTGACGTTTATAACACCCTCAAAAACTTTTGACAAAAGGGGGAGCACTGATATGGGACGGAAGTTGTTAACTGAGTAATCACTCCCGCCTTTATGAATTGGACTCACCCTTGCTATTTTGAGTTGATCAGGAAATATTCCAGTCTCCAGCATACTATTAACAATATGGGTAAGAACAACAGAGATTAGATCGGAAATATATTTTATAGGAATTGCCTTAATATCATCAATGCCGGCCGCAGTGCTATTTTTAAGATTTTCTATCAGTCGCTCAATTTCAAGTGGTGTGGTTGGCGACACTGCCAATGAGTTCACAATAGCAGGTTTCGGTAAGACAAGCTCTTGTACAGGTGGGCAAGTGGAAGTGTATTTTCCGCTTTGTATGAAATGGTTGTTGAGGGTATCAGCAGCTGTTGTGTCACTAAGATTTCCGTGTGGCGAGGAAACCTGAATAGTTTCCTTACGAGGACTGCAGTGCGTAAGGTTTCTGACCTCTTGCCAAATTTTCCTAGGGTTATCGGAAACACGGGTAAACAACTTTTCATAGTAATCTAACTTTGCTTGCTTAAGTTCTTTATTAGGTTTTTATTTATTTGTTTCATGAAGCACTACACATTTAATGTGTCGAAGATGTAGAGGATAGATAAAACTTGACTGGTTTAGGGAAAGCAGTGTATTTTCCCTTTCCTCCTCTAGTTCTGTGGAAGCCCGGCTGTTCACTCCCGTTATCTTATCTCTACAGAGAGAAAAACATATTCAGCACCAGCTGGTGGCGACCACCTTTTGCTCTGGTGCGAATTACAGACTGACATGGCCTGTAGAGGTTCCTAAGCAAGACAGCTCATGGTTAAAAGCATATACAGCTCAGGGGAGGAAGAAGAATGACGACACCAGACGCACAGCTCTTAATGTAATACCGACGGCCATGTTTTAACAGAATAACGCGGCTCAAACTACCAAACTGGCACTAAGCACAGTTTCGAATACCTGTCTATAACGTAAATGTATAAACTGTGCGCATGAGCACAAGACAATGCGCGTTAGTGTCGGCACTGGTACGGTTTGAGGCCGAAATCACATGCGGCAACATAGAATTCCAAACCCCGAAGCAGAGCAAAGTCTGCGAGTTAAATTAGGCGCTTTTCGCGGCGTTGTGATTCCTTTGGTAGTGCTGGCTCACCGGCAAAACATTTAGTTTTTTTACAATTTTATAGTTGATTGACGCGGGGACTTTTAAAGAAAATGGCAAAACGTTTTTTCTCCCGCCATTCGTGAGTAAAAGTTTATTTGGTGCGTTTCGGCACGCCGCTTATTATGTGTGCTTGTGTTTTAATAAAGTAATTATTTGGCTTATAATACTGGGCAGCTGAATTGCAATATTTTAGCATTTTTAACGCTCGTCATAAAAAACAAAAAATATCGATAGCCGATAGCATCTTTTCCTGCTTTATTTTTGATGGAGTGGAAGCGTGGGCGAGTTGGTGTTACATAGTCAACGCAATATCCTGTTTAAAATTTTGTATAAGAGCATTGCGAAAATGGATTCCAAATAGCAAGTTTGCGTTATCCAGAAATATATAGTTATGCCCTATATAAACATTACGCCTTGAGGATTCGTCACAACCGTAACTCAAATCAAAGTCTCTGTTTCCTATTTCATACTCTGGTATTGCGATCTGCAACCATGACATCACTGTTTAAGGTATAGTAACTATAATATGTGTAGAAATAATATGAGCAGGCGTAATATTGTAGCAATGGAAAGTGACAGTTCCATTTATCAAAAAACCTTAGCTTTATCAAACGTTATTCGTATATGATAACGAGGAACAAATGAAGTCGATTTCGAGCAATAACATCTTTTGTTTTTTTTGTTAGCTCGCGCGTGCCCAGCCTCAGAAGTTGAAGTTCGTAAATTACAAAAGTAAGGAAAAATGCGTGACCGTCAAATTCTTTTTACGTTTGAGAAGAGTTGACCTTGCAAAATAAATTCCAAATCGCTACTAAGAGAGGAAGCACCACGCACGCGACCGGAATATTCCCTTGTGCACTTCAGAGTATGTCCGGCGGCGGAAACAACTAAAATAGCCGGAGGGAAGTTGAAACAGTTTTGAAGCTACATTTCCAGAAGAATTCGAACTAGGATAATTTTGAACGCGGTTAGGGCGCCCCTTTCTAGTGTCCAATTTTGATCCTTTGCATTGTCAATTTCATTATTTGGACGTACATATTTTGCGTTCGCATCTAGTTTATGTTTCTGTATATTTGTGTAGAACAATTGGGTTTACAATTTTTGTTGCTTACTAATAGGCGTCCACCTCCATATTCTGCGTCAATTTGGCCTAAACAGCGCGCTGAATATTTTTTTTATATCACCCTTGGGAGAAACGCTTGCGAATGCATGCTTATGGTTTTCACCGACCCAAGGTTTGCAAGAATTTGTGTAACACGCGGCTCGTAAAATGCCGCTTTTGTTTTTAGATGAGGTGTGTGAAAGCGATTGCGAAAGTCGATTCGACCTGAGAGTCCTTTGAAGGTGCTTTTCACTTTGTTGTTTCACACTTGCATGTTCATCGAAAATATCCTCGCCTACTAGAGCAGCTGATCTCATGATTTCCCTCCTAATTAGGTTCAGCACCATTGAACCCTTCTATTTTTCTTGCACGTGAACTGTTAGTGCTATAAGCAGCTTTAGTCGGAAGGGACAAGAAAACTCTCCATCCTAATTAGCCGCCATAACCTACTGTATAGGAATAATGGAAACAATATTGAAATAACTACTGAATGCTCTACCAACAATAAATCAGTATATACATTTGTTCCTTTCTTCGCTCCTGCGTGGTAACTATTCAAACAAGATTTGGAGAGTACGGTGAGAAAAAGGACTGCGACAGGCAGCAAACGGGCGCGTGAAAAAAAAACAATGTTTTTCTGGCAACTATTTTGAGAGCAATTAAGGAAATGCGAAGTGCATCGAGAATAGGCAATTTACAAAAAATGAATTATGCAAAGCCTCCCTTAATAATATGAATAGCAAGAAAGAGTTCGAGATGAAACCATAGTTTATTTACCCAAGCTTGGCTTAATTAGAAACGGACATAAAATATGGGCATGGATACAAATTATATACAAGTTCCAGGGAGAGGGTTGTTGGCAGCATTGATCTCAATTAGCAGGCACAGGGCCCTTGTCGGCTTTGTTCTCATGAAACGAAGCTGTCGAAGGAGTCGCATTTTTACACAAGCACAACAATGTCGTCTTCATCAGATTCACTGTAGGAGTCATCAGGACACGAGGCAGACGTGATTTCCTCCGCTTTCTTTATCACCATGTTCACGAAAAAGCGCCAACGCAGGGACACGCTTTGTCGAGGGGAACGCATCAAGTCCATTTTGCTGCGGGAAACAGCAAGGATTCGGCAAGGGTATGTAAGTCGCTTCACAATATGCGGTAGTCGGCTGAGAGACGCGCGCAGATGGAACTGAACCATTGTTGCCACCAGCAAAAGGCGATGTTGACTCCATGGCTCGGCAAAAGTTGAGCAGGGACTCGCGAGGCCGCACGACTGAAGCTTGGCTGCAACAAGCCAAGAATGGCTTGTTTCATGAAGCACTACACATTTCATGTGTCGAAGATGGAGAGGATAGATAAAACTCTACTGGTTTAGGGAAAGCAGTGTCTTTTCCCTTTCCTCCTCTAGTTCTGTGGAAGCCCGGCTGTTCACTCCCGTTATGTTATCTCTACAGAGAGAAAAACATATTCAGCACCAGCTGGTGGCGACCACCTTTTGCTCTGGTGCGAATTACAGACTGACGTGGGCTGTAGAGGTCCCTAAGCAAGACAGGTCATGGTTAAAAGCATATACAGCTCAGGGGAAGAAGAAGAATGACGACACCAGACGCACAGCTCTTAATGTAATACCGACGGCCATGTTTTAACAGAATAACGCGGGCTCAAACTACCAAACTGGCACTAAGCACAGTTTCGAATACCTGTCTATACCTTAAGCGTAAATGCATAAACTGTGCGCATGAGCACAAGGCAATGCGCGTTAGTGTCGGCACTGATACGGTTTGAGGCTGAAATCACATGCGGCAACTTAGAATTCCAAAACCCGAAGCAGAGCAAAGTCTGCGAGTTAAATTAGGCGCTTTTCGCAGCGCTGTGATTCCTTTGGTAGTGCTGGCTCACCGGCAAAACCTTTAGTTTTTTTACAATTTTATAGTTTATTGACGCGTGGACTTTCAAAGAAAATGGCAAAACGTTTTTTCTCCCGCCATGCGTGAGTAAAAGTTTATTTGGTGCGTTTCGGCACGCCGCTTATTATGTGTGCTTGTGTTTTAATAAAGTAATAATTTGGCTTATAATACTCGGTAGCTGAATTGCAATATTTTATCATTTTAACGCTCGTCATAAAAAACAAAAAATATCGATAGCCGATAGCATCTTTTCCTGCTTTACTTTTGATGGAGTGGAAGCGTGGGCGAGTTGGTGTTATATAGTCAACGCAATATCCTGTTTAAAATTTAGTATAAGAGCATTGCGAAAATGGATTCCAAATAGCAAGTTTGCGTTATCCAGAAATATATAGTTATGCCCTATATAAACATTATGCCTTGAGGATTCGTCACAACCGTAACTCAAATCAACGTCTCTGTTTCCTTTATCATACTCTGGTATTGCGATCTGCAACCATGACATCACTGTTTATGGTATAGTAACTATAATATGCGTAGAAATAATATGAGCAGGCGTAATAGTTGTAGCAGTGTAAAGTGACAGTTCCAGTGATCACAAAATCTTAGCTTTATCAAACTTTATTCGTATGTGATAACGAGGAACAAATGAAGTCAATTTCGAGCAATAACATCCCTTGTTTTTTTGTTAGCTCGCGCGTGCCCAGCCTCAGAAGTTTAAGTTCGTAAATTACAAAAGTAAATGCGTGACCGTCAAATTCTTTTTACGTTTGAGAAGAGTTGACCTTGCAAAATAAATTCCAAATCGCTACCAAGAGAGGAAGCACCACGCACGCGACCGGAATATTCTCTTGTGCACTTCAGAGTATGTCCGGCGGCGGAAAAACTAAAATAGCCGGAGGGAAGTTGAAACAGTTTTGAAGCTACATTTCCAGAAGAAGAATTCGAACTAGGATAATTTTGAACGCGGTTAGGGCGCCCCTTTCTAGTGTCCGATTTCGATCCTTTGCATTGTCATTTTCATTATTTGGACGTACGTATTTTGCATTCGCATGCAGTTTATGTTTCTGTATATTTGTGTAGAAAAATTGGGTTTACAATTTTTGTTGCTTACTGATAGGCGTCCACCTCCATATTCTGCATCAATTTGGCTTAAACAGCGCGCTGAATATTTTTTTTTATATCACCCTTGGGAGTAACGCTTACGAATACATGCTTATGGTTTTCACCGACCCAAGGTTTGCAAGAATTTGTGTAACACGCGGCTCGTAAAATGCCGCTTTTGTTTTTAGATGAGGTGTGTGAAAGCGATTGCGAAAGTCGATTCGACCTGAGAGTCCTTTGAAGGTGCTTTTCACTTTGTTGTTTCACACTTGCATGTTCATCGAAAATATCCTCGACTACTAGAGCAGCTGATCTCATGATTTCCCTCCTAATTAGGTTCAGCACCATTGAACCCTTCTATTTTTCTTGCACGTGAACTGTTAGTGCTATAAGCAGCTTTAGTCGGAAGGGAGAAGAAAACTCTCCATCCAAATTAGCCGCCATAACCTACTGTATAGGAATAGTGGAAACAATATTGAAATAACTACTGAATGCTCTACCAACAATAAATCAGTATATACATTTGTTTCTTTCTTCGTTCCTGCGTGGTAACTATTCAAACAAGATTTGGAGAAAGCGGTGAGAAAAAGGACTGCGACAGGCAGCAAACGGGCGCGTGAAAAAAAGACAATGTTTTTCTGGCAACTATTTTGAGAGCAATTAAGGAAATGCGAAGTGCATCGAGAATAGGCAATTTACAAAAAATGAATTATGGAAAGCCTCCCTTAATATAATGAATAGCAAGAAAGAGTTCGAGATGAAACCATAGTTTATTTACCCAAGCTTCGCTTAATTAGAAACGGACATAAAATATGGGCATGGATACAAATTATATACAAGTTCCAGAGAGAGGGTTGTTGGCAGCATTGATCACATTTAGCAGGCACAGGGCCCTCGTCGGCTTTGTTCTGATCAAACGAAGCTGTCGAAGGAGTCGCATTTTTACACAAGCACAACAATGTCGTCTTCATCAGAATCATTGTAGGAGTCATCAGGACACGAGGCAGACGTGATTTCCTCCGCTTTCTTTAGCACCATGTTCACGAAAAAGCGCCAGCGCAGGCACTCGCTTTGTCGACGGGAACGCATCAAGTTCATTTTGCTGCGGGAAACAGCCAGGATTCGGCAGGCGTCGATGTAAGTCGCTTCACAATATGCGGTAGTCGGCTGAGAGACGCGCGCAGATGGAACTGAACCATTGTTGCCACCAGCAAAAGGCGATGTTGACTCCATGACTCGGCAAAAGTTGTGCAGGGACTCGCGAGGCCGCACGACTGAAGCTTGGCTGCAACAAGCCAAGAATGGCTTGTTTCATGAAGCACTACACATCTAATGTGTCGAAGATGGAGAGGGTAGATAAAACTGGACTGGTTTAGGGAAAGCAGAGTTTTTACCCTTTCCTCCTCTAGTCGTGTAAGAAGCCCGGCTGTTCAATCCTGTTATCTTATCTCTACAGAGAGAAAAACATATTCAGAACCAGCTGGTGGTGACCCACTTTTGCTCTCCTGCGAATTACAGACTGACATGGGCAGGAGAGGTCCCTAAGCAGGACAGGTCATGGTTAAAAGCATGTTCAGCACAGGGGAAGATGAAGAATGACGACACCACACGCAAAGCTCTTAATGTAATACCGACGGCCATGTTTTAACAGAATAACGCGGCTCAAACTCCAAACTGGCACTAAGCACAGTTTCTAATAACTGTCTATACCTTAAGCCTAAATGCATAAACTGTGCGCACGAGCACAAGGTAATGCGCGTTAGTGTCGGCACTGGTACGTTTTGAGGCTGAAATTACATGCGGCAACTTAGAATTCCAAAACCCGAAGCAGAGCAAAGTCTGCGAGTTAAATTAGGCGCTTTTCGCAGCGCTGTGATTCCTTTGGTAGTGCTGGCTCACCGGAAAAACCTTTAGTTTTTTTTTACAATTTTATAGTTTATTGACGCGTGGACTTTCAAAGAAAATGGCAAAACGTTTTTTCTCCCGCCATGCGTGAGTAAAAGTTTATTTGGTGTGTTTCGGCACGCCGCTTATTATGTGTGCTTGTGTTTTAATAAATTAATAATTTGGCTTATAATACTCGGCAGCTGAATTGCAATATTTTATCATTTTAACGTCGTCATAAAAAACAAAAAATATCGATAGCCGATAGCATCTTTTCCTGCTTTAGTTTTGATGGAGTGGAAGCGTGGGCGAGTTGGTGTTAATAGTCAACGCAATATCCTGTTTAAAATTTTGTATAAGAGCATTGCGAAAATGAATTCCAAATAGCAAGTTTGCGTTATCCAGGAATATTTAGTTATGCCCTCTATAAACATTATGCCTTGAGGATTCGTCACAACCGTAACTCAAATCAACGTCTCTGTTTCCTATTTCATACTCTGGTATTGCGATCTGCAACCATGACATCACTGTTTATGGTATAGTAACTATAATATGCGTAGAAATAATATGAGCAGGCGTAATAGTTGTAGCAGTGTAAAGTGACAGTTCCAGTGATCACAAAATCTTAGCTTTATCAAACGTTATTCATATGTGATAACGAGGAACAAATGAAGTCAATTTCGAGCAATAACATCCCTTGTTTTTTTGTTAGCTCGCGCGTGCCCAGCCTCAGAAGTTGAAGTTCGTAAATTACAAAAGTAAATGCGTGACCGTCAAATTCTTTTTACGTTTGAGAAGAGTTGATCTTGCAAAATAAATTCCAAATCGCTACCAAGAGAGGAAGCACCACACACGCGACCGGAATATTCTCTTTTGCACTTCAGAGTATGTCCGGTGGCGGAAACAACTAAAATAGCCGGAGGGAAGTTGAGACAGTTTTGAAGCTACATTTCCAGAAGAAGAATTCGAACTTGGATAATTTTGAACGCGGTTAGGGCGCCCCTTTTTAGTGTCCAATTTCGATCCATTGCATTGTCAATTTCATTATTTGGACGTACGTAGTTAGCATTCGCATCCAGTTTATGTTTCTGTATATTTGTGCAGAACAATTGGTTTTACAATTTTTGTTGCTTACTAATAGGCGTCTACCTCCATATTCTGCGGTAATTTGGCCTAAACAACGCGCTGAATATTTTTTTTAATATCACCCTTGGGAGAAACGCTTGCGAATACATGCCTATGGTTTTCACCGACCCAAGGTTTGCAAGAATTTCTGTAACACGCGGCTCGTAAAATGCCGCTTTTGGTTTAGATGAGGTGTGTGAAAGCGATTGCGAAAGTTGATTCGACCTGAGAGTCCTTTGAAGGTGCTTTTCACTTTGTTGTTTCCCACTTGCATGTTCATCGAAAATATCCTCGACTACTAGAGCAGCTGATCTCATAATTTCCCTCTATATTAGGTTCAGCACCATTGAACACTTCTATTTTTCTTGCACGTGAACTGTTAGTGCTATAAGCAGTTTTAGTCGGAAGGGACAAGAAAACTCTCCATCCAAATTAGCCGCCATAACCTACTGTATAGGAATAATGGAAACAATATTGAAATAACTACTGAATGCTCTACCAACAACTAATCAGTGTATACATTTGTTCCTTTCTTCGTTCCTGCGTGGTAACTATTCAAACAAGATTTGGAGAGTATGGTGAGAAAAAGGACTGCGACAGGCAGCAAACGAGCGCGTGAAAAAAAATGTTTTTCTGGCAACTATTTTGAGAGCAATTACGGAAATATGAAGTTCATCGAGAATAGGCAATTTACAAAAAATGAAGCATGCAAAGCCTCCATTAATAATATGAATAGCAAGAAAGAGTTCGAAATGAAACCATAGTTTATTTACCCAAGCTTGGCTTAATTAGAAAAGGACATAAAATATGGGCATGGATACAAAGTATATACAAGTTCCAGGGAGAGGGTTGTTGGCAGCATGGATCACATTTAGCAGGCACAGGGTCCTTGTCGGCTTTGTGCTCATCAAACGAAGCTGTCCAAGCAGTCGCGTTTTTACACAAGCACAAAAATGTCTTCTTCATCAGAGTCACTGAAGGAGTCATCAGGACACGAGGCAGACATGATTTCCTCCGCTTTCTTTATCACCATGTTCACGAAAAAGCGCCAGCGCAGGGACACGCTTTGTCGAGGGGAACGCATCAAGTCCATTTTGCTGCGGGAAACAGCAAGGATTCGGCAAGGGTCGATGTAAGTCGCTTCACAATATGCGGTAGTCGGCTGAGAGACGCGCGCAGATGGAACTGAACCATTGTTGCCACCAGCATAAGGCGATGTTGACTCCATGGCTCGGCAAAAGTTGAGCAGGGACTCGCGAGGCCGCACGACTGAAGCTTGGCTGCAACAAGCCAAGAATGGCTTGTTTCATGAAGCACTACACATTTCATGTGTCGAAGATGGAGAGGATAGATAAAATCTGGACTGGTTTAGGGAAAGCAGTGTCTTTACCCTTTCCTCCTCTAGTTCTGTGGAAGCCCGGCTGTTCACTCCCGTTATCTTATCTCTACAGAGAGAAAAACGTATTCAGCACCAGCTGGTGGCGACCACCTTTTGCTCTGGTGCGAATTACAGACTGACATGGGCTGTAGAGGTCCCTAAGCAAGACAGGTCATGGTTAAAAGCATATACATCTCAGGGGAAGAAGAAGAATGACGACACCACACGCACAGCTCTTAATGTAATACCGACGGCCATGTTTTAAGAGAATAACGCGGCTCAAACTACCAAACTGGCACTAAGCACAGTTTCGAATACCTGTCTATAACTTAAGCGTAAATGTATAAACTGTGCGCATGAGCACAAGGCAATGCGCGTTAGTGTCGGCACTGGTACGGTTTGAGGCTGAAATCACATGCGGCAACATAGAATTCCAAACCCCAAAGCAGAGCAAAGTCTGCGAGTAAAATTAGGCGCTTTTCGCGGCGTTGTGATTCCTTTGGTAGTGCTGGCTCACCGGCAAAACCTTTAGTTTTTTTACAATTTTATAGTTTATTGACGCGGGGACTTTTAAAGAAAATGGCAAAATGTTTTTTCTCCCAACATGCGTGAGTAAAAGTTTATTTGGTGCGTTTTGGCACGCCGCTTATTATGTTTGCTTGTGTTTTAATAAAGTAATAATTTGGCTTATAATACTCGGTAGCTGAATTGTAATATTTTAGCATTTTTAACGCTCGTCATAAAAAACAAAAAATATCGATAGCCGATAGCATCTTTTCCTGCTTTATTTTTGATGGAGTGGAAGCGTGGGCGAGTTGGTGTTACATAGTCAACACAATATCCTGTTTAAAATTTTGTATAACAGCATTGCGAAAATGGATTCCAAATAGCAAGTTTGCGTTATCCAGAAATGTATAGTTATGCCCTATATAAACATCATGCCTTGAGGATTTGTCACAACCGTAACTCAAATCAACGTCTCTGTTTCCTTTTTCATACTCTGGTATTGCGATCTGCAACCATGACATCACTGTTTATGGTATAGTAACTATAATATGCGTAGAAATAATATGAGCAGGCGTAATAGTTGTAGCAGTGTAAAGTGACAGTTCCAGTGATCACAAAATCTTAGCTTTATCAAACGTTATTCGTATATGATGACGAGGAACAAATGAAGTCAATTTCGAGCAATAACATTCCTTGTTTTTTGTTAGCTCGCGCGTGCCCAGCCTCAGAAGTTGAAGTTCGTAAATTACAAAAGTAAGGAAAAATGCGTGACCGGCAAATTCTTTTTACGTTTGAGAAGACTTGACCTTGCAAAATAAATTCCAAATCGCTACCAAGAGAGGAAGCACCACACACGCGATCGGAATATTCTCTTGTGCACTTCAGAGTATGTCCGGCGGCGGAAACAACTAAAATAGCCGGAGGGAAGTTGAAACAGTTTTGAAGCTGCATTTCCAGAAGAAGAATTTGAACTAGGATAATTTTGAACGCGGTTAGGGCGCCCCTTTCTAGTGTCCAATTTCGATCCATTGCATTGTCAATTTCATTATTTGGACGTACGTAGTCTGCATTCGCATCCAGTTTATGTTTCTGTATATTTGTGCAGAACAATTGGGTTTAGAATTTTTTTTGCTTACTAATAGGCGTCTACCTCCATATTCTGCGTCAATTTGGCCTAAACAGCGCGCTGAATATTTTTTTTTATATCACCCTTGGGAGAAACGCTTGCGAATACATGCTTATGGTTTTCACCGACCCAAGGTTTGCAAGAATTTGTATAACACACGGCTCGTAAAATGCCGCTTTTGTTTTTAGATGAGGTGTGTGAAAGCGATTGCGAAAGTCGATTCGACCTGAGAGTCCTTTGAAGGTGCTTTTCACGTTGTTGTTTCCCACTTGCATGTTCATCGAAAATATCCTCGACTACTAGAGCAGCTGATCTCATAATTTCCCTCTATATTAGGTTCAGCACCATTGAACCCTTCTATTTTTCTTGCACGTGAACTGTTAGTGCTATAAGCAGCTTTAGTCGGAAGGGACAAGAAAACTCTCCATCCAAATTAGCCGCCATAACCTACTGTATTGGAATAATGGAAACATAATTGAAATAACTACTGAATGCTCTACCAACAATAAATCAGTGTATACATTTGTTCCTTTCTTCGTTCCTGCGTGGTAACTATTCAAACAAGATTTGGAGAGTATGGTGAGAAAAAGGACTGCGACAGGCAGCAAACGAGCGCGTGAAAAAAAATGTTTTTCTGGCAACTATTTTGAGAGCAATTACGGAAATATGAAGTGCATCGAGAATAGGCAATTGACAAAAAATGAAGCATACAAAGCCTCCCTTAATAATATGAATAGCAAGAAAGAGTTCGAAATGAAACTATAGTTTATTTACCCAAGTTGGCTTAATTAGAAACGGACATAAAATATTGGCATGGATACAAATTATATACAAGTTCCAGGGAGAGGGTTATTGGCAGCATTGATCACATTTAGCAGGCACAGGGTCCTTGTCGGCTTTGTTTCATCAAACGAAGCTGTCGAAGGAGTCGCGTTGTTGCACAAGCGCAAGAATGTCGTCTTCATCAGAGTCACTGTCACTGTAGGAGTCATCAGGACACGAGGATGACATAATTTTCTCCGCTTTCTTTATCACCATGTTCACGAAAAAGCGCCAGCGAAGGCACACGCTTTGTCGACGGGAATGCATCAAGTCCATTTTGCTGCGGGAAACAGCCAGGATTCGGCAGGCGTCGACGTAAATCGCTTCACAATATGCGGTAGTTGGCTGAGGGACGCGCGCAGATGGAACTGAACCATTGTTGCTACCAGCAAAAGGCGATGTTGACTCCATGACTCGGCAAAAGTTGAGCAGGGACTCGCGAGGCCGCACGATTGAAGCTTGGCTGCAACAAGCCAAGAATGGCTTGTTTCATGAAGCACTACACATTTCATGTGTCCAAGATGGAGAGGGTAGATAAAACTGGACTGGTTTAGGGAAAGCAGCTTCTTTACCCTTTTCTCCTCTAGTCCTGTGGAAGCCCGGCTGTTCACTCCCGTTATCTTATCTCTACACAGAGAAAAACATATTCAGCACCAGCTGGTGGCGACCCACTTTTGCTCTCGTGCGATTTACAGACTGACATAGGCTGGAGAGGTCTCTGTTCAGCACAGGGGAAGAAGAATGACGACACCACAAGCAAAGCTCTTAATGTAATTCCGACGGCCATGTTTTAACAGAATAAACCGGCTCAAACTACCAAACTTTCACTAAGCACAGTTTCGAATGCCTGTCTATACCTTAGGCGTAAATGTATAAAAGGGGCACATGAGCACAAGGCAATGCGCGTTAGTGTCGGCACTAGTACGGTTTAAGGCTGAAATCACATGTGGAAACTTAAAATTGCAAAAACCGAAGCAGAGCAAAGTCTGCGAGTTCAATTAGGCGCTTTTCGCGGCGCTGTGATTCCTTTGGCAGTGCTGGCTCACCGGCAAAAGCTTTTGTTTTTTTGACAATTTTATAGTTTATTGACGCGTGGACTTTTAAAGAAAATGGCAAAACTTGTTTTCTCCCGCCATGCGTGGAGGGAAGGTTATTTGGTGAGTTTCCCCTTACAAAAATGTCTATGATCACTTTATGCGATGTCTTTAGACAATATGATCATAGAAGCTATCGACCATCAAAAGAAAGTCTTTAGAACACGTATGATCTATGAATGACCTCTCTTCCGACAATTGGCCACCGTGATTAAATAGAATGTATCTACATAGAACATTTTTATATCTCCTATGTTTAGCCTATTGATAGCATATATGGACACTGTAACGACTGTGTTCCGATAATTGGCGACCGTTATTTTAAAGTTTCGTGTTCATACAAAGTATTAATATTTTGTGTAATGCTAACTATATTTCAAGTGTCCAATAATAATGTGTATTTTATTCACTGTTCACATGCGTGTAATATTTCGTGAAAAGTGAGAGTGGTGAAAGAAACCAATGCAAATTCATACCTTCATTTATTGCAAAAACCCTTGACACAGAAACACTTGGATTCCGATGGCAACGACATTGTGTGTTTGATGTAGCAGCCATATCAAATTTAACATGGTGTCACCTAGAAAAGAAATATACATGCTCAAAATTTCTCTGCCAATTTCACACGCTTGGTGGTAGCATCACACACATCTCTCTTCACTCAGATGCCTCTTTTTCCTCAAAATATGCTAACAGGTTTCCAACCACTTTCTGTACAAACTAGTTCCTGCAAAACACCCTCAGGAGATGGAGACTATTGCTGTGTTTAGTTGCATTCCTTTTGATCCTCTATATCATTCGACATTAGTTTATCACAATAGGGGCCCAGGAAACAAATGAGTGAAATTTACATGCCAGTGTTCTTGGTCATCAGATAAACTCTCTCCTCTGCCATTTGCTACATCAAGCAAATACACATGTTGAGTGGCAACGTATCAGTATGTATACATACATTTTGGTGCATGCTACCAGAAAGTGATGCCACTATGCCTGTTTGCTCCCATTTTTCCTGAGTGATGCCTATGTTAGCCATAGCAGATAACACACACCTAAGTAATTACTGAAGGAGACCAGCTACACCAAGCACCTAGGTGAATACAAGAGCAATGATAGGGAATGATGAAGTATATTATAGTTACCCTAAAATATGCAGTCACACATACTTTTTGCTACATTATGCAGGTAACAAGTCTCAATAGTGTATTCCCAGAGAGTAAGAAAATAAGAAAGTTCCACTCATGCCCATCTTTTCCTTTCAAGAGCTTGTCACCAAGGTAAAATCTTTATCACATTTAAAAGCAAAATTTAGAATACCTTTCTTTTATAAGAAGTCCACATGGATGCTGAAGAAACTACGCTGCTACGTTCCACTGCTACTTGTCCCGGAAGTCAGGTTGCCTTGTTACTTGTCAGCACAGACCACGGCAAAATTGGGTCTCCAGATATGGTCGAATGAAGCAACAAGAGGACTGCATGTGCATATGAGAACACTAGTCAGAACAGCACGAAGAAAGAATTTTTGAATAATAAAGGAAAAGTCAAATGCACAAGCAAAAGAAACACAGGAGGAGTATTACATATGGTTGCTGAGTGACAGCATGAAAAGCCCAGAATTGGAAACGCAATGCTCCACTGAGGAAAATTACATAATCATAAAATACATAAATACATAATAATCTAGGTAATCTTAGAAATAGTGGCAAGCCTTATGTAGGCACTATCGTTTGGAGATACGTGGAAAGACAAGTCAGATGGGGTGGTAAAAATGACTGGTTTGGTTTATGTGCTTTATGATCCCAAAGCAACCCAGGCTATGAGAGATGCTTTAGGAGAGGAATTAAGAGTGTTCGACGAGCTGGGGCTCTTTAACGTGCACTGACATCGCAGAGGACATGAATGCCTTTTTGCTTCAATTTTGAGGTTACTGCTGAACTGGTCGTACTCAAAACAGGTTGGCGCTACTTTTATTTAAATTTAGACAAGGTCATTTTGAGGATACAAGACTTGCATGTGTCCCAGACACACTCAGGGAGACACTTTTGCGCTGTACAAAGGCTTAAAACGTGGAGAGCTTGTCTCATTAAAACCCACCCGGCCCCGCATAATCACTTTTTGGTACCTAGTATTGCCTGCTTTGGCTCGTCAATACTAGGCTACCGACAGTAGGAGCTAAATTATTTCATCCTTAAAAAATCGTGCAGCTTAGTGCTGGAATATGCAGTCACACATAAATTTTGCTACATATGCAGTTAACAAGTCGTAATAGTGTATTCCCGAGAGTAAGAAATCAAGAAAGTGCCATTCATGTCCGTACTTTCCTTCAAGAGCTTGTCACTAAGGTAAAATCTTGATCACATCTGATAGTCAAATATAGGAGAAATACCTGTCTTTTATAAGAAATCCACATGGATGCTGAAGAACCGATGCAGCACGTCCCACTGCTACTTGTCCCGGAAGTCAGGTTGCCTAGTTTTTACTTGTCGGCACAGATTACGGCAACAGGGAGTCTCCAGATATGGCTCAATGAAGCATCAAAAGGACTGCATATGCATACGAGAACACTAGTCAGAACAGCAGGAAGAAAGTTATTTTGAATAATAAAAAAAGGAAAAGTCAAATGCACAAGTAACAGAAAAAAACAAGGAATACTTCATATGTTGCTGAGTAACAGCATAAAAAGAGAAGCACAGAATTAGAAATACAGTGCTCCGCAGAGGCAAACTACAGTAAAATGCTTGTGCACAAAATTCTCTTCTAGAGTGGAGGATTCAGTGATATATGCAAGGGGTTACGATTATCTATTGCGCATGCATACGATACTGTAGGAATACATTACTGTCTGGGAAATAAACCTCCACACCGCCAGGTATCAAACTATTTCAGAAGTTTATGAAAGATTTCTATGCAATGACAGGAAGATCTTTCACTATCAAACACAGTTGCAAACAACACTAAAATCTAATGAGCCCATGTATGTTTCTCTTAAAAATGTGTGGACGAAGGAAATGTAGTTGCTGCTCCTTTTATTTATTCACTTGTAACTAATACTGCATCATTTCCAGCTATAGCATGCGTGAACACAACGCAAACAAACAATAGAGGTGAGAAGCTTATCTAATGATTTAGAATGACTTTTTGTAATAAAATGAACAGAAATCATTTCACTAGCCACGTACAGGAGACAATGCGTGTACTAAAACAGAGCTACACAGATTTAAGAGCCTTAAAAGCTCTAGCAAAACACCCTTCTTGTCACTGTTGCCTTTTCACAAACACTACAGGCTGGCCGAGAGCTAGTTTAGATACAATACCTCTAATTATCGCATTCAAACTGATCACTTTTTCAAATACATTGATAAACGCAGGTACACATGGCTGAGCTTTCAAAACATAATCTGTTGGACAAAACCCTCATTATACTCTTCGATAGGTCTGATCAGCATGGCGAACAGCCATTCGGCGCTTCCATGCGCTATGCAAGCTTAATAGCCTTATCAAATCTTACAGAACACTGTTGTAATTTTCAACACCTGAGAACCTAATTCCATTGGGGTTTGAAGGGACATCTTTGAGCAAAGTTCACTGTTGGCTATTGCTCCCAAAAAACCCAATCACAACAATCTATAAGCACATGTTCGACAGCCTCTGGCTTTCTGCACAAAATACAGTTCACACCCCATGGCAGAAAGATCTCTCTCTGCCATCTATGCTTATCCAGGCAGAACCCAAACATGCAATTTAAAAAAGAAGATTTTTAGCAGGCTGTAAAGGCATTTGTTTTACATGTTAGGATGCATTATTATTTGATAAACACAAAAGGGCCGCCACACTGATACTTCCCTTCGTCTTGCAGCCCACCCCTTCTGTAAGAAGCCCCTTCATGTTTGCAGAACTCAAAAACACACAAAACAATCTAACAAAAAATGTTCTCCAACAGATAAATATCAATATATTACTTTTATTATTGCTAGTAACTATTTGGCTCTAGGGTTAACGAAACATTTATTTGAGTTGTGAATAATATGAGTTCGGAAGTTAATTGCAAATCTTGGTGACTAGCAAGAAAGTAAATATTTGTGTATATGTTGCTTTGAGCAAAGTAAATGTTCTCATTTAGTCACAGAAAAACAGAATACCACTTGAACGAACGTCACTTCTATGATGTATTCAGTTGTACGAACTTTATTAAATCCCCCCACCGAAGCTCTATTGAACACTATGCAAACGCACTTCATTTTAACAAACTTCAGTTATCGCTCATTTCAGTTCAACGAACATTTTCCGCGGTGCTATCCTGTGTCTTCAAAGTCATACTGAGCGCTTAAAAAAGCACAGTCCGCACTCTTTGTAGCATATTTTTATGTTAAGAATCACTCTTCATTATCGCGTGAAGAAAAATGGCGTTATTTAGCTTTCAAGTGAATTGGCTGTGTAAACTAGCTTATAACCAGATGAATTCATAGCTGTCTTTGCACGCTTATTTAGCTGTACAGTCATAGCCAGCCAAAGCCATATCTTCAGCCCTACTAGGCCATTTAGCTCCAAGAATTGCGAATGTGTGCATTTTGGTTAACCATGATCTGCTTGGAGAAAATGAAAGCCTTTTCTCCTCAGCAGGCCGTTGTGATAGGCAAGATTCTCAGGAGCTTGCACAGTAATCGAGTTCAAAACCACTGTAGTCCTTTCAAAAGTGCTGCAAAAGATTACGCATTCTTCACTTGCAAATCAGCGCAATGACAAATAAATGGGCCCAGATAAGATTTGAACAACCTAAAAATCTGTGACAGATTTTCTCTTCTTGGGCTCCAAAATTACCTCCGAAGGAGGCTGCAGCCATGAAATTAGGAGACGCCTGCTTCTGGGAAAGAGAGCAATGGTTAGCCTTGACCGCCTAGTAAAGAGCAGAGACATTAGTCTGCCAACCAAGATCCGTATAACTCGTGCTATGGTCTTTCCAGTTGTGATGTATGGATGCGAGAGTTGGACTGTGAAAAAGGCTGACCGCCGAAGAAATGACGCGTTTGAATTTTGGTGCTGGCGAAGACTCTTGAGAGTTCCTTGAACTGCCAGAAGATCAAATCAGTCGATATTGTCGACCATAAACCCTGAACTCTCATTGGAGGGTCAAATTCTTAAGCTAAAGCTCAGCTACTTTGGTCATCTGATGAGAAGAGAGGAGTCGCTGGAGAAAGATTTGATGTTGGGAAAGGTTGAGGGTCACCGGAGAAGGAGTAGGCAGCGAAGGCGATGGTTAGATGGCATCCTCGAGGCACTGCAGATGAAGGTATGTGATGTTAGGAAGATAGTGAGAGACCGGAAAGCGCAGCTTGACATGGTCCATAGCGTCACGAAGAGTCGGACACGACTGAACGACTGAACTGAATATTTCTTGAAGCTAATGGAAACAATCTTCCACGCATTCATTTCAGTCCAATGAACTTTCATTTACAGAAACTTTTTCCTAAGGTCCCTTGAACTTTGTTCAAGTGAAGCATCAGTGTATGTGTACATATGCTGAGGCAGTCTAAATAAACAGTAACTGAATGTGAGAATGAACATGCACACATATGCACAGTGCAGCCAGCTATATTATTAAACCATGTTTTTCACTGAGCTAATAAAACACAGGTTTACTCAATTTTGCCTCAACTATAAATAGTAGGTACTACTGCAATAAAACAGCTAAGTATATCTCCTGTTTTAAAGCTCTGAAGAGGCCACGAAATCTTTTCTTTAGTGAAGACTCTGAGCAAGATTCACCAACACGTCAGTCTTGCGCTATATACACAGCAAGAATCATATAACAACACCGAGCTGGTCTCAAGCTTTGCTTTAATGAAGCCTGTTACACATCTGCCCTTTATATTCTCAAAAGAAAACAATAATTGCAAGAAAGCATGAACCAGTGAAAATTTTACAGTTATAAAGCAAACACATGAATGCAAAAAACTTCAGCATGTGATACCTACCAATTCAATGTCTCCTTTACAGGTAGGATGGTTTAGGGCAGGGCACCCATGGCTGATAGAATAAACTGCCTCAACAGATTCATGACGCTGTCTGCTTCATATTCAGGCAGCACTCCCTCGATGGCAGATGAAATCTGCTGCAAAAGCAGTGTGACAATACAATTGCATCAGCTGGACTGCAAGCATTATTGCCAAACAAGCCGTAAACGCAGTAAAAGAAAGACTTCAATAAATCCATGCTTCTCAAAATCCATAATATTCCATTACTTTCCCTATACTCCAAAAGAAAAGCTGTCTCAGAAAATGAATTAATAGCAACTTTAGGTCACATGCCATAAGTTACCAAAAAACTCGATCCTATCATCTGTTTCAATTCTGACCCTTGTCAGCAATGTCAAACATTATTAAACGAAGAACTTCCATAGTTGAAATTCACTCTTCAAAATATGCTGTTTCTCTTTGAAGGTTCTTAGAAACTAAACAAACCAGAAGACTAAGTTTGAAAGCTCGAACCCCTTAGTTTACAGCCAATTGTTAGCTTGACCCACATAACTTGCCACGCCTCCGTAAAAAAAAAAATGAAAACCGTTGAGACTTAAATAAACAATACGTACTGACCTACTGAGGATACAAATATAACTATTACTGTGTTGGAGTCTGCGAATTGTTATGAATAAAATGATATATCACCCCCCCCCCCCCCCCAATCTGTGCTTACTTGGAAGGAAAGCTTAAAATACAGTATAATTTTACGCGCAAAAGTCGTTGCTTATGGACTATTCCAATCAACCTCGAATTACCGGCTCTATGTGCAAATAGCTCAGCAAAGAAACCCTATAAATAAAAAAGATAGGTAGCGAGCGATCGCACCCATCTGATGGAAGATAAAAATAGCGTCTACATCGCTTTTACGCCTCTCTCAATATTTGAAGCTGACAGTTATGGCTGCGAGGCTAAGCGGTTGTTTACGTTTGAATAATTAGTAATAACTCCGCAAAAACAAACGCCTTAACTATCTGAACTTTGTTGCAAAATGATCGGAAAGAGGCCGCGGACCATCGAGGATCACTTTTTAGAACTTAACTAGGTGCTAAAAAGGCTAAACGATGAAAAATCTTCCTAGCACATTGGTCGTGCTGTGTGCAGCAAATTAAAAAATGGGCAAACGCGTGTAAGTTAAAAACTGCTCAGTTCAGAAACATACAATTTTCCGTGAGTATGCGCAAAGGGTTTATAAAAAAGGAATAAAAACGTTTAGAAACTTACATTGAAGATTTCTGGCAGAAAAAAGTATTTTTTTCCGTGCTCGACGTCGCAAACGCCGCCTCCCCAAGAAGTTTTTTTGCAGATCTTCGGTGCACGATCACGTGACACAATCACGTGACGCATGCCTCTATTTTTGCAGGCATTCGGAGAGCAAGCACGTGACACATGGGTGCCGTAGGCAAGCCGTAGTCTCGGCGTACGCTCACGCTAGTATCGTGGAGTTTGCTTTTTTTTTTTTAGTTGCGCTGCCGCGCTGCTCAGACGAAAGGCGGGAAGCGTGGAATGCCGAGCGAGCCCCGGTTCTGTGCGTTCGCAATCTTTTGCTTTCGTTATTTTTCTTCCGGTCGTTTTGTGGGGTGGCTGGTATTCGAGGCGACGCAGAGACTCGGAGTGGCGAGCCCGCTTCTTCACAGCGCGCTGCATGGTTCGTGTGCTTGCTTTCCTCATTGTAATGAAAACTTTAGTGCTGACCGTATGCGGGGCCACACATATTGAGTACCTGAGCATAAGTTATTTGCACACACGCCCGCTCACACACATGCAGATTTGCAGTGGCGGAAAAGATATAGCTCTCAAGACTGAGAGAATATCTATTTATGTTAAATAAACACGAAAAACTGATTGCTGATTTGGTTGCTTTTACTCGGAGACAGCTTCGTGAATATTTTGTGAAACTTTGAAGCCATCCTTTTCGCTCTATTGATGACATCACTGCATTATTATCATGAAATTGCGCTGTTATTCGGTAAACACATATCTATTTTCCTTTTTTTTTACTTTTGATGCTGTTCATCTCTGTAATGCCTGCAATGTTTATGCCTGTAATGTGTTTCATGTAAACTCTCAAGCAGTGTGCAACTGCTCTCTCGCTGAGGAGCACCTTGCAACCACAATCTCGAGAGGGTGGCTGCAGCTAGAACTAGCATAACGTTCTTAATGGATCACAACACACGGAAGGATGAATATGTTCAGCACAGCTGGTTCATATTCCGTGGTTCTGCATGATAATTGCTGTTAATTGTGCCGTAAGGGCGCTTAATTTATGCACAGAACAAGGTCAGTGCTGCGGACCGCAGGTTGCGCGGTGATATAGTTCACCAGGCTGAATGAGCGCGATGCGAAGGCAGAGAGCGAATATGCGTGTTTCTGCGGGCGCATTCTATGCCGTTATGTGTGCTAGTTCGCCCGCACCGTCCCCTTCTCTGCGCCTTCCCTCTTCCGCTCTCTTCTCTTACCATTAGCGCCCCTCCCTTCTCTACCCTTGCCCTTAGCACGCACCTCACCCAGACACCACATCCAGCAAAAACGCAACAAACAAAAGTAGAACCTGTAGAGCACTCGCTAGGTTGAACCACATGCCCAAAGGCTGCTGTGTGGTCTCGGATAACCTCCGCGAGCGAAACATACGATGCGCGCGGTCAGGAACAGATGGGCTGAGATATGGCCGCTGCCTTGCCGGGAGCTGTGGCGCAGAAGTGAATAAGACAATTGCTAACATATTGAGCGCGGCGATAGAAAATGTCGGCGACGCGGACACCGATTTCTTTCCGTAAGTGGTGGGCAGGGGCGTAGCGTGAACAGTGGGGTGGCTCGACGGCGTCTGGGCGCACAGTTCTAATCCCGATCGTGTCGATAAAATAAAAAAAAGAGAAGTTCATTTTTTTTTTCTGGTGAAAGTTTTGTCCACGGCATGGAAAAGCACTCTCCATTTTCCAGTAATTTCGGCGCGCGAAAAGGGAAGGGGCGGAGGGGGGGGGAGCTCGTTCGGTATTTTACTGAACATGTGCATATACTCAATAGTTGTGTGTATACCATCAAATAATGCAAAAGTCCCGCCCATACAGCTTCTGGGCTACGTGGATCCGAGCGTCCAGGGCGTGCGCCTCTTGGAGAGCATCGCGCGATGTAACCCGACAACACCACACAGCGTACATTCGCCATCGTAAAGTTGGCGGCGCGGTGGCTGACGCCATGCTGTCCGCGTTTACCTTCCATTTGTGATGTTTTAGTCTTTAATGGTGCGAGCGAGCTCGATAACAGGACTCAGTGCGTCCTCAACAAGAGCGGACACTTGACGAAGAAATGCGCGATGAAGAAAGAGTGAAATTGTAACCAGTTAAATTTTTCAAAATATAAAGATATATGTTTTTATCAATAATTCTTGCAATTGGTCCTATCAATTGTATTTTTCCATTCCTTTTTTAACAGATGTTACTCATAATAAAAATAAAAAAATAATTCAAATATGATTTGCCATGAACAGCATGCACTCAGTCAGTTAATTGGGAGTATATACTTTCGATCTGAACATTTTTTCTGACATGCCAAATTGAATCAATATATTGCAATAGCTGTGTATGAGTGGTATAACCAGACATAATTGTCGAGGGCGTTATACGGCATCGATAAAAAAAATTGCAAAAAAAGGCCGAAAAAAGAGTTCAAAAACTTTCGGAAGGTGTTTTGACCTCGAAACAGAGCCCTGGCTACGCCTCTGCTGCATATTGACAGGCGTATATACAGAGAAGTATATTTGCCTAACAACTTGCTATGTGCTAACTTTATATGAACTGATCTAAATAGACAAAAGTAACCGTGTATGAACTTCGTATTTAAAAATGTCCATAGAGATTAAAAGTACGTACAATATTGATAGAGTCAATATGGTGTTAATACAAATTCTAAAGACTGTTAACGACTATTTTTGTAAGGGTCGGCACGCTGCTTATTATGCGTGCTTGTCTTTTTAAAAGGTAATAAATTAGCTTATAATAGTCGGTAGCTGAATTGCAATATTATAACGAAAGGGCTCACTCGACCACAAGAGATATTTCTCGACAAAATAATAACAAACGCTGCTTACACACCACACATACTTGACAAGTGGTTTCTCCGAAGACACGAAACACTCAAACACAACATATGCACTCACTGTCAGGAACAGTGTACAGCAGACCTAGAACATCTTATATGGAAATGTCCATCGTTTTCACGAGGAAGAAACAAAATTACGCATATTCAACACGACGACATGCCATGCCCACATTGGCAGGTCAGGTTATATCAAGCACCGAAATACAACACTCCATTGCCACATACGGCAGTGAGAGCGGCCTGCTTCGAGTAGTGTGAGAGAGGTCGACTTACAGCGCGAAGATCGGCCGCATGGCAAGCAACAAGCAACAGCTTGAAGAACCGTTAAGGCGAAGTTACTCCCATCCCTTCTAACTCCCCAAGAACCCAAACAGCGGCCGAGAGCCATCCCTTCCTTTCAATAAAGGCTTCATTCATTCATTTTAACGCTCGCATAAAAAAAATGAAAAATGTCGATAGCCGATAGCACCTCTTCCTGCTTTATGTTTTGATGGAGTGGAAGCGTGGGCGAATTAGTGCTACATGGTCAACGCAATATCCTGTTTAAAATTTTGTATAAGAGCGTTGCGAAAATGGATTCCAAATAGCAAGTTTGCGTTATCCAGAAATATATAGGTATGCCCTATATAAACATTATGCCTTGAGGATTCGTCACAACCGTAACTCAAATCAACGTCTCTGTTTCCTATTTCATGCTCTGGTTTTGCGACCTGCAACCATGACATCACTGTTTATGGTATAGTGACTATAATATGCGTAGAAATAATATGAGCAGGCGTAATAGTTGTAGCAGTGGAAAGTGACAGTTCCACTGATCACAAATTCTTAGCTTTATCAAACGTTATTCGTATATGATAGCGAGGAACAAATGAAGTCAATTTCGAGCAATAACATCCCTTGTTTTTTTGTTAGCTCGCGCGTGCCCAGCCTCAGAAGTTGAAGTTCGTAAATTACAAAAGTAAGGAAAAATGCGCGACCGTCAAATTCTTTTTACGTTTGAGAAGAGTTGACCTTGCAAAATAAATTCCAAATCCCTACCAAGAGAGGAAGTACCACGCACGCGACAGGAATATTCTCTTGTGCACTTCAAAGTATGTCTGGCGGCGGAAACAACTAAAAGAGCCGGAGGGAAGTTGAGACAGTTTTGAAGCTACATTTCCAGAAGAAGAATTCGAACTAGGATAATTTTGAACGCGCTTAGGGCGCCCCTTTCTAGTGTCCAATTTCGATCCTTTGCATTGTCAATTTCATTATTTGGACGTACGTATTTTGCATTCGCATCCAATTTATAATTCTGTATAATTGTGCAGAACAATTGGGTTTACAATTTTTGTTGATTACTAATAGGCGTCTACCCACATATACTGCGTCAATTTGGCCTAAACAGCGCGCTGAATATTTTTTTTTTATATCACCCTTGGGAGAAACGCTTGTGAATACATGCTTATAGTTTTCACCCACCCAAGGTTTGCAAGAATTTGTGTAAAACGGGGCTCGTAAAATGCCGCTTTCGTTTTTAGATGAGGTGTGTGAAAGCGATTGCGAAAGTCGATTCGGCCTGAGAGTCCTTTGAAGGGGCTTTTCACTTTGTTGTTTCCCACTTGCATGTTCATCGAAAATATCCTCGACTACTAGAGCAGCTGATCTCATGATTTCTCTCTATATTAGGTTTAGCACCATTGAACCATTCTATTTTTCTTGCACGTGAACTGTTAGTGCTATAAGCAGCTTTACTCGGAAGGGACAAGAAAACTCTCCATCCAAATTAGCCTCCATAACCTACTGTATAGGAATAATGGAAACAATATTGAAATTACTACTGAATGCTCTACCAACAATAAATCAGTGAAGACATTTGTTCCTTTCTTCGCTCCTGCGTGGTAACTATTCAAACAAGATTTGGAGAGTATGGTGAGAAAAAGGGCTGCGACAGGCCGCAAACGAGCGCGTAAAAAAAAACAATGTTTTTGTGGCATCTATTTTGAGAGCAATTAAGGAAATACGAAGTGCATCGAGAATAGGCAATTTACAAAAAATGAATTATGCAAAGCCTCCCATAATAATATGAATAGCAAGAACGAGTTCGATATGAAACTATAGTTTATTTACCCAAGCTTGGCTTAATTAGAAACGGACATAAAATATGGGCATGGATAAAAATTATATACAAGTTCCAGGGAGAGGGTTGTTGGCAGCATTGATCACATTTAGCAGGCACAGGGTCCTTGTCGGCTTTGCTCTCATCAAACGAAGCTGTCGAAGGAGTCGCGTTTTTACACAAGCACTACAATGTCGTCTTCATCAGAGTCACTGTAGGAGTCATCAGGACACGAGGCAGACATGATTTCCTCCGCTTTCTTTATCACCATGTTCACGAAAAAGCGCCAGCGCAGGCACACGCTTTGTCGACGGGAACGCATCAAGTCCATTTTGCTGCGGGAAAGAGCCATGATTCGGCAGGCGTCGATGTAAGTCGCTTCACAATATGCGGTAGTCGGCTGAGAGACGCGCGCAGATGGAACTGAACCATTGTTGCCACCAGCAAACGGCGATGTTGACTCCATGACTCGGCAAAAGTTGAGCAGGGACACGCGAGGCCGCACGACTGAAGCTTGGCTGCAACAATCCAAGAATGGCTTGTTTCATGAAGCACTACACATTTCATGTGTCGAAGATGGAGAGGGTAGATAAAACTGGACGGGTTTAGGGAAAGCAGAGTCTTTACCCTTTCCTCTTATAGTAGTGTGTAAGCCGGGCTGTTCACTCCCGTTATCTTATCTCTACAGAGAGAAAAACATATTCAGCACCAGCTGGTGGTGACCCACTTTTGCTCTGGTGCGAAAACAGACTGACATGGGCTGGAGAGGTCGCTAAGCAGGACAGGTCATGGTTAAAAGCATGTTCAGCACAGGGGAAGAAGAAGAATGACGACACCACACGGAAAGCTCTTAATGTAATACCGACGGCCATGTTTTAACAGAATAACGCCGCTCAAACTACCAAACTGGCACTAAGCACCGTTTCGAATACCTGTCTATAACTTAAGTGTAAATGTATAAATATGCGTATGAGCACAAGGCAATGCGCGTTAGTGTCGGCACTGGTACGGTTTGAGGCTGAAATCACATGCGGCAACTTAGAATTCCAAAACCCGAAGCAGAGCAAAGTCTGCGAGTTAAATTACGCGCTTTTCGCGGCGCTGTGATTCCTTTGGTAGTGCTGGCTCAAAGGCAAAACCTTTAGTTTTTTTACAATTTTATAGTCTATTGACGCGTGGACTTTTAAAGAAAATGGCAAAACGTTTTTTCTCCCGCCATGCGTGAGTAAAAGTTTATTTGGTGCGTTTCGGCACGCCGCTTTTTATGTGAGCTTGTGTTTTAAAAAAGTAATAATTTGGCTCATAATACTCGGTAGCTGAATTGCAATATTTTAGCATTTTTAACGCACGTCATAAAAAACAAAAAATATCGATAGCCGATAGCATCTTTTCCTGCTTTATTTTTTGATGAAGTGGAAGCGTGGGCGAGTTAGTGTTACATAGTCAACGCAATATCCTGTTTAAGATTTTGTATAAGAGCATTGCGAAAATGGATTCCAAATAGCAAGTGTGCGTTATCCAGAAATATATAGTTATGCCCTATATAAACATTATGCCTTGAGGATTCGTCACATCCGTAACTCAAATCAACGTCTCTGTTTCTTATTTCATACTCTGGTTTTGCGATCTGCAACCATGACAACACTGTTTACGGTATAGTAACTATAATATGCGTAGAAATAATATGAGCAGGCATAATAGTTGTAGCAGTGTAAAGTGACAGTTCCAATGATCACAAAATCTTAGCTTTATCAAACGTCATTCGTATATGATAACGAGTAACAAATGAAGTCAATTTCGATCAATAACATCCCTTGTTTTTTTGTTAGCTGGCGCGTGCCCAGCCTCAGAAGTTGAAGTTCGTAAATTACAAAAGTAAGGAAAAATGCGTTGACCGTCAAATTCTTTTTACGTTTGAGAAGAGTTGACCTTGCAAAATAAATTCCAAATCGCTACCAAGAGAGGAAGCACCACGCACGCGACCGGAATATTCTCTTGTGCACTTCAGAATATGTCCGGCGGCGGAAACAACTAAAAGAGCCGGAGTGAAGTTGAGACAGTTTTGAAGCTACATGTCCAGAAGAAGAATTCGAACTAGGATAATTTTGAACGCGCTTAGGGCGCCCCTTTCTAGTGTCCAATTTCGATCTTTTGCATTCTCAATTTCATTATTTGGACGTACGTATTTTGCATTTGCATCCAGTTTATGTTTCTGTATAATTGTGCAGAACAATTGGGTTTACAATTTTTGTTGCTTACTAATAGGCGTCCAACTCCATATCCTGCGTCAATTTGGCCTAAACTGCGCGCTGAATATTTTGTTTCATATCACCCTTGGGAGGAACGCTTGCGAATACATGCTTATGGTTTTCACCGACCCAAGGTTTGCAAGAATTTGTGTAACACGCGGCTCGTAAAATGCCGCTTTTGTTTTTAGATGAAGTTTGTGAAAGCGATTGAGAAAGTAGATTCGACCTGAGAGTCCTTTGAAGGTGCTCTTCACTTTGTTGTTTCCCACTTGCATGTTCATCGAAAATATCCTCGACTACTAGAGCAGCTGATCTCATGAATTCCCTCTATATTAGGTTCAGCGCCATTGAACCGTTCTATTTTTCTTGCACGTGAACTGTTAGGGCTATAAGCAGCTTTAGTCGGAAGGGACAAGAAAACTCTCCATCCAAATTAGCCGCCATAACCTACTGTATAGGAATAATGGAAACAATTTTGAAATAACTGCTGAATGCTTTACCAACAACTAAACAGTGTATACATTTGTTCCTTTCTTCGTTCCTAGGTGGTAACTATTCAAACAAGATTTGGAGAGTACGGTGAGAACAAGGACTGCGAATGGCAGCAAACGAGCGCGTGAAAAAAAAACAATGTTTTTCTGGCAACTATTTTGAGAGCAATTAAGGAAATACGCAGTGCATCGAGAATAGGCAATTTACAAAAAATGAAGCATGCAGAGCCTCCCTTAATAATATGAATAGCAAGAAAAAGTTCGAAATGAAACTATAGTTTATTTACCCAAGCTTGGCTTATTTAGAAACGGACATAAAATATTGGCATGGATACAAATTATATACAAGTTCCAGGGAGAGGGTTGTTGGCAGCATTGATCACATTTAACAGGCACAGGCTCCTTGTCGGCTTTGTTCTCATCAAACGAAGCTGTCGAAGGAGTCGCGTTTTTACACAAGCACAACAATGTCGTCTTCATCAGAGTCACTGTTGGAGTCATCAGGACACGAGGCAGATATGATTTCCTCCGCTTTCTTTATCACCATGTTCACGAAAAAGCACCAGCGCAGGCACACGCTTGTCGACGGGAACGCATCAAGTCCATTTTGCTGCGGGAAACAGCCAAGATTCGGCAGGCGTCGATGTAAGTCGCTTCACAATATGCGGTAGTCGGCTGAGAGACGCGCGCAGATGGAACTGAACTATTGTTGCCACCAGCAAAAGGCGACGTTGACTCCATGGCTCGGCTAAATTTGAGCAGGGACTCGCGAGGCCGCACGACTGAAGCTTGGCTGCAACAAGCCAAGAATGGCTTGTTTCATGAAGCACAGAACATTTCATGTGTCGAAGGTGGAGAGGGTAGATAAAACTGGACTGGTTTAGGGAAAGCAGAGTCTTTACCCTTTCCTTCTCTAGTCGTGTGGAAGCCCGGCTGTTCACTCCCGTTATCTTATCTCTACAGAGAGAAAACATATTCAGAACCAGCTGGTGGTGACCCACTTTTGCACTCCTGCGAATTACAAACTGACATGGGCTGGTGAGGTCCCTAAGCAGGACAGGTCATGTTTAAAAGCATGTTCAGCACAGGGGAAGATGGAGAATGACGACACCACACGCAAAGCTCTTAATGTAATACCGACGGCCATGTTTTAACAGAATAACGCGGCTCAAACTACCAAACTGGCACTAAGCACAGTTTCGAATACCTGTCTATACATTAAGCGTAAATGTATAAACTGTGCGCATGAGCACAAGGCAATGCGCGTTAGTGTCGGCACTGGTACGGTTTGAGGCTGAAATCACATGCGGCAACTTAGAATTCCAAAACCCGAAGCAGAGCAAAGTCTGCGAGTTAAATTACGCGCTTTTCGCGGCGCTGTGATTCCTTTGGTAGTAAAGCCCCTCAATAAACTAAAAGTAGCGCCATCTCCTCTCTCCTCCTCCGACGGCGCCGCTCCTACTCTCGCATTTCGACCGTGGCTCCACCTACGGGGTGCGCGACTAGCGCGCGCTCTCCGGAGCAGGCGCCCTTCACAGCCGTCTCGATCGGCGCCGCGCGCGCGCCGATAGAGGCGGCCGTGCGCCGGATCTCACCAGAGCCTTGCATTTTGTCGCAATGTGTTCAGGTTAAAATATTATACACTGCTGAAACATAATTACCGAATGTTGACAGGGATATCCCGCCGGAATAGTTTCAGCTGTGAGCGTGTTACACCACATGTACGCGATTTCGGCGTTGGTTCAACTCGCCGTCATCTCCGCGTGTCCGTAGTTCGTCACCTTTGGCCAAACTCAGGGGCATGCTTTATAAAATTTCTAACTAGGCGGCGGACAGGAACAATTTTGCAACAGTCTGTGTATGGTTTCTTTGCAGCGTTGACTGGATTGCGAGCTGCCGGTAAACTTGAGAAGTTTGGCAGCAGCTGTCTTCCATGTATTTTCAACTTCAGCTGCAGATCAAATTAACTATAGGCGGCGGAAGCTGCAGTCTGTGTGGAGTCTTTGCAGCTTTGATTGACTTGTGAGCTACCGGTAAACTTGGGGAGTCAGGTAGCAGTTATTTTTTTTTTGTATTTGGCGTTGAGACGGTGCCGTGTTCAGCTGCCATGGTGTGTCACCATACGTACACGATTTTGGCGTCGATTTAACTCGCCTTCACCTTCTTGAGTCCGTTAGCCGTTGACAAAAGTGCGCAACATGCTTGAAAAAAAATTAACTAGGCTGCGGAAGCTGCAGTCTGTGTGGTTTATTTGCAGGTTGGACTGAATTGTAAGCTACCGTGAAACTTGAGAAGCGTGGTAGCAGTTTTCTTTTTTATACTTTGCGCTGAAACGGTTCCGTTTTCAATTGTCAGTGCGTGACACCATTTGTACGCGATGTCTGCGTTGGTTGAACTCGCCTTCACCACCGTGCTTCTATCAGCCGCCGGCCAAAGAGCGCAACATGCTTGAAAAAAAAATTAAATAGCCAGCGGGAACGATTTAGTAGCAGTCCGCGTGGCAGCAAAACACAGGGCGATATGTGCCGCGCGCGCGCCGCCCGCCCCGCTGGAAAGGAGGAAGCTGCACGCCCAGCAAAAAAAAAGCGCGCGCGCGCACGTGACGGCGCTCGGCCAATGAGAGGGTCGAACGACGAAGGAGAGCGCAGGAGAGGAGGCGGGCGGCAAACTTCACATGTTGGCGCTACTTTTAGTTCATTGAGGGGCTTTATTTGGTAGTGCTGGCTCAAAGGCAAAACCTTTAGTTTTTTTACAATTTTATAGTCTATTGACGCGTGGACTTTTAAAGAAAATGGCAAAACGTTTTTACTCCCGCCATGCGTGAGTAAAAGTTTATTTGGTGCGTTTCGGCACGCCGCTTTTTATGTGAGCTTGTGTTTTAAAAAAGTAATAATTTGGCTCATAATACTCGGTAGCTGATTTGCAATATTTTAGCATTTTTAACGCACGTCATAAAAAACAAAAAATATCGATAGCCGATAGCATCTTTTCCTGCTTTATTTTTTGATGAAGTGGAAGCGTGGGCGAGTTAGTGTTACATAGTCAACGCAATATCCTGTTTAAGATTTTGTATAAGAGCATTGCGAAAATGGATTCCAAATAGCAAGTGTGCGTTATCCAGAAATATATAGTTATGCCCTATATAAACATTATGCCTTGAGGATTCGTCACATCCGTAACTCAAATCAACGTCTCTGTTTCTTATTTCATACTCTGGTTTTGCGATCTGCAACCATGACAACACTGTTTACGGTATAGTAACTATAATATGCGTAGAAATAATATGAGCAGGCATAATAGTTGTAGCAGTGTAAAGTGACAGTTCCAATGATCACAAAATCTTAGCTTTATCAAACGTCATTCGTATATGATAACGAGTAACAAATGAAGTCAATTTCGAGCAATAACATCCCTTGTTTTTTTGTTAGCTCGCGCGTGCCCAGCCTCAGAAGTTGAAGTTCGTAAATTACAAAAGTAAGGAAAAATGCGTTGACCGTCAAATTCTTTTTACGTTTGAGAAGAGTTGACCTTGCAAAATAAATTCCAAATCGCTACCAAGAGAGGAAGCACCACGCACGCGACCGGAATATTCTCTTGTGCACTTCAGAATATGTCCGGCGGCGGAAACAACTAAAAGAGCCGGAGTGAAGTTGAGACAGTTTTTAAGCTACATGTCCAGAAGAAGAATTCGAACTAGGATAATTTTGAACGCGCTTAGGGCGCCCCTTTCTAGTGTCCAATTTCGATCTTTTGCATTGTCAATTTCATTATTTGGACGTACGTATTTTGCATTTGCATCCAGTTTATGTTTCTGTATAATTGTGCAGAACAATTGGGTTTACAATTTTTGTTGCTTACTAATAGGCGTCCAACTCCATATCCTGCGTCAATTTGGCCTAAACTGCGCACTGAATATTTTGTTTTATATCACCCTTGGGAGGAATGCTTGCGAATACATGCTTATGGTTTTCACCGACCCAAGGTTTGCAAGAATTTGTGTAACACGCGGCTCGTAAAATGCCGCTTTTGTTTTTAGATGAAGTTTGTGAAAGCGATTGAGAAAGTAGATTCGACCTGAGCGTCCTTTGAAGGTGCTCTTCACTTTGTTGTTTCCCACTTGCATGTTCATCGAAAATATCCTCGACTACTAGAGCAGCTGATCTCATGAATTCCCTCTATATTAGGTTCAGCGCCATTGAACCGTTCTATTTTTCTTGCACGTGAACTGTTAGTGCTATAAGCAGCTTTAGTCGGAAGGGACAAGAAAACTCTCCATCCAAATTAGCCGCCATAACCTACTGTATAGGAATAATGGAAACAATTTTGAAATAACTGCTGAATGCTTTACCAACAACTAAACAGTGTATACATTTGTTCCTTTCTTCGTTCCTAGGTGGTAACTATTCAAACAAGATTTAGAGAGTACGGTGAGAACAAGGACTGCGAATGGCAGCAAACGAGCGCGTGAAAAAAAAAACAATGTTTTTCTGGCAACTATTTTGAGAGCAATTAAGGAAATACGCAGTGCATCGAGAATAGGCAATTTACAAAAAATGAAGCATGCAGAGCCTCCCTTAATAATATGAATAGCAACAAAAAGTTCGAAATGAAACTATAGTTTATTTACCCAAGCTTGGCTTATTTAGAAACGGACATAAAATATTGGCATGGATACAAATTATATACAAGTTCCAGGGAGAGGGTTGTTGGCAGCATTGATCACATTTAACAGGCACAGGCTCCTTGTCGGCTTTGTTCTCATCAAACGAAGCTGTCGAAGGAGTCGCGTTTTTACACAAGCACAACAATGTCGTCTTCATCAGAGTCACTGTTGGAGTCATCAGGACACGAGGCAGACATGATTTCCTCCGCTTTCTTTATCACCATGTTCACGAAAAAGCACCAGCGCAGGCACACGCTTGTCGACGGGAACGCATCAAGTCCATTTTGCTGCGGGAAACAGCCAGGATTCGGCAGGCGTCGATGTAAGTCGCTTCACAATATGCGGTAGTCGGCTGAGAGACGCGCGCAGATGGAACTGAACTATTGTTGCCACCAGCAAAAGGCGACGTTGACTCCATGGCTCGGCAAAATTTGAGCAGGGACTCGCGAGGCCGCACGACTGAAGCTTGGCTGCAACAAGCCAAGAATGGCTTGTTTCATGAAGCACAGAGCATTTCATGTGTCGAAGGTGGAGAGGGTAGATAAAACTGGACTGGTTTAGGGAAAGCAGAGTCTTTACCCTTTCCTTCTCTAGTCGTGTGGAAGCCCGGCTGTTCACTCCCGTTATCTTATCTCTACAGAGAGAAAACATATTCAGACCCAGCTGGTGGTGACCCACTTTTGCACTCCTGCGAATTACAAACTGACATGGGCTGGTGAGGTCCCTAAGCAGGACAGGTCATGTTTAAAAGCATGTTCAGCACAGGGGAAGATGGAGAATGACGACACCACACGCAAAGCTCTTAATGTAATACCGACGGCCATGTTTTAACAGAATAACGCGGCTCAAACTACCAAACTGGCACTAAGCACAGTTTCGAATACCTGTCTATACATTAAGCGTAAATGTATAAACTGTGCGCATGAGCACAAGGCAATGCGCGTTAGTGTCGGCACTGGTACGGTTTGAGGCTGAAATCACATGCGGCAACTTAGAATTCCAAAACCCGAAGCAGAGCAAAGTCTGCGATTTAAATTAGGCGCTTTTCGCGGCGCTGCGATTCCTTTGGTAGTGCTGGCTCACCGGCAAAACCTTTAGTTTTTTTACAGTTTTATAGTTTATTGACGCGTGGACTTTTAAAGAAAATGGCAAAACGTTTTTTCTCCCGCCATGCGTGAGTAAAAGTTTATTTGGTGCGTTTCGGCACGCCGCATATTCTGTGTGATTGTGTTTTAAAATGTAATAATTTGGCTTATAATACTCGGTAGCTGTATTGCAATATTTTAGCATTTTTAACGCTCGTCATAAAAAACAAAAAATATCGATAGCCGATAGCATCTTTTCCTGCTTTATTTTTTGATGAAGTGAAAGCGTGGGCGAGTTAGTGTTACATAGTCAACGCAATAACCTGTTTAAGATTTTGTATAAGAGCATTGCGAAAATGGAGTCCAAATAGCAAGTGTGCGTTATCCAGAAATATATAGTTATGCCCTATATAAACATTATGCCTTGAGGATTCGTCACAACCGTAACTCAAATCAACGTCTCTGTTTCCTATTTCATAATCTGGTTTTGCGATCTGCAACCATGACATCGCTGTTTATGGTATAGTAACTATAATGTGCGTAGAAATAATATGAGCAGGCGTAATAGCTGTAGCAGTGAAAATTATAGCTCCATTGATCACAAAAGCTTAGCTTTATCAAACGTTATTCGTATATGATAACGAGGAACAAATGAAGTCAATTTCGAGCAATAACATCCCTTGTTTTTTTGTTAGCTCGCGCGTGCCCAGCCTCAGAAGTTGAAGTTCGTAAATTACAAAAGTAAGGAAAAATGCGTGACCGTCAAATTCTTTTTACGTTTGAGAAGAGTTGACCTTGCAAAATAAATTCCAAATCGCCACCAAGAGAAAAAGCACCACGCACGCGACCGGAATATTCTCTTGTGCACTTCAGAATATGTCCGGCGGCGGAAACAACTAAAAGAACCGGAGGGAAGTTGAGACAGTTTTGAAGCTACATGTAAAGAAGAAGAATTCGAACTAGGAGAATTTTGAACGCGCTTAGGGCGCCCCTTTCTAGTGTCCAATTTCGATCCTTTGCATTGTCAATTTCATTATTTGGACGTACGTATTTTCATTCGCATCCAGTTTATGTTTCTGTATAATTGTGCAGAACAATTGGGTTTACAATTTTTGTTGCTTACTAATAGGCGTCCACCTCCATATTCTGCGTCAATTTGGCCTAAACTGCGCGCTGAATATTTTGTTTTATATCACTCTTGGGAGAAACGCTTGCGAATACATGCTTATGGTTTTCACCGACCCAAGGTTTGCAAGAATTTGTGTAACACGCGGCTCGTCAAATGCCTCTTTTGTTTTTAGATGAAGTTTGTGAAAGCGATTGAGAAAGTCGATTCGACCTGAGAGTCCTTTGAAGGTGCTTTTCACTTTGTTGTTTCCCACTTGCATGTTCATCGAAAATATCCTCGACTACTAGAGCTGCTGATGTCATGGTTTCCCTCTATATTAGGTTCAGCACCATTGAACCCTTCTATTTTTCTTGCACGTGAACTGTTAGTGCTATAAGCAGCTTTAGTCGGACGGGACAATAAAACTCTCCATCCAAATTAGCCGCCATAACCTACTGTATAGGAATAATGGAAACAATATTGAAATAACTACTGAATACTCTACCAACAACTAATCAGTGTATACATTTGTTCCTTTCTTCGTTCCTGCGTGGTAACTATTCAAACAAGATTTGGAGAGTACGGCGAGAAGAAGGACTGCGACAGGCAGCAAACGAGTGCGTGAAAAAAAAAACAATGTTTTTCTGGCATCTATTTTGAGAGCAATTAAGGAAATACGAAGTGCAATTAGAATAGGCAATTTACAAAAACTGAAGCATACAAAGCCTCCCTTAATAATATGAATAGCAAGAAAAAGTTGGAAAATTATTTACCCAAGCTTGGCTTAATTAGAAACGGACATAAAATATGGCCATGGATACAAATTATATACAAGTTCCAGGGAGAGCGTTGTAGGCAGCATTGATCGCATTTAGCAGGCACAGGGTCCTTGTCGGCTTCGCTCTCATCAAACGAAGCTGTCGAAGGAGTCGCGTTTTTACACAAGCACAACAATGTCGCCTTCATCAGAGTCACTGTAGGAGTCATCAGGACACGAGGCAGACATGATTTCCTCCGCTTTCTTTATCACCATGTTCACGAAAAGGCGCCAGCGCAGGCACACGCTTTGTCGACGGGAACGCATCACGTCCATTTTGCTGCGGGAAACAGCCAGGATTCGGCAGGCGTCGATGTAAGTCGCTTCACAATATGCGGTAGTCGGCTGAGAGACGCGCGCGGATGGAACTGAACCATTGTTGCCACCAGCAAACGGCGATGTTGACTCCATGACTCGGCAAAAGTTGAGCAGGGACACGCGAGGCCGCACGACTGAAGCTTGGCTGCAACAAGCCAAGAATGGCTTGTTTCATGAAGCACTACACATTTCATGTGTCGAAGATGGAGAGGGTAGATAAAACTGGACTGGTTTAGGGAAAGCAGAGTCTTTACCCTTTCCTCTTCTAGTAGTGTGAAAGCCGGGCTGTTCACTCCCGTTATCTTATCTCTACAGAGAGAAAAACATATTCAGAACCAGCTGGTGGTGACCCACTTTTGCTCTGGTGCGAAAACAGACTGACATGGGCTGGAGAGGTCGCTAAGCAGGACAGGTCATGGTTAAAAGCATGTTCAGCACTGGGGAAGAAGAAGAATGACGACACCACACGCAAAGCTCTTAATGTAATACCGAGGGCCATGTTTTAACAGAATAACGCGGCTCAAACTACCAAACTGGCACTAAGCACCGTTTCTAATACCTGTCTATAACTTAAGTGTAAATGTATAAATATGCGTATGAGCACAAGGCAATGCGCGTTAGTGTCGGCACTGGTACGGTTTGAGGCTGAAATCACATGCGGCAACTTAGAATTCCAAAACCCGAAGCAGAGCAAAGTCTGCGAGTTAAATTAGGCGCTTTTCGCGGCGCTGTGATTCCTTTGGTAGTGCTGGCTCACAGGCAAAACCTTTAGTTTTTTTACAATTTTATAGTCTATTGACGCGTGGACTTTTAAAGAAAATGGCAAAACGTTTGTTCTCCCGCCATGCGTGAGTAAAAGTTTATTTGGTGCGTTTCGGCACGCCGCTTATTATGTGAGCTTGTGTTTTAAAAAAGTAATAATTTGGCTTATAATACTCGGTAGCTGAATTGCAATATTTTAGCTTTTTTAACGCACGTCATAAAAAAAAAATATCGATAGCCGATAGCATCTTTTCCTGCTTTATATTTTGATTAAGTGGAAGCGTGGGCGAGTTAGTGTTACATAGTCAACGCAATATCCTGTTTAAAATTTTGTATAATAGCATTGCGAAAATCTATTCCAAATAGCAAGTGTGCTTTATCCAGATATACATAGTTATGCCGTTTATAAACATTATGCCTTGAGGATTCGTCACAACCGTAACTCAAATCAACGTCTCTGTTTCCTACTTCATACTCTTGTTTTGCTATCTGCAACCATGACATCACTGTTTATGGTATTGTAACTATAATATGCGTAGAAATATTATGAACAGGCGTAATAGTTGTATCAGTGCAAAGTGACAGTTCCAGTGATCACAAATTCTTAGCTTTATCAAACGTTATTCGTATATGATAACGAGGAACAATTTAAGTCAATTTCGAGCAATAACATCCCTTGTTTTTTTGTTAGCTCGCGCGTGCCCAGACTCAGAATTTCAAGTTCGTAAATTACAAAAGTAAGGAAAAATGAGTGACCGTCAAATTCTTTTTACGTTTGAGAAGAGTTGACCTTGCAAAAAAAAACCAAATCGCTACCAAGAGAGGAAGCACCACGCACGTGACCGGAATATTCTCTTGTGCACTTCAGAGTATGTCCGGCGTCGGAAACAACTAAAAGAGCCGGAGGGAAGTTGAGACAGTTTTGAAGCTACATGTCCAGAGAAAGAATTCGAACTAGGATAATTTTGAACGCGCTTAGGGCGCCAATTTCTAGTGTCCAATTTCGATCCTTTGCATTGTCAATTTCATTATTTAGACGCACGTATTTTGCATTCGCATCCAGTTTACGTTTCTGTATATTTGTGCAGAACAATTGGGTTTACAATTTTTGTTGCTCACTAATATGCGCCTACCTCGATATTCTGCGTCAACTTGGCCTAAACAGCGCTCTGAATATTTTGTTTTATATCACCCTGGGGAGAAACGCTTGCGAATACATGCTTATGGTTTTCACCCACCCAAGGTTTGCGAGAATTTGTGTAACACGCGGCTCGTAAAATGCCGCTTTTGTTTTTAGATGAGGTTTGTGAAAGCGATTGCGAAAGTCGATTCGACCTGAGAGTCCTTTGAAGGTTCTTTTCACTTTGTTGTTTCCCACTTGCATGTTCATCGAAAATATCCTCGACTACTAGAGCAGCTGATCTCATGATTTCCCTCTATATTAGGTTCAGCACCATTGAACCGTTTAATTTTTCTTGCACGTGAACTGTTAGTGCTATAAGCAGCTTTAGTCGGAAGGGACAAGAAAACTCTCCATCCAAATTAGCCGCCATAACCTACTGTATTGGAATAATGGAAACAATATTGAAATAACTACTGAATGCTCTACCAACAACTAATCGGTGTATACATTTGTTCCTTTCTTCGTTCCTGCGTGGTAACTATTCAAACAAGATTTGGAGAGTACGGTGAGAAAAAGGACTGCGACAGGCAGCAAACGAGCGCGTGAAAAAAAAACAATGTTTTTCTGGCAACCATTTTGAGAGCAATTAAGGAAATACGAAGTGCATCGAGAATAGGCAAATTACAAAAAAATGAAGCATGCAAAGCCTCCCTTAATAATATGAATAGCAAGAAAAAGTTCGAAATGAAACTATAGTTTATTTACTCAAGCTTGGCTTAATTAGAAACGAACATAAAATATGGCCATGGATACAAATTATATACAAGTTCCAGGGAGAGCGTTGTAGGCAGCATTGATCACATTTAGCAGGCACAGGGTCCTTGTCGGCTTCGCTCTCATCAAACGAAGCTGTCGAAGGAGTCGCGTTTTTACACAAGCACAACAATGTCGCCTTCATCAGAGTCACTGTAGGAGTCATCAGGACACGAGGCAGACATGATTTCCTCCGCTTTCTTTATCACCATGTTCACGAAAAGGCGCCAGCGCAGGCACACGCTTTGTCGACGGGAACGCATCACGTCCATTTTGCTGCGGGAAACAGCCAGGATTCGGCAGGCGTCGATGTAAGTCGCTTCACAATATGCGGTAGTCGGCTGAGAGACGCGCGCAGATGGAACTGAACCATTGTTGCCACCAGCAAACGGCGATGTTGACTCCATGACTCGGCAAAAGTTGAGCAGGGACACGCGAGGCCGCACGACTGAAGCTTGGCTGCAACAAGCCAAGAATGGCTTGTTTCATGAAGCACTACACATTTCATGTGTCGAAGATGGAGAGGGTAGATAAAACTGGACTGGTTTAGGGAAAGCAGAGTCTTTACCCTTTCCTCTTCTAGTAGTGTGGAAGCCGGGCTGTTCACTCCCGTTATCTTATCTCTACAGAGAGAAAAACATATTCAGAACCAGCTGGTGGTGACCCACTTTTGCTCTGGTGCGAAAACAGACTGACATGGGCTGGAGAGGTCGCTAAGCAGGACAGGTCATGGTTAAAAGCATGTTCAGCACTGGGGAAGAAGAAGAATGACGACACCACACGCAAAGCTCTTAATGTAATACCGACGGCCATGTTTTAACAGAATAACGCGGCTCAAACTACCAAACTGGCACTAAGCACCGTTTCTAATACCTGTCTATAACTTAAGTGTAAATGTATAAATATGCGTATGAGCACAAGGCAATGCGCGTTAGTGTCGGCACTGGTACGGTTTGAGGCTGAAATCACATGCGGCAACTTAGAATTCCAAAACCCGAAGCAGAGCAAAGTCTGCGAGTTAAATTAGGCGCTTTTCGCGGCGCTGTGATTCCTTTGGTAGTGCTGGCTCACAGGCAAAACCTTTAGTTTTTTTACAATTTTATAGTCTATTGACGCGTGGACTTTTAAAGAAAATGGCAAAACGTTTGTTCTCCCGCCATGCGTGAGTAAAAGTTTATTTGGTGCGTTTCGGCACGCCGCTTATTATGTGAGCTTGTGTTTTAAAAAAGTAATAATTTGGCTTATAATACTCGGTAGCTGAATTGCAATATTTTAGCTTTTTTAACGCACGTCAGAAAAAAAAATATCGATAGCCGATATCATCTTTTCCTGCTTTATATTTTGATTAAGTGGAAGCGTGGGCGAGTTAGTGTTACATAGTCAACGCAATATCCTGTTTAAAATTTTGTATAAGAGCATTGCGAAAATGTATTCCAAATAGCAAGTGTGCGTTATCCAGAAATATATAGTTATGAACTATATAAACATTATGCCTTGAGGATTCTTCACAACCATAACTCAAATCAACGTCTCTGTTTCCTATTTCATACTCTGGTTTTGCGATCTGCAACCATGACATCACTGTTTATGGTATAGTAACTATAATATGCGTAGAAATAATATGAATATGCGTAATAGTTGTAGCAGTGGAATGTGACAGTTGCAGTGATCACAAAATCTTAGCTTTATCAAATGTTATTCGTATTTGATAACGGGGAACAATTTAAGTCAATTTCGAGCAATAACATCACTTGTTTTTTGTTAGCTCGCGCGTGCCCAGCCTCAGAAGTTGAAGTTCGTAAATTACAAAAGTAAGGAAAAATGCGTGACCATCACATTCTTTTCACGTTTGAGAAGAGTTGACCTTGCAAAAAAAACCAAATCGCTACCAAGAGAAGAAGCACCACGCGCGCAACCGGAATATTCTCTTGTGCACTTCAGAGTATGTCCGGCGGCGGAAACAATAAAAGAGCCGGAGGGAAGTTGAGACAGTTTCGCAGCTACATGTCCAGAAGAAGAATTCGAACTAGGATAATTTTGAACGCGCTTAGGGCGCCCCTTTCTAGTGTCCAATTTCGATCCTTTGCATTGTCAATTCCATTATTTAAACGTATGTAATTTTGCATTCGCATCCAGTTTATGTTTCTGTATATTTGTGCAGAATAATTGGGTTTACATTTATTGTTGCTTACTAATAGGCGCCTACCTCCATATTCTGCGTCAATTTGGCCTAACCAGCGCGCTGAATAATTTTTTTATATCACCCTTGGGAGAAACGCTTGCGAATAGATGCTTATGGTTTTCACCGACCCAAGGTTTGCAAGAATTTGTGTAACACGCGGCTCGTAAAATGCCGCTTTTGTTTTTAGATGAGGTGTGTGAAAGCGATTGCTAAAGTCGATTCGACCTGAGAGTCCTTTGAAGGCGCTTTTCACTTTGTTGTTTCCCACTTGCATGTTCATCGAAAATATCCTCGACTACTAGAGCAGCTGATCTCATGATTTCCCTCTATATTAGGTTCAGCACCATTGAACCCTTCTATTTTTCTTGCACGCGAACTGTTAGTGCTATGAGCAGCTTTAGTCGGAAGGGACAAGAAAACTCTCCATCCAAATTAGCCGCCATAACCTACTGTATAGGAATAATGGAAACAATATTGAAATAACTACTGAATGCTCTACCAACAACTAATCAGTGTATACATTTGTTCCTATCTTCGTTCCTACGTGGTAACTATTCAAACAAGATTTGGAGAGTACGGTGAGAAAAAGGACTGCGACAGGCAGCAAACGAGCGCGTGAAAAAAAAATAATGTTTTTCTGGCAACTATTTTGAGAGCAATTAAGGAAATACGAAGTGCATCGAGAATAGGCAATTTACAAAAAATGAAGCATGCAAAGCCTCCCTTAATAATATGAATAGCGAGAAAAAGTTCGAAATGAAACTATAGTTTTTTTACCCATGCTTGCTTAATTAGAAACGGACATAAAATATGGGCATGAATACAAATTATATACAAGTTCCAGGGAGAGGGTTGTTGGCAGCTTGATCATATTTAGCAGGCAAAGGGTCCTTGTCGGCTTTGTTCTCATCGAACGAAGCTGTCGAAGTAGTCGCGTTTTCACACAAGCACAACAATGTCGTCTTCATCAGAGTCACTGTAGGAGTCATCAGGACACGAGGCAGACATGATTTCCTCCGCTTTATTTATCACCATGTTCACGAAAAAGCGCCAGCGCAGGCACACGCTTTGTCGACGGGAACGCATCAAGTCCATTTTGCTGCGGGAAACAGCCAGGATTCGGCAGGCGTCGATGTAAGTCGCTTCACAATATGCGGTAGTCGGCTGAGAGACGCGCGCAGATGGAACTGAACTATTGTTGCCACCAACAAAAGGCGATGTTGACTCCATGGCTCGGCAAAATTTGAGCAGGGACTCGCGAGGCCGCACGACTGAAGCTTGGCTGCAACAAGCCAAGAATGGCTTGTTTCATGAAGGACTACACATTTCATGTGTCGAAGATGGAGAGGGTAGATAAAACTGGACTGGTTTAGGGAAAGCAGAGTCTTTACCCTTTCCTCCACTAGTCGTGTCGAAGCCCGGCTGTTCACTCCCGTTATCTTATCTCTACAGAGAGAAAAACATATTCAGAACCAGCTGGTGGTGACCCACTTTTGCTCTCCTGCGAATTACAAACTGACATGGGCTGGAGAGGTTCCTAAGCAGGACAGGTCATGGTTAAAAGCATGTTCAGCACAGGGGAAGATGAAGAATGACGACACCACACGCAAAGCTCTTAATGTAATACCGACGGCCATGTTTTAACAGAATAACGCGGCTCAAACTACCAAACTGGCACTAAGCACAGTTTCGAATACCTGTCTAAAACTTAAGCGTAAATGTATAAACTGTGCGCATGAGCACTAGGCAATGCGCGTTAGTGTCGACACTGGTACGGTTTGAGGCTGAAATCACATGCGGCAACTTAGAATTCCAAAACCCGAAGCTGAGCAAAGTCTGCGAGTTAAATTATCCGCTTTTCGCGGCGCTGTGATTCCTTTGGTAGTGCTGGCTCACCGGCAAAACCTATAGTTCTTTTACAATTTTGTAGTTTATTGACGCGGGGACTTTTAAAGAAAATGGCAAAACGGTTTTTCTCCCGCCATGCGTGAGTAAAAGTTTATTTGGTGCATTTCGGCACGCCGCTTATTATGTGTGCTTGTGTTTTAAAAAAGTAATAATTTGTCTTATAATACTCGGTAGCTGAATTGCAATATTTTAGCATTTTTAACCCTCGTCATAAAAACAAAAAATATCGATAGCCGATAGCATCTTTTCCTGCTTTATTTTTTGATGGAGTAGAAGCATGGGCGAGTTAGTGTTACATAGTCAACGCAATATCCTGTTTAAAATTTTGTATAAGAGCATTGCGAAAATGTATTCCAAATAGCAAGTGTGCGTTATCCAGATATACATAGTTATGCCGTTTATAAACATTATGCCTTGAGGATTCGTCACAACCGTAACTCAAATCAACGTCTCTGTTTCCTATTTCATACTCTGGTTTTGCGATCTGCAACCATGACATCACTGTTTATGGTATTGTAACTATAATATGCGTAGAAATATTATGAACAGGCGTAATAGTTGTAGCAGTGGAAAGTGACAGTTCCAGTGATCACAAATTCTTAGCTTTATCAAACGTTATTCGTATATGATAACGAGGAACAAATGAAGTCAATTTCGAGCAATAACATCCCTTGTTTTTTTGTTAGCTCGCGCGTGCCCAGCCTCAGAAGTTCAAGTTCGTAAATTACAAAAGTAAGGAAAAATGAGTGACCGTCAAATTCTTTTTACGTTTGAGAAGAGTTGACCTTGCAAAAAAAAAACCAAATCGCTACCAAGAGAGGAAGCACCACGCACGTGACCGGAATATTCTCTTGTGCACTTCAGAGTATGTCCGGCGGCGGAAACAACTAAAAGAGCCGGAGGGAAGTTGAGACAGTTTTGAAGCTACATGTCCAGAGAAAGAATTCGAACTAGGATAATTTTGAACGCGCTTAGGGCGCCCATTTCTAGTGTCCAATTTCGATCCTTTGCATTGTCAATTTCATTATTTAGACACACGAATTTTGCATTCGCATCCAGTTTTTGTTTCTGTATAATTGTGCAGAACAATTGGGTTTACAATTTTTTTGCTTACTAATAGGCGTCCACCTCGATATTCTGCGTCAATTTGGCCTAAACAGCGCTCTGAATATTTTGTTTTATATCACCCTGGGGAGAAACGCTTGCGAATACATGCTTATGGTTTTCACCCACCCAAGGTTTGCGAGAATTTGTGTAACACGCGGCTCGTAAAATGCCGCTTTTGTTTTTAGATGAGGTTTGTGAAAGCGATTGCGAAAGTCGATTCGACCTGAGAGTCCTTTGAAGGTTCTTTTCACTTTGTTGTTTCCCACTTGCATGTTCATCGAAAATATCCTCGACTACTAGAGCAGCTGATCTCATGATTTCCCTCTATATTAGGTTCAGCACCATTGAACCGTTCTATTTTTCTTGCACGTGAACTGTTAGTGCTATAAGCAGCTTTAGTCGGAAGGGACAAGAAAACTCTCCATCCAAATTAGCCGCCATAACCTACTGTATTGGAATAATGGAAACAATATTGAAATAACTACTGAATGCTCTACCAACAACTAATCGGTGTATACATTTGTTCCTTTCTTCGTTCCTGCGTGGTAACTATTCAAACAAGATTTGGAGAGTACGGTGAGAAAAAGGACTGCGACAGGCAGCAAACGAGCGCGTGAAAAAAAAAAAACAATGTTTTTCTGGCAACCATTTTGAGAGCAATTAAGGAAATACGAAGTGCATCGAGAATAGGCAAATTACAAAAAATGAAGCATGCAAAGCCTCCCTTAATAATATGGATAGCAAGAAAAAGTTCGAAATGAAACTATAGTTTATTTACCCAAGCTTGGCTTAATTAGAAACGGACATAAAATATGGGCATGGATACAAATTATATACAAGTTCCAGGGAGAGGGTTGTTGGCAGCATTGATCATATTTAGCAGGCACAGGGTCCTTTTCGGCTTTGTTCTCATCAAACGAAGCTGTCGAAGGAGTCGCGTTTTTACACAAGCGCAACAATGTCGTCTTCATCAGAGTCACTGTAGCAGTCATCAGGACACGAGGCAGACATGATTTCCTCCACTTTCTTTATCACCATGTTCACGAAAAAGCGCCAGCTCAGGCACACGCTTTGTCGAGGGGAACGCATCAAGTCCATTTTGCTGCGGGAAACAGCCAGGATTCGGCAGGCGTCGATGTAAGTCGCTTCACAATATGCGGTAGTCGGCTGAGAGACGCGCGCAGATGGAACTGAACCATTGTTGCCACCAGCAAAAGGCGATGTTGACTCCATGACTCGGCAAAAGCTGAGCAGGGACTCGCGAGGCCGCACGACTGAAGCTTGGCTGCAACAAGCCAAGAATGGCTTGTTTCATGAAGCACTACACATTTCATGTGTCGAAGATGGAGAGGGTAGATAAAATTGGACTGGTTTAGGGAAAGCAGAGTCTTTACCCTTTCCTCCTCTAGTCGTGTGGAAGCCCGGCTGTTCACTCCCGTTATCTTATCTCTACAGAGAGAAAAACATATTCAGCACCAGCTGGTGGCGACCACCTGTTGCTCTGGTGCGAATTACAGACTGACATGGGCTGGAGAGATCCCTAAGCAAGACAGGTCATGGTTAAAAGCATGTTCAGCTCAGGGGAAGAAGAAGAATGACGACACCACACGCACAGCTCTTAATGTAATACCGACGGCCATGTTTTAACAGAATAACGCGGCTCAAACTACCAAACTGGCACTAAGCACAGTTTCGAATACCTGTCTATAACTTAAGCGTAAATGTATAAACTGTGCGCATGAGCACAAGGCAATACGCGTTAGTGTCGGCACTGGTATGGTTTGAGGCTGAAATCACATGCGGCAACATAGAATTCCAAACCCCGAAGCAGAGCAAAGTCTGCGAGTTAAATTAGGCGCTTTTCGCGGCGTTGTGATTCCTTTGGTAGTGCTGGCTCACCGGCAAAACCTTTAGTTTTTTTACAATTTTATAGTTTATTGACGCGTGGAAAGGTTTATTTGGTGCGTTTCGGCACGCCACTTATTATGTGTGCTTGTGTTTTAAAAAAGTAATAATTTGGCTTATAATGCTCGGTAGCTGAATTGCAATATTTTAGCATTTTTAACGCTCGTCATAAAAAACAAAAAATATCGATAGCCGATAGCATCTTTTCTTGCTTTATTTTTTGATGGAGTGGAAGCGTGGGCGAATTAGTGTTACATAGTCAACGCAATATCCTGTTTAAAATTTTGTATGAGAGCATTGCGAAAATGGATTCCAAGTAGCAAGTTTGCGTTATCCAGAAATATATAGTTATGCCCTATATAAACATTATGTCTTGAGGATTCGTCGCAACCGTAACTGAAATCAACGTCCCTGTTTCCTATTTCATGCTCTGGTTTCGCGATCTGCAACCATGACATCACTGTTTACGGTATAGTAACTAAAATATGCGTAGAAATAATATGAGCAGGCGTAATAGCTTTAGCAGTGGAAAGTGACAGTTCCATTGATCACAAAATCTTAGCTTTATCAAACGTTATTCGTATATGATAACGAGGAACGAATGAAGTCAATTTCGAAAAATAACATCCCTTGTAAAATTGTTAGCTCGCGCGTGCCCAGCCTCAGAAGTAGAAGTTCGTAAATTACAAAAGTAAGGAAAAATGCGTGACCGTCAAATTCTTTTTACGTTTGAGAAGAGTTGACCTTGCAAAATAAATTCCAAATCGCTACCAAGAGAGGAAGCACCACACACGCGACCGGAATATTCTCTTGTGCACTTCAGAGTATGTCCGGCGGCGGAAACAACTAAAAGAGCCGGAGGGAAGTTGAGACAGTTTTGAAGCTACATATCCAGAGAAAGAATTCGAACTAGGATAATTTTGAACGCGCTTAGGGCGCCCCTTTCTAGTGTCCAATTTCGATCCATTGCATTGTCAATTTCATTATTTGGACGTACGTATTTTGCATTCGCATCCAGTTTATGTTTCTGTATATTTGTGTAGAACAATTGGGTTTACAATTTTTGTTGCTCACTAATATGCGCCTACCTCGATATTCTGCGTCAATTTGGCCTAAACAGCGCTCTGAATATTTTGTTTTATATCACCCTGGGGAGAAACGCTTGCGAATACATGCTTATGGTTTTCACCCACCCAAGGTTTGCGAGAATTTGTGTAACACGCGGCTCGTAAAATGCCGCTTTTGTTTTTAGATGAGGTTTGTGAAAGCGATTGCGAAAGTCGATTCGACCTGAGAGTCCTTTGAAGGTTCTTTTCACTTTGTTGTTTCCCACTTGCATGTTCATCGAAAATATCCTCGACTACTAGAGCAGCTGATCTCATGATTTCCCTCTATATTAGGTTCAGCACCATTGAACCGTTCTATTTTTCTTGCACGTGAACTGTTAGTGCTATAAGCAGCTTTAGTCGGAAGGGACAAGAAAACTCTCCATCCAAATTAGCCGCCATAACCTACTGTATTGGAATAATGGAAACAATATTGAAATAACTACTGAATGCTCTACCAACAACTAATCGGTGTATACATTTGTTCCTTTCTTCGTTCCTGCGTGGTAACTATTCAAACAAGATTTGGAGAGTACGGTGAGAAAAAGGACTGCGACAGGCAGCAAACGAGCGCGTGAAAAAAAAACAATGTTTTTCTGGCAACCATTTTGAGAGCAATTAAGAAAATACGAAGTGCATCGAGAATAGGCAAATTACAAAAAATGAAGCATGCAAAGCCTCCCTTAATAATATGAATAGCAAGAAAAAGTTCGAAATGAAACTATAGTTTATTTACCCAAGCTTGGCTTAATTAGAAACGGACATAAAATATGGGCACGGATACAAATTATATACAAGTTCCAGGGAGAGGGTTGTTGGCAGCATTGATCACATCTAGCAGGCACAGGGTCCTTGTCGGCTTTGTTCTCATCAAACGAAGCTGTCGAAGGAGTCGCGTTTTTACACAAGCGCAACAATGTCGTCTTCATCAGAGTCACTGTAGCAGTCATCAGGACACGAGGCAGACATGATTTCCTCCACTTTCTTTATCACCATGTTCACGAAAAAGCGCCAGCGCAGGCACACGCTTTGTCGAGGGGAACGCATCAAGTCCATTTTGCTGCGGGAAACAGCCAGGATTCGGCAGGCGTCGATGTAAGTCGCTTCACAATATGCGGTAGTCGGCTGAGAGACGCGCGCAGATGGAATTGAACCATTCTTGCCACCAGCAAAAGGCGATGTTGACTCCATGACTCGCCAAAAGCTGAGCAGGGACTCGCGAGGCCGCACGACTGAAGCTTGGCTGCAACAAGCCAAGAATGGCTTGTTTCATGAAGCACTACACATTTCATGTGTCGAAGATGGAGAGGGTAGATAAAACTGGACTGGTTTAGGGAAAGCAGAGTCTTTACCCTTTCCTCCACTAGTCGTGTCGAAGCCCGGCTGTTCACTCCCGTTATCTTATCTCTACAGAGAGAAAAACATATTCAGAACCAGCTGGTGGTGACCCACTTTTGCTCTCCTGCGAATTACAAACTGACATGGGCTGGAGAGGTTCCTAAGCAGGACAGGTCATGGTTAAAAGCATGTTCAGCACAGGGGAAGATGAAGAATGACGACACCACACGCAAAGCTCTTAATGTAATACCGACGGCCATGTTTTAACAGAATAACGCGGCTCAAACTACCAAACTGGCACTAAGCACAGTTTCGAATACCTGTCTAAAACTTAAGCGTAAATGTATAAACTGTGCGCATGAGCACTAGGCAATGCGCGTTAGTGTCGACACTGGTACGGTTTGAGGCTGAAATCACATGCGGCAACTTAGAATTCCAAAACCCGAAGCTGAGCAAAGTCTGCGAGTTAAATTATCCGCTTTTCGCGGCGCTGTGATTCCTTTGGTAGTGCTGGCTCACCGGCAAAACCTATAGTTCTTTTACAATTTTGTAGTTTATTGACGCGGGGACTTTTAAAGAAAATGGCAAAACGTTTTTTCTCCCGCCATGCGTGAGTAAAAGTTTATTTGGTGCATTTCGGCACGCCGCTTATTATGTGTGCTTGTGTTTTAAAAAAGTAATAATTTGTCTTATAATACTCGGTAGCTGAATTGCAATATTTTAGCATTTTTAACCCTCGTCATAAAAACAAAAAATATCGATAGCCGATAGCATCTTTTCCTGCTTTATTTTTTGATGGAGTAGAAGCATGGGCGAGTTAGTGTTACATAGTCAACGCAATATCCTGTTTAAAATTTTGTATAAGAGCATTGCGAAAATGTATTCCAAATAGCAAGTGTGCGTTATCCAGATATACATAGTTATGCCGTTTATAAACATTATGCCTTGAGGATTCGTCACAACCGTAACTCAAATCAACGTCTCTGTTTCCTATTTCATACTCTGGTTTTGCGATCTGCAACCATGACATCACTGTTTATGGTATTGTAACTATAATATGCGTAGAAATATTATGAACAGGCGTAATAGTTGTAGCAGTGGAAAGTGACAGTTCCAGTGATCACAAATTCTTAGCTTTATCAAACGTTATTCGTATATGATAACGAGGAACAAATGAAGTCAATTTCGAGCAATAACATCCCTTGTTTTTTTGTTAGCTCGCGCGTGCCCAGCCTCAGAAGTTCAAGTTCGTAAATTACAAAAGTAAGGAAAAATGAGTGACCGTCAAATTCTTTTTACGTTTGAGAAGAGTTGACCTTGCAAAAAAAAAACCAAATCGCTACCAAGAGAGGAAGCACCACGCACGTGACCGGAATATTCTCTTGTGCACTTCAGAGTATGTCCGGCGGCGGAAACAACTAAAAGAGCCGGAGGGAAGTTGAGACAGTTTTGAAGCTACATGTCCAGAGAAAGAATTCGAACTAGGATAATTTTGAACGCGCTTAGGGCGCCCATTTCTAGTGTCCAATTTCGATCCTTTGCATTGTCAATTTCATTATTTAGACACACGAATTTTGCATTCGCATCCAGTTTTTGTTTCTGTATAATTGTGCAGAACAATTGGGTTTACAATTTTTTTGCTTACTAATAGGCGTCCACCTCGATATTCTGCGTCAATTTGGCCTAAACAGCGCTCTGAATATTTTGTTTTATATCACCCTGGGGAGAAACGCTTGCGAATACATGCTTATGGTTTTCACCCACCCAAGGTTTGCGAGAATTTGTGTAACACGCGGCTCGTAAAATGCCGCTCTTGTTTTTAGATGAGGTTTGTGAAAGCGATTGCGAAAGTCGATTCGACCTGAGAGTCCTTTGAAGGTTCTTTTCACTTTGTTGTTTCCCACTTGCATGTTCATCGAAAATATCCTCGACTACTAGAGCAGCTGATCTCATGATTTCCCTCTATATTAGGTTCAGCACCATTGAACCGTTCTATTTTTCTTGCACGTGAACTGTTAGTGCTATAAGCAGCTTTAGTCGGAAGGGACAAGAAAACTCTCCATCCAAATTAGCCGCCATAACCTACTGTATTGGAATAATGGAAACAATATTGAAATAACTACTGAATGCTCTACCAACAACTAATCGGTGTATACATTTGTTCCTTTCTTCGTTCCTGCGTGGTAACTATTCAAACAAGATTTGGAGAGTACGGTGAGAAAAAGGACTGCGACAGGCAGCAAACGAGCGCGTGAAAAAAAAAAAACAATGTTTTTCTGGCAACCATTTTGAGAGCAATTAAGGAAATACGAAGTGCATCGAGAATAGGCAAATTACAAAAAATGAAGCATGCAAAGCCTCCCTTAATAATATGGATAGCAAGAAAAAGTTCGAAATGAAACTATAGTTTATTTACCCAAGCTTGGCTTAATTAGAAACGGACATAAAATATGGGCATGGATACAAATTATATACAAGTTCCAGGGAGAGGGTTGTTGGCAGCATTGATCATATTTAGCAGGCACAGGGTCCTTTTCGGCTTTGTTCTCATCAAACGAAGCTGTCGAAGGAGTCGCGTTTTTACACAAGCGCAACAATGTCGTCTTCATCAGAGTCACTGTAGCAGTCATCAGGACACGAGGCAGACATGATTTCCTCCACTTTCTTTATCACCATGTTCACGAAAAAGCGCCAGCTCAGGCACACGCTTTGTCGAGGGGAACGCATCAAGTCCATTTTGCTGCGGGAAACAGCCAGGATTCGGCAGGCGTCGATGTAAGTCGCTTCACAATATGCGGTAGTCGGCTGAGAGACGCGCGCAGATGGAACTGAACCATTGTTGCCACCAGCAAAAGGCGATGTTGACTCCATGACTCGGCAAAAGCTGAGCAGGGACTCGCGAGGCCGCACGACTGAAGCTTGGCTGCAACAAGCCAAGAATGGCTTGTTTCATGAAGCACTACACATTTCATGTGTCGAAGATGGAGAGGGTAGATAAAATTGGACTGGTTTAGGGAAAGCAGAGTCTTTACCCTTTCCTCCTCTAGTCGTGTGGAAGCCCGGCTGTTCACTCCCGTTATCTTATCTCTACAGAGAGAAAAACATATTCAGCACCAGCTGGTGGCGACCACCTGTTGCTCTGGTGCGAATTACAGACTGACATGGGCTGGAGAGATCCCTAAGCAAGACAGGTCATGGTTAAAAGCATGTTCAGCTCAGGGGAAGAAGAAGAATGACGACACCACACGCACAGCTCTTAATGTAATACCGACGGCCATGTTTTAACAGAATAACGCGGCTCAAACTACCAAACTGGCACTAAGCACAGTTTCGAATACCTGTCTATAACTTAAGCGTAAATGTATAAACTGTGCGCATGAGCACAAGGCAATACGCGTTAGTGTCGGCACTGGTATGGTTTGAGGCTGAAATCACATGCGGCAACATAGAATTCCAAACCCCGAAGCAGAGCAAAGTCTGCGAGTTAAATTAGGCGCTTTTCGCGGCGTTGTGATTCCTTTGGTAGTGCTGGCTCACCGGCAAAACCTTTAGTTTTTTTACAATTTTATAGTTTATTGACGCGTGGAAAGGTTTATTTGGTGCGTTTCGGCACGCCACTTATTATGTGTGCTTGTGTTTTAAAAAAGTAATAATTTGGCTTATAATGCTCGGTAGCTGAATTGCAATATTTTAGCATTTTTAACGCTCGTCATAAAAAACAAAAAATATCGATAGCCGATAGCATCTTTTCTTGCTTTATTTTTTGATGGAGTGGAAGCGTGGGCGAATTAGTGTTACATAGTCAACGCAATATCCTGTTTAAAATTTTGTATGAGAGCATTGCGAAAATGGATTCCAAGTAGCAAGTTTGCGTTATCCAGAAATATATAGTTATGCCCTATATAAACATTATGTCTTGAGGATTCGTCGCAACCGTAACTGAAATCAACGTCCCTGTTTCCTATTTCATGCTCTGGTTTCGCGATCTGCAACCATGACATCACTGTTTACGGTATAGTAACTAAAATATGCGTAGAAATAATATGAGCAGGCGTAATAGCTTTAGCAGTGGAAAGTGACAGTTCCATTGATCACAAAATCTTAGCTTTATCAAACGTTATTCGTATATGATAACGAGGAACGAATGAAGTCAATTTCGAAAAATAACATCCCTTGTTTTTTTGTTAGCTCGCGCGTGCCCAGCCTCAGAAGTAGAAGTTCGTAAATTACAAAAGTAAGGAAAAATGCGTGACCGTCAAATTCTTTTTACGTTTGAGAAGAGTTGACCTTGCAAAATAAATTCCAAATCGCTACCAAGAGAGGAAGCACCACACACGCGACCGGAATATTCTCTTGTGCACTTCAGAGTATGTCCGGCGGCGGAAACAACTAAAAGAGCCGGAGGGAAGTTGAGACAGTTTTGAAGCTACATATCCAGAGAAAGAATTCGAACTAGGATAATTTTGAACGCGCTTAGGGCGCCCCTTTCTAGTGTCCAATTTCGATCCATTGCATTGTCAATTTCATTATTTGGACGTACGTATTTTGCATTCGCATCCAGTTTATGTTTCTGTATATTTGTGTAGAACAATTGGGTTTACAATTTTTGTTGCTCACTAATATGCGCCTACCTCGATATTCTGCGTCAATTTGGCCTAAACAGCGCTCTGAATATTTTGTTTTATATCACCCTGGGGAGAAACGCTTGCGAATACATGCTTATGGTTTTCACCCACCCAAGGTTTGCGAGAATTTGTGTAACACGCGGCTCGTAAAATGCCGCTTTTGTTTTTAGATGAGGTTTGTGAAAGCGATTGCGAAAGTCGATTCGACCTGAGAGTCCTTTGAAGGTTCTTTTCACTTTGTTGTTTCCCACTTGCATGTTCATCGAAAATATCCTCGACTACTAGAGCAGCTGATCTCATGATTTCCCTCTATATTAGGTTCAGCACCATTGAACCGTTCTATTTTTCTTGCACGTGAACTGTTAGTGCTATAAGCAGCTTTAGTCGGAAGGGACAAGAAAACTCTCCATCCAAATTAGCCGCCATAACCTACTGTATTGGAATAATGGAAACAATATTGAAATAACTACTGAATGCTCTACCAACAACTAATCGGTGTATACATTTGTTCCTTTCTTCGTTCCTGCGTGGTAACTATTCAAACAAGATTTGGAGAGTACGGTGAGAAAAAGGACTGCGACAGGCAGCAAACGAGCGCGTGAAAAAAAAACAATGTTTTTCTGGCAACCATTTTGAGAGCAATTAAGAAAATACGAAGTGCATCGAGAATAGGCAAATTACAAAAAATGAAGCATGCAAAGCCTCCCTTAATAATATGAATAGCAAGAAAAAGTTCGAAATGAAACTATAGTTTATTTACCCAAGCTTGGCTTAATTAGAAACGGACATAAAATATGGGCACGGATACAAATTATATACAAGTTCCAGGGAGAGGGTTGTTGGCAGCATTGATCACATCTAGCAGGCACAGGGTCCTTGTCGGCTTTGTTCTCATCAAACGAAGCTGTCGAAGGAGTCGCGTTTTTACACAAGCGCAACAATGTCGTCTTCATCAGAGTCACTGTAGCAGTCATCAGGACACGAGGCAGACATGATTTCCTCCACTTTCTTTATCACCATGTTCACGAAAAAGCGCCAGCGCAGGCACACGCTTTGTCGAGGGGAACGCATCAAGTCCATTTTGCTGCGGGAAACAGCCAGGATTCGGCAGGCGTCGATGTAAGTCGCTTCACAATATGCGGTAGTCGGCTGAGAGACGCGCGCAGATGGAATTGAACCATTCTTGCCACCAGCAAAAGGCGATGTTGACTCCATGACTCGCCAAAAGCTGAGCAGGGACTCGCGAGGCCGCACGACTGAAGCTTGGCTGCAACAAGCCAAGAATGGCTTGTTTCATGAAGCACTACACATTTCATGTGTCGAAGATGGAGAGGGTAGATAAAATTGGACTGGTTTAGGGAAAGCAGAGTCTTTACCCTTTCCTCCTCTAGTCGTGTGGAAGCCCAGCTGTTCACTCCCGTTATCTTATCTCTACAGAGAGAAAAACATATTCAGCACCAGCTGGTGGCGACCACCTGTTGCTCTGGTGCGAATTACAGACTGACATGGGCTGGAGAGATCCCTAAGCAAGACAGGTCATGGTTAAAAGCATGTTCAGCTCAGGGGAAGAAGAAGAATGACGACACCACACGCACAGCTCTTAATGTAATACCGACGGCCATGTTTTAACAGAATAACGCGGCTCAAACTACCAAACTGGCACTAAGCACATTTTCGAATACCTGTCTATAACTTAAGCGTAAATGTATAAACTGTGCGCATGAGCACAAGGCAATACGCGTTAGTGTCGGCACTGGTATGGTTTGAGGCTGAAATCACATGCGGCAACATAGAATTCCAAACCCCGAAGCAGAGCAAAGTCTGCGAGTTAAATTAGGCGCTTTACGCGGCGTTGTGATTCCTTTGGTAGTGCTGGCTCACCGGCAAAACCTTTAGTTTTTTTACAATTTTATAGTTTATTGACGCGTGGAAAGGTTTATTTGGTGCGTTTCGGCACGCCACTTATTATGTGTGCTTGTGTTTTAAAAAAGTAATAATTTGGCTTATAATGCTCGGTAGCTGAATTGCTATATTTTAGCATTTTTAACGCTCGTCATAAAAAACAAAAAATATCGATAGCCGATAGCATCTTTTCTTGCTTTATTTTTTGATGGAGTGGAAGCGTGGGCGAATTAGTGTTACATAGTCAACGCAATATCCTGTTTAAAATTTTGTATGAGAGCATTGCGAAAATGGATTCCAAGTAGCAAGTTTGCGTTATCCAGAAATATATAGTTATGCCCTATATAAACATTATGTCTTGAGGATTCGTCACAACCGTAACTCAAATCAACGTCTCTGTTTCCTATTTCATACTCTGGTTTCGCGATCTGCAACCATGACATCACTGTTTACGGTATAGTAACTAAAATATGCGTAGAAATAATATGAGCAGGCGTAATAGCTTTAGCAGTGGAAAGTGACAGTTCCATTGATCACAAAATCTTAACTTTATCAAACGTTATTCGTATATGATAACGAGGAACGAATGAAGTCAATTTCGAAAAATAACATCCCTTGTAAAATTGTTAGCTCGCGCGTGCCCAGCCTCAGAAGTAGAAGTTCGTAAATTACAAAAGTAAGGAAAAATGCGTGACCGTCAAATTCTTTTTACGTTTGAGAAGAGTTGACCTTGCAAAATAAATTCCAAATCGCTACCAAGAGAGGAAGCACCACACACGCGACCGGAATATTCTCTTGTGCACTTCAGAGTATGTCCGGCGGCGGAAACAACTAAAAGAGCCGGAGGGAAGTTGAGACAGTTTTGAAGCTACATATCCAGAGAAAGAATTCGAACTAGGATAATTTTGAACGCGCTTAGGGCGCCCCTTTCTAGTGTCCAATTTCGATCCTTTGCATTGTCAATTCCATTATTTAAACGTATGTAATTTTGCATTCGCATCCAGTTTATGTTTCTGTATATTTGTGCAGAATAATTGGGTTTACATTTATTGTTGCTTACTAATAGGCGCCTACCTCCATATTCTGCGTCAATTTGGCCTAACCAGCGCGCTGAATAATTTTTTTATATCACCCTTGGGAGAAACGCTTGCGAATAGATGCTTATGGTTTTCACCGACCCAACGTTTGCAAGAATTTGTGTAACACGCGGCTCGTAAAATGCCGCTTTTGTTTTTAGATGAGGTGTGTGAAAGCGATTGCTAAAGTCGATTCGACCTGAGAGTCCTTTGAAGGCGCTTTTCACTTTGTTGTTTCCCACTTGCATGTTCATCGAAAATATCCTCGACTACTAGAGCAGCTGATCTCATGATTTCCCTCTATATTAGGTTCAGCACCATTGAACCCTTCTATTTTTCTTGCACGTGAACTGTTAGTGCTATAAGCAGCTTTAGTCGGAAGGGACAAGAAAACTCTCCATCCAAATTAGCCGCCATAACCTACTGTATAGGAATAATGGAAACATAATTGAAATAACTACTGAATGCTCTACCAACAATAAATCAGTGTATACATTTGTTCCTTTCTTCGTTCCTGCGTGGTAACTATTCAAACAAGATTTGGAGAGTACGGTGAGAAAAAGGACTGCGACAGGCAGCAAACGAGCGCGTGAAAAAAAAAAACAATGTTTTTCTGGCAACTATTTTGAGAGCAATTAAGGAAATACGAAGTGCATCGAGAATAGGCAATTTACAAAAAAGGAAGCATGCAAAGCCTCCCTTAATAATATGAATAGCAAGAAAGAGTTCGAAATGAAACTATAGTTTATTTACCCAAGCTTGGCGTGATTAGAAAAGGACATAAAATATGGGCACGGATACAAATTATATACAAGTTCCAGGGAGAGGGTTGTTGGCAGCATTGATCACATCTAGCAGGCACATGGTCCTTGTCGGCTTTGTTCTCATCAAACGAAGCTGTCGAAGGAGTCGCGTTTTTACACAAGCACAACAATGTCGCCTTCATCAGAGTCACTGTAGGAGTCATCAGGACGCGAGGCAGACATGATTTCCTCCGCTTTCTTTATCACCATGTTCACGTAAAAGCGCCAGCGCAGGCACACGCTTTGTCGACGGGAACGCATCAAGTCCATTTTGCTGCGGGAAACAGCCAGGATTCGGCAGGCGTCGATGTAAGTCGCTTCACAATATGCGGTAGTCGGCTGAGAGACGCGCGCAGATGGAACTGAACCACTGTTGCCACCAGCAATAGGCGATGTTGACTCCATGACTCGGCAAAAGTTGAGCAGGGACTCGCGAGGCCGCACGACTGAAGCTTGGCTGCAACAAGCCAATAATGGCTTGTTTCATGAAGCCCTACACATTTCATGTGTCGAAGATGGAGAGGGTAGATAAAACTGGACTGGTTTAGGGAAAGCAGAGTCTTTACCCTTTCCTCCTCTAGTCGTGTGGAAGCCCGGCTGTTCACTCCCGTTATCTTATCTCTACAGAGAGAAAAACATATTCAGAACCAGCTGGTGGTGACCCACTTTAGCTCTCGTGCGAATTACAGACTGACATGGGCTGGAGAGGTCCCTAAGCAGGACAGGTCATGGTTAAAAGCATGTTCAGCACAGGGGAAGATGAAGAATGACGACACCACACGCAAAGCTCTTAATGTAATACCGACGGCCATGTTTTAACAGAATAACGCGGCTCAAACTACCAAACTGGCACTAAGCACAGTTTCGAATACCTGTCTATAACTTAAGCGTAAATGTATAAACTGTGCGCATGAGCACAAGGCAATGCGCGTTAGTGTAGGCACTGGTACGGTTTGAGGCTGAAATCACATGCGGCAACTTAGAATTCCAAAACCCGAAGCAGAGCAAAGTCTGCGATTTAAATTAGGCGCTTTTCGCGGCGCTGCGATTCCTTTGGTAGTGCTGGCTCACCGGCAAAACCTTTAGTTTTTTTTACAATTTTATAGTTTATTGACGCGTGGACTTTTAAAGAAAATGGCAAAACGTTTTTTCTCACGACATGCGTGAGTAAAAGTTTATTTGGTGCGTTTCGGCACGCCGCTTATTATGTGTGCTTGTGTTTTAAAAAAGTAATAATTTTGCTTATAATACTCGGTAGCTGAATTGCAATATTCTAGCATTTTTAACGTTCGTCATAAAAAACAAAAAATATCGATAGCCGATAGCATCTTTTCCTGCTTTATTTTTTGATGGAGTGGAAGCGTGGGCGAGTTAGTGTTACATAGTCAACGCAATATCCTGTTTAAAATTTTGTATAATAGCATTGCGAAAACGAATTCCAAATAGCAAGTGTGCGTTATCCAGAAATATATAGTTATGCCGTATATAAACATTATGCCTTGAGGATTCGTCACAACCGTAAATCAAATCAACGCCTCTTTGTTTCCTATTTCATACTCTGGTTTTGCGATCTGCAACCATGACATCACTGTTTATGTGATAGTGACTATAATATGCATACAAATAATATGAGCAGGTATAATAGTTGTAGCAGTGTAAAGTGACAGTTCCAGTCATCACAAAATCTGAGCTTTATCAAACGCTATTCGTATATGATAGCGAGGAACAAATGAAGTCAATTTCGAGCAATAACATCTCTTGCTTTTTTGTTAGCTCGCGCGTGCCCAGCCTCAGAAGTTGAAGTTCGTAAAAAACAAAAGGAAGGAAAAATGCGCGACCGTCAAATTCTTTTTACGTTTGAGAAGAGTTGACCTTGCAAAATAAATTCCAAATGGCTACCAAGAGAGGAAGCACCACGCACGCGACCGGAATATTCTCTTGTGCACTTCAGAGTATGTCCGGCGGCGGAAACAACTAAAAGAGCCGGAGGGAAGTTGAGACAGTTCTGAAGCTGCATTTCCAGAAGAAGAATTTGAACTAGGATAATTTTGAACGCGCTTAGGGCGCCCCTTTCTAGTGTCCAATTTCGATCCTTTGTATTGTCAATTTCATTATTTAGACGTACGTATTTTGCATTCCCATCCAGTTTATGTTTCTGTGTATTTGTGCAGAACAATTGGGTTTACAATTTTTGTTGCTTACTAATACGCGCCTACCTCCATATACTGCGTCAATTTGGCCTAAACAGCACGCTGAATATTTTTTTTTATATCACCCTTGGGAGAAACGCTTGCGAATATATGCTTATGGTTTTCACCGACCCAAGGTTTGCAAGAATTTGTGTAACACGCGGCTCGTAAAATGCCGCTTTTGTTTTTAGATGAGGTTTGTGAAAGCGATTGCGAAAGTCGATTCGACCTGAGACTCCTTTGAAGGTGCTTTTCACTTTGTTGTTTCCCACTTGCATGTTCATCGAAAATATCCTCGACTACTAGAGCAGCTGATCTCATGATTTCCCTCTATATTAGGTTCAGCACCATTGAACCCTTCTATTTTTCTTGCACGTGAACTGTTAGTGCTATTGGCAGCTTTACTCGGAAGGGACAAGAAAAATCTCCATCCAAATTAGCCTCCATAACCTACTGTATAGGAATAATGGAAACAATATTGAAATTACTACTGAATGCTCTACCAACAATAAATCAGTGTACACATTTGTTCCTTTCTTCGTTCCTGCGTGGTAACTATTCAAACAAGATTTGGAGGGTACGGTAAGAAAAAGGACTGCGACAGGCAGCAAACGAGCGCGTGAAAAAAAAAAAACATTGTTTTTCTGGCAACTATTTTGAGAGTAATTTAGGAAATACGAAGTGTATCGAGAATAGGCAATTTACAAAAAAATGAAGCATGCAAAGCCTCCCTTAATAATATGAATAGCAAGAAAGAGTTCGAAATGAAACTATAGTTTATTTACCCAAGCTTGTCTTAATTAGAAACGGACATAAAATATGGCCATGGATACAAATTATATACAAGTTCCAGGGAGAGGGTTGTTGGCAGCATTGATCACACTTAGCAGGCACAGAGCCTTGTCGGCTTTGTTCTTATCAAACGAAGCTGTCGAAGGAGTCGCGCTTTTACACAAGCACAACAATGTCGTCTTCATCAGAGTCACTGTAGGAGTCATCAGGACACGAGGCAGACATGATTTCCTCCGCTTTTTTTATCACCATGTTCACGAAAAAGCGCCAGCGCAGGCACAAGCTTAGTCGACGGGAACGCATCAAGTCCATTTTGCTGCGAGAAACAGCCAGGATTCGGCAGGCGTCGATGTAAGTCGCTTCACAATATGCGGTAGTCGGCTGAGAGACGCGCGCAGATGGAACTGAACCATTGTTGCCACCAGCAAAAGGCGATGTTGACTCCATCACTCCGCAAAAGCTGAGCAGAGACTCGCGAGGCCGCACGACTGAAGCTTGGCTGCAACAAGCCAAGAATGGCTTGTTTCATGAAGCACTACACATTTCATGTGTCCAAGATGGAGAGGGTAGATAAAACTGGACTGCTTTAGGGAAAGCACAGTCTTTACCCTTTCCTCCTCTAGACGTGTGGAAGCCCGGCTGTTCACTCCCGTTATCTTATCTCTACAGAGAGAAAAACATATTCAGAACCAGCTGGTGGTGACCCACTTTTGCTCTCGCGGGAATTACAAACTGACATGGGCTGGAGAGGTCCCTAAGCAGGACAGGTCATGGTTAAAAGCATGTTCAGCACAGGGAAAGAAGAAGAATGACGACACCACACGCAAAGCTCTTAATGTAATACCGACGGCAATGTTTTAACAGAATAACGCGGCTCAAACTACCAAACTGGCACTAAGCACAGTTTCGAATACCTGTCTATAACTTAAGCGTAAATATATAAACTGTGCGCAGGAGCACAAGGCAATGCGCGTTAGTGTCGGCCCTGGTACAGTTTGAGGCTGAAATCACATGCGGCAACTTATAATTCCAAACCCGAAGCAGAGCAAAGTCTGTGAGTTAAATTAGGCGCTTTTCGCGGCGCTGTGATTCCTTTGGTAGTGCTGGCTCACCGGCAAAACCTTTAGTTTTATTACAATTTTATAGTTTATTAACGCGTGGACTTTTAAAGAAAAGGACAAAACGATTTTTCTCCCGCCATGCTTGAGTAAAAGTTTATTTGGTGCGTTTCGGCACGCCGCTTATTATGTGAGCTTGTGTTTTAAAAAAGTAATAATTTGGCTTATAATACTCGGTAGCTGAATTGCAATATTTTAGCATTTTTAACGCTCGTCATAAAAAACAAAAAATATCGATAGCCGATAGCATCTTTTCCTGCTTTATTTTTGATGGAGTGGAAGCCTGGGCGAGTTAGTGTTACATAGTCAACGCAATATCCTGTTTAAAATTTTGTATAAGAGCATTGCGAAAATGGATTCCAAATAGCAAGTGTGCGTTATCCAGAAATATATAGTTATGCCCTATATAAGCATTATGCCTTGAGGATTCGTCACAACCGTAACTCAAATCAACGTCTCTGTTTCCTATTTCAAAATCTGGTTTTGCGATCTGCAACCATGACATCACTGTTTATGGTATAGTAACTATAATATGCGCAGAAAAAATATTAAGAGGCGTAATAGTCGTAGTAGTGTAAAGTGACAGTTCCAGTGATAACAAAAACTTAGCTATATCAAACGTTATTCGTATATGATAACGAGGAACAAATGAACTCAATTTCGAGCAATAACATCCCTTGTTTTTTTGTTAGCTCGCGCGTGCCCAGCCTCAGAAGTTGAAGTTCGTAAATTAAAAAAGTAAGAAAGAATGCGTGACCATCAAATTCTTTTTACGTTTGAGAAGAGTTGACCTTGCAAAATAAATTCCAATCGCTACCAAGAGAGGAAGCACCACGCACGCGACCGGAATATTCTCTTGTGCACTTCAGACTATGTCCGGTGGCGGAAACAACTAAAAGAGCCGGAGGGAAGTTGAGACAGTTTTGAAGCTACATGTCCAGAAGAAGAATTTGAACTAGGATAATTTTGAACGCGCTTAGGGCGCCCCTTTCTAGTGTCCAATTTCGATCCTTTGTATTGTCAATTTCATTATTTAGACGTACGTATTTTGCATTCCCATCCAGTTTATGTTTCTGTGTATTTGTGCAGAACAATTGGGTTTACAATTTTTGTTGCTTACTAATACGCGCCTACCTCCATATACTGCGTCAATTTGGCCTAAACAGCACGCTGAATATTTTTTTTTATATCACCCTTGGGAGAAACGCTTGCGAATATATGCTTATGGTTTTCACCGACCCAAGGTTTGCAAGAATTTGTGTAACACGCGGCTCGTAAAATGCCGCTTTTGTTTTTAGATGAGGTTTGTGAAAGCGATTGCGAAAGTCGATTCGACCTGAGACTCCTTTGAAGGTGCTTTTCACTTTGTTGTTTCCCACTTGCATGTTCATCGAAAATATCCTCGACTACTAGAGCAGCTGATCTCATGATTTCCCTCTATATTAGGTTCAGCACCATTGAACCCTTCTATTTTTCTTGCACGTGAACTGTTAGTGCTATTGGCAGCTTTACTCGGAAGGGACAAGAAAAATCTCCATCCAAATTAGCCTCCATAACCTACTGTATAGGAATAATGGAAACAATATTGAAATTACTACTGAATGCTCTACCAACAATAAATCAGTGTACACATTTGTTCCTTTCTTCGTTCCTGCGTGGTAACTATTCAAACAAGATTTGGAGGGTACGGTAAGAAAAAGGACTGCGACAGGCAGCAAACGAGCGCGTGAAAAAAAAAAACATTGTTTTTCTGGCAACTATTTTGAGAGTAATTTAGGAAATACGAAGTGTATCGAGAATAGGCAATTTACAAAAAAATGAAGCATGCAAAGCCTCCCTTAATAATATGAATAGCAAGAAAGAGTTCGAAATGAAACTATAGTTTATTTACCCAAGCTTGTCTTAATTAGAAACGGACATAAAATATGGCCATGGATACAAATTATATACAAGTTCCAGGGAGACGGTTGTTGGCAGCATTGATCACACTTAGCAGGCACAGAGCCTTGTCGGCTTTGTTCTTATCAAACGAAGCTGTCGAAGGAGTCGCGCTTTTACACAAGCACAACAATGTCGTCTTCATCAGAGTCACTGTAGGAGTCATCAGGACACGAGGCAGACATGATTTCCTCCGCTTTTTTTATCACCATGTTCACGAAAAAGCGCCAGCGCAGGCACAAGCTTAGTCGACGGGAACGCATCAAGTCCATTTTGCTGCGAGAAACAGCCAGGATTCGGCAGGCGTCGATGTAAGTCGCTTCACAATATGCGGTAGTCGGCTGAGAGACGCGCGCAGATGGAACTGAACCATTGTTGCCACCAGCAAAAGGCGATGTTGACTCCATCACTCCGCAAAAGCTGAGCAGAGACTCGCGAGGCCGCACGACTGAAGCTTGGCTGCAACAAGCCAAGAATGGCTTGTTTCATGAAGCACTACACATTTCATGTGTCCAAGATGGAGAGGGTAGATAAAACTGGACTGCTTTAGGGAAAGCACAGTCTTTACCCTTTCCTCCTCTAGACGTGTGGAAGCCCGGCTGTTCACTCCCGTTATCTTATCTCTACAGAGAGAAAAACATATTCAGAACCAGCTGGTGGTGACCCACTTTTGCTCTCGCGGGAATTACAAACTGACATGGGCTGGAGAGGTCCCTAAGCAGGACAGGTCATGGTTAAAAGCATGTTCAGCACAGGGAAAGAAGAAGAATGACGACACCACACGCAAAGCTCTTAATGTAATACCGACGGCAATGTTTTAACAGAATAACGCGGCTCAAACTACCAAACTGGCACTAAGCACAGTTTCGAATACCTGTCTATAACTTAAGCGTAAATGTATAAACTATGCGCATGAGCACAAGGCAATGCGTGTTAGTGTCGGCACTGGTACGGTTTGAGGCTGAAATCACATGCGGCAACTTAAAATTCCAAAACCCGAAGCAGAGCAAAGTCTGCGAGTTCAATTAGGCGCTTTTCGCGGCGCTGTGATTCCTTTGGTAGTGCTGGCTCATCGGCTAAACCTTTAGTTTTTTTTTACAATTTTATAGTTTATTGACGCGTGGACTTTTAAAGAAAATGGCAAAACGATTTTTCTCCCGCCATGCGTGAGTAAAAGTTTATTTGGTGCGTTTCGGCACGCCGCTTATTATGTGAGCTAGTGTTTTAAAAAAGTAATAATTTGGCTTATAATACTCGGCAGCTGAATTGCAATATTTTAGCATTTTTAACGCACGTCATAAAAGACAAAAAATATCGATAGCCGATAGCATCTTTTCCTGCTTTATTTTTTGATGAAGTGGAAGCGTGGGCGAATTAGTGTTACATAGTCAACGCAATATCCTGTTTAAAATTTTGTATAAGAGCATTGCGAAAATGTATTCCAAATAGCAAGTGTGCGTTATCCAGAAATATATAGTTATGCCCTATATAAACATTATGCCTTGAGGATTCGTCACAACCGTAACTCAAATCAACGTCTCTCTTTCCTATTTCATACTCTGGTTTTGCGATCTGCAACCATGACATCACTGTTTATGGTATAGTAACTGCAATATGCGTAGAAATAATATGAACAGGCGTAATAGTTGTAGCAGTGGAAAGTGACAGTTCCAGTGATCACAAAATCTTAGCTTTATCAAACGTTATTCGTATATGATAACGAGGAACAATTTAAGTCAATTTCGAGCAATAACATCCCTTGTTTTTTTGTTAGCTCGCGCGTGCCCAGCCTCAGAAGTTGAAGTTCGTAAATTACAAAAGTGAGGAAGAATGCGTGACCGTCAAATTCTGTTTACGTTTGAGAAGAGTTGACCTTGCAAAATAAATTCCAATCGCTACCAAGAGAGGAAGCACCACGCACGCGACCGGAATATTATCTTGTGCACTTCAGACTATGTCGGGCGGCGGACACAACTAAAAGAGCCGGAGGGAAGTTGAGACAGTTTTGAAGCTACATGTCCAGAATAAGAATTCGAACTAGGTTCATATTGAATGCGCTTAGGGCGCCCCTTTCTAGTGTCCAATTTCGATCCTTTGTATTGTCAATTTCATTATTTAGACGTACGTATTTTGCATTCGCATCTAGTTTTTGTTTCTGTATATTTGTGCAGAACAATTGGGTTTACAATTTTTGTTGCTTACTAATATGCGCCTACCTCCATATTCTGCGTCAATTTGGCCTAATTAGCGCGCTGAATATTTTGTTTTATATCACCCATGGGAGAAACGCTTGCGAATACAGGCTTATGGTTTTCACCGACCCAAGGTTTGCAAGAATTTGTGCAACACGCGGCTCGTAAAATGCCGCTTTTGTTTTTAGATGAGGTTTGTGAAAGCGATTGCGAAAGTCGATTCGACCTGAGAGTCCTTTGAAGGTGCTTTTCACTTTGTTGTTTCCCACTTGCATGTTCATCGGAAATATCCTCGACTACTAGAGCAGCTGATCCCATGATTTCCCTCTATATTAGGTTCAGCACCATTGAACCTTCTATCTTTCTTGCACGTGAACTGTTAGTGCTATAAGCAGCTTTAGGCGGAAGGGACAAGAAAACTCTCCATCCAAATTAGCCGCCATAACCTACTATATAGGAATAATGGAAACAATATTGAAATAACTACTGAATGCTCTACCAACAACTAATCAGTGTATACATTTGTTCCTTTCTTCGTTCCTGCGTGGTAACTATTCAAACAAGATTTGGAGAGTACGTTGAGAAAAAGGACTGCGACAGGCAGCAAACGAGCGCGTGAAAAAAAAAACAATGTTTTTGCTGGCAACTATTTTGAGAGCAAATAAGGAAATACGAAGTGCATCGAGAATAGGCAATTTACAAAAAATGAAGCATGGAAAGCCTCCCTTAATGATATGAATAGCAAGAAAAAGTTCGAAATGAAACTACAGTTTATTTACCCAAGCTTGGCGTAATTAGAAACGGACATAAAATATGGGCATGGATACAAATTATATACAAGTTCCAGGGAGAGGGTTGTTGGCAGCATTGATCACATTTAGCAGGCACAGGGTCCTTGTCGGCTTTGTTCTCATCAAACGAAGCTGTCGAAGGAGTCGCGTTTTTACACAAGCACAACAATGTCGTCTTCATCAGAGTCACTGTAGGAGTCATCAGGACACGAGGCAAACATGATTTCCTCCGCTTTCTTTATCACCATGTTCACGAAAAAGCGCCAGCGCAGGCACACGCTTTGTCGACAGGAACACATCAAGTCCATTTTGCTGCGGGAAACAGCCAGGATTCGGCAGGCGTCGATGTAAGTCGCTTCACAATATGCGGTAGTCGGCTGAGAGACGCGCGCAGATGGAACTGAACTATTGTTGCCACCAGCAAAAGGCGATGTTGACTCCATGGCTCGGCAAAAGTTGAGCAGGGACTCGCGAGGCCGGACTACTGAAGCTTGGCTGCAACAAGCCAAGAATGACTTGTTTCATGAAGGACTACACATTTCATGTGTCGAAGATGGAGAGGGTAGATAAAACTGGACTGGTTTAGGGAAAGCAGAGTCTTTACCCTTTCCTCCTCTAGACATGTGGAAGCCCTGCTGTTCACTCCCGTTATCTTATCTCTACAGAAAGAAAAACATATTCAGAACCAGCTGGTGGTGACTCACTTTTGCTCTCCTGCGAATTACAGAGTGGCATGGGCTGGAGAGGCCCCTAAGCAGGACAGGTCATGGTTAAAAGTATGTTCAGCTCAGGGGAAGAAGAAGAATGACGACACCCCACGCAAAACTCTTAACGTAATACCGACGCCCATGTTTTAACAGAATAACGCGGCTCAAACTACCAAACTGGCACGAAGCACAGTTTCGAATACCTGTCTATAACTTAAGCGTAAATGTATAAACTATGCGCATGAGCACAAGGCAATGCGCGTTATTGTCGCCACTGGTACGGTTTGAGGCTGAAATCACATTCGGCAACTTAGAATTCCAAAACCCGAAGCAGAGCAAAGTCTGCGAGTTAAATAAGGCGCTTTTCGCGGCGCTGTGATTCCTGTGGTAGTGCTGGCTCACCGGCAAAACCTTTAGTTTTTTTTACAATTTTATAGTGTATTGACGCGTGGACTCTTAAAGAAAATGACAAAACGATTTTTCTCCCGCCATGCTTGAGTAAATGTTTATTTGGTGCGTTTCGGCATGCCGCCTATTATGTGAGCTTGTGTTTTAAAAAAGTGATAATTTGGCTTATAATACTCGGTAGCTGAATTTCAATATTTTAGCATTTTTAATGCTCGTCATAAAAAACAAAAAATATCGATAGCCGATAGCATTTTTCCTGCTTTATTTTTTGATGGAGTGGAAGCGTGGGCGAGATAGTGTTACATCGTCAACGCAATATCCTGTTTAAAATTTTGTATAATAGCATTGCGAAAATGTATTCCAAATAGCAAGAGTGCGTTATCCAGAAAAACATAGTTATGCATTATATAAACATTATGCCTTGAAGATTCGTCACAACCGTGACTCAAATCAACGTCTCTGTTTCCTATTTCATACTCTGGTTTTCCGATCTGCAACCATGACATCACTGTTTTTGGTATAGTAACTATAATATGCGTATAAATAATATAAACAGGCGTAATAGTTGTAGCAGTGGAAAGTGACAGTTCCAGTGATCACAAAATCTTAGCTTTATCAAATGTTATTCGTATATGATAACGAGGAACAATTTAAGTCAATTTCGAGCAATAACATCCCTTGTTCTTTTTGTTAGCTCGCGCGTGCCCAGCCTCAGAAGTTGAAGTTCGTAAATTACAAAAGTAAGGAAAAATGCGTGACCGTCAAATTCTTTTTACGTTTGAGAAGAGTTGACCTTGCAAAATAAATTCCAAATCGCTACCAAGAGAGGAAGCACCACGCACGCGACCGGAATATTCTCTTGTGCACTTCAGAGTATGTCCGGCGGCGGAAACAACTAAAAGAGCCGGAGGGAAGTTGAGACAGTTTCGAAGCTACATGTGCAGAAGAATTCGAACTAGGATAATTTTGAACGCTCTTAGGGCGCCCCTTTCTAGTGTCCAATTTCGATCCTTTGCATTGTCAATTCCATTATTTAGACGTATGTAATGTTGCATTCGCATCCAGTTTATGTTTCTGTATATTTGTGCAGAACAATTGGGTTTACATTAATTGTTGCTCTCATAGTAAACAGAAGAATGGGCAAAGCAGTGCTAGGGTACAAACCCAAAAACGACCGAATGATTTCACTTCGAATCCAAGGTCACCCTTTCAACATAACAGTTATCCAAGTCTATGCACCGACCACTGCTGCTGAAGAAGCTGACGTTGAGAGATTTTATGCGGACCTACAATGCCTTTTAGACCGCACCCCATCATCAGACGTCGTTTTTCTCATAGGAGACTGGAATGCTAAGGTCGGGAGTGAAGAAATATCCGGAATTACAGGCAAGTTCGGTCTTGGTGAGCCAAATGAAGCTGGGCAGAGGCTAGTAGAGTTCTGTCAAGAAAACAACCTGACCATAGCGAATACTCATTTTCAACAGCACAAGAGGCGCCTGTACACATGGATTTCACCGGACGGTCTGTACAGGAATCAGATCGATTATATTACTTGCCGGCAGAGATGGAGAAGCGCTATACAAGCAGCAAAAACAAGGCCTGGGGCCGATTGTGGCACCGATCATCAGCTTCTTGTTGCCAAAATTAAGCTTCGATTGAGGAAAACGCAGAAAACTAGAAGGCCTTTCAGGTATGATCTGGATCAGATTCCATTAGAATATGCTGTGGAAGTGAGGAATCGATTTCAAGAATTAGATCTAGAAGACAAAGAGCCCGAAGAGATGTGGACTAATGTTCGTGATATAATACAAGAAGTTGCTACTAAGGTAGTTCCAAAGCAAAAGAAATGCAAAAAAGCAAACTGGTTATCTGAAGAGGCTTTGCAAATAGCTGAGGAAAGGAGGATGGCAAAAGGTAAGGGGGAAAGAGAAAGATACAAGGTTCTCAATGCGGATTTTCAGAAAATAGCAAGGAGAGATAAGAATGCCTTCCTGAACATACAGTGTCAAGCAGTTGAGGACAACAGCCAATTAAGAAACACAAGAGCTCTGTATAAGACAATCAAAGATATCAAAGGAAGCTTTTGTGCTAAGCTGGGCGTGATAAAGGACAAACGAGGCAAGGACCTCACTGAAGCCTCAGAGGTAAAGAAGAGGTGGCAGGAATACACAGAAGAACTGTACAAGAAGGACCCGGATGTGCAATCCCAACATAGGACGGTTGTGATTACTGATCTCGAGCCGGGCATCCTGAAGAGTGAAGTTGAATGGGCCTTAGCCAGCCTTGCTAAGAACAAAGCAAGCGGAATTGATGGTATTCCAGCTGAGTTGCTTCAAAACCTCAACCACGACGCTGTTAACACACTGCATACATTATGTCAAAAGATTTGGACAGCCCTGCAGTGACCACAGGATTGGAGGAGGTCAGTTTACATCCCCATTCCAAAGAAAGGCAGTGCCAAAGATTGTTCCAACTGCCGCACGATCGCGCTTATTTCGCATGCTAGCAAGGCGATGTTAAAAATCCTGCAAGGTAGGCTGCAGCACCATGTGGATCGGGAGCTTCCGGACGTGCAAGCTGGCTTTCGCAAGGGCAGAGGAACTAGAGACCAAATTGCCAACCTTCGCTGGATCATGGAAAAAGCAAGATAGTTCCAGAAACCCATTTACTTCTGCTTTATTGATTATGCGAAAGCGTTTGACTGCGTAGATCACAGCAGATTGTGGCAAGCTCTCCAAGAGATGGGAGTTCCAATTCACCTCATCTGTCTCCTCAGGAACCTTTATGAAGGGCAAGAGGCCACAGTCAGAACTGGGCATGGTCTTACTGATTGGTTTCCGATTGAGAAAGGGGTGAGGCAGGGCTGCATACTGTCGCCCTGCCTATTTAACCTATATGCAGAGTGCATCACGAGGAAGGCCGGTCTGGACGAGTCTTCAGCTGGAGTGAAGATTGCTGGAAAACGTATCAACAACCTTAGATATGCGGATGATACCACTTTAATCGCAGAAAGTGAAGTGGAACTCAAGAGACTTCTGATGCGCGTACAAGAAGAGAGGGAGAAGTTTGGGCTTAAACTGAACATTAAAAAGACGAAGATCATGGCGTCTTGCCCTATCAAGTCCTGGAGCATCAATGGACAAGAAGTGGAAGCTGTGACAGATTTTCTGTTCTTAGGCGCCAAGATTACCTCGGAAGGAGACTGCAGCCATGAAATTAGGAGACGCCTGCTTCTGGGAAAGAGAGCAATGGTTAGCCTTGACCGCCTAGTAAAGAGCCGAGACATTAGTCTGCCAACCAAGATCCGTATAACCCGTGCTATGGTCTTTCCAGTTGTGATGTATGGATGCGAGAGTTGGACTGTGAAAAAGGCTGACCGCCGAAGAATTGACGCGTTTGAATTGTGGTGCTGGCGAAGACTCTTAAGAGTTCCTTGGACTGCCAGAAGATCAAATCAGTCGATATTGTCGACCATAAACCCTGACTGCTCATTGGAGGGTCAAATTCTAAAGTTAAAGCTCAGCTACTTTGGTCATCTGATGAGAAGAGAGGAGTCGCTGGAGAAAGATTTGATGTTGGGAAAGGTTGAGGGTCGCCGGAGAAGGGGTAGGCAGCGAACGCGATGGTTAGATGGCATTCTCGAGGCATTGCAGATGAAGCTATGTGATGTTAAGAAGATAGTGAGAGACCGGAAAGAGTGGCGTGACATGGTCCATAGGGTCACGAAGAGTCGGACACGACTGAACGCCTGAACTGAACTGACTTATTGTTGCTTACTAATAGGCGCCTACCTCCATATTCTGCGTCAATTTGGCCTAAACAGCGCGCTGAATATTTTGTTTTATATCACCCTTGGGAGAAACGCTTGCGAATACATGCTTATGGTTTTCACCGACCCAAGGTTTGCAAGAATTTGTGTAACACGCGGCTCGTAAAATGCCGCTTTTGTTTTTAGATGAGGTGTGTGAAAGCGATTGCTAAAGTCAATTCGAGCTGAGATTCCTTTGAAGGCGCTTTTCACTTTGTTGTTTCCCAATTGCATGTTCATCGAAAATATCCTCGACTACTAGAGCAGCTGATCTCATGATTTTCCTCTATATTAGGTTCAGCACCATTGAACCCTTCTATTTTTCTTGCACGTGAGCTGTTAGTGCTATAAGCAGCTTTACTCGGAAGGGACAAGAAAACTCTCCATCCAAATTAGCCGCCATAACCTACTGTATAGGAATAATGGAAACAATATTGAAATAACTACTGAATGCTCTACCAAAAACTAATCAGTGTATACATTTGTTCCTTTCTTCGTTCCTGCGTGGTAACTATTCAAACAAGATTTGGAGAGTAGGTTTAGAAAAAGGACTGCGACAAGCAGCAAACGAGCGCGTGAAAAAAAAAACAATGTTTTTGCTGGCAACTATTTTGAGAGCAATTAAGGAAATACGAAGTGCATCGAGAATAGGCAATTTACAAAAAATGAAGCGTGCAAAGCCTCCCTTAATGATATGAATAGCAAGAAAAAGTTCGAAATGAAACTATAGTTTATTTCCCAAGCTTGGCTTAATTAGAAACGACATAAAATATGGCCATGGATACAAATTATATACAAGTTCCAGGGAGAGGGTTGTTGGCAGCATTGATCACATTTAGCAGGCACAGAGCCTTGTCGGCTTTGTTCTCATCAAACGAAGCTGTCGAAGGAGTCGCGCTTTTACACAAGCACAACAATGTCGTCTTCATCAGAGTCACTGTAGGAGTCATCAGGACACGAGGCAGACATGATTTCCTCCGCTTTCTTTATCACCATGTTCACGAAAAAGCGCCAGCGCAGGCACAAGCTTAGTCGACGGGAACGCATCAAGTCCATTTTGCTGCGGGAAACAGACAGGATTCGGCAGGCGTCGATGTAAGTCGCTTCACAATATGCGGTAGTCGGCTGAGAGACGCGCGCAGATGGAACTGAACCATTGTTGCCACCAGCAAAAGGCGACGTTGACTCCTTCACTCGGCAAAAGTTGAGCAGAGACTCGCGAGGCCGCACGACTGAAGCTTGGCTGCAACAAGCCAAGAATGGCTTGTTTCATGAAGCACTACACATTTCATGTGTCCAAGATGGAGAGGGTAGATAAAACTGGACTGCTTTAGGGAAAGCAGAGTCTTTACCCTTTCCTCCTCTAGACGTGTGGAAGCCCGGCTGTTCACTCCCGTTATCTTATCTCTACAGAGAGAAAAACATATTCAGAACCAGCTGGTGGTGACCCACTTTTGCTCTTGTGGGAATTACAAACTGACATGGGCCGGAGAGGTCCCTAAGCAGGACAGGTCATGGTTAAAAGCATGTTCAGCACAGGGAAAGAAGAAGAATGACGACACCACACGCAAAGCTCTTAATGTAATACCGACGGCCATGTTTTAACAGAATAGCGCGGCTCAAACTACCAAACTGGCACTAAGCACAGTTTCGAATACCTGTCTATAACTTAAGCGTAAATGTATAAACTATGCGCATGAGCACAAGGCAATGCGTGTTAGTGTCGGCACTGGTACGGTTTGAGGCTGAAATCACATGCGGCAACTTAGAATTCCAAAACCCGAAGCAGAGCAAAGTCTGCGAGTTCAATTAGGCGCTTTTCGCGGCGCTGTGATTCCTTTGGTAGTGCTGGCTCACCGGCAAAACCTTTAGTTTTTTTTACAATTTTATAGTTTATTGACGCGTGGACTTTTTAAGAAAATGGCAAAACGATTTTTCTCCCGCCATGCGTGAGTAAACGTTTATTTGGTGCGTTTCGGCACGCCGCTTATTAAGTGAGCTTGTGTTTTAAAAAAGTAATAATTTGGCTTATAATACTCGGCAGCTGAATTGCAATATTTTAGCATTTTTAACGCACGTCATAAAAGACAAAAAATATCGATAGCCGATAGCATCTTTTCCTGCTTTATTTTTTGATGAAGTGGAAGCGTGGGCGAATTAGTGTTACATAGTCAACGCAATATCCTGTCTAAAATTTTGTATAAGAGCATTGCGAAAATGTATTCCAAAGAGCAAGTGTGCGTTATCCAGAAATATATAGTTATGCCCTATATAAACATTATGCCTTGAGGATTCGTCACAACCGTAACTCAAATCAACGTCTCTGTTTCCTATTTCATACTCTGGTTTTGCGATCTGCAACCATGACATCACTGTTTATGGTATAGTAACTGTAATATGCGTAGAAATAATATGAACAGGAGTAATAGTTGTAGCAGTGGAAAGTGACAGTTCCAGTGATCACAAAATCTTAGCTTTATCAAACGTTATTCGTATATGATAACGAGTAACAATTTAAGTCAATTTCGATCAATAACATCCCTTGTTTTTTTGTTAGCTCGCGCGTGCCCAGCCTCAGAAGTTGGTATTCGTAAATTACAAAAGTAAGGAAAAATGCATGACCGTCAAATTCTTTTTACGTTTGGGAAGAGTTGACCTTGCAAAATAAATTCCAATCGCTACAAAGAGAGGAAGCACCACGCACGCGACCGGAATATTCTCTTGTGCACTTCAGAGTATGTCCGGCGGCGGAAACAACTCAAAGAGCCAGAGGGAAGTTGAGACATTTTCGAAGCTACATGTACAGAAGAAGAATTCGAACTAGGATAATTTTGAACGCGCTTAGGGCGCCCCTTTGTAGTGTCCAATTTCGATCCTTTGCATTGTCAATTCCATTATTTAGACGTATGTAATTTTGCATTCGCATCCAGTTTATGTTTCTGTATATTTGTGCAGAACAATTGGGTTTACATTTATTGCTGCTTACTAATAGGCGCCTACCTTCATATTCTGCGTCAATTTGGCCTAACCAGCGCGCTCAATAATTTTTTATATCACCCTTGGGAGAAACGCTTGCGAATACATGCTTATGGTTTTCAGCGACCCAAGGTTTGCAAGAATTTGTGTAACACGCGGCACGTAAAATGTCGCTTTTGTTTTTAATGAGGTGTGTGAAAGCGATTGCTAAAGTCGATTCGACCTGAGAGTCCTTTGAAGGCGCTTTTCACTTTGTTGTTTCCCACTTGCATGTTCATCAAAAAAAATCCTCGACTACTAGAGCAGCTGATCTCAAGATTTCCCTCTATATTAGGTTCAGCACCATTGAACCCTTCTATTTTTCTTGCACGTGAACTGTTAGTGCTATAAGCAGCTTTACTCGGAAGGGACAAGAAAACTCTCCATCCAAATTAGCCTCCATATCTACTGTATAGGAATAATGGAAGCAATATTGAAATTACTACTGAATGCTCTACCAACAATAAATCAGTGTATACATTTGTTCCTTTCTTCGTTCCTGCGTGGTAACTATTCAAACAAGATTTGGAGGGTACGGTGAGAAAAAGGACTGCGACAGGCAGCAAAAGAGCGCGTGAAAAAAAAACACAATGTTTTTGTGGCAACTATTTTGAAGCAATTTAGGAAATATGAAGTGCATCGAGAATAGACAATTTACAAAAAATGAAGCATGCAAAGCCTTCCTTAATAATATGAATAGCAAGAAAGAGTTCGAAATGAAACTATAGTTTATTTACCCAAGCTTGGCTTAATTAGAAAAGGAGATAAAATATGGCCATGGATACAAATTATATACAGGTTCCAGGGAGAGGGTTGTTGGCAGCATTGATCACATTTAGCAGGCACAGGGTCCTTGTCGGCTTTGTTCTCATCAAACGAAGCTGTCGAAGGAGTCGCGTTTTTACACGAGCACTACAATGTCGTCTTCATGAGAGTCACTGTAGGAGTCATCAGGACACGAGGCAGACATGATTTCCTCCGCTTTCTTTATCACCATGTTCACGGAAAAGCGCCAGCGCAGGCACACGCTTTGTCGACGGGAACGCATCAAGTCCATTTTGCTACGGGAAACAGCCAGGATTCGGCAGGCGTCGATGTAAGTCGCTTCACTATATGCGGTAGTCGGCTGAGAGACGCGCGCAGATGTATCTGAACCATTGTTGCCACCAGCAAAAGGCGATGTTGACTCCATGACTCGGCAAAAGTTGAGCAGGGACTCGCGAGGCCGCACGACTGAAGCTTGGCTGCAACAAGCCAAGAATGGCTTGTTTCATGAAGCACTACACATTTCATGTGTCCAAGATGGAGAGGGTAGATAAAACTGGACTGGTTTAGGGAAAGCAGAGTCTTTACCCTTTCCTCCTTTAGACATGTGGAAGCCCGGCTGTTCACTCCTGTTATCTTATCTCTACAGAGAGAAAAACATATTCAGAACCAGCTGGTGGTGACCCACTTTTGCTCTTGTGCGAATTACAGAGTGACATGGGCTGGAGAGGCCCCTAAGCAGGACAGGTCATGGTTAAAAGCATGTTCAGCACAGGGAAAGAAGAAGAATGACGACACCACACGCAAAGCTCTTAATGTAATACCAACGGCCATGTTCTAACAGAATAACGCGGCTCAAACTGGCACTAAGCAAAGTTTCGAATACCCGTCTCTAACTTAAGCGTAAATGTATAAACGGTGCGCATGAGCACAAGGCAATGCGCGTTAGTGTCGGCTCTGGTACGGTTTGAGGCTGAAATCACATGCGGCAACTTAGAATTCCAAAACCCGAAGCAAAGCAAAGTCTGCGAGTTCAATTAGGCGCTTTTCGCGGCGCTGTGATTCCTTTGGTAGTGCTGGCGCACCGGCAAAACCTTTAGTTTTTTTACAATTTTATAGTTTATTGACGCGTGGACTTTTAAAGAAAATGGCAAAACGATTTTTCTCCCGCCGTGCGTCAGTAAAAGTTTATTTGGTGCGTTTCGGCACGCCGCTTATTATGTGAGCTTGTGTTTTAAAAAAGTAATAATTTGGCTTATAATACTCGGTAGCTGAACTGCAATATTATAGCATTTTTAACGCTCGTCATAAAAAAACAACAAAAAATATCGATAGCCGATAGAATCTTTTCCTGCTTTATTTTTTGATGGAGTGGAAGCGTAGGCGAGTTAGAGTTACATAGTCAACACAATAGCCTGTTTAAAATTTTGTATAAGAGCATTGCGAAAATGGATTCCAAATAGCAAGTGTGCGTTATCCAGAAATATATAGTTATGCCCTATATAAACATTATGCCTTGAGGGTTCGTCACAACCGTAACTCAAATCAACGTCTCTGTTTCCTATTTCATACTCTGGTTTTGCGATCTGCAACCATGACATCAATGTTTATGGTATAGTAATTATAATATGCGTAGAAATATTATGAGCAGGCGTAATAGTTGTAGCAGTGGAAAGGGACAGTTCCATTGATCACAAAGTTTTAGCTTTATCAAACGTTATTCGTATATGATAACGAGGAACAAATGAAGTCAATTTCGAGCAATAACATCCCTTGTCTTTTTATTAGCTCGCGCGTGCCCAGCCTCGGAAGTTGAAGTTCGTAAATTACAAAAGTAAGGAAAAATGCGTGACCGTCAAATTCTTTTTACGTTTGAGAAGACTTGACCTTGCAAAATAAATTCCAAATCGCTACCAAGAGAGGAAGCACCACGCACGCGACCGGAATATTCTCTTGTGCACTTCAGAGTATATCCGGCGGCGGAAACAACTAAAAGAGCCGGAGGGAAGTTGAGACAGTTTTGAACCTACATGTCCAGAAGAAGAATTCAAACTAGGATAATTTTGAACGCGCTTAGGGCGCCCCTTTCTCGTGTCCAATTTCGATCCTTTGCATTGTCAATTTCATTATTTAAACGTACGTATTTTGCATTCGCATCCAGTTTACGTTTCTGTATAATTGTGCAGAACAATTGGGTTTACAATTTTTGTTGCTTACTAATAGGCGTCTACCTCCATATTCTGCGTCAATTTGGCCTAAACAGCGCGCTGAATATTTTTTTATATCACCCTTGGGAGAAACGCTTGCGAATACATGCTTATGGTTTTCACCGACCAAAGTTTGCAAGAATTTGTGTAACACGCGGCACGTAAAATGCCGCTTTTGTTTTTAGATGAGGTGTGTGAAAGCGATTGCTAAAGTCGATTCGACCTGAGAGTCCTTTGAAGGCGCTTTTCACTTTGTTGTTTCCCACTTGCATGTTCATCAAAAAAAATATCCTCGACTACTAGAGCAGCTGATCTCAAGATTTCCCTCTATATTAGGTTCAGCACCATTGAACCCTTCTATTTTTCTTGCACGTGACCTGTTAGCGCTATAAGCAGCTTTAGTCGGAAGGGACAAGAAAACTCTTCATCCAAATTAGCCGCCATAACCTACTGTATAGGAATATTGGAAACAATATTGAAATAACTACTGAATGCTCTACCAACAACTAATCAGTGTATACATTTGTTCCTTTCTTCGTTCCTGCGTGGTAACTATTCAAACAAGATTTGGAGAGTGCGTTGAGAAAAAGGACTGCGACAGGCAGCAAACGAGCGCGTGAAAAAAAAACAATGTTTTTGCTGGCAACAATTTTGAGAACAATTAAGGAAATACGAAGTGCATCGAGAATAGGCAATTTACAAAAAATGAAGCATGCAAAGCCTCCCTTAATGATATGAATAGCAAGAAAAAGTTCGAAATGAAACTACAGTTTATGTACCCAAGCTTGGCGTATTTAGAAACGGACATAAAATATGGGCATGGATACAAATTATATACAAGTTCCAGCGAGAGGGTTGTTGGCAGCATTGATCACATTTAGCAGGCACAGGGTCCTTGTCGGCTTTGTTCTCATCAAACGAAGCTGTCGAAGGAGTCGCGTTTTTACACGAGCACTACAATCTCGTCTTCATCAGAGTCACTGTAGGAGTCATCAGGATACGAGGCAGACATGATTTCCTCCGCTTTCTTTATCACCATGTTCACGAAAAAGCGCCAGCGCAGGCACACGCTTTGTCGACGGGAACGCATCAAGTCCATTTTGCTACGGGAAACAGCCAGGATTCGGCAGGCGTCGATGTAAGTCGCTTCACAATATGCGGTAGTCGGCTGAGAGACCCGCGCATATGGAACTGAACCATTGTTGCCACCAGCAAAAGGCGATGTTGACTCCATGACTCGGCAAAAGTTGAGCAGGGACTCGCGAGGCCGTACGACTGAAGCTTGGCTGCAACAAGCCAAGAATGGCTTGTTTCATGAAGCACTACACATTTCATGTGTCCAAGATGGAGAGGGTAGATAAAACTGGACTGGTTTAGGGAAAGCAGAGTCTTTACCCTTTCCTCCTCTAGATGTGTGGAAGCCCGGCTGTTCACTCCCGTTATCTTATCTCTACAGAGAGAAAAACATATTCAGAACCAGCTGGTGGTGACCCACTTTTGATCTTGTGCGATTTACAGAGTGACATGGGCTGGAGAGGCCCCTAAGCAGGACAGGTCATGGTTAAATGCATGTTCAGCACAGGGAAAGAAGAAGAATGACGACACCACACGCAAAGCTCTTAATGTAATACCAACGGCCATGTTCTAACAGAATAACGCGGCTCAAACTGGCACTAAGCAAAGTTTCGAATACCCGACTCTAACTTATCCGTAAATGTATAAACGGTGCGCATGAGCACAAGGCAATGCGCGTTAGTGTCGGCTCTGGTACGGTATGAGGCTGAAATCACATGCGGCAACTTAGAATTCCAAAACCCGAAGCAAAGCAAAGTCTGCGACTTCAATTAGGCGGTTTTCGCGGCGCTGTGATTCCTTTGGTAGTGCTGGCTCACCGGCAAAACCTTTAGTTTTTTTACAATTTTATAGTTTATTGACGCGTGGACTTTTAAAGAAAATGGAAAAACGATTTTTCTCCCGCCATGCGTCAGTAAAAGTTTATTTGGTGCGTTTCGGCACGCCGCTTATTATGTGAGCTTGTGTTTTAAAAAAGTAATAATTTGGCTTATAATACTCGGTAGCTGAATTGCAATATTATAGCATTTTTAACGCTCGTCATAAAAAAAATAACGATAGCCGATAGAATCTTTTCCTGCTTTATTTTTTGATGAAGTGGAAGCGTGGGCGAGTTAGTGATACATAGTCAACGCAATATCCTGTTTAAAATTTTGTATAAGAGCAAGCGAAAATGTATTCCAAAAAGCAAGTGTGCGTTATCCAGAAATATATAGTTATGCCCTATATAAACAATATGCCTTGAGGATTCGTCACAACCGTAACTCAAATCAACGTCTCTGTTTCCTATTTCATACTCTGGTTTTGCGATCTGCTACCATGACATCACTGTTTATGGTATAGTAACTATAACATGCGTAGAAATAATATGAACAGGCGTAATAGTTGTAGCAGTGGAATGTGAGAGTCCCAGTGATCACAAAATCTTAGCTTTATCAAACGTTATTCGTATATGATAACGAGGAACAATTTAGGTCAATTTCGAGCAATAACATCCCTTGTTTTTTGTTAGCTCGCGCGTGCCCAGCCTCAGAAGTTGAAATTCGTAAATTACAAAAGTAAGGAAGAATGCGTGACCGTCAAATTCTTTTTACGTTTGAGAAGAGTTGACCTTGCAAAATAAATTCCAATCGCTACCAAGAGAGGAAGCACCACGCACGCGACCGGAATATTCTCTTGTGCACTTCAGAGTATGTCGGGCGGCGGAAACAACTAAAAGAGCCGGAGGGAAGTTGAGACAGTTTTGAAGCTACATGTCCAGAAGAAGAATTCGAACTAGGATAATTTTGAACGCGCTTAGGGCGCCCCTTTCTAGTGTCCAATTTCGATCCTTTGTATTGTCAATTTCATTATTTAGACGTACGTATTTTGCATTCGCATCCAGTTTATGTTTCTGTATATTTGTGCATCACAATTGGGTTTACAATTTTTGTTGCTTACTAATATGCGCCTACCTCCATATTCTGCGTCAATTTGGCCTAAACAGCGCGCTGAATATTTTGTTTTATATCACCCTTGGGAGAAACGCTTGCGAATACATGCTTATGGTTTTCACGGACACAAGGTTTGCAAGAATTTGTGTAACACGCGGCTCGTAAAATGCCGCTTTTGTTTTTAGATGAGGTGTGTGAAAGCGATTACGAAAGTCGATTCGCCCTGAGAGTCATTTGAAGGTGCTTTTCACTTTGTTGTTTCCCACTTGCATGTTCATTGAAAATATCCTCGACTACTAGAGCAGCTGATCTCATGATTTCCCTCTATATTAGGTTCAGCACCATTGAACCCTTCTATTTTTCTTGTCCGTGAACTGTTAGTGCTATAAGCAGCTTTAGTCGGAAGGGACAAGAAAACTCTCCATCCAAATTAGCCGCCATAACCTACTGTATAGGAATATTGGAAACAATATTGAAATAACTACTGAATGCTCTACCAACAACTAATCAGTGTATACATTTGTTCCTTTCTTCGTTCCTGCGTGGTAACTATTCAAACATGATTTGGAGAGTACGTTGAGAAAAAGGACTGGGACAGGCAGCAAACCAGCGCGTGAAAAAAAAAACAATTTTTTTGCTGGCAACTATTTTGAGAGCAATTAAGGAAATACGAAGTGCATCGAGAATAGGCAATTTACAAAAAATGAAGCATGCAAAGCCTCCCTTAATGATATGAATAGCAAGAAAAAGTTCGAAATGAAACTATAGTTTATTTACCCAAGCTTGGAGTAATTAGAAACAGACATAAAATATGGGCATGGATACAAATTATATACAAGTTCCAGGGAGAGGGTTGTTGGCAGCATTGATCACATTTAGCAGGCACAGGGTCCTGGTCGGCTTTGTTCTCATCAAACGAAGCTGTCGAAGGAGTCGCGTTTTTACACAAGCACAACAATGTCGTCTTCCTCAGAGTCACTGTAGGAGTCATCAGGACACGAGGCAGACATGATTTCCTCCGCTTTCTTTATCACCATGTTCACGAAAAAGCGCCAGCGCAGGCACACGCTTTGTCGACGGGAACGCATCAAGTCCATTTTGCTGCGGGAAACAGCCAGGATTCGGCAGGCGTCGATGTAAGTCGCTTCACAATATGCGGTAGTCGGCTGAAAGACGCGCGCAGATGGAACTGCACTATTGTTGCCACCAGCAAAAGGCGATGTTGACTCCATGGCTCGGCAAAAATTTGAGCAGGGACTCGCGAGGCCGCACGACTGAAGCTTGGCTGCAACAAGCCAAGAATGGCTTGTTTCATGAAGCACTACACATTTCATGTGTCGAAGATGGAGAGGGTAGATAAAACTGGACTGGTTTAGGGAAAGCAGAGTCTTTACCCTTTCTTTCTCTAGTCGTGTGGAAGCCCGGCTGTTCACTCCCGTTATCTTATCTCTACAGAGAGAAAAACATATTAAGAACCAGCTGGTGGTGACCCACTTTTGCTCTCCTGCGAATTACAAACTGACATGGGCTGGAGAGGTCCTTAAGCAGGACAGGTCATGGTTAAAAGCATGTTCAGCAGGGGAAAGAAGAAGAATGACGACACCTCACGAAAAGCTCTTAATGTAATACCGACGGCCATGTTTTAACAGAATAACGCGGCTCAAACTACCAAACTGGCACTAAGCCCAATTTCGAATACCTGTCTATAACTTAAGCGTAAATATATAAACTGTGCGCATAAGGACAAGGCAATGCGCGTTAGTGTCGGCACTGGTACGGTTTGAGGCTGAAATCACATGCGGCAACTTAAAATTCCAAAACCCGAAGCAGAGCAAAGTCTGCGAGTTCAATTAGGCGCTTTTCGCTGCGCTGTGATTCCTTTGGTAGTGCTGGCTCACCGGCAAAACCTTTAGTTTTTTTACAATTTTATAGTTTATTGACGCGTGGAATATTAAAGAAAATGACAAAACGATTTTTCTCCCGCCATGCGTGAGTAAAAGTTTATTTGGTGCGTTTCGGCACGCCGCATATTATGTGTGCTTGTGTTTTAAAAAAGTAATAATTTGGCCTATACTACTCGGTAGCTAAATTGCAATATTTTAGCATTTTTAACGCACGTCATAAAAAAACAAAAACTATCGATAGCCGAAAGCATCTTTTCCTGCTTTATTTTTTGATGGAGTGGAAGCATGGGCGAGTTAGTGTTACATAGTCAACGCAATATCTTGTTTAAAATTTTGTATAAGAGCATTGCGAAAATGTATTCCAAAAAGCAAGTGTGCGTTATCCAGAAATATATGGTTATGCCCTATATAAACATTATGCCTTGAGGATTCGTCACAACCGTAACTCAAATCAACGTCTCTGTTTCCTATTTCATAATCTGGTTTTGCGATCTGCAACCATGACATCACTGTTTATGGTATAGTAACTATAATATGCGCAGAAAAAATATGAGCAGGCGTAATAGTTGTAGTAGTGTAAAGTGACAGTTCCAGTAATCACAAAATCTTAGCTTTATCAAACGTTATTCGTATATGATAACGAGGAACAAATGAAGCCAATTTTGAGCAATAACATCCCTTGTTTTTTGTTAGCTCGCGCGTGCCCAGCCTCAGAAGTTGAAATTCGTAAATTACAAAAGTAAGGAAGAATGCGTGACCGTCAAATTCTTTTTACGTTTGAGAAGAGTTGACCTTGCAAAATAAATTCCAATCGCTACCAAGAGAGGAAGCACCACGCACGCGACCGGAATATTCTCTTGTGCACTTCAGAGTATGTCGGGCGGCGGAAACAACTAAAAGAGCCGGAGGGAAGTTGAGACAGTTTTGAAGCTACATGTCCAGAAGAAGAATTCGAACTAGGATAATTTTGAACGCGCTTAGGGCGCCCCTTTCTAGTGTCCAATTTCGATCCTTTGTATTGTCAATTTCATTATTTAGACGTACGTATTTTGCATTCGCATCCAGTTTATGTTTCTGTATATTTGTGCAGAACAATTGGGTTTACAATTTTTGTTGCTTACTAATACGCGCCTACCTCCATATACTGCGTCAATTTGGCCTAAACAGCACGCTGAATATTTAATTTTATATCACCCTTGGGAGAAACGCTTGCGAATATATGCTTATGGTTTTCACCGACCCAAGGTTTGCAAGAATTTGTGTAACACGCGGCTCGTAAAATGCCGCTTTTGTTTTTAGATGAGGTTTGTGAAAGCGATTGCGAAAGTCGATTCGACCTGAGAGTCCTTTTGAAGGTGCTTTTCACTATGTTGTTTCCCTCTTGCATGTTCATCGAAAATATCCTCTACTACTAGAGCAGCTGATCCCATGATTTACCTCTATATTAGGTTCAGCACCATTGAACCTTCTATCTTTCTTGCACGTGAACTGTTAGTGCTATAAGCAGCTTTAGTCGGAAAGGACAAGAAAACTCTCCATCCAAATTAGCCCCCATAACCTACTGTATAGGAATAATGGAAACAATATTGAAATAACTACTGAACGCTCTACCAACAACTAATCAGTGTATACATTTGTTCCTTTCTTCGTTCCTGCGTGGTAACTATTCAAACAAGATTTGGAGAGTACGTTGAGAAAAAGGACTGGGACAGGCAGCAAACGAGCGCGTGAAAAAAAAACAATGTTTTTGCTGGCAACTATTTTGAGAGCAATTAAGGAAATACGAAGTGCATCGAGAATAGGCAATTTACAAAAAATGAAGCATGCAAAGCCTCCCTTATTGATATGAATAGCAAGAAAAAGTTCGAAATGAAACTATAGTTTATTTACCCAAGCTTGGCGTAATTAGAAACGGACATAAAATATGGGTATGGATACAAAATATATACAAGTTCCAGGGAGAGGGTTGTTGTCAGCATTGATCACATTTAGCAGGCACAGGGTCCTTGTCGGCTTTGTTCTCATCAAACGAAGCTGTCGAAGGAGTCGCGTTTTTACACAAGCACAACAATGTCGTCTTCATCAGAGTCACTGTAGGAGTCATCAGGACACGAGGCAGAAATGATTTCCTCCACTTTCTTTATCACCATGTTCACGAAAAAGCGCCAGCGCAGGCACACGCTTTGTCGACGGGAACGCATCAACTCCATTTTGCTGCGGGAAACAGCCAGGATTCCGCAGGCGTCGATGTAAGTCGCTTCACAATATGCGGTAGTCGGCTGAGAGACGCGCGCAGATGGAACTGAACCATTGTTGCCACCAGCAAAAGGCGATGTTGACTCCATGACTCGGCAAAGGTTGAGCAGGGACTCGCGAGGCCGCACGAATGAAGCTCTGCAACAAGCCAAGAATGGCTTGTTTCATGAAGCACTACACATTTCATTTGTCCAAGATGGAGAGGGTAGATAAAACTGGACTGGTTTAGTGAAAGCAGAGTCTTTACCCTTTCCGCCTCTAGACTTGTGGAAGCCCGACTGTTCACACCCGTTATCTTATCTCTACAGAGAGAAAAACATATTCAGAACCAGCTGGTGGTTACCCACTTTTGCTCTGGTGCGAATTACAAACTGACATGGGCGGGAGAGGCCCCTAAGCAGGACAGGTCATGGTTAAAAGCATGTTCAGCACAGGAAAAGAATAAGAATGACAACACCACACGCAAAGCTCTGAATGTGGTACCGACGGCCATGTTTTAACAGAATAACGCGGCTCAAGCTACCAAACTGGCACTAAGCACAGTTTCGAATACTTGTCTATAACTTAAGCGTAAATATATAAACTGTGCGCATGAGCACAAGGCAATGCGCGTTAATGTCGGCACTGGTACGGTTTGAGGCTGAAATCACATGCGGCAACTTAGAATTCCAAAACCCGAAGCAGAGCAAAGTCTGCGAGTTAAATTAGGCTCTTTTCGCGGCGCTGTGATTCCTTTGGCAGTGCTGGCTCACCGGAAAGACCTTTAGTTTCTTTACAATTTTATAGTTTATTGACGCGTGGAATTAACTCGATACTATACCGATACCGATCGGGAACCTCAGAGGTAGACGACACCCGTCGGCGGCCGCGCCGCCGCATCGCCCCTTTTTATGTATGGCATACAGTTCACTCTCCTTTCCCAAGCGCAGACCGCTGGCAGTATCTCGCCGGCAGTCTTTTGTCTTTTGCTTTGTTCTTTTATCTCCTGTTCCTTTATCGCTCCTCGGACGAGTCAAACATCCCCCTCACACTTTTAGAATGTCGAGAGGACATGTTGCTCTGTGGAATGGCAAGTCCGATAGAAGGAGGGCAACTTTAGCTAGGCCAGGCGCTTTAAAGGGGGAATTTAGAGTAAATGTACCCGATCGGTGCTCATACGGTTCTTACCTTTTTTTTTCTGAAAAAGGCAAATTCATTGTTAAAATGAGAAAGCAACTGAAAGCGTTAGAAAAAAAAAAACCAGCTTGGAGATGTCCACCGTCTGCCAGCTCTAGAAGGCTGTTTCGCGCTTAATATTTTCCATTGGTACGGCATCAGTGCGTGTTGGTAACTTTGCATTCATGATGCGGAAGCCAATTTGCATCTTTTGGAAGAAAGAAGAAAAGTTAAATGGAGAGAATGCTTAGTAAAAGGCTTTCACCTATGCATGTGGCACGTGAAAGGCCCTGCTTGTGATCTAAATGCAATGAGTGACATTGAGAGTTTTGAGGAAAGGGCTCGGTTATAGAGTGAGCCGCGCCACGCCTCCGCACCGGGTGCGAGTGACTCTAGCGACGCCACTGCTCCAGCGTGCAGCATTTCTGTGGCCAGTGGACTTTTTTTTTGTCTTCTCGTTTCGTTACCTGCACGTTATTCCCTCCGCTCATGTGCATATAGCCTTTTTTGTGAGGAAGCAGATATACAGTGGCCGACCAGTGCGCGATGAGGCGCTAATGGGTCGTTTCAGCTTTGAGTGCTCAGAAGAGGCGCTTGGCCAAGCTGGAGTTTCCACGTAGCGTTTGACCCCTCATCGACAGCTTTCTTGTTTTTTTTTTTTTTTAAGAACATCAGCTATTGTTCCCGTGGCATACGTTGGTCCCGCATGCCTGTGTGCGGAAAATAATTGTATACCGGTAAAGCAGAGGTGCAGAATGAAATGACGTCAATGCTGTTCGTATAAGTTTGCTTGGTAATTGATGAGCCGATATCCTTTCCCCAATCTTTGGTTGGCTGACGGAAATTTTATTTTCCTTTTCCTGAACATTGATTGCTGGGAAGAGTTGGCTAATTTCTGATTGCTTGCCGTTCCCACCAAGGGCGGATACAGAGGGCTGTGGGGGAACCAGGGCTAAATTCGTCTGATCAACGGGTCAGTCATTTAAATAGTTTTCTCCTGGCTTGTGTCTTCTTGTTTTATTTATGTGTAAATAATCTGTCATGCCACCAAGTAATGTGAATGTTTTCGAGTGCGAATCTTCAATTTATCAAGATCAAGAATATTGATCAAGTGTTTCCTCACCTGGCCACCTGAAGGGTAAACTCAACTACCCCTAAGAAATTTTTATTCCTTTTAGGATAAACGTAACTAAGGTGTGCTAACACATTCCTCGTTTGCATGGTGGATTTCGCGTGCACGCTCCTCGTTGTTTTTCCACCGCCATTTTGATCGCTTTTAAACGCCGTGTTGGCTGTGTATACTGTTCCTTTTACCGATTTTATTTTGGTTTTTGTCCCTGCCTTTCACACCGTCGATTTTATCGCCTTTAATCTTTCGATCTTTTTTATTTTACTTTTTGGAAGTGAATAACTGCCTTCTCAGATCGCAGGGCCTCACCTTGGCTCCACCCCTTTATGCATGTTTACATACATGTATGCTATGTTGCGAAAGAGAATTTCACTTGTTGGCGCCTGCATCTGTACTTTCTTTTGTGTAGTTCTTATCGCTGTTCTTTATATGAATGCAACACCAACAAGCCCGGCACTTCGCAGTTGTGAAGTTCAATACAAGTGTTTAATTAGGAAGTCTCATCGAGGCAATTTTGTAAAATTCGGGTTCACTGCGAATTGAGTACATAAAATGGAAGCACAAAGCAACTTATATACAGTTACCTCATTAAAGATTTCATTCAAACCGCTCTAAAGACTCTGTTTTTACTAAAACAAAGAAAGCCCATATAGTAAAAAAACAAAACGCTTTCGATACATTTGACTAATTTGAAAATTTTAGCTAGCCAATTCTATAAAATTTGCATTTACTAGAAATAGAGCGAGTTTATATAACGAAAGCTGAAAACAAGTTCTGTACAAATCAGACATTAAATAATTCTATTGAAACGTGTTTATAGATTTTGTTTCGACTTACAACGGAGCGAGTTCGTATAATAAAAGCCCAAAACAAGTTCAATACAGTTGACTCATAAGGAACTTTTACTAAGCCAATGCTATAAAATTTGAATTGACTACAAACAGAGCGAGTTTATATAATAAAAGCTCAAAACAGCTTCCATGCAAAAAAGTCATTAAAGTGTTTTATTGAAACTTTTCTATAGGTTTCGTTTTGACCTGGAACAGAGCGAGCTCATATAGTTCAAGCACAAAATAAGTTCAATATAGCTGACTCATTAGGAACTCTTCCTAAGTTAATGCTATAGAATTTAAATTGACTGCAAACAGAGCGAGTTTATATAATAAAAGCTCAAAACAGCTTGTATGCAAAAAAGTCATTAAAGTGTTGTATTGAAACCTTTCTATAGGTTTCGTTTTGATTAGAAACAGAGCGAGTTCATATAGTTGAAGCACAATACAAGTTCAATATACCTGACTCATTCAAAAGTTTTACCGAGCAAATTCTATAGAATTTGGGCTGGCTGTGGTTAGAACAAGTTTAAAAAGAAAAAAACACAAGACAAGTTCTATACAACTAACTCATTAGGAAGTCTTATTAAGTCAATTCTATTTAATTTATTTTTGGTGCATATAGATGTGAACTTTATAGCTCAAACTCATTTAAAAATAAATAGCCTCCTTAATGAGCTGGATCAATAGACAGCGAGTCTTTATGGAGATCCTTTAGACTCATTAGGCACCATATAAGAGCTCAAAAGGAACTCGACATGCATTTTTGTAAGGGGATTTTTAAAGAAAATGGCAAAACGATTTTTCTCCCGCCATGCGTGAGTAAAAGTTTATTTGGTGCGTTTCGGCACGCCGCTTATTGTGTGAGCTTGTGTTTTAAAAAGGTAATAATTTGGCTTATAATACTCTGTAGCTGAATTGCAATATTTTAGCATTTTTAACGCTCGTCATAAAAAACAAAAACTATCGATAGCCGATAGCATCTTTTCCTGCTTTATTTTTTGATGGAGTGGAAGCGTGGGCGAGTTAGTCTTACATAGTCAACGCAATATCCTGTTTAAAATTTTGTATAAGAGCAAGCGAAAATGGATTCCAAATAGCAAGTGTGCGTTATCCAGAAATATATAGTTATGCCCTATGTAAACATTATGCCTTGAGGATTCGTCACAACCGTAACTCAAATCAACGTCTCTGTTTCCTATTTCATAATCTGGTTTTGCGATCTGCAACCATGACATCACTGTTTATGGTATAGTAACTATAATATGCGTAGAAATAATACCAGCAGGCGTAATAGTTGTAGTAGTGTAAAGTGACAGTTCCAGTGATCACAAAGTCTTAGCTTTATCAAACGTTATTCGTATATGATAACGAGGAACAAATGAAGTCAATTTTGAGCAATAACATCCCTTGTTTTTTTGTTAGCTCGCGCGTGCCCAGCCTCAGAAGTTGAAGTTCGTAAATTACAAAAGTAAGGAAGAATGCGTGACCGCCAAATTCTTTTTACGTTTGAGAAGAGTTGACCTTGCAAAATAAATTCCAATCGCTACCAAGAGAGGAAGCACCACGCACGCGACCGGAATATTCTCTTGTGCACTTCAGAGTATGTCGGGCGGCGGAAACAACTAAAAGAGCCGGAGGGAAGTTGAGACAGTTTTGAAGCTACATGTCCAGAAGAAGAATTCGAACTAGGGTAATTTTGAACGCGCTTAGGGCGCCCCTTTCTAGTGTGCAATTTCGATCCTTTGTATTGTCAATTTCATTATTTAGACGTACGTAATTTGCATTCGCATCCAGTTTATGTTTCTGTATATTTGTGCATCACAATTGGGTTTACAATTTTTGTTGCTTACTAATATGCGCCTACCTCCATATTCTGCGTCAATTTGGCCTCAACAGCGCGCTGAATATTTTGTTTTATATCACCCTTGGGAGAAACGCTTGCGAATATATGCTTATGGTTTTCACCGACCCAAGGTTTGCAAGAATTTGTGTAACACGCGGCTCGTAAAATGCCGCTTTTGTTTTTAGATGAGGTTTGTGAAAGCGATTGCGAAAGTCGATTCGACCTGAGAGTCCTTTGAAGGTGCTTTTCACTTTGTTCTTTCCCACTTGCATGTTCATCGAAAATATCCTCGATTACTAGAGCAGCTGATCCCATGATTTCCCTCTATATTAGGTTCAGCACCATTGAACCTTCTATCTTTCTTGCACGTGAACTGTTAGTGCTATATAAGCAGCTTTAGTCGGAAGGGACAAGAAAACTCTCCATCCAAATTAGCCGCCATAACCTACTGTATAGGAATATTGGAAACAATATTGAAATAACTACTGAATGCTCTACCAACAACTAATCAGTGTATACATTTGTTCCTTTCTTCGTTCCTGCGTGTTAACTATTCAAACAAGATTTGGAGGGTACGGTGAGAAAAAGGACTGCGACAGGCAGCAAACGAGCCCGTGAAAAAAAAACAATGTTTTTCTGGCAACTATTTTGAGAGCAATTAAGGAAATTCGAAGTGCACCGCGAATAGGCAATTTACAAAAAATGAAGCATGCAAAGCCTCCCTTAATAATATGAATAGCAAGAAAAAGTTCGAAATGAAACTATAGTTTATTTACCCAAGCTTGGCTTAATTAGAAACGGACATAAAATATGGGCATGGATACAAATTATATACAAGTTCCAGGGAGAGGGTTGTTGCCAGCATTGATCACATTTATCAGGCACAGGGTCCTTGTCGGCTTCGTTCTCATCAAACGAAGCTGTCGAAGGAGTCGCGTTGTTACACAAGCACAACTATGTCGTCTTCATCAGAGTCACTATAGGAGTCATCAGGACACGAGGCAGACGTGATTTCCTCCGCTTTCTTTATCACCATGTTCACGAAAAAGCGCCAGCGCAGGCACACGCTTTGTCGACGGGAACGCATCAAGTCCATTTTGCTACGGGATACAGCCAGGATTCGGCAGGCGTCGATGTAAGTCGCTTCACAATATGCGGTAGTCGGCTGAGAGACGCGCGCAGATGGAACTGAACCATTGTTGCCACCAGCAAAAGGCGATGTTGACTCCATGTCTTGGCAAAAGTTGAGCAGGGACTCGCGAGGCCGCACGACTGAAGCTTGGCTGCAACAAGCCAAGAACGGCTTGTTTCATGAAGCACTACACATTTCATGTGTCCAAGATGGAGAGAGTAGATAAAACTGGACTGGTTTAGGGAAAGCAGAGTCTTTACGCTTTCCTCCTCTAGACATGTGGAAGCCCGGCTGTTCCCTCCCGTTATCTTATCTCTACAGAGAGAAAAACATATTCAGAACCAGCTGGTGGTGACCCACTTTTGCTCTCCTGCGAATTACAGAGTGACATGGGCTGGAGAGGCCCCTAAGCAGGGCAGGTCATGGTTAAAAGCATGTTCAGCACAGGGGAAGAAGAAGAATGACGACACCACAAGCAAAACTCTCAACGTAGTACCGACGGCCATGTTTTAACAGAATAACGCGGCTCAAACTACCAAACTGGCACTAAGCACAGTTTCGAATACCTGTCTATAACTTAAGCGTAAATGTATAAACTATGCGCATGAGCACAAGGTAATGCGCGTTAGTGTCGGCACTGGTACGGTTTGAGGCTGAAATCACATGCGGCAACTCAGAATTCCAAAACCCGAAGCAGAGCAAAGGCAGCGAGTTCAATTGGGCGCTTTTCGCGGCGCTGTGATTCCTTTGGTAGTGCTCGCTCACCAACAAAACCTTTAGTTTTTTTTTAATTTTATAGTTTATTGACGCGTGGACTTTTAAAGAAAATGGCAAAACGTTTTTTCTCCCGCCAGAAGTAGACAGACATCTCCTACATTTATGGGAAGCCCGAAAAAGTCTATTAAAACGGTGAAAATTGCAAAAATTAAATAGAAAACTTAAAATGAAAATAGCACAGGTTACGGCTGAAGCACAAGAGTATGCTATAAAGCTCGCCGAGCAAAACTGGGCAGATTTCTGCAATTCACTGAAAGGTACCCTAAGCACAGCTAAAGCATGGTCAATATTAAGAAGCATGATAGACACATCAAAAACCAAAACGGCCACAAGAAGAACCCTCCACACCATAGCCCATAAATACCCGGGCACAGATGCAGAGTTGATCACCGCCATGCACAAGAAATACATAGGAGACCCTACTCCGGCTTGCCAAACTTCATATGCGGGTCAACCAAACCCCTCCCTTGTCTCCCCCATAACACTGGCGGAAGTCTACTCAGCCGCCCGTACATTTACAAGAAACACTGCCCCTGGAGGAGACAAAGTCACCTACGCTATGATTAGGAACATAAGCACTGAACATCTGCAAGACCTAACGAAGAACTGTGGGAGAAGGGACAGGTCCCATCAGCTTGGAGACACGCGGATATCATCACCATACCAAAGGCTGGAAAGCCACCGGCTGTGGAGTCTCCGTCTTATCTCCCTCACTTCTTGCCTGGGAAAACTCTATGAAAAAGTAGTCCACCTAAGGCTCCAAAATTACATCGACGAAAACAACATCTTTCCTTCCTGCATGCTGGGCTTCCGCAAGGGACTCTGCACGCAAGATGCTTTCCTCCGGATTAGGGAAGAGGTAATCAACACCATACCCCGAAAAGGCGAAAATTTCATTCTGGCACTAGATCTCAAAGGAGCATTCGACAACATTGGCCACAAAACCATATTGCAAGAATTAAACAATATCAACTGCGGAGAGAAAATTTTCAAATACGTGAAGGCTTTCCTCTCAGATCGCACAGCCACCATAGGAATTGGAGAGATCCGATCACCAAAAGTACCCATGCCGAACAAAGGTACACCGCAGGGTTCAATAATCTCTCCAATGCTATTTAACATAGCAATGATAAATTTAGCAAAAAAACTGTTGACCCGCACTGATATTGGTTTCACTTTATACGCGGACGACATCACCATCTGGGCTACTCAGGGATCCTTGGCGCAAAAAGAAGAAGCTCTGCAAGCCGCTATAGACCTAGTCGAGGAATTTGCCGGGGAGAGTGGTCTTCAATGCTCCCCAGAAAAATCCGAACTTATCAGGCTACACAGAAGAAATTACAAGTCCCCAGGAGAAATTCAGCTCTCTCTAGGAGACCAGATAATTCAAGAGAAGGACAAGATCAGAGTGTTGGGGCTGTGGTTGCAAAGCAATTTGAGAGTGGATTATACAATCAAAACACTCAAAACCACAGTCAACCAAATTTCCAGAATGATTAGAAGGGTGACCTGCCACCGGAAAGGGATGAGGGAGGAGGACACCCTACGCCTTGTACAGGCCCTAGTCGTTAGCAGAATTACCTACGGGCTCCCATATCACGAAATTAGATTCACTGATAAAAGGGCCATTGACACTATCATAAGAGGAGCCTATAAAACGGCCCTAAACCTCCCGCCAACAACATCAACGGAACGTCTTTGGGCACTCGGAGTGCACAACAACTTCGAGGAGCTCAAGGAGGCGGTTCTAGAGAGTCAGAAACAACGCCTAACAACAACGCAGGCGGGTAGGGAAATCCTGTCAAAACTAGGGCTATGGCAGGCACTAAGAACTTCTGAGATTAAATCACAAATTCCGACATCCACAAGAAACAACATCTATGTGAACCCGATACCCAGGCACATGCACCATGAGTTACAGAAGGGTCGAAGGAAAGCCAGAGTCAAATCAGTGGAAAAACAATTGTCTAAAGACGCGGAAGTTGTCTACGTGGACATAGGGGCTTACGGCGAGCCTGGCAAGTTCACAATAGCTGCAGTTGACCACAAGAAGAGGCCAATTATTCAGGCTTCGATCTATGCTAAGGATCCTGCGGAAGCGGAATCACTGGCAATAGCCATCACCATAAAAACACAAGACAACCAAAATAAGTCATCACACGTAGTGACGGACTCCCAACCAGCCTGCAGGGACTACCTGGCCGGAAAACCTCACAAAAGAGCGTGTGCAATATTACGTTCCATCTCCCAGACGCACACAATTACATGAACACCTGGACACGAAGGCCTAGAAGGAAATGAGTTAGCGAATGATTTAGCCCGAGCTCTTACAAACCGGGCGGATCCCCATCCCTACCTCACCCCTCTCCTAGGACCCTACGGAGACAGGCTGGAACACCTACGGTTAAAAAGAAGAATTTTCTCACCACCACACAAACACCTTCCTTCCTCGGACGCTATAGACTGGAGAAAAATACAAACAAACACATTCCCTAATCTTCAAATTTTAAATAAGATAAGCCCAACAAAATACACGAGTTACTGTCCTTGGTGCGGTGCAAGCCCCACACTCTTTCACATCTCTTGGGAATGCCAGGACAAACCTGACCCAACGTTAATAGTGCCATGCCCGACACACGAGCAGTGGGAGGCGGCCCTGACCAGCGACAACCTGGACCAGCAAGCCTGGATTATCCAGCTAGTCCGCAAGTCAGCTGCTGCCAGCGGAGCCCTGGACTAGGGGCACCGACCACCCAGCTCCTGCGAATATTTACTGATTATATGCTCATTAAAAGTTTTCTCTCTCTCTCTCCCGCCATGCGTGAGTAAAAGTTTATTTGGTGCGTTTCGGCACGCCGCTTTTTATGTGTGCTTGTGTTTTAAAAAAGTAATAATTTGGCTTATAATACTCGGTAGCTGAATTGCAATATTTTAGCATTTTTAACAACCGTCATAAAAAACAAAAAATATCGATAGCCGATAGCATCTTTTCCTGCTTTATTTTTTGATGAAGTGGAAGTGTGGGCGAGTTAGTGTTACATAGTCAACGCAATATCCTGTTTAAAATTTTTTATAAGAGCATTGCGAAAATGTATTCCAAATAGCAAGTGTGCGTTATCCAGAAATATATAGTTATGCCCTATATAAACATTATGCCTTGAGGATTCGTCACAACCGCAACTCAAATCAACGTCTCTGTTTCCTATTTCATACTCTGGTTTTGCGATCTGCTACCATGACATCACTGTTTATGGTATAGTAACTATAATATGCGTAGAAATAATATGAACAGGCGTAATAGTTGTAGCAGTGGAATGTGACAGTTCCAGTGATCACAAAATCTTAGCTTTATCAAACGTTATTCGTATATGATAACGAGGAACAATTTAGGTCAATTTCGAGCAATAACATTCCTTGTTTTTTGTTAGCTCGCGCGTGCCCAGCCTCAGAAGTTGAAGTTCGTAAATTACAAAAGTGAGGAAGAATGCGTGACCGTCAAATTCTTTTTACGTTTGAGAAGAGTTGACCTTGCAAAATAAATTCCAATCGCTACCAAGAGAGGAAGCACCACGCACGCGACCGGAATATTATCTTGTGCACTTCAGAGTATGTCGGGCGGCGGAAACAACTAAAAGAGCCGGAGGGAAGTTTAGACAGTTTTGAAGCTACATGTCCAGAAGAAGAATTCGAACTAGGATAATTTTGAACGCGCTTAGGGCGCCCCTTTCTAGTGTCGAATTTCGATCCTTTGTATTGTCAATTTCATTATTTAGGCGTACGTATTTTGCATTCGCATCCAGTTTATGTTTCTGTATATTTGTGCAGAACAATTGGGTTTACAATTTTTATTGCTTACGAATATGCGCCTACCTCCATATTCTGCGTCAATTTGGCCTAACCAGCGCGCTGGATAATTTTTTTTTTATATCACCCTTGAAAGAAACGCTTGCGAATACATGCTTATGGTTTTCACCGACCCAAGGTTTGCAAGAATTTGTGTAACACGCGGCTCGTAAAATGCCGCTTTTGTTTTTAGGTGAGGTGTGTGAAAGCGATTGCTAATGTCGATTCGACCTGAGAGTCCTTTGAAGGCGCTTTTCACTTTGTTGTTTCCCACTTGCATATTAATCGAAAATATCCTCGATTACAAGAGCAGCTGATCCCATGATTTCCCTCTATATTAGGTTCAGCACCATTGAACCTTCTATCTTTCTTGCACGTGAACTGTTAGTGCTATAAGCAGCTTTACTCGGAAGGGACAAGAAAACTCTCCATCCAAATTAGCCGCCATAACCTACTGTATAGGAATAATGGAAACAATATTGAAATAACTACTGAATGCTCTACCAACAATATATCAGTGTATACATTTGTTCCTTTCTTCGTTCCGGCGTGGTAACTATTCAAACAAGATTTGGAGAGTACGTTGAGAAAAAGGACTGCGACAGGCAGCAAACGAGCGCGTGAAAAAAAAACAATGTTTTTGCTAGCAAATATTTTGAGAGCAATTAAGGAAATACGAAGGGCATCGAAAGTAGGCAAATTACAAAAAATGAAGCATGCAAAGCCTCCCTTCATGATATGAATAGCAAGAAAAAGTTCGAAATGAAACTATAGTTTATTTACCCAAGCTTGGCGTAATTAGAAACGGACGTAAAATATGGGCATGGATACAAATTATATACAAGTTCCAGGGAGAGGGTTGTTGGCAGCATTGATCACATTTAGCAGGCACAGGGTCCTTGTCGGCTTTGCTCTCATCAAACGAAGCTGTCGAAGGAGTCGCGATTTTACACAAGCACAAAAATGTCGTCTTCATCAGAGTCACTGTAGGAGTCATCAGGACACGAGGCAGACATGATTTCCTCCGCTTTCTTTATCACCATGTTCACGAAAAAGCGCCAGCGCAGGAACACGCTTTGTCGACGGGAACACATCAAGTCCATTTTGCTGCGGGAAACAGCCAGGATTCGGCAGGCGTCGATGTAAGTCGCTTCACATTATGCGGTAGTCGGCTGAAAGACGCGCGTAGATGGAACTGAACCATTGTTGCCACCAGCAAAAGGCGATGTTGACTCCATGACTCGGCAAAAGTTGAGCAGGGGCTCGCGAGGCCGCACGAATGAAGCTTGGCTGCAACAAGCCAAGAATTGCTTGTTTCATGAAGCACTACACATTTCATGTGTCCAAAATGGAGAGGGTAGATAAAACTGAACTGGTTTAGTGAAAGCAGAGTCTTTACCCTTTCCTCCTCTACACTTGTGGATGCCCGGCTGTTCACTCCCGTTATCTTATCTCTACAGAGAGAAAAACATATTCAGAACCAGCTGGTGGTGACCCACTTTTCCTCTCCTGCGAATTACAAGCTGACATGGGCTGGAGAGGCCCCTAAGCAGGACAGGTCATGGTTAAAAGCTTGTTCAGCACAGGGAAAGAATAAGAATGACAACACCACACGCAAAGCTCTTAATGTAATACCGACGGCCATGTTTTAACAGAATAACGCGGCTCAAATTACCAAACTGGCACTAAGCACAGTTTCGACTACCTGTCTATAACTTAAGCGTAAATATATAAACTGTGCGCATGAGCACAAGGCAGTGCGCGTTAATGTTGGCAATGGTTCGGTTTGAGGCTGAAATCACATGCGGCAACTTAGAATTCCAAAACCCGAAGCAGAGCAAAGTCTGCGAGTTAAATTAGGCGCTTTTCGTGGCGCTGTGATTCCTTTGGCAGTTCTGGCTCACCGGCAAAACCTTTAGTTTTTTTACAATTTTATAGTTTATTGACGCGCGGACTTTTAAAGAAAAAGGCAAAACGATTTTTCTCCCGCCATGCGTCAGTAAAACTTTATTTGGTGCGTTTCGGCACGCCGCCTATTATGTGAGCTTGTGTTTTAAAAAAGTAATAATTTGGCTTATAATACTCGGTAGCTGAATTGCAATATTTTAGCATTTTTAACGCACGTCATAAAAAACAAAAAATATCGATAGCCGATAGCATCTTTTCCTGCTTTATTTTTTGATGGAGTGGATGCGTGGGCGAGTTAGTGTTACATAGTCAACGCAATATCCTGTTTAAAATTTTGTATAAAAGCATTGCGAAAATGGATTCCAAATAGCAAGTGTGCGTTATCCAGAAATATATAGTTATGCCCTATATAAACATTATGCCTTGAGGATTCGTCACAACCGTAACTCAAATCAACGTCTCTGTTTCCTATTTCATAATCTGGTTTTGCGATCTGCAACCATGACATCACTGTTTATGGTATAGTACCTATAATGTGCGTAGAAATAATATGAGCAGGCGTAATAGTTGTAGTAGTGTAAAGTGACAGTTCCAGTGATCACAAAACTTAGCTTTATCAAACGTTATTCGTATATGATAATGAGGGAACAAATGAAGTCAATTTCGAGCAATAACATCCCTTGTTTTTTGTTAGCTCGCGCGTGCCCAGCCTCAGAAGTTGAAGTTCGTAAATAACAAAAGTAAGGAAGAATGCGTGACCATCAAATTCTTTTTACGTTTGAGAAGAGTTGACCTTGCAAAATAAATTCCAATCGCTACCAAGAGAGGAAGCACCACGCACGCGACCGGAATATTCTCTTGTGCACTTCAGAGTATGTCTGGCGGCGGAAACAACTAAAAGAGCCGGAGGGAAGTTGAGACAGTTTTGAAGCTACATGTCCAGAATAAGAATTCGAACTAGGATAATTTTGAACGCGCTTAGGGCGCCCCTTTCTAGTGTCCAATTTCGATCCTTTGTATTGTCAATTTCAATATTTAGACGTACGTATTTTGCATTCGCATCTAGTTTATGTTTCTGTATATTTGTGCAGAACAATTGGGTTTACAATATTTGTTGCTTACTAATATGCGCCTTCCTCCATATTCTGCGTCAATTTGGCCTAAACAGCGCGCTGAATATTTTGTTTTATATCACCCATGGGAGAAACGCTTGCGAATGCAGGCTTATGGTTTTCACCGACCCAAGGTTTGCAAGAATTTGTGTAACACGCGGCTCGTAAAATGCCGCTTTTGTTTTTAGATGAGGTTTGTGAAAGCGATTGCGAAAGTCGATTCGACCTGAGAGTCCTTTGAAGGTGCTTTTCACTTTGTTGTTTCCCACTTGCATGTTCATCGAAAATATCCTCGACTACTGGAGCAGCTGATCCCATGATTTCCCTCTATATTAGGTTCAGCACCATTGAACCTTCTATCTTTCTTGCACGTGAACTGTTAGTGCTATAAGCAGGTTTAGGCGGAAGGGACAAGAAAACTCTCCATCCAAATTAGCCGCCATAACCTACTGTATAGGAATAATGGAAACAATATTGAAACAATATTGACCTATGTTATACTATTATCATGTTGCCTTTCTTTCTAAATGTTTTCTCTCATATTTTTATATGCATCTGTATGTACTCTATTCTGTAGCGACCATGTATAATTACGTTGGGAATTCTTTTATGTTTGAAATTATGTAATACCTAGTGTCTGCTCCTTGTTTACAGCCATTAACCTTGATATTGTAACCCCCCTTACACAATGCCCTTCGGGGCCTGTAAAGTTCAATAAATAAATAAATAAATAACTACTGAATGCTCCACCAACAATAAATCAGTGTATACATTTGTTCCTTTATTCGTTCCTGCGTGGTAACTATTCAAACAAGGTTTGGAGAGTACGTTGAGAAAAAGGACTGGGACAGGCAGCAAACGAGCGCGTGAAAAAAAAAACAATGTTTTTGCTGGCAACTATTTTGAGAGCAAATAAGGAAATACGAAGTGCATCGAGAATAGGCAATTTACAAAAAATGAAGCATGCAAAGCCTCCCTTAATGATATGAATAGCAAGAAAAAGTTCGAAATGAGACTACAGTTTATTTACCCAAGCTTGGCGTAATTAGAAACGGACATAAAATATGGGCATGGATACAAATTATATACAAGTTCCAGGGAGAGGGTTGTTGGCAGCATTGATCACATTTAGTAGGCACAGGGTCCTTGTCGGCTTTGTTCTCATCAAACGAAGCTGTCGAAGGAGTCGCGTTTTTACACAAGCACAACAATGTCGTCTTCATCAGAGTCACTGTAGGAGTCATCACGACACGAGGCAGACATGATTTCCTCCGCTTTCTTTATCACCATGTTCACGAAAAAGCGCCAGCGCAGGCACACGCTTTGTCGACGGGAATGCATCAAGTCCATTTTGCTGCGGGAAACAGCCAGGATTCGGCAGGCGTCGATGTAAGTCGCTTCACAATATGCGGTAGTCGGCTGAGAGACGCGCGCAGATGGAACTGAACTATTGTTGCCACCAGCAAAAGGCGATGTTGACTCCATGGCTCGGGAAAAGTTGAGCAGGGACTCGCGAGGCCGCACGACTGAAGCTTGGCTGCAACAAGCCAAGAATGGCTTGTTTCATCAAGCACTACACATTTCATGTGTCCAAGATGGAGAGGGTAGATAAAACTGGACTGGTTTAGGGAAAGCAGAGTCTTTACCCTTTCCTTCTCTAGTCCTGTGGAAGCCCGGCTGTTCACTCCCATTATCTTATCTCTGCAGAGAGAAAAACATATTCAGAACCAGCTGATGGTGACCCACTTTTGCCCTCGTGCGAATTACAAACTGACATGGGCTGGAGAGGTCCCTAAGCAGGACAGGTCATGGTTAAAAGCGTGTTCAGCACAGGGAAAGAAGAATGACGACACCACACGCAAAGCTCTTAATGTAATACCGACGGCCATGTTTTAACAGAATAACGCGGCTCAAACTACCAAACTGGCACTAAGCACAGTTTCGAATACCTGCCTATAACTTAAGCGTAAATATTTAAACTGTGCGCATGAGCACAAGGCAATGCGCGCTAGTGTCGGCACTGGTACGGTTTGAGGCTGAAATCACATGCGGCAACTTAGAATTAAAAACCCGAAGCCGAGCAAAGTCTGCGAGTTATATAGGCGCTTTTCGCGGCGCTGTGATTCCTTTGGTAGTGCTGGTTCACCGGCAAAACCTTTAGTTTCTTTACAATTTTATAGTTTATTGACGCGTGGACGTTTAAAGAAAATGGCAAAACGATTTTTCTCCCGCCATGCTTGAGTAAACGTTTATTTGGTGCGTCTCGGCACGCCGCTTATTATGTGAGCTTGTGTTTTAAAAAAGTAATAATTTGGCTTATAATACTCGGTAGCTGAATTGCAATATTTTAGCATTTTTAACGCTCGTCATAAAAAACAAAAAATATCCATAGCCGATAGAATCTTTTCCTGCTTTATTTTTTGATGGAGTGGAAGCGTGGGCGCGTTAGTGTTACATAGTCAACACAATATCCTGTTTAAAATTTTGTATAAGAGCATTGCGAAAATGGATTCCAAATAGCAAGTGTGTGTTATCCAGAAATATATAATTATGCCCTATATAAACATTATGCCTTTAGGATTCGTCACTACCGTAACTCAAATCAACGTCTCTGTTCCCTATTTCATACTCTGGTTTTGCGATCTGCAACCATGACATCACTGTTTATGGTATAGTAACTATAATATGCGTAGAAATAATATGAACAGGCGTAATAGTTGTAGCAGTCGAATGTGACAGTTCCAGTGATCACAAAATCTTAGCTTTATCAAACGTTATTCGTATATGATAACGAGGAACAATTTAAGTCAAATTTCGAGCAATAACATCCCTTGTTTTTTTGTTAGCTCGCGCGTGCCCAGCCTCAGAAGTTGATGTTCGTAAATTACAAAAGTAAGGAAGAATGCGTGACCGTCAAATTCTTTTTACGTTTGAGAAGAGTTGACCTTGCAAAATAAATTCCAAATCGCTACCAAGAGAGGAAGCACCACGCACGCGACCGGAATATTCTCTTGTGCACTTCAGAGTATGTCAGGCGGCGGAAACAATAAAAGAGCCGGAGGGAAGTTAAGACAGTTTCGAAGCTACATGTCCAGAAGAAGAATTCGAACTAGGATAATTTTGAACGCTCTTAGGGCGCCCCTTTCTAGTGTCCAATTTCGATCCTTTGCATTGTCAATTCCATTATTTAGACGTATGTAATTTTGCACTCGCATCCAGTTTATGTTTCTGTATATTTGTGCAGAACAATTGGGTTTACATTTATTGCTGCTTACTAATAGGCGCCTACCTTCATATTCTGCGTCAATTTGGCCTAACCAGCGCGCTCAATAATTTTTTATATCACCCTTGGGAGAAACGCTTGCGAATGCATGCTTATGGTTTTCACCGACCCAAGGTTTGCAAGAATTTGTGTAACACGCGGCACGTAAAATGCCGCTTTTGTTTTTAGATGAGGTGTGTGAAAGCGATTGCTAAAGTCGATTCGACCTGAGAGTCCTCTGAAGGCGCTTTTCACTTTGTTGTTTCCCACTTGCATGTTCATCAAAAAAAATATCCTCGACTACTAGAGCAGCTGATCTCAAGATTTCCCTCTATATTAGGTTCAGCACCATTGAACCCTTCTATTTTTCTTGCACGTGAACTGTTAGTGCTATAAGCAGCTTTACTCGGAAGGGACAAGAAAACTCTCCATCCAAATTAGCCTCCATAACCTACTGTATAGGAATAATGGAAACAATATTGAAATTACTACTGAATGCTCTACCAACAATAAATCAGTGTATACATTTGTTCCTTTCTTCGTTCCTGCGTGGTAACTATTCAAACAAGATTTGGATGGTACGGTGAGAAAAAGGACTGCGACAGGCAGCAAACGAGCGCGTGAAAAAAAAAATCAATGTTTTTGTGGCAACTATTTTGAAGCAATTTAGGAAATACGAAGTGCATCGAGAATGGGCAATTTACAAAAAATGAAGCATGCAAAACCTCCCTTAATAATATGAATCGCAAGAAAGAGTTCGAAATGAAACTATAGTTTATTTACCCAAGCTTGGCTTAATTAGAAACGGACATAAAATATGGCCACGGATACAAATTATATACAGGTTCCAGGGAGAGGGTTGTTGGCAGCATTGATCACATTTAGCAGGCACAGGGTCCTTGTCGGCTTTGTTCTCATCAAACGAAGCTGTCGAAGGTGTCGCGTTTTTACACGAGCACTACAATGTCGTCTTCATCAGAGTCACTGTAGGAGTCATCAGGACACGAGGCAGACATGATTTCCTCCGCTTTCTTTATCACCATGTTCACGAAAAAGCGCCAGCGCAGGCACACGCTTTGTCGACGGGAACGCATCAAGTCCATTTTGCTACGGGAAACAGCCAGGATTCGGCAGGCGTCGATGTAAGTCGCTTCACTATATGCGGTAGTCGGCTGAGAGACGCGCGCAGATGTATCTGAACCATTGTTGCCACTAGCAAAAGGCGATGTTGACTCCATGACTCGGCAAAAGTTGAGCAGAGACTCGCGAGGCCGCACGACTGAAGCTTGGCTGCAACAAGCCAAGAATGGCTTGCTTCATGAAGCACTACACATTTCATGTGTCCAAGATGGAGAGGTTAGATAAAACTGGACTGGTTTAATGAAAGCAGAGTCTTTACCCTTTCCTCCTCTAGACGTGTGGAAGCCCGGCTGTTCACTTCCGTTATCTTATCTCTACAGAGAGAAAAACATATTCAGAACCAGCTGGTGGTGACCCACTTTTGCTCTTGTGCGAATTACAGAGTGACATGGGCTGGAGAGGCCCCTAAGCAGGACAGGTCATGGTTAAAACCATGTTCAGCACAGGGAAAGAAGAAGAATGACGACACCACACGCAAAGCTCCTAATGTAATACCAACGGCCATGTTCTAACAGAATAACGCGGCTCAAACTGGCACTAAGCAAAGTTTCGAATACCCGTCTCTAACTTAAGCGTAAATGTATAAACGGTGCGCATGAGCACAAGGCAATGCGCGTTAGTGTCGGCTCTGGTACGGTTTGAGGCTGAAATCACATGCGGCAACTTAGAATTCCAAAACCCGAAGCAAAGCAAAGTCTGTGAGTTCAATTAGGCGCTTTTCGCGGCGCTGTGATTCCTTTGGTAGTGCTGGCTCACCGGCAAAACCTTTAGTTTTTTTACAATTTTATAGTTTATTGACGCGTGGACTTTTAAACAAAATGGCAAAACGATTTTTCTCCCGCCATGCGTCAGTAAAAGTTTATTTGGTGCGTTTCGGCACGCCGCTTATTATGTGAGCTTGTGTTTTAAAAAAGTAATAATTTGGCTTATAATACTCGGTAGCTGAATTGCAATATTATAGCATTTTTAACGCTCGTCATAAAAAAAAAACAAAAAATATCGATAGCCGATAGAATCTTTTCCTGCTTTATTTTTTGATGGAGTGGAAGCGTAGGCGAGTTAGTGTTACATAGTCAACACAATAGCCTGTTTAAAATTTTGTATAAGAGCATTGCGAAAATGGATTCCAAATAGCAAGTGTACGTTATCCAGAAATATATAGTTATGCCCTATATAAACATTATGCCTTGAGGGTTCGTCACAACCGTAACTCAAATCAACGTCTCTGTTTCCTATTTCATACTCTGGTTTTGCGATCTGCAACCATGACATCAATGTTTATGGTATAGTAACTATAATATGCGTAGAAATAATATGAGCAGGCGTAATAGTTGTAGCAGTGGAAAGTGACAGTTCCATCGATCACAAAGTCTTAGCTTTATCAAACGTTATTCGTATATGATAACGAGGAACAAATGAAGTCAATTTCGAGCAATAACATCCCTTTGTTTTTTTATTAGCTCGCGCGTGCCCAGCCTCGGAAGTTGAAGTTCGTAAATTACAAAAGTAAGGAAAAATGCGTGACCGTCAAATTCTTTTTACGTTTGAGAGGAGTTGACCTTGCAAAATAAATTCCAAATCGCTACCAAGAGAGGAAGCACCATGCACGCGACCGGAATATTCTCTTGTGCACTTCAGAGTATATCCGGCGGCGGAAACAACTAAAAGAGCCGGAGGGAAGTTGAGACAGTTTTGAACCTACATGTCAAGAAGAATAATTCAAACTAGGGTAATTTTGAACGCGCTTAGGGCGCCCCTTTCTAGTGTCCAATTTCGATCCTTTACATTGTCAATTTCATTATTTAAACGTACGTATTTTGCATTCGCATCCAGTTTACGTTTCTGTATAATTGTGCAGAACAATTGGGTTTACATTTATTCTTGCTTACTAATAGGCGTCTACCTCCATATTCTGCGTCAATTTGGCCTAAACAGCGCGCTGAATATTTTTTTTTATATCACCCTTGGGAGAAACGCTTGCGAATACATGCTTATGGTTTTCACCGACCAAAGTTTGCAAGAATTTGTGTAACACGCGGCACGTAAAATGCCGCTTTTGTTTTTAGATGAGGTGTGTGAAAGCGATTGCTAAAGTCGATTCGCCCTGAGAGTCCTTTGAAGGTGCTTTTCACTTTGTTGTTTCCCACTTGCATGTTCATTGAAAATATCCTCAACTACTAGAGCAGCTGATCGCATGATTTCCCTCTATATTAGGTTCAGCACCATTGAACCCTTCTATTTTTCTTGCACGTGAACTGTTAGTGCTATAAGCAGCTTTACTCGGAAGGGACAAGAAAACTCTCCATCCAAATAAGCCTCCATAACCTACTGTATAGGAATAATGGAAACAATATTGAAATTACTACTGAATGCTCTACCAACAATAAATCAGTGTATACATTTGTTCCTTTCTTCGTTCCTGCGTGGTAACTACTCAAACAAGATTTGGAGGGTACGGTGAGAAAAAAGACTGTGACAGGCAGCAAACGAGCGCGTGAAAAAAAAACAATTTTTCTGGCAACTATTTTGAGAGCAATTTAGGAAATACGAAGTGCATCGAGAATAGGCAATTTACAAAAAATGAAGCATGCAAAGCCTCCCTTAATAATATGAATAGCAAGAAAGAGTTCGAAATGAAACTATAGTTTAATTACCCAAGCATGGCTTAATTAGAAACGGACATAAAATATGGCCATGGATACAAATTATATACAGGTTCCAGGGAGAGGGTTGTTGGCAGCATTGATCACATTTAGCAGGCACAACGTCCTTGTCGGCTTTGTTCTCATCAAACGAAGCTGTCGAACGAGTCACGTTTTTACACGAGCACGACAATGTCGGGTTCATCAGAGTCACTGTAGGAGTCATCAGGACACGAGGCAGACATGATTTCCTCCGCTTTCTTTATCATCATGTTCACGAAAAAGCGCCAGCGCAGGCAAACGCTTTGTCGACGGGAACGCATCAAGTCCATTTTGTTACGGGAAACAGCCAGGATTCGGCAGGCGTCGATGTAAGTCGCTTCACTATATGCGGTAGTCGGCTGAGAGACGCGCGCAGATGTATCTGAACCATTGTTGCCACCAGCAAAAGGCGATGTTGACTCCATGACTCGGCAAAAGTTGAGCAGGGACTCGCGAGGCCGCACGACTGAAGCTTGGCTGCAACAAGCCAAGAATGGCTTGTTTCATGAAGCACTACACATTTCATGTGTCGAAGATGGAGAGGGTAGATAAAACTGAACTGGTTTAGGGAAAGCAGAGTCTTTACCCTTTCCTCCTCTAGTCGTGTGGAAGCCCGGCTGTTCACTCCCGTTATCTTATCTCTACAGAGAGAAAAACATATTCAGAACCAGCTGGTGGTGACCCACTTTTGCTCTCGTGCGAATTACAAACTGACATGGGCTGGATAGGTCCCTTAGCAGGACAGGTCATGGTTAAAAGCTTGTTCAGCACAGGGAAAGAAGAAGAATGACAACATCACACACAAAGCTCTTAATGTAATACCCACGGCCATGTTTTAACAGAATAACGCGGCTCAAACTACCAAACTGGCACTAAGCACAGTTTCGAATACCTGTCTATAACTTAAGCGTAAATGTATAAACTATGCGCATGAGCACAAGGCAATGCGCGTTAGTGTCGGAACTGGTACGGTTTGAGGCTGAAATCACATTCGGCAACTTAGAATTCCAAAACCCGAAGCAGAGCAAAGTCTGCGAGTTAAATTAGGCGCTTCTCGCGGCGCTGTGATTCCTTTGGTAGTGCTGGCTCACCGGCAAAACCTTTAGTTTTTTTATAATTTTATAGTTTATTCACGCGTGGACTTTTAAAGAAAATGGCAAAACGATTTTTCTCCCGCCATGCGTCAGTAAAAGTTTATTTGGTGCGTTTCGGCACGCCGCTTATTATGTGAGCTTGTGTTTTAAAAAAAGTAATAATTTGGCTTATAATAAACGGTAGCTGAATTGCAATATTATAGCATTTTTAACGCACGTCATAAAAAACAAAAAAATATCTATAGCAGATAGCATCTTTTCCTGCTTTATTTTTTGATGGAGTGGAAGCGTGGGCGAGTTAGTGTTACATAGTCAACGCAATATCCTGTTTAAAATTTTGTATAAGAGCATTGCGAAAATGGATTCCAAATAGCAAGTGTGCGTTATCCAGAAAAATATAGTTATGCCCTATATAAACATTATGCCTTGAGGATTCGTCACAACCGTAACTCAAATCAACGTCTCTGTTTCCTATTTCATAATCTGGTTTTGCGATCTGCAACCATGACATCACTGTTTATGGTATAGTAACTATAATATGCGCAGAAAAAATATGAGCAGGCGTAATAGTTGTAGTACTGTAAAGTGACAGTTCCAGTAATCACAAAATCTTAGCTTTATCAAACGTTATTCGTATATGATAACGAGGAACAAATGAAGCCAATTTCGAGCAATAACATCCCTTGTTTTTTTGTTAGCTCGCGCGTGCCCAGCCTCAGAAGTTGAAGTTCGTAAATTACAAAAGTAAGGAAAAATGCGTGACCGTCAAATTCTTTTTACGTTTGAGAAGAGTTGACCTTGCAAAATAAATTCCAAATCGCTACCAAGAGAGGAAGCACTACGCACGCGACCGGAATATTCTGTTGTGCACTTCAGAGTATGTCCGGCGGCGGAAACAACTAAAAGAGCCGGAGGGAAGTTGAGACAGTTTCGAAGCTGCATGTCCAGAAGAAGAATTCGAACTAGGATAATTTTGAACGCGCTTAGGGCGCCCCTTTCTAGTGTCCAATTTCGATCCTTTGTATTGTCAAGGTCACGGCAGAGAGTTCTGACAAAATGTGATTCACTGGAGAAGGTAATGGCAACCCACTCCAGTATTTCCTGCCAAGAAAACCCTATGGCCAGTCACAATACCATTATCGATATGGCGCCGGAAGATGAGCCCCCAGGTTGGAAGGCGTCCCACATGTTACTGGGGATGAACAAAGGGCGATTCCTAGTAGCTCCAGGACGAATGAAGCGGCTGGGCTAAAGCAAAAAGGACGCTCAGTTGTGGATGTGTCGGGAAGCGACCGGAAAGTCCGATGTCGCAAGGAGATATATCACATAGCAACATGGAATGTAAGATCTATGACGCAAGGTAAACTGGATATCGTCAAGCGAGAAATGGACAGATTGAACATTGATATTTTGGGTATCAGCGAGCTCAAGTGGACCGGAATGGGAGAATTTAACTCCGGTGACCATTATGTCTTTTATTGTGGGCACGAATCCAAGAGAAGGAATGGGGTCGCTCTCATAGTAAACAGAAGAATGGGCAAAGCAGTGCTAGGGTACAACCCCAAAAACGACCGAATGATTTCACTTCGGATCCAAGGTCACCCTTTCAACATAACAGTTATCCAAGTCTATGCACCGACCCCTGCTGCTGAAGAAGCTGATGTTGAGAGATTTTATGCGGACCTACAATGCCTTTTAGACAGCACCCCATCATCAGACGTTGTTTTTCTCATAGGAGACTGGAATGCTAAGGTCGGGAGCGAAGAAATATCCGGAATTACAGGCAAGTTCGGTCTTGGTGAGCCAAATGAAGCTGGGCAGAGGCTAGTAGAGTTCTGTCAAGAAAACAACCTGACCATAGCGAATACTCATTTTCAACAGCACAGGAGGCGCCTGTACACATGGATTTCACCGGACGGTCTGTACAGGAATCAGATCGATTATATTATTTGCCGGCAGAGATGGAGAAGCGCTATACAAGCAGTAAAAACAAGGCCTGGCGCCGATTGTGGCACCGATCATCAGCTTCTTGTTGCCAAAATTAAGCTTCGATTGAGGAAAACGCAGAAAACTAGAAGGCCTTTCAGGTATGATCTGGACCAGATTCCATTAGAATATGCTGTGGAAGTGAGGAATCGATTTCAAGAATTAGATCTAGAAGACAAAGAGCCCGAAGAGATGTGGACTGATGTTCGTGATATAATACAAGAAGTTGCTACTAAGGTAGTTCCAAAGCAAAAGAAATGCAAAAAAGCAAACTAGCTATCTGAAGAGGCTTTGCAAATAGCTGAGGAAAGGAGGATGGCAAAAGGTATGGGGGAAAGAGAAAGATGCAAGGTTCTCAATGCGGATTTTCAGAAAATAGCAAGGAGAGATAAGAATGCCTTCCTGAACTTACAGTGTCAAGCAGTTGAGGACAACAGCCAATTAAGGAACACAAGAGCTCTGTATAAGACAATCAAAGATATCAAAGGAAGCTTCTGTGCTAAGCTGGCGTGATAAAGGACAAACGAGGCAAGGACCTCACTGAAGCCTCAGAGATAAAGAAGAGGTGGCAGGAATACACAGAAGAACTGTACAAGAAGGACCCGGATGTGCAAACCCAACATAGGGCGGTTGTGATTACTGATCTCGAGCCGGGCATCCTGAAGAGTGAAGTTGAATGGGCCTTAGCCAGCCTTGCTAAGAACAAAGCTAGCGGAATTGATGGTATTCCAGCTGAGTTGCTTCAAAACCTCAACCACGACGCTGTTAACACACTGCATACATTATGTCAAAAGATTTGGACAACCCTGCAGTGGCCACAGGATTGGAGGAGGTCAGTTTATATCCCCATTCCAAAGAAAGGCAGTGCCAAAGATTGTTCCAACTACCGCACGATCGCGCTTATTTCGCATGCTAGCAAGGTGATGTTAAAAATCCTGCAAGGTAGGCTGCAGCAGTATGTGGATCGGGAGCCTCCGGACGTGCAAGTTGGGTTTCGCAAGGGCAGAGGAACTAGAGACCAAATTGCCAACCTTCGCTGGATCATGGAAAAAGCAAGAGAGTTCCTGAAACCCATTTACTTCTGCTTTATTGATTATGCGAAAGCGTTTGACTGCGTAGATCACAGCAGATTGTGGCAAGCCCTCCAAGAGATGGGAGTTCCAATTCACCTCATCTGCCTCCTCAGGAACCTTTATGAAGGGCAAGAGGCCACAGTCAGAACTGGGCATGGTCTTACTGATTGGTTTCCGATTGAGAAAGGGGTGAGGCAAGGCTGCATACTGTCGCCCTGCCTATTTAACCTATATGCAGAGTGCATCATGAGGAAGGCCGGTCTGGACGAGTCTTCAGCTGGGGTGAAGATTGCTGGAAAACGTATCAACAACCTTAGATATGCGGATGATACCACTTTAATGGCAGAAAGTGAAGTGGAACTCAAGAGACTTCTGATGCGCGTACAAGAAGAGAGTGAGAAGTTTGGGCTTAAACTGAACATTAAAAAGACGAAGATCATGGCGTCTTGCCCTATCAAGTCCTGGAGCATCAATGGACAAGAACTGGAAGCTGTGACAGATTTTCTGTTCTTGGGCGCCAAGATTACCTCGGAAGGAGACTGCAGCCATGAAATTAGGAGACGCCTGCTTCTGGGAAAGAGCGCAATGGTTAGCCTTGACCAAGTAGTAAAGAGCAGAGACATTAGTCTGCCAACCAAGATCCGTATAACCCGTGCTATGGTCTTTTCAGTTGTGATGTATGGATGCGAGAGTTGGACTGTGAAATAGGCTGACCGCCGAAGAATTGACGCGTTTGAATTGTGGTGCTGGCGAAGACTCTTAAGAGTTCCTTGGACTGCCAGAAGATCAAATCAGTCGATATTGTCGACCATAAACCCTGACTGCTCATTGGAGGGTCAAATTCTAAAGTTAAAGCTCAGCTACTTTGGTCATCTGATGAGAAGAGAGGAGTCGCTGGAGAAAGATTTGATGTTAGGAAAGGTTGAGGGTCGCCGGAGAAGGGGTAGGCAGCGAACGCGATGGTTAGATGGCATTCTCGAGGCATTGCAGATGAAGCTATGTGATGTTAAGAAGATAGTGAGAGACCGGAAAGCGTGGCGTGACATGGTCCATAGGGTCACGAAGAGTCGGACACGACTGAACGCCTGAACTGAACTGATTTTGCATTCGCATCCAGTTTATGTTTCTGTATATTTGTGCAGAACAATTGGGTTTACAATTTTTGTTGCTTACTAATATGCGCCTACCTCCATATTCTGCGTCAATTTGGCCTAAACAGCGCGCTGAATATTTTGTTTTATATCACCCTTGGGAGAAACGCTTGCGAATACATGCTTATGGTTTTCACCGACCGAAGGTTTGCAAGAATTTGTGTAACACGCGGCTCGTAAAATGCCACTTTTGTTTTTAGATGAGGTTTGTGAAAGCGATTGCGAAAGTCGATTCGACCTGAGAGTCCTTTGAAGGTGCTTTTCACTTTGTTGTTTCGCACTTGCATGTTCATCGAAAATATCCTCGACTACTAGAGCAGCTGATCCCCTGATTTCCCTCTATATTAGGTTCAGCACCATTGAACCTTCTATCTTTCTTGCACGTGAACTGTTAGTGCTATAAGCAGCTTTAGTCGGAAAGGATAAGAAAACTCTCCATCCAAATTAGCCGCCATAACCTACTGTATAGGAATAATGGAAACAATATTGAAATAACTACTGAATGCTCTACCAACAACTAATCAGTGTATACATTTGTTCCTTTCTTCGTTCCTGCGTGGTAACTATTCAAACAAGATTTGGAGAGTACGTTGAGAAAAAGGACTGGGACAGGCAGCAAACGAGCGCGTGAAAAAAAAACAATGTTTTTGCTGGCAACTATTTTGAGAGCAATTAAGGAAATACGAAGTGCATCGAGAATAGGCAATTTACAAAAAATGAAGCATGCAAAGCCTCCCTTAATAATATGAATAGCAAGAAAAAGTCCGAAATGAAACTATAGTTTATTTACCCAAGCTTGGCTTAATTAGAAACGGACATAAAATATGGGCATGGATACAAATTATATACAAGTTCCAGGGAGAGGGTTGTTGCCAGCATTGATCACATTTAGCAGGCACAGGGTCCTTGTCGGCTTCGTTCTCATCAAACGAAGCTGTCGAAGGAGTCGCGTTGTTACACAAGCACAACAATGTCGTCTTCATCAGAGTCACTGTAGGAGTCATCAGGACACGAGGCAGACGTGATTTCCTCCGCTTTCTTTATCACCATGTTCACGAAAAAGCGCCAGCGCAGGCACACGCTTTGTCGACGGGTATGCATCAAGTCCATTTTGCTACGGGAAACAGCCAGGATTCGGCAGGCGTCGATGTAAGTCGCTTCACAATATGCGGTAGTCGGCTGAGAGACGCGCGCAGATGGAACTGAACCATTGTTGCCACCAGCAAAAGGCGATGTTGACTCCATGACTCGGCAAAAGTTGAGCAGGGACTCGCGAGGCCGCACGACTGAAGCTTGGCTGCAACAAGCCAAGAATGGCTTGTTTCATGAAGCACTACACATTTCATGTGTCCAAGATGGAGAGGGTAGATAAAACTGGACTGGTTTAGGGAAAGCAGAGTCTTTACGCTTTCCTCCTCTAGACATGTGGAAGCCCGGCTGTTCCCTCCCGTTATCTTATCTCTACAGAGAGAAAAACATATTCAGAACCAGCTGGTGGTGACCCACTTTTGCTCTCCTGCGAATTACAGAGTGACATGGGCTGGAGAGGCCCCTAAGCAGGGCAGGTCATGGTTAAAAGCATGTTCAGCGCAGGGGAAGAAGAAGAATGACGACACCACAAGCAAAACTCTCAACGTAATACCGACGGCCATGTTTTAACAGAATAACGCGGCTCAAACTACCAAACTGGCACTAAGCACAGTTTCGAATACCTGTCTATAACTTAAGCGTAAATGTATAAACTATGCGCATGAGCACAAGGTAATGCGCATTAGTGTCGGCACTGGTACGGTTTGAGGCTGAAATCACATGCGGCAACTCAGAATTCCAAAACCCGAAGCAGAGCAAAGGCTGCGAGTTCAATTAGGCGCTTTTCGCGGCGCTGTGATTCCTTTGGTAGTGCTCGCTCACCAACAAAACCTTTAGTTTTTTTTAAACTTTATAGTTTATTGACGCGTGGACTTTTAAAGAAAATGGCAAAACGTTTTTTCTCCCGCCAGAAGTAGACAGACATCTCCTACATTTACGGGAAGCCCGAAAAAGTCTAGTAAAACGGTGGAAATTGCAAAAATTAAATAGAAAACTTAAAATGAAAATAGCACAGGTTACGGCTGAAGCACAAGAGAATGCTATAAAGCTCGCCAAGCAAAACTGGGCAGATTTCTGCAATTCACTGAAAGGTACCCTAAGCACAGCTAAAGCATGGTCAATATTAAGAAGCATGATAGACACATCAAAAACCAAAACGGCCACAAGAAGAACCCTCCACACCATAGCCCATAAATACCCGGGCACAGATGCAGAGTTGATCACCGCCATGCACAAGAAATACATAGGAGACCCTACTCCGGCTTGCCAAACTTCATATGCGGGTCAACCAAACCCCTCCCTTGACTCCCCAATAACACTGGCGGAAGTCTACTCAGCCGCCCGCACATTTACAAGAAACAGTGCCCCTGGAGGAGACAAAGTCATCTACGCTATGATTAGGAACATAAGCGCCGAACATCTGCAAGACCTAACGAAGTACATCAACGAAGAACTGTGGGAGAAGGGACAGGTCCCATCTGCTTGGAGACACGCGGATATCATCACCATACCAAAGGCTGGAAAGCCACCGGCTGTGGAGAGTCTCCGTCCTATCTCCCTCACTTCTTGCCTGGGAAAACTCTATGAAAAAGTAGTCCACCTAAGGCTCCAAAATTACATCGACGAAAACAACATCTTTCCTTCCTGCATGCTGGGCTTCCGCAAGGGACTCTGCACGCAAGATGCTTTCCTCCGGATTAGGGAAGAGGTAATCAACACCATACCCCGAAAAGGCGAAAATTTCATTCTGGCACTAGATCTCAAAGGAGCATTCGACAACATTGGCCACAAAACCATATTGCAAGAATTAAACAATATCAACTGCGGAGAGAAAATTTTCAAATACGTGAAGGCTTTCCTCTCAGATCGCACAGCCACCATAGGAATTGGAGAGATCCGATCACCAAAAGTACCCATGCCGAACAAAGGTACACCGCAGGGTTCAATAATCTCTCCAATGCTTTTTAACATAGCAATGATAAATTTAGCAAAAAAACTGTTGACCCACACTGATATTGGTTTCACTTTATACGCGGACGACATCACCATCTGGGCTACTCAGGGATCCTTGGCGCAAAAAGAAGAAGCTCTGCAAGCCGCTATAGACCTAGTCGAGGAATTTGCCGGGGAGAGTGGTCTTCAATGCCCCCCAGAAAAATCCGAACTTATCAGGCTACACAGAAGAAATTACAAGTCCCCAGGAGAAATTCAGCTCTCTCTAGGAGACCAGATAATTCAAGAGAAGGACAAGATCAGAGTTTTGGGGCTGTGGTTGCAAAGCAATTTGAGAGTGGATTATACAATCAAAACACTCAAAACCACAGTCAACCAAATTTCCAGAATGATTAGAAGGGTGACCTGCCACCGGAAAGGGATGAGGGAGGAGGACACCCTACGCCTTGTACAGGCCCTAGTCGTTAGCAGAATTACCTACGGGCTCCCATATCACGAAATTAGATTCACTGATAAAAGGGCCATTGACACTATCATAAGAGGAGCCTATAAAACGGCCCTAAACCTCCCGCCAACAACATCAACGGAACGTCTTTGGGCACTCGGAGTGCACAACAACTTCGAGGAGCTCAAGGAGGCGGTTCTAGAGAGTCAGAAACAACGCCTAACAACAACGCAGGCGGGTAGGGAAATCCTGTCAAAACTAGGGCTATGGCAGGCACTAAGAACTTCTGAGATTAAATCACAAATTCCGACATCCACAAGAAACAACATCTATGTGAACCCGATACCCAGGCACATGCACCATGAATTACAGAAGGGTCGAAGGAAAGCCAGAGTCAAATCATTGGAAAAACAATTGTCTAAAGACGCGGAAGTTGTCTACGTGGACATAGGGGCTTACGGCGAACCTGACAAGTTCACAATAGCTGCAGTTGACCACAAGAAGAGGCCAATTATTCAGGCTTCGATCTATGCCAAGGATCCTGCGGAAGCGGAATCACTGGCAATAGCCATCACCATAAAGACACAAGACAACCAAAATAAGTCATCACACGTAGTGACGGACTCCCAACCAGCCTGCAGGGACTACCTGGCCGGAAAACCTCACAAAAGAGCGTGCGCAATATTACGTTCCATCTCCCAGACGCACACAATTACATGGACACCTGGACACGAAGGCCTAGAAGGAAATGAGGAAGCGAATGATCCAGCCCGAGCTCTTACAAACCGGGCGGATCCCCATCCCTACCTCACCCCTCTCCTAGGACCCTACGGCGACAGGCTGGAACACCTACGGTTAGAAAGAAGAATTTTCTCACCACCACACAACACCTTCCTTCCTCGGACGCTATAGACTGGAGAAAAATACAAACAAACACATTCCCTAATCTTCAAATTTTAAATAAGATAAGCCCAACAAAATACACGAGTTACTGTCCTTGGTGCGGTGCAAGCCCCACACTCTTTCACATCTCTTGGGAATGCCAGGACAAACCTGACCCAACGTTAATAGTGCCATGCCCGACACACGAGCAGTGGGAGGCGGCCCTGACCAGCGACAACCTGGACCAGCAAGCCTGGATTATCCAGCTAGTCCGCAAGTCAGCTGCTGCCAGCGGAGCCCTGGACTAGGGGCACCGACCACCCAACTCCTGCGAATATTTACTGATTATATGCTCATTAAAAGTTTTCTCTCTCTCTCTCCCGCCATGCGTGAGTAAAAGTTTATTTGGTGCGTTTCGGCACGCCGCTTTTTATGTGTGCTTGTGTTTTAAAAAAGTAATAATTTGGCTTATAATACTCGGTAGCTGAATTGCAATATTTTAGCATTTTTAACAACCGTCATAAAAAACAAAAAATATCGATAGCCGATAGCATCTTTTCCTGCTTTATTTTTTGATGAAGTGGAAGCGTGGGCGAGTTAGTGTTACATAGTCAACGCAATATCCTGTTTAAAATTTTGTATAAGAGCATTGCGAAAATGTATTCCAAATAGCAAGTGTGCGTTATCCAGAAATATATAGTTATGCCCTATATAAACATTATGCCTTGAGGATTCGTCACAACCGCAACTCAAATCAATGTCTCTGTTTCCTATTTCATACTCTGGTTTTGCGATCTGCTACCATGACATCACTGTTTATGGTATAGTAACTATAATATGCGTAGAAATAATATGAACTGGCGTAATAGTTGTAGCAGTGGAATGTGACAGTTCCAGTGATCACAAAATCTTAGCTTTATCAAACGTTATTCGTATATGATAACGAGGAACAATTTAGGTCAATTTCGAGCAATAACATCCCTTGTTTTTTGTTAGCTCGCGCGTGCCCAGCCTCAGAAGTTGAAGTTCGTAAATTACAAAAGTGAGGAAGAATGCGTGACCGTCAAATTCTTTTTACGTTTGAGAAGAGTTGACCTTGCAAAATAAATTCTAATCGCTACCAAGAGAGGAAGCACCACGCACGCAACCGTAATATTATCTTGTGCACTTCAGACTATGTCGTGCGGCGGAAACAACTAAAAGAGCCGGAGGGAAGTTGAGACAGTTTTGAAGCTACATGTCCAGAAGAAGAATTCGAACTAGGATAATTTTGAACGCGCTTAGGGCGCCCCTTTCTAGTGTCGAATTTCGATCCTTTGTATTGTCAATTTCATTATTTAGACGTACGTATTTTGCATTCGCATCCAGTTTATGTTTCTGTATATTTGTGCAGAACAATTGGGTTTACAATTTTTGTTGCTTACGAATATGCGCCTACCTCCATATTCTGCGTCAATTTGGCCTAACCCGCGCGCTGAATAATTTTTTTTTATATCACCCTTGAAAGAAACGCTTGCGAATACATGCTTATGGTTTTCACTGACCCAAGGTTTGCAAGAATTTGTGTAACACGCGGCTCGTAAAATGCCGCTTTTGTTTTTAGGTGAGGTGTGTGAAAGCGATTGCTAAAGTCGATTCGACCTGAGAGTCCTTTGAAGGCGCTTTTCACTTTGTTGTTTCCCACTTGCATGTTAATCGAAAATATCCTCGATTACTAGAGCAGCTGATCCCATAATTTCCCTCTATATTAGGTTCAGCACCATTGAACCTTCTATCTTTCTTGCACGTGAACTGTTAGTGCTATAAGCAGCTTTACTCGGAAGGGACAAGAAAACTCTCCATCCAAATTAGCCGCCATAACCTACTGTATAGGAATAATGGAAACAATATTGAAATAACTACTGAATGCTCTACCAACAATATATCAGTGTATACATTTGTTCCTTTCTTCGTTCCGGCGTGGTAACTATTCAAACAAGATTTGGAGAGTACGTTGAGAAAAAGGACTGTGACAGGCAGCAAACGAGCGCGTGAAAAAAAAAACAATGTTTTTGCTAGCAAATATTTTGAGAGCAATTAAGGAAATACGAAGGGCATCGAGAATAGGCAAATTACAAAAAATGAAGCATGCAAAGCCTCCCTTCATGATATGAATAGCAAGAAAAAGTTCGAAATGAAACTATAGTTTATTTACCCAAGCTTGGCGTAATTAGAAACGGACATAAAATATGGGCATGGATACAAATTATATACAAGTTCCAGGGAGAGGGTTGTTGGCAGCATTGATCACATTTAGCAGGCACAGGGTCCTTGTCGGCTTTGCTCTCATCAAACGAAGCTGTCGAAGGAGTCGCGTTTTTACACAAGCACAACAATGTCGTCTTCATCAGAGTCACTGTAGGAGTCATCAGGACACGAGGCAGACATGATTTCCTCCGCTTTCTTTATCACCATGTTCACGAAAAAGCGCCAGCGCAGGCACACGCTTTGTCGACGGGAACGCATCAAGTCCATTTTGCTGCGGGAAACAGCCAGGATTCGGCAGGCGTCGATGTAAGTCGCTTCACAATATGCGGTAGTCGGCTGAGAGACGCGCGCAGATGGAACTGAACTATTGTTGCCACCAGCAAAAGGCGATGTTGACTCCATGGCTCGGCAAAAGTTGAGCAGGGACTCGCGAGGCCGCACGACTGAAGCTTGGCTGCAACAAGCCAAGAATGGCTTGTTTCATGAAGCACTACACATTTCATGTGTCGAAGATGGAGAGGGTAGATAAAACTGGACTGGTTTAGGGAAAGCAGAGTCTTTACCCTTTCTTTCTCTAGTCATGTGGAAGCCCAGCTGTTCACTCCCGTTATCTTATCTCTACAGAGAGAAAAACATATTAAGAACCAGCGGGTGGTGACCCACTTTTGCTCTCCTGCGAATTACAAGCTGACATGGGCTGGAGAGGTCCTTAAGCAGGACAGGTCATGGTTAAAAGCATGTTCAGCAGGGGAAAGAAGAAGAATGACGACACCACACGAAAAGCTCTTAATGTAATACCGACGGCCATGTTTTAACAGAATAACGCGGCTCAAACTACCAAACTGGCACTAAGCCCAATTTCGAATACCTGTCTATAACTTAAGCGTAAATATATAAACTGTGCGCATGAGGACAAGGCAATGCGCGTTAGTGTCGGCACTGGTACGGTTTGAGGCTGAAATCACATGCGGCAACTTGAAATTCCAAAACCCGAAGCAGAGCAAAGTCTGCGAGTTCAATTAGGCGCTTTTCGCTGCGCTGTGATTCCTTTGGTAGTGCTGGCTCACCGGCAAAACCTTTAGTTTTTTTACAATTTTATAGTTTATTGACGCGTGGAATATTAAAGAAAATGACAAAACGATTTTTCTCCCGCCATGCGTGAGTAAAAGTTTATTTGGTGCGTTTCGGCACGCCGCATATTATGTGTGCTTGTGTTTTAAAAAAGTAATAATTTGGCTTATACTACTCGGTAGCTAAATTGGAATATTTTAGCATTTTTAACGCGCGTCATAAAAAAATAAAAACTATCGATAGCCGAAAGCATCTTTTCCTGCTTTATTTTTTGATGGAGTGGAAGCATGGGCGAGTTAGTGTTACATAGTCAACGCAATATCCTGTTTAAAATGTTGTATAAGAGCATTGCGAAAATGTATTCCAAAAAGCAAGTGTGCGTTATCCAGAAATATATGGTTATGCCCTATATAAACATTATGCCTTGAGGATTCGTCACAACCGTAACTCAAATCAACGTCTCTGTTTCCTATTTCATAATCTGGTTTTGCGATCTGCAACCATGACATCACTGTTTATGGTATAGTAACTATAATATGCGCAGAAAAAATATGAGCAGGCGTAATAGTTGTAGTAGTGTAAAGTGACAGTTCCAGTAATCACAAAATCTTAGCTTTATCAAACGTTATTCGTATATGATAACGAGGAACAAATGAAGCCAATTTTGAGCAATAACATCCCTTGTTTTTTTTGTTAGCTCGCGCGTGCCCAGCCTCAGAAGTTGAAGTTCGTAAATTACAAAAGTAAGGAAGAATGCGTGACCGGCAAATTCTTTTTACGTTTGAGAAGAGTTGACCTTGCAAAATAAATTCCAATCGCTACCAAGAGAGGAAGCACCACGCACGCGGCCGGAATATTCTCTTGTGCACTTCAGAGTATGTCGGGCGGCGGAAACAACTAAAAGAGCCGGAGGGAAGTTGAGACAGTTTTGAAGCTACATGTCGGGAAGAAGAATTTGAACTAGGATAATTTTGAACGCGCTTAGGGCGCCTCTTTCTAGTGTCCAATTTCGATCCTTTGTATTGTCAATTTCATTATTTAGACGTACGTATTTTGCATTCGCATCCAGTTTATGTTTCTGTATATTTGTGCAGAACAATTGGGTTTACAATTTTTGTTGCTTACTAATACGCGCCTACCTCCATATACTGCGTCAATTTGGCCTAAACACCACGCTGAATATTTAATTTTATATCACCCTTGGGAGAAACGCTTGCGAATATATGCTTGTGGTTTTCACCGACCCAAGGTTTGCAAGAATTTGTGTAACACGCGGCTCGTAAAATGCCGCTTTTGTTTTTAGATGAGGTTTGTGAAAGCGATTGCGAAAGTCGATTCGACCTGAGAGTACTTTTGAAGGTGCTTTTCACTATGTTGTTTCCCTCTTGCATGTTCATCGAAAATATCCTCTACTACTAGAGCAGCTGATCCCATGATTTACCTCTATATTAGGTTCAGCACCATTGAACCTTCTATCTTTCTTGCACGTGAACTGTTAGTGCTATAAGCAGCTTTAGTCGGAAAGGACAAGAAAACTCTCCATCCAAATTAGCCCCCATAACCTACTGTATAGGAATAATGGAAACAATATTGAAATAACTACTGAATGCTCTACCAACAACTAATCAGTGTATACATTTGTTCCTTTCTTCGTTCCTGCGTGGTAACTATTGAAACAAGATTTGGAGAGTACGTTGAGAAAAAGGACTGGGACAGGCAGCAAACGAGCGCGTGAAAAAAAAACAATGTTTTTGCTGGCAACTATTTTGAGAGCAATTAAGGAAATACGAAGTGCATCGAGAATAGGCAATTTACAAAAAATGAAGCATGCAAAGCCTCCCTTATTGATATGAATAGCAAGAAAAAGTTCGAAATGAAACTATAGTTTATTTACCCAAGCTTGGCGTAATTAGAAACGGACATAAAATATGGGCATGGATACAAAATATATACAAGTTCCAGGGAGAGGGTTGTTGGCAGCATTGATCACATTTAGCAGGCACAGGGTCCTTGTCGGATTTGTTCTCATCAAACGAAGCTGTCGAAGGAGTCGCGTTTTTACACAAGCACAACAATGTCGTCTTCATCAGAGTCACTGTAGGAGTCATCAGGACACGAGGCAGAAATGATTTCCTCCACTTTCTTTATCACCATGTTCACGAAAAAGCGCCAGCGAGGGCACACGCTTTGTCGACGGGAACGCATCAAGTCCATTTTGCTGCGGGAAACAGCCAGGATTCGGCAGGCGTCGATGTAAGTCGCTTCACAATATGCGGTAGTCGGCTGAGAGACGCGCGCAGATGGAACTGAACCATTGTTGCCACCAGCAAAAGGCGATGTTGACTCCATGACTCGGCAAAGGTTGAGCAGGGACTCGCGAGGCCGCACGAATGAAGCTTGGCTGCAACAAGCCAAGAATGGCTTGTTTCATGAAGCACTACACATTTCATTTGTCCAAGATGGAGAGGGTAGATAAAACTGGACTGGTTTAGTGAAAGCAGAGTCTTTACCCTTTCCGCCTCTAGACTTGTGGAAGCCCGACTGTTCACACCCGTTATCTTATCTCTACAGAGAGAAAAACATATTCAGAACCAGCTGGTGGTTACCCACTTTTGCTCTGGTGCGAATTACAAACTGACATGGGCGGGAGAGGCCCCTAAGCAGGACAGGTCATGGTTAAAAGCATGTTCAGCACAGGAAAAGAATAAGAATGACAACACCACACGCAAAGCTCTTAATGTGGTACCGACGGCCATGTTTTAACAGAATAACGCGGCTCAAACTACCAAACTGGCACTAAGCACAGTTTCGAATACCTGTCTATAACTTAAGCGTAAATATATAAACTGTGCGCATGAGCACAAGGCAATGCGCGTTAATGTCGGCACTGGTACGGTTTGAGGCTGAAATCACATGCGGCAACTTAGAATTCCAAAACCCGAAGCAGAGCAAAGTCTGCGAGTTAAATCAGGCGCTTTTCGCGGCGCTGTGATTCCTTTGGCAGTGCTGGCTCACCGGAAAGACCTTTAGTTTCTTTACAATTTTATAGTTTATTGACGCGTGGATTTTTAAAGAAAATGGCAAAACGATTTTTCTCCCGCCATGCGTGAGTAAAAGTTTATTTGGTGCTTTTCGGCACGCCGCTTATTGTGTGAGCTTGTGTTTTAAAAAGGTAATAATTTGGCTTATAATACTCTGTAGCTGAATTGCAATATTTTAGCATTTTTAACGCTCGTCATAAAAAACAAAAACTATCGATAGCCGATAGCATCTTTTCCTGCTTTATTTTTTGATGGAGTGGAAGCGTGGGCGAGTTAGTCTTACATAGTCAACGCAATATCCTGTTTAAAATTTTGTATAAGAGCAAGCGAAAATGGATTCCAAATAGCAAGTGTGCGTTATCCAGAAATATATGGTTATGCCCTATATAAACATTATGCCTTGAGGATTCGTCACAACCGTAACTCAAATCAACGTCTCTGTTTCCTATTTCATAATCTGGTTTTGCGATCTGCAACCATGACATCACTGTTTATGGTATAGTAACTATAATATGCGCAGAAAAAATATGAGCAGGCGTAATAGTTGTAGTAGTGTAAAGTGACAGTTCCAGTAATCACAAAATCTTAGCTTTATCAAACGTTATTCGTATATGATAACGAGGAACAAATGAAGCCAATTTTGAGCAATAACATCCCTTGTTTTTTTTGTTAGCTCGCGCGTGCCCAGCCTCAGAAGTTGAAGTTCGTAAATTACAAAAGTAAGGAAGAATGCGTGACCGGCAAATTCTTTTTACGTTTGAGAAGAGTTGACCTTGCAAAATAAATTCCAATCGCTACCAAGAGAGGAAGCACCACGCACGCGGCCGGAATATTCTCTTGTGCACTTCAGAGTATGTCGGGCGGCGGAAACAACTAAAAGAGCCGGAGGGAAGTTGAGACAGTTTTGAAGCTACATGTCGGGAAGAAGAATTTGAACTAGGATAATTTTGAACGCGCTTAGGGCGCCTCTTTCTAGTGTCCAATTTCGATCCTTTGTATTGTCAATTTCATTATTTAGACGTACGTATTTTGCATTCGCATCCAGTTTATGTTTCTGTATATTTGTGCAGAACAATTGGGTTTACAATTTTTGTTGCTTACTAATACGCGCCTACCTCCATATACTGCGTCAATTTGGCCTAAACAGCACGCTGAATATTTAATTTTATATCACCCTTGGGAGAAACGCTTGCGAATATATGCTTGTGGTTTTCACCGACCCAAGGTTTGCAAGAATTTGTGTAACACGCGGCTCGTAAAATGCCGCTTTTGTTTTTAGATGAGGTTTGTGAAAGCGATTGCGAAAGTCGATTCGACCTGAGAGTACTTTTGAAGGTGCTTTTCACTATGTTGTTTCCCTCTTGCATGTTCATCGAAAATATCCTCTACTACTAGAGCAGCTGATCCCATGATTTACCTCTATATTAGGTTCAGCACCATTGAACCTTCTATCTTTCTTGCACGTGAACTGTTAGTGCTATAAGCAGCTTTAGTCGGAAAGGACAAGAAAACTCTCCATCCAAATTAGCCCCCATAACCTACTGTATAGGAATAATGGAAACAATATTGAAATAACTACTGAATGCTCTACCAACAACTAATCAGTGTATACATTTGTTCCTTTCTTCGTTCCTGCGTGGTAACTATTGAAACAAGATTTGGAGAGTACGTTGAGAAAAAGGACTGGGACAGGCAGCAAACGAGCGCGTGAAAAAAAAACAATGTTTTTGCTGGCAACTATTTTGAGAGCAATTAAGGAAATACGAAGTGCATCGAGAATAGGCAATTTACAAAAAATGAAGCATGCAAAGCCTCCCTTATTGATATGAATAGCAAGAAAAAGTTCGAAATGAAACTATAGTTTATTTACCCAAGCTTGGCGTAATTAGAAACGGACATAAAATATGGGCATGGATACAAAATATATACAAGTTCCAGGGAGAGGGTTGTTGGCAGCATTGATCACATTTAGCAGGCACAGGGTCCTTGTCGGATTTGTTCTCATCAAACGAAGCTGTCGAAGGAGTCGCGTTTTTACACAAGCACAACAATGTCGTCTTCATCAGAGTCACTGTAGGAGTCATCAGGACACGAGGCAGAAATGATTTCCTCCACTTTCTTTATCACCATGTTCACGAAAAAGCGCCAGCGAGGGCACACGCTTTGTCGACGGGAACGCATCAAGTCCATTTTGCTGCGGGAAACAGCCAGGATTCGGCAGGCGTCGATGTAAGTCGCTTCACAATATGCGGTAGTCGGCTGAGAGACGCGCGCAGATGGAACTGAACCATTGTTGCCACCAGCAAAAGGCGATGTTGACTCCATGACTCGGCAAAGGTTGAGCAGGGACTCGCGAGGCCGCACGAATGAAGCTTGGCTGCAACAAGCCAAGAATGGCTTGTTTCATGAAGCACTACACATTTCATTTGTCCAAGATGGAGAGGGTAGATAAAACTGGACTGGTTTAGTGAAAGCAGAGTCTTTACCCTTTCCGCCTCTAGACTTGTGGAAGCCCGACTGTTCACACCCGTTATCTTATCTCTACAGAGAGAAAAACATATTCAGAACCAGCTGGTGGTTACCCACTTTTGCTCTGGTGCGAATTACAAACTGACATGGGCGGGAGAGGCCCCTAAGCAGGACAGGTCATGGTTAAAAGCATGTTCAGCACAGGAAAAGAATAAGAATGACAACACCACACGCAAAGCTCTTAATGTGGTACCGACGGCCATGTTTTAACAGAATAACGCGGCTCAAACTACCAAACTGGCACTAAGCACAGTTTCGAATACCTGTCTATAACTTAAGCGTAAATATATAAACTGTGCGCATGAGCACAAGGCAATGCGCGTTAATGTCGGCACTGGTACGGTTTGAGGCTGAAATCACATGCGGCAACTTAGAATTCCAAAACCCGAAGCAGAGCAAAGTCTGCGAGTTAAATCAGGCGCTTTTCGCGGCGCTGTGATTCCTTTGGCAGTGCTGGCTCACCGGAAAGACCTTTAGTTTCTTTACAATTTTATAGTTTATTGACGCGTGGATTTTTAAAGAAAATGGCAAAACGATTTTTCTCCCGCCATGCGTGAGTAAAAGTTTATTTGGTGCTTTTCGGCACGCCGCTTATTGTGTGAGCTTGTGTTTTAAAAAGGTAATAATTTGGCTTATAATACTCTGTAGCTGAATTGCAATATTTTAGCATTTTTAACGCTCGTCATAAAAAACAAAAACTATCGATAGCCGATAGCATCTTTTCCTGCTTTATTTTTTGATGGAGTGGAAGCGTGGGCGAGTTAGTCTTACATAGTCAACGCAATATCCTGTTTAAAATTTTGTATAAGAGCAAGCGAAAATGGATTCCAAATAGCAAGTGTGCGTTATCCAGAAATATATAGTTATGCCCTATGTAAACATTATGCCTTGAGGATTCGTCACAACCGTAACTCAAATCAACGTCTCTGTTTCCTATTTCATAATCTGGTTTTGCGATCTGCAACCATGACATCACTGTTTATGGTATAGTAACTATAATATGCGTAGAAATAATACGAGCAGGCGTAATAGTTGTAGTAGTGTAAAGTGACAGTTCCAGTGATCACAAAGTCTTAGCTTTATCAAACGTTATTCGTATATGATAACGAGGAACAAATGAAGTCAATTTCGAGCAATAACATCCCTTGTTTTTTTGTTAGCTCGCGCGTGCCCAGCCTCAGAAGTTGAAGTTCGTAAATTACAAAAGTAAGGAAGAATGTGTGACCGCCAAATTCTTTTTACGTTTGAGAAGAGTTGACCTTGCAAAATAAATTCCAATCGCTACCAAGAGAGGAAGCACCACGCTCGCGACCGGAATATTCTCTTGTGCACTTCAGAGTATGTCGGGCGGCGGAAACAACTAAAAGAGCCGGAGGGAAGTTGAGACAGTTTTGAAGCTACATGTCCAGAAGAAGAATTCGAACTAGGGTAATTTTGAACGCGCTTAGGGCGCCCCTTTCTAGTGTGCAATTTCGATCCTTTGTATTGTCAATTTCATTATTTAGACGTACGTAATTTGCATTCGCATCCAGTTTATGTTTCTGTATATTTGTGCATCACAATTGGGTTTACAATTTTTGTTGCTTAATAATATGCGCCTACCTCCATATTCTGCGTCAATTTGGCCTCAACAGCGCGCTGAATATTTTGTTTTATATCACCCTTGGGAGAAACGCTTGCGAATATATGCTTATGGTTTTCACCGACCCAAGGTTTGCAAGAATTTGTGTAACACGCGGCTCGTAAAATGCCGCTTTTGTTTTTAGATGAGGTTTGTGAAAGCGATTGCGAAAGTCGATTCGACCTGAGAGTCCTTTGAAGGTGCTTTTCACTTTGTTGTTTCCCACTTGCATGTTCATCGAAAATATCCTCGATTACTAGAGCAGCTGATCCCATGATTTCCCTCTATATTAGGTTCAGCACCATTGAACCTTCTATCTTTCTTGCACGTGAACTGTTAGTGCTATATAAGCAGCTTTAGTCGGAAGGGACAAGAAAACTCTCCATCCAAATTAGCCGCCATAACCTACTGTATAGGAATATTGGAAACAATATTGAAATAACTACTGAATGCTCTACCAACAACTAATCAGTGTATACATTTGTTCCTTTCTTCGTTCCTGCGTGTTAACTATTCAAACAAGATTTGGAGGGTACGGTGAGAAAAAGGACTGCGACAGGCAGCAAACGAGCCCGTGAAAAAAAAACAATGTTTTTCTGGCAACTATTTTGAGAGCAATTAAGGAAATTCGAAGTGCACCGCGAATAGGCAATTTACAAAAAATGAAGCATGCAAAGCCTCCCTTAATAATATGAATAGCAAGAAAAAGTTTGAAATGAAACTATAGTTTATTTACCCAAGCTTGGCTTAATTAGAAACGGACATAAAATATGGGCATGGATACAAATTATATACAAGTTCCAGGGAGAGTGTTGTTGCCAGCATTGATCACATTTATCAGGCACAGGGTCCTTGTCGGCTTCGTTCTCATCAAACGAAGCTGTCGAAGGAGTCGCGTTGTTACACAAGCACAACTATGTCGTCTTCATCAGAGTCACTGTAGGAGTCATCAGGACACGAGGCAGACGTGATTTCCTCCGCTTTCTTTATCACCATGTTCACGAAAAAGCGCCAGCGCAGGCACACGCTTTGTCGACGGGAACGCATCAAGTCCATTTTGCTACGGGATACAGCCAGGATTCGGCAGGCGTCGATGTAAGTCGCTTCACAATATGCGGTAGTCGGCTGAGAGACGCGCGCAGATGGAACTGAACCATTGTTGCCACCAGCAAAAGGCGATGTTGACTCCATGTCTCGGCAAAAGTTGAGCAGGGACTCGCGAGGCCGCACGACTGAAGCTTGGCTGCAACAAGCCAAGAATGGCTTGTTTCATGAAGCACTACACATTTCATGTGTCCAAGATGGAGAGAGTAGATAAAACTGGACTGGTTTAGGGAAAGCAGAGTCTTTACGCTTTCCTCCTCTAGACATGTGGAAGCCCGGCTGTTCCCTCCCGTTATCTTATCTCTACAGAGAGAAAAACATATTCAGAACCAGCTGGTGGTGACCCACTTTTGCTCTCCTGCGAATTACAGAGTGACATGGGCTGGAGAGGCCCCTAAGCAGGGCAGGTCATGGTTAAAAGCATGTTCAGCACAGGGGAAGAAGAAGAATGACGACACCACAAGCAAAACTCTCAACGTAGTACCGACGGCCATGTTTTAACAGAATAACGCGGCTCAAACTACCAAACTGGCACTAAGCACAGTTTCGAATACCTGTCTATAACTTAAGCGTAAATGTATAAACTATGCGCATGAGCACAAGGTAATGCGCGTTAGTGTCGGCACTGGTACGGTTTGAGGCTGAAAACACATGCGGCAACTCAGAATTCCAAAACCCGAAGCAGAGCAAAGGCAGCGAGTTCAATTAGGCGCTTTTCGCGGCGCTGTGATTCCTTTGGTAGTGCTCGCTCACCAACAAAACCTTTAGTTTTTTTTTAATTTTATAGTTTATTGACGCGTGGACTTTTAAAGAAAATGGCAAAACGTTTTTTCTCCCGCCAGAAGTAGACAGACATCTCCTACATTTATGGGAAGCCCGAAAAAGTCTATTAAAACGGTGAAAATTGCAAAAATTAAATAGAAAACTTAAAATGAAAATAGCACAGGTTACGGCTGAAGCACAAGAGTATGCTATAAAGCTCGCCAAGCAAAACTGGGCAGATTTCTGCAATTCACTGAAAGGTACCCTAAGCACAGCTAAAGCATGGTCAATATTAAGAAGCATGATAGACACATCAAAAACCAAAACGGCCACAAGAAGAACCCTCCACACCATTGCCCATAAATACCCGGGCACAGATGCAGAGTTGATCACCGCCATGCACAAGAAATACATAGGAGACCCTACTCCGGCTTGCCAAACTTCATATGCGGGTCAACCAAACCCCTCCCTTGACTCCCCCATAACACTGGCGGAAGTCTACTCAGCCGCCCGTACATTTACAAGAAACACTGCCCCTGGAGGAGACAAAGTCACCTACGCTATGATTAGGAACATAAGCACTGAACATCTGCAAGACCTAACGAAGAACTGTGGGAGAAGGGACAGGTCCCATCAGCTTGGAGACACGCGGATATCATCACCATACCAAAGGCTGGAAAGCCACCGGCTGTGGAGAGTCTCCGTCCTATCTCCCTCACTTCTTGCCTGGGAAAACTCTATGAAAAAGTAGTCCACCTAAGGCTCCAAAATTACATCGACGAAAACAACATCTTTCCTTCCTGCATGCTGGGCTTCCGCAAGGGACTCTGCACGCAAGATGCTTTCCTCCGGATTAGGGAAGAGGTAATCAACACCATACCCCGAAAAGGCGAAAATTTCATTCTGGCACTAGATCTCAAAGGAGCATTCGACAACATTGGCCACAAAACCATATTGCAAGAATTAAACAATATCAACTGCGGAGAGAAAATTTTCAAATACGTGAAGGCTTTCCTCTCAGATCGCACAGCCACCACAGGAATTGGAGAGATCCGATCACCAAAAGTACCCATGCCGAACAAAGGTACACCGCAGGGTTCAATAATCTCTCCAATGCTATTTACCATAGCAATGATAAATTTAGCAAAAAAACTGTTGACCCGCACTGATATTGGTTTCACTTTATACGCGGACGACATCACCATCTGGGCTACTCAGGGATCCTTGGCGCAAAAAGAAGAAGCTCTGCAAGCCGCTATAGACCTAGTCGAGGAATTTGCCGGGGAGAGTGGTCTTCAATGCTCCCCAGAAAAATCCGAACTTATCAGGCTACACAGAAGAAATTACAAGTCCCCAGGAGAAATTCAGCTCTCTCTAGGAGACCAGATAATTCAAGAGAAGGACAAGATCAGAGTTTTGGGGCTGTGGTTGCAAAGCAATTTGAAAGTGGATTATACAATCAAAACACTCAAAACCACAGTCAACCAAATTTCCAGAATGATTAGAAGGGTGACCTGCCACCGGAAAGGGATGAGGGAGGAGGACACCCTACGCCTTGTACAGGCCCTAGTCGTTAGCAGAATTACCTACGGGCTCCCATATCACGAAATTAGATTCACTGATAAAAGGGCCATTGACACTATCATAAGAGGAGCCTATAAAACGGCCCTAAACCTCCCGCCAACAACATCAACGGAACGTCTTTGGGCACTCGGAGTGCACAACAACTTCGAGGAGCTCAAGGAGGCGGTTCTAGAGAGTCAGAAACAACGCCTAACAACAACGCAGGCGGCTAGGGAAATCCTGTCAAAACTAGGGCTATGGCAGGCACTAAGAACTTCTGAGAATAAATCACAAATTCCGACATCCACAAGAAACAACATCTATGTGAACCCGATACCCAGGCACATGCACCATGAGTTACAGAAGGGTCGAAGGAAAGCCAGAGTCAAATCATTGGAAAAACAATTGTCTAAAGACGCGGAAGTTGTCTACGTGGACATAGGGGCTTACGGCGAACCTGGCAAGTTCACAATAGCTGCAGTTGACCACAAGAATAGGCCAATTATTCAGGCTTCGATCTATGCCAAGGATCCTGCGGAAGCGGAATCACTGGCAATAGCCATCACCATAAAAACACAAGACAACCAAAATAAGTCATCACACGTAGTGACGGACTCCCAACCAGCCTGCAGGGACTACCTGGCCGGAAAACCTCACAAAAGAGCGTGTGCAATATTACGTTCCATCTCCCAGACGCACACATATACATGAACACCTGGACACGAAGGCCTAGAAGGAAATGAGTTAGCGAATGATTTAGCCCGAGCTCTTACAAACCGGGCGGATCCCCATCCCTACCTCACCCCTCTCCTAGGACCCTACGGCGACAGGCTGGAACACCTACGGTTAGAAAGAAGAATTTTCTCACTACCACACAAACACCTTCCTTCCTCGGACGCTATAGACTGGAGAAAAATACAAACAAACACATTCCCTAATCTTCAAATTTTAAATAAGATAAGCCCAACAAAATACACGAGTTACTGTCCTTGGTGCGGTGCAAGCCCCACACTCTTTCACATCTCTTGGGAATGCCAGGACAAACCTGACCCAACGTTAATAGTGCCATGCCCGACACACGAGCAGTGGGAGGCGGCCCTGACCAGCGACAACCTGGACCGCTTGCTGGTCCAGGTTGCTGGATTATCCAGCTAGTCCGCAAGTCAGCTGCTGCCAGCGGAGCCCTGGACTAGGGGCACCGACCACCCAGCTCCTGCGAATATTTACTGATTATATGCTCATTAAAAGTTTTCTCTCTCTCTCTCCCGCCATGCGTGAGTAAAAGTTTATTTGGTGCGTTTCGGCACGCCGCATTTTATGTGTGCTTGAGTTTTAAAAAAGTAATAATTTGGCTTATAATACTCGGTAGCTGAATTGCAATATTTTAGCATTTTTAACAACCGTCATAAAAAACAAAAAATATCGATAGCCGATAGCATCTTTTCCTGCTTTATTTTTTGATGAAGTGGAAGTGTGGGCGAGTTAGTGTTACATAGTCAACGCAATATCCTGTTTAAAATTTTGTATAAGAGCATTGCGAAAATGTATTCCAAATAGCAAGTGTGCGTTATCCAGAAATATATAGTTATGCCCTATATAAACATTATGCCTTGAGAATTCGTCACAACTGCAACTCAAATCAATGTCTCTGTTTCCTATTTCATACTCTGGTTTTGCGATCTGCTACCATGACATCACTGTTTATGGTATAGTAACTATAATATGCGTAGAAATAATATGAACAGGCGTAATAGTTGTAGCAGTGGAATGTGACAGTTCCAGTGATCACAAATTCTTAGCTTTATCAAACGTTATTCGTATATGATAACGAGGAACAATTTAGGTCAATTTCGAGCAATAACATTCCTTGTTTTTTGTTAGCTCGCGCGTGCCCAGCCTCAGAAGTTGAAGTTCGTAAATTACAAAAGTGAGGAAGAATGCGTGACCGTCAAATTCTTTTTACGTTTGAGAAGAGTTGACCTTGCGAAATAAATTCCAATCGCTACCAAGAGAGGAAGCACCACGCACGTGACCGGAATATTATCTTGTGCACTTCAGAGTATGTCGGGCGGCGGAAACAACTAAAAGAGCCGGAGGGAAGTTTAGACAGTTTTGAAGCTACATGTCCAGAAGAAGAATTCGAACTAGGATAATTTTGAACGCGCTTAGGGCGCCCCTTTCTAGTGTCGAATTTCGATCCTTTGTATTGTCAATTTCATTATTTAGGCGTACGTATTTTGCATTCGCATCCAGTTTATGTTTCTGTATATTTGTGCAGAACAATTGGGTTTACAATTTTTATTGCTTACGAATATGCGCCTACCTCCATATTCTGCGTCAATTTGGCCTAACCAGCGCGCTGAATAATTTTTTTTTTTTTTTATATCACCCTTGAAAGAAACGCTTGCGAATACATGCTTATGGTTTTCACCGACCCAAGGTTTGCAAGAATTTGTGTAACACGCGGCTCGTAAAATGCCGCTTTTGTTTTTAGGTGAGGTGTGTGAAAGCGATTGCTAAAGTCGATTCGACCTGAGAGTCCTTTGAAAGCGCTTTTCACTTTGTTGTTTCCCACTTGCATATTAATCGAAAATATCCTCGATTACAAGAGCAGCTGATCCCATGATTTCCCTCTATATTAGGTTCAGCACCATTGAACCTTCTATCTTTCTTGCACGTGAACTGTTAGTGCTATAAGCAGCTTTACTCGGAAGGGACAAGAAAACTCTGCATCCAAATTAGCCGCCATAACCTACTGTATAGGAATAATGGAAACAATATTGAAATAACTACTGAATGCTCTACCAACAATATATCAGTGTATACATTTGTTCCTTTCTTCGTTCCGGCGTGGTAACTATTCAAACAAGATTTGGAGAGTACGTTGAGAAAAAGGACTGCGACAGGCAGCAAACGAGCGTGTGAAAAAAAAACAATGTTTTTGCTAGCAAATATTTTGAGAGCAATTAAGGAAATACGAAGGGCATCGAAAGTAGGCAAATTACAAAAAATGAAGCATGCAAAGCCTCCCTTCATGATATGAATAGCAAGAAAAAGTTCGAAATGAAACTATAGTTTATTTACCCAAGCTTGGCGTAATTAGAAACGGACGTAAAATATGGGCATGGATACAAATTATATACAAGTTCCAGGGAGAGGGTTGTTGGCAGCATTGATCACATTTAGCAGGCACAGGGTCCTTGTCGGCTTTGCTCTCATCAAACGAAGCTGTCGAAGGAGTCGCGATTTTACACAAGCACAAAAATGTCGTCTTCATCAGAGTCACTGTAGGAGTCATCAGGACACGAGGCAGACATGATTTCCTCCGCTTTCTTTATCACCATGTTCACGAAAAAGCGCCAGCGCAGGCACACGCTTTGTCGACGGGAACGCATCAAGTCCATTTTGCTGCGGGAAACAGCCAGGATTCGGCAGGCGTCGATGTAAGTCGCTTCACAATATGCGGTAGTCGGCTGAAAGACGCGCGTAGATGGAACTGAACCATTGTTGCCACCAGCAAAAGGCGATGTTGACTCCATGACTCGGCAAAAGTTGAGCAGGGGCTCGCGAGGCCGCACGAATGAAGCTTGGCTGCAACAAGCCAAGAATTGCTTGTTTCATGAAGCACTACACATTTCATGCGTCCAAAATGGAGAGGGTAGATAAAACTGGACTGGTTTAGTGAAAGCAGAGTCTTTACCCTTTCCTCCTCTACACTTGTGGATGCCCGGCTGTTCACTCCCGTTATCTTATCTCTACAGAGAGAAAAACATATTCAGAACCAGCTGGTGGTGACCCACTTTTCCTCTCCTGCGAATTACAAGCTGACATGGGCTGGAGAGGCCCCTAAGCAGGACAGGTCATGGTTAAAAGCTTGTTCAGCACAGGGAAAGAATAAGAATGACAACACCACACGCAAAGCTCTTAATGTAATACCGACGGCCATGTTTTAACAGAATAACGCGGCTCAAATTACCAAACTGGCACTAAGCACAGTTTCGACTACCTGTCTATAACTTAAGCGTAAATATATAAACTGTGCGCATGAGCACAAGGCAGTGCGCGTTAATGTCGGCAATGGTTCGGTTTGAGGCTGAAATCACATGCGGCAACTTAGAATTCCAAAACCCGAAGCAGAGCAAAGTCTGCGAGTTAAATTAGGCGCTTTTCGTGGCGCTGTGATTCCTTTGGCAGTGCTGGCTCACCGGCAAAACCTTTAGTTTTTTTACAATTTTATAGTTTATTGACGCGTGGACTTTTAAAGAAAAAGGCAAAACGATTTTTCTCCCGCCATGCGTCAGTAAAACTTTATTTGGTGCGTTTTGGCACGCCGCTTATTATGTGAGCTTGTGTTTTAAAAAAGTAATAATTTGGCTTATAATACTCGGTAGCTGAATTGCAATATTTTAGCATTTTTAACGCACGTCATAAAAAACAAAAAATATCGATAGCCGATAGCATCTTTTCCTGCTTTATTTTTTGATGGAGTGGATGCGTGGGCGAGTTAGTGTTACATAGTCAACGCAATATCCTGTTTAAAATTTTGTATAAAAGCATTGCGAAAATGGATTCCAAATAGCAAGTGTGCGTTATCCAGAAATATATAGTTATGCCCTATATAAACATTATGCCTTGAGGATTCGTCACAACCGTAACTCAAATCAACGTCTCTGTTTCCTATTTCATAATCTGGTTTTGCGATCTGCAACCATGACATCACTGTTTATGGTATAGTACCTATAATGTGCGTAGAAATAATATGAGCAGGCGTAATAGTTGTAGTAGTGTAAAGTGACAGTTCCAGTGATCACAAAACTTAGCTTTATCAAACGTTATTCGTATATGATAATGAGGGAACAAATGAAGTCAATTTCGAGCAATAACATCCCTTGTTTTTTGTTAGCTCGCGCGTGCCCAGCCTCAGAAGTTGAAGTTCGTAAATTACAAAAGTAAGGAAGAATGCGTGACCATCAAATTCTTTTTACGTTTGAGAAGAGTTGACCTTGCAAAATAAATTCCAATCGCTACCAAGAGAGGAAGCACCACGCACGCGACCGGAATATTCTCTTGTGCACTTCAGAGTATGTCTGGCGGCGGAAACAACTAAAAGAGCCGGAGGGAAGTTGAGACAGTTTTGAAGCTACATGTCCAGAATAAGAATTCGAACTAGGATAATTTTGAACGCGCTTAGGGCGCCCCTTTCTAGTGTCCAATTTCGATCCTTTGTATTGTCAATTTCATTATTTAGACGTACGTATTTTGCATTCGCATCTAGTTTATGTTTCTGTATATTTGTGCAGAACAATTGGGTTTACAATATTTGTTGCTTACTAATATGCGCCTACCCCCATATTCTGCGTCAATTTGGCCTAAACAGCGCGCTGAATATTTTGTTTTATATCACCCATGGGAGAAACGCTTACGAATACAGGCTTATGGTTTTCACCGACCCAAGGTTTGCAAGAATTTGTGTAACACGCGGCTCGTAAAATGCCGCTTTTGTTTTTAGATGAGGTTTGTGAAAGCGATTGCGAAAGTCGATTCGATCTGAGAGTCCTTTGAAGGTGCTTTTCACTTTGTTGTTTCCCACTTGCATGTTCATCGAAAATATCCTCGACTACTGGAGCAGCTGATCCCATGATTTCCCTCTATATTAGGTTCAGCACCATTGAACCTTCTATCTTTCTTGCACGTGAACTGTTAGTGCTATAAGCAGGTTTAGGCGGAAGGGACAAGAAAACTCTCCACCCAAATTAGCCGCCATAACCTACTGTATAGGAATAATGGAAACAATATTGAAATAACTACTGAATGCTCCACCAACAATAAATCAGTGTATACATTTGTTCCTTTCTTCGTTCCTGCGTGGTAACTATTCAAACAAGGTTTGGAGAGTATGTTGAGAAAAAGGACTGGGACAGGCAGCAAACGAGCGCGTGAAAAAAAACAATGTTTTTGCTGGCAACTATTTTGAGAGCAAATAAGGAAATACGAAGTGCATCGAGAATAGGCAATTTACAAAAAATTAAAGCATGCAAAGCCTCCCTTAATGATATGAATAGCAAGAAAAAGTTCGAAATGAAACTACAGTTTATTTACCCAAGCTTGGCGTAATTAGAAACGGACATAAAATATGGGCATGGATACAAATTATATACAAGTTCCAGGGAGAGGGTTGTTGGCAGCATTGATCACATTTAGTAGGCACAGGGTCCTTGTCGGCTTTGTTCTCATCAAACGAAGCTGTCGAAGGAGTCGCGTTTTTACACAAGCACAACAATGTCGTCTTCATCAGAGTCACTGTAGGAGTCATCAGGACACGAGGCAGACATGATTTCCTCCGCTTTCTGTATCACCATGTTCACGAAAAAGCGCCAGCGCAGGCACACGCTTTGTCGACGGGAATGCATCAAGTCCATTTTGCTGCGGGAAATAGCCAGGATTCGGCAGGCGTCGATGTAAGTCGCTTCATAATATGCGGTAGTCGGCTGAGAGACGCGCGCAGATGGAACTGAACTATTGTTGCCACCAGCAAAAGGCGATGTTGACTCCATGGCTCGGGAAAAGTTGAGCAGGGACTCCCGAGGCCGCACGACCGAAGCTTGGCTGCAACAAGATAAGAATGGCTTGTTTCATCAAGCACTACACATTTCATGTGTCCAAGATGGAGAGGGTAGATAAAACTGGACTGGTTTAGGGAAAGCAGAGTCTTTACCCTTTCCTTCTCTAGTCCTGTGGAAGCCCGGCTGTTCACTCCCATTATCTTATCTCTGCAGAGAGAAAAACATATTCAGAACCAGCTGATGGTGACCCACTTTTCCTCTCCTGCGAATTACAAGCTGACATGGGCTGGAGAGGCCCCTAAGCAGGACAAGTCATGGTTAAAAGCTTGTTCAGCACAGGGAAAGAATAAGAATGACAACACCACACGCAAAGCTCTTAATGTAATACCGACGGCCATGTTTTAACAGAATAACGCGGCTCAAATTACCAAACTGGCGCTAAGCACAGTTTCGACTACCTGTCTATAACTTAAACGTAAATATATAAACTGTGCGCATGAGCACAAGGCAGTGCGCGTTAATGTCGGCAATGGTTCGGTTTGAGGCTGAAATCACATGCGGCAACTTAGAATTCCAAAACCCGAAGCAGAGCAAAGTCTGCGAGTTAAATTAGGCGCTTTTCGTGGCGCTGTGATTCCTTTGGCAGTGCTGGCTCACCGGCAAATCCTTTAGTTTTTTTTACAATTTTATAGTTTATTGACGCGTGGACTTTTAAAGAAAAAGGCAAAACGATTTTTCTCCCGCCATGCGTCAGTAAATCTTTATTTGGTGCGTTTCGGCACGCCGCTTATTATGCGAGCTTGTGTTTTAAAAAAGTAATAATTTAGCTTATAATACTCGGTAGCTGAATTGCAATATTTTAGCATTTTTAACGCCCGTCATAAAAAACAAAAAAATATCGATAGCCGATAGCATCTTTTCCTGCTTTATTTTTTGATGGAGTGGAAGCGTGGGCGAGTTAGTGTTACATAGTCAACGCAATATCCTGTTTAAAATTTTGTATAAGAGCATTACGAAAATGGATTCCAAATAGCAAGTGTGCGTTATCCAGAAATATATAGTTATGCCCTATATAAACATTATGCCTTGAGGATTCGTCACAACCGTAACTCAAATCAACGTCTCTGTTTCCTATTTAATAATCTGGTTTTGCGATCTGCAACCATGACATCACTGTTTATGGTATAGTAACTGTAATATGCGCAGAAAAAATATGACCAGGCGTAATAGTTGTAGTAGTGTAAAGTGACAGTTCCAGTGATCACAAAATCTTAGCTTTATCAAACGTTATTCGTATATGATAACGAGGAACAATTTAGGTCAATTTCGAGCAATAACATCCCTTGTTTTTTGTTAGCTCGCGCGTGCCCAGCCTCAGAAGTTGAAGTTCGTAAATTACAAAAGTGAGGAAGAATGCGTGACCGTCAAATTCTTTTTACGTTTGAGAAGAGTTGACCTTGCAAAATAAATTCCAATCGCTACCAAGAGAGGAAGCACCACGCACGCGACCGGAATATTATCTTGTGCACTTCAGAGTATGTCGGGCGGCGGAAACAACTAATAGAGCTGGAGGGAAGTTGAGACAGTTTTGAAGCTACATGTCCAGAAGAAGAATTCGAACTAGGATAATTTTGAACGCGCTTAGGGCGCCCCTTTCTAGTGTCGAATTTCGATCCTTTGTATTGTCAATTTCATTATTTAGACGTACGTATTTTGCATTCGCATCCAGTTTATGTTTCTCTATATTTGTGCAGAACAATTAAGCTTACAATTTTTGTTGCTTACTAATACGCGCCTACCTCCATATACTGCGTCAATTTGGCCTAAACAGCACGCTGAATATTTTGTTTTATAACACCCTTGGGAGAAACGCTTGCGAATATATGCTTATGGTTTTCACCGGCCCAAGGTTTGCAAGAATTTGTGTAACACGCTGCTCGTAAAATGCCGCTTTTGTTTTTAGATGAGGTTTATGAAAGCGATTGCGAAAGTCGATTCGACCTGAGAGTCCTTTTGAAGGTGCTTTTCACTTTGTTGTTTCCCACTTGCATGTTCATCGAAAATATCCTCGACTACTGGAGCAGCTGATCTCATGATTTCCCTCTATATTAGGTTCAGCACCATTGAACCCTTCTATTTTTCTTGCACGTGAACTGTTAGTGCTATAAGCAGCTTTAGTCGGAAGGGACAAGAAAACTCTCCATCCAAATTAGCCGCCATAACCTACTGTATAGGAATATTGGAAACAATATTGAAATAACTACTGAATGCTCTACCTACAACTAATCAGTGTATACATTTGTTCCTTTCTTCGTTCCTGCGTGGTAACTATTCAAACAAGATTTGGAGAGTACGTTGAGAAAAAGGACTGGGACAGGCAGCAAACGAGCGCGTGCAAAAAAAACATTGTTTTTCTGGCAACTATTTTGAGAGTAATTTAGGAAATACGAAGTGCATCGAGAATAGGCAATTTACAAAAAATGAAGCATGCAAAGCCTCCCTTAATAATATGAATAGCAAGAAAGAGTTCGAAATGAATCTATAGTTTATTTACCCAAGCTTGGCTTAATTAGAAACGGACATAAAATATGGCCATGGATACAAATTATATACAAGTTCCAGGGAGAGGGTTGTTGGCAGCATTGATCACATTTAGCAGGCACAGGGTCCTTGTCGGCTTTGTTCTCATCAAACGAAGCTGTCGAAGGAGTCGCGCTTTTACACAAGCACAACAATGATGTCTTCATCAGAGTCGCTGTAGGAGTCATCAGGACACGAGGCAGACATGATTTCCTCCGCTTTCTTTATCACCATGTTCACGAAAAAGCGCCAGCGCTGGCACACGCTTTGTCGACGGGAACGCATCAAGTCCATTTTGCTGCGGGAAACAGCCAGGATTCGGCAGGCGTCGATGTAAGTCGCTTCACAATATGCGGTAGTCGGCTGAGAGACGCGCGCAGATGGAACTGAACTATTGTTGCCACCAGCAAACGGCGATGTTGACTCCATGGCTCGGCAAAAGTTGAGCAGGGACTCGCGAGGCCGCACGACTGAAGCTTGGCTGCAACAAGCCAAGAATGGCTTGTTTCATGAAGCACTACACATTTCATGTGTTGAAGATAGAGAGGGTAGATAAAACTGGACTGGTTTAGGGAAAGCAGAGTCTTTACCCTTTCCTTCTCTAGTCGTGTGGAAGCCCTGCTGTTCACTCCCGTTATCTTATCTCTACAGAGAGAAAAACATATTCTGAACCAGCTGGTGGTGACCCACTTTTGCTCTGGTTTGAATTACAGAGTGACATGGGCTGGAGAGGCCCCTAAGCAGGACAGGTCATGGTTAAAAGCATGTTCAGCAGAGGGGAAGAAGAATGACGACACCACATGCAAAACTCTTAACGTAATACAGATGGCCATGTTTTAACAGAATAACGCGGCTCAAACTACCAAACTGGCACTAAGCACAGTTTCTAATACCTGTCTATAAATTAAGCGTAAATGTATAAACTATGCGCATGAGCACAAGGCAATGCGCGTTAGTGTCGGCACTGGTACGGTTTGAGGCTGAAATCACATGTGGCAACTCAGAATTCCAAAACCCGAAGCAGAGCAAAGTCTGCGAGTTCAATTAGGCGCTTTTCGCGGCGCTGTGATTCCTTTGGTAGTGCTGGCTCACCGGCAAAACCTTTAGTTTTTATACAATTTTATAGTTTATTGACGCGTGGACTTTTAATGAAAATGACAAAAAGATTTTTCTCCCGCCATGCGTGAGTAAATGTTTATTTGGTGCGTTTCGGCACGCCGCCTATTATGTGAGCTTGTGTTTTAAAAAAGTGATACTTTGGCTTATAATACTCGGTAGCTGAATTGCAATATTTTAGCATTTTTAATGCTCGTGATAAAAAACAAAAAATATCGATAGCCGATAGCATTTTTTCCTGCTTTATTTTTTGATGGAGTGGAAGCGTGGGCGAGATAGTGTTACATCGTCAACGCAATATCCTGTTTAAAATTTTGTATAAGAGCATTGCGAAAATGTATTACAAATAGCAAGTGTGCGTTATCCAGAAATATATAGTTATGCCCTATATAAACATTATGCCTTGAGGATTCGTCACAACCGCAACTCAAATCAACGTCTCTGTTTCCTATTTCATACTCTGGTTTTGCGATCTGCTACCATGACATCACTGTTTATGGTATAGTAACTATAATATGCGTAGAAATAATATGAACAGGCGTAATAGTTGTAGCAGTGGAATGTGACAGTTCCAGTGATCACAAAATCTTAGCTTTATCAAACGTTATTCGTATATGATAACGAGGAACAATTTAGGTCAATTTCGAGCAATAACATCCCTTGTTTTTTGTTAGCTCGCGCGTGCCCAGCCTCAGAAGTTGAAGTTCGTAAATTACAAAAGTGAGGAAGAATGCGTGACCGTCAAATTCTTTTCACGTTTGAGAAGAGTTGACCTTGCAAAATAAATTCCAATCGCTACCAAGAGAGGAAGCACCACGCACGCGACCGGAATATTATATTGTGCACTTCAGAGTATGTCCGGCGGCGGAAACAACTAAAAGAGCCGGAGGGAAGTTGAGACAGTTTTGAAGCTACATGTCAAGAAGAAGAATTTAAACTAGGATAATTCTGAACGCGCTTAGGGCGCCCCTTTCTAGTGTCCAATTTCGATCCTTTGTATTGTCAATTTCATTATTTAGACGTACGTATTTTGCCTTCGCATCCAGTTTATGTTTCTGTATATTTGTGCAGAACAATTGGGTTTACAATTTTTGTTGCTTACGAATATGCGCCTACCTCCATATTCTGCGTCAATTTGGCCTAACCAGCGCGCTGAATAATTTTTTTTTTATATCACCCTTGAAAGAAACGCTTGCGAATACATGCTTATGGTTGTCACCGGCCCAAGGTTTGCAAGAATTTGTGTAACACGCGGCTCGTAAAATGCCGCTTTTGTTTTTAGGTGAGGTGTGTGAAAGCGATTGCTAAAGTCGATTCGACCTGAGAGTCCTTTGAAGGCGCTTTTCACTTTGTTGTTTCCCACTTGCATGTTAATCGAAAATATCCTCGCTTACTAGAGCAGCTGATCCCATAATTTCCCTCTATATTAGGTTCAGCACCATTGAACCCTTCTATTTTTCTTGCACGTGAACTGTTAGTGCTATAAGCAGCTTTACTCGGAAGGGACAAGAAAACTCTCCATCCAAATTAGCCGCCATAACCTACTGTATAGGAATAATGGAAACAATATTGAAATAACTACTGAATGCTCTACCAACAATATATCAGTGTATACATTTGTTCCTTTCTTCTTTCCGGCGTGGTAACTATTCAAACAAGATTTGGAGAGTACGTTGAGAAAAAGGACTGCGACAGGCAGCAAACGAGCGCGTGAAAAAAAAACAATGTTTTTGCTAGCAAATATTTTGAGAGCAATTAAGGAAATACGAAGGGCATCGAGAATAGGCAAATTACAAAAAATGAAGCATGCAAAGCCTCCCTTCATGATATGAATAGCAAGAAAAAGTTCGAAATGAAACTATAGTTTATTTACCCAAGCTTGGCGTAATTAGAAACGGACATAAAATATGGGCATGGATACAAATTATATACAAGTTCCAGGGAGAGGGTTGTTGGCAGCATTGATCACATTTAGCAGGCACAGGGTCCTTGTCGGCTTTGCTCTCATCAAACGAAGCTGTCGAAGGAGTCGCGTTTTTACACAAGCACAACAATGTCGTCTTCATCAGAGTCACTGTAGGAGTCATCAGGACACGAGGCAGACATGATTTCCTCCGCTTTCTTTATCACCATGTTCACGAAAAAGCGCCAGCGCAGGCACACGCTTTGTCGACGGGAACGCATCAAGTCCATTTTGCCGCGGGAAACAGCCAGGATTCGGCAGGCGTCGATGTAAGTCGCTTCACAGTATGCGGTAGTCGGCAGAGAGACGCGCGTAGATGGAACTGAACCATTGTTGCCACCAGCAAAAGGCGATGTTGACTCCATGACTCGGCAAAAGTTGAGCAGGGGCTCGCAAGGCCGCATGAATGAAGCTTGGCTGCAACAAGCCAAGAATGGCTTGTTTCATGAAGCACTACACATTTCATGTGTCCAAAATGGAGAGGGTAGATAAAACTGGACTGGTTTAGTGAAAGCAGAGTCTTTGCCCTTTCCTCCTCTAGACTTGTGGATGCCCGGCTGTTCACTCCCGTTATCTTATCTCTACAGAGAGAAAAACATATTCAGAACCAGCTAGTGGTGACCCACTTTTGCTCTCCTGCGAATTACAAGCTGACATGGGCTGGAGAGGCCCCTAAGCAGGACAGGTCATGGTTAAAAGCTTGTTCAGCACAGGGAAAGAATAAGAATGACAACACCACACGCAAAGCTCTTAATGTAATACCGACGGCCATGTTTTAACAGAATAACGCGGCTCAAATTACCAAACTGGCACTAAGCACAGTTTCGACTACCTGTCTATAACTTAAACGTAAATATATAAACTGTGCGCATGACACAAGGCAGTGCGCGTTAGTGTCGGCACTGGTACGGTTTGAGGCTGAAATCACATGTGGCAACTTAGAATTCCAAAACCCGAAGCAGAGCAAAGTCTGCGAGTTCAATTAGGCGCTTTTCGCGGCGCTGTGATTCCTTTGGTAGTGCTGGCTCACCGGCAAAACCTTTAGTTTTTATACAATTTTATAGTTTATTGACGCGTGGACTTTTAATGAAAATGACAAAACGATTTTTCTCCCGCCATGCGTGAGTAAATGTTTATTTGGTGCGTTTCGGCACGCCGCCTATTATGTGAGCTTGTGTTTTAAAAAAGTGATAATTTGGCTTATAATACTCGGTAGCTGAATTGCAATATTTTAGCATTTTTAATGCTCGTCATAAAAAACAAAAAATAGCGATAGCCGATAGCATTTTTTCCTGCTTTATTTTTTGATGGAGTGGAAGCGTGGGCGAGATAGTGTTACATCGTCAACGCAATATCCTGTTTAAAATTTTGTATAAGAGCATTGCGAAAATGTATTACAAATAGCAAGTGTGCGTTATCCAGAAAAACATAGTTATGCCCTATATAAACATTATGCCTTGAGGATTCGTCACAACCGCAACTCAAATCAACGTCTCTGTTTCCTATTTCATACTCTGGTTTTCCGATCTGCAACCATAACATCACTGTTTATGGTATAGTAACTATAATATGCGTAGAAATAATATGAACAGGCGTAATAGTTGTAGCAGTGGAAAGTGACAGTTCCAGTGATCACAAAATCTTAGCTTTATCAAACGTTATTCGTATATGATAACGAGGAACAAATGAAGTCAATTTCGAGCAATAACATCCCTTGTTTTTTTGTTAGCTCGCGCATGCCCAGCCTCAGAAGTTGAAGTTCGTAAATTACAAAAGTAAGGAAGAATGCGTGACCGGCAAATTCTTTTCACGTTTGAGAAGAGTTGACCTTGCAAAATAAATTCCAATCGCTACCAAGAGAGGAAGCACCACGCACGCGACCGGAATATTCTTTCGTGCACTTCAGAGTATGTCCGGCGGCGGAAACAACTAAAAGAGCCGGAGGGAAGTTGAGACAGTTTTGAAGCTACATGTCAAGAAGAAGAATTTAAACTAGGATAATTCTGAACGCGCTTAGGGCGCCCCTTTCTAGTGTCCAATTTCGATCCTTTGTATTGTCAATTTCATTATTTAGACGTACGTATTTTGCATTCGCATCCAGTTTATGTTTCTGTATATTTGTGCAGAACAATTAAGCTTACAAATTTTGTTGCTTACTAATACGCGCCTACCTCCATATACTGCGTCAATTTGGCCTAAACAGCACGCTGAATATTTTGTTTTATATCACCCTTGGGAGAAACGCTTGCGAATACATGCTTATGGTTGTCACCGGCCCAAGGTTTGCAAGAATTTGTGTAACACGCGGCTCGTAAAATGCCGCTTTTGTTTTTAGGTGAGGTGTGTGAAAGCGATTGCTAAAGTCGATTCGACCTGAGAGTCCTTTGAAGGCGCTTTTCACTTTGTTGTTTCCCACTTGCATGTTAATCGAAAATATCCTCGCTTACTAGAGCAGCTGATCCCATAATTTCCCTCTATATTAGGTTCAGCACCATTGAACCCTTCTATTTTTCTTGCACGTGAACTGTTAGTGCTATAAGCAGCTTTACTCGGAAGGGACAAGAAAACTCTCCATCCAAATTAGCCGCCATAACCTACTGTATAGGAATAATGGAAACAATATTGAAATAACTACTGAATGCTCTACCAACAATATATCAGTGTATACATTTGTTCCTTTCTTCTTTCCGGCGTGGTAACTATTCAAACAAGATTTGGAGAGTACGTTGAGAAAAAGGACTGCGACAGGCAGCAAACGAGCGCGTGAAAAAAAAACAATGTTTTTGCTAGCAAATATTTTGAGAGCAATTAAGGAAATACGAAGGGCATCGAGAATAGGCAAATTACAAAAAATGAAGCATGCAAAGCCTCCCTTCATGATATGAATAGCAAGAAAAAGTTCGAAATGAAACTATAGTTTATTTACCCAAGCTTGGCGTAATTAGAAACGGACATAAAATATGGGCATGGATACAAATTATATACAAGTTCCAGGGAGAGGGTTGTTGGCAGCATTGATCACATTTAGCAGGCACAGGGTCCTTGTCGGCTTTGCTCTCATCAAACGAAGCTGTCGAAGGAGTCGCGTTTTTACACAAGCACAACAATGTCGTCTTCATCAGAGTCACTGTAGGAGTCATCAGGACACGAGGCAGACATGATTTCCTCCGCTTTCTTTATCACCATGTTCACGAAAAAGCGCCAGCGCAGGCACACGCTTTGTCGACGGGAACGCATCAAGTCCATTTTGCCGCGGGAAACAGCCAGGATTCGGCAGGCGTCGATGTAAGTCGCTTCACAGTATGCGGTAGTCGGCAGAGAGACGCGCGTAGATGGAACTGAACCATTGTTGCCACCAGCAAAAGGCGATGTTGACTCCATGACTCGGCAAAAGTTGAGCAGGGGCTCGCAAGGCCGCATGAATGAAGCTTGGCTGCAACAAGCCAAGAATGGCTTGTTTCATGAAGCACTACACATTTCATGTGTCCAAAATGGAGAGGGTAGATAAAACTGGACTGGTTTAGTGAAAGCAGAGTCTTTGCCCTTTCCTCCTCTAGACTTGTGGATGCCCGGCTGTTCACTCCCGTTATCTTATCTCTACAGAGAGAAAAACATATTCAGAACCAGCTAGTGGTGACCCACTTTTGCTCTCCTGCGAATTACAAGCTGACATGGGCTGGAGAGGCCCCTAAGCAGGACAGGTCATGGTTAAAAGCTTGTTCAGCACAGGGAAAGAATAAGAATGACAACACCACACGCAAAGCTCTTAATGTAATACCGACGGCCATGTTTTAACAGAATAACGCGGCTCAAATTACCAAACTGGCACTAAGCACAGTTTCGACTACCTGTCTATAACTTAAACGTAAATATATAAACTGTGCGCATGACACAAGGCAGTGCGCGTTAGTGTCGGCACTGGTACGGTTTGAGGCTGAAATCACATGTGGCAACTTAGAATTCCAAAACCCGAAGCAGAGCAAAGTCTGCGAGTTCAATTAGGCGCTTTTCGCGGCGCTGTGATTCCTTTGGTAGTGCTGGCTCACCGGCAAAACCTTTAGTTTTTATACAATTTTATAGTTTATTGACGCGTGGACTTTTAATGAAAATGACAAAACGATTTTTCTCCCGCCATGCGTGAGTAAATGTTTATTTGGTGCGTTTCGGCACGCCGCCTATTATGTGAGCTTGTGTTTTAAAAAAGTGATAATTTGGCTTATAATACTCGGTAGCTGAATTGCAATATTTTAGCATTTTTAATGCTCGTCATAAAAAACAAAAAATAGCGATAGCCGATAGCATTTTTTCCTGCTTTATTTTTTGATGGAGTGGAAGCGTGGGCGAGATAGTGTTACATCGTCAACGCAATATCCTGTTTAAAATTTTGTATAAGAGCATTGCGAAAATGTATTACAAATAGCAAGTGTGCGTTATCCAGAAAAACATAGTTATGCCCTATATAAACATTATGCCTTGAGGATTCGTCACAACCGTAACTCAAATCAACGTCTCTGTTTCCTATTTCATACTCTGGTTTTCCGATCTGCAACCATAACATCACTGTTTATGGTATAGTAACTATAATATGCGTAGAAATAATATGAACAGGCGTAATAGTTGTAGCAGTGGAAAGTGACAGTTCCAGTGATCACAAAATCTTAGCTTTATCAAACGTTATTCGTATATGATAACGAGGAACAAATGAAGTCAATTTCGAGCAATAACATCCCTTGTTTTTTTGTTAGCTCGCGCATGCCCAGCCTCAGAAGTTGAAGTTCGTAAATTACAAAAGTAAGGAAGAATGCGTGACCGGCAAATTCTTTTTACGTTTGAGAAGAGTTGACCTTGCAAAATAAATTCGAATCGCTACCAAGAGAGGAAGCACCACGCACGCGACCGGAATATTCTTTCGTGCACTTCAGAGTATGTCCGGCGGCGGAAACAACTAAAAGAGCCGGAGGGAAGTTGAGACAGTTTTGAAGCTACATGTCAAGAAGAAGAATTTAAACTAGGATAATTCTGAACGCGCTTAGGGCGCCCCTTTCTAGTGTCCAATTTCGATCCTTTGTATTGTCAATTTCATTATTTAGACGTACGTATTTTGCATTCGCATCCAGTTTATGTTTCTGTATATTTGTGCAGAACAATTAAGCTTACAAATTTTGTTGCTTACTAATACGCGCCTACCTCCATATACTGCGTCAATTTGGCCTAAACAGCACGCTGAATATTTTGTTTTATATCACCCTTGGGAGAAACGCTTGCGAATATATGCTTATGGTTGTCACCGGCCCAAGGTTTGCAAGAATTTGTGTAACACGCTGCTCGTAAAATGCCGCTTTTGTTTTTAGATGAGGTTTGTGAAAGCGATTGCGAAAGTCGATTCGACCTGAGAGTCCTTTTGAAGGTGCTTTTCACTTTGTTGTTTCCCACTTGCATGTTCATCGAAAATATCCTCGACTACTAGAGCAGCTGATCTCATGATTTCCCTCTATATTAGGTTCAGCACCATTGAACCCTTCTATTTTTCTTGCACGTGAACTGTTAGTGCTATAAGCAGCTTTACTCGGAAGGGACAAGCAAACTCTCCATCCAAATTAGCCTCCATAACCTACTGTATAGGAATATTGGAAACAATATTGAAATAACTACTGAATGCTCTACCAGCAACTAATCAGTGTATACATTTGTTCCTTTCTTCGTTCCCGCGTGGTAACTATTCAAACAAGATTTGGAGGGTACGGTGTGAAAAAGGACTGCGACAGGCAGCAAACGAGCGCGTGCAAAAAAAAACATTGTTTTTCTGGCAACTATTTTGAGAGTAATTTAGGAAATACGAAGTGCATCGAGAATAGGCAATTTACAAAAAATGAAGCATGCAAAGCCTCCCTTAATAATATGAATAGCAAGAAAGAGTTCGAAATGAATCTATAGTTTATTTACCCAAGCTTGGCTTAATTAGAAACGGACATAAAATATGGCCATGGATACAAATTATATACAAGTTCCAGGGAGAGGGTTGTTGGCAGCATTGATCACATTTAGCAGGCACAGGGTCCTTGTCGGCTTTGCTCTCATCAAACGAAGCTGTCGAAGGAGTCGCGTTTTTACACAAGCACAACAATGTCGTCTTCATCAGAGTCACTGTAGGAGTCATCAGGACACGAGGCAGACATGATTTCCTCCGCTTTCTTTATCACCATGTTCACGAAAAAGCGCCAGCGCAGGCACACGCTTTGTCGACGGGAACGCATCAAGTCCATTTTGCCGCGGGAAACAGCCAGGATTCGGCAGGCGTCGATGTAAGTCGCTTCACAGTATGCGGTAGTCGGCAGAGAGACGCGCGTATATGGAACTGAACCATTGTTGCCACCAGCAAAAGGCGATGTTGACTCCATGACTCGGCAAAAGTTGAGCAGGGACTCGCAAGGCCGCATGAATGAAGCTTGGCTGCAACAAGCCAAGAATGGCTTGTTTCATGAAGCACTACACATTTCATGTGTCCAAATTGGAGAGGGTAGATAAAACTGGACTGGTTTAGTGAAAGCAGAGTCTTTGCCCTTTCCTCCTCTAGACTTGTGGATGCCCGGCTGTTCACTCCCGTTATCTTATCTCTACAGAGAGAAAAACATATTCAGAACCAGCTAGTGGTGACCCACTTTTGCTCTCCTGCGAATTACAAGCTGACATGGGCTGGAGAGGCCCCTAAGCAGGACAGGTCATGGTTAAAAGCTTGTTCAGCACAGGGAAAGAATAAGAATGACAACACCACACGCAAAGCTCTTAATGTAATACCGACGGCCATGTTTTAACAGAATAACGCGGCTCAAATTACCAAACTGGCACTAAGCACAGTTTCGACTACCTGTCTATAACTTAAACGTAAATCTATAAACTGTGCGCATGAGCACAAGGCAGTGCGCGTTAATGTCGGCAATGGTTCGGTTTGAGGCTGAAATCACATGCGGCAACTTAGAATTCCAAAACCCGAAGCAGAGCAAAGTCTGCGAGTTAAATTAGGCGCTTTTCGTGGCGCTGTGATTCCTTTGGCAGTGCTGGCTCACCGGCAAAACCTTTAGTTTTTTTTACAATTTTATAGTTTATTGACGCGTGGACTTTTAAAGAAAAAGGCAAAACGATTTTTCTCCCGCCATGCGTCAGTAAAAGTTTATTTGGTGCGTTTCGGCACGCCGCTTATTATGTGAGCTTGTGTTTTAAAAAAAGTAATAATTTGGCTTATAATAAACGGTAGCTGAATTGCAATATTATAGCATTTTTAACGATCGTCATAAAAAAAACAAAAATATCGATAGCCGATAGCATCTTTTCCTGCTTTATTTTTTGATGGAGTGGAAGCGTGGGCGAGTTAGTGTTACATAGTCAACGCAATATCCTGTTTAAAATTTTTTATAAGAGCATTACGAAAATGGATTCCAAATAGCAAGTGTGCGTTATCCAGAAATATATAGTTATGCCCTATATAAACATTATGCCTTGAGGATTCGTCACAACCGTAACTCAAATAAACGTCTCTGTTTCCTATTTAATAATCTGGTTTTGCGATCTGCAACCATGACATCACTGTTTATGGTATAGTAACTGTAATATGCGCAGAAAAAATATGAGCAGGCGTAATAGTTGTAGTAGTGTAAAGTGACAGTTCCAGTGCTCACAAAATCTTAGCTTTATCAAACGTTATTCGTATATGATAACGAGGAACAATTTAGGTCAATTTCGAGCAATAACATCCCTTGTTTTTTGTTAGCTCGCGCGTGCCCAGCCTCGGAAGTTGAAGTTCGTAAATTACAAAAGTAAGGAAAAATGCGTGACCATCAAATTCTTTTTACGTTTGAGAAGAGTTGACCTTGCAAAATAAATTCCAAATCGCTACCAAGAAAGGAAGCACCAAGCACGCGACCGGAATATTCTCTTGTGCACTTCAGAGTATGTCCGGCGGCGGAAACAACTAAAAGAGCCGGAGGGAAGTTGAGACAGTTTTGAACCTACATGTCCAGAAGAAGAATTCGAACTAGGATAATTTTGAACGCGCTTAGGGCGCCCCTTTCTAGTGTCGAATTTCGATCCTTTGTATTGTCAATTTCATTATTTAGACGTACGTATTTTGCATTCGCATCCAGTTTATGTTTCTGTATATTTGTGCAGAACAATTAAGCTTACAATTTTTGTTGCTTACTAATACGCGCCTACCTCCATATACTGCGTCAATTTGGCCTAAACAGCACGCTGAATATTTTGTTTTATAACACCCTTGGGAGAAACGCTTGCGAATATATGCTTATGGTTTTCACCGGCCCAAGGTTTGCAAGAATTTGTGTAACACGCTGCTCGTAAAATGCCGCTTTTGTTTTTAGATCAGGTTTGTGAAAGCGATTGCGAAAGTCGATTCGACCTGAGAGTCCTTTTGAAGGTGCTTTTCACTTTGTTGTTTCCCACTTGCATGTTCATCGAAAATATCCTCGACTACTAGAGCAGCTGATCTCATGATTTCCCTCTATATTAGGTTCAGCACCATTGAACCCTTCTATTTTTCTTGCACGTGAACTGTTAGTGCTATAAGCAGCTTTACTCGGAAGGGACAAGCAAACTCTCCATCCAAATTAGCCTCCATAACCTACTGTATAGGAATAATGGAAACAATATTGAAATTACTACTGAATGCTCTACCAACAACTAATCAGTGTATACATTTGTTCCTTTCTTCGCTCCTGCGTGGTAACTATTCAAACAAGATTTGGAGGGTACGGTGTGAAAAAGGACTGCGACAGGCAGCAAACGAGCGCGTGCAAAAAAAAAACATTGTTTTTCTGGCAACTATTTTGAGAGTAATTTAGGAAATACGAAGTGCATCGAGAATAGGCAATTTACAAAAAATGAAGCATGCAAAGCCTCCCTTAATAATATGAATAGCAAGAAAGAGTTCGAAATGAATCTATAGTTTATTTACCCAAGCTTGGCTTAATTAGAAACGGACATAAAATATGGCCATGGATACAAATTATATACAAGTTCCAGGGAGAGGGTTGTTGGCAGCATTGATCACATTTAGCAGGCACAGGGTCCTTGTCGGCTTTGTTCTCATCAAACGAAGCTGTCGAAGGAGTCGCGCTTTTACACAAGCACAACAATGATGTCTTCATCAGAGTCGCTGTAGGAGTCATCAGGACACGAGGCAGACATGATTTCCTCCGCTTTCTTTATCACCATGTTCACGAAAAAGCGCCAGCGCTGGCACACGCTTTGTCGACGGGAACGCATCAAGTCCATTTTGCTGCGGGAAACAGCCAGGATTCGGCAGGCGTCGATGTAAGTCGCTTCACAATATGCGGTAGTCGGCTGAGAGACGCGCGCAGATGGAACTGAATTATTGTTGCCACCAGCAAACGGCGATGTTGACTCCATGGCTCGGCAAAAGTTGAGCAGGGACTCGCGAGGCCGCACGACTGAAGCTTGGCTGCAACAAGCCAAGAATGGCTTGTTTCATGAAGCACTACACATTTCATGTGTTGAAGATGGAGAGGGTAGATAAAACTGGACTGGTTTAGGGAAAGCAGAGTCTTTACCCTTTCCTTCTCTAGTCGTGTGGAAGCCCTGCTGTTCACTCCCGTTATCTTATCTCTACAGAGAGAAAAACATATTCTGAACCAGCTGGTGGTGACCCACTTTTGCTCTGGTTTGAATTACAGAGTGACATGGGCTGGAGAGGCCCCTAAGCAGGACAGGTCATGGTTAAAAGCATGTTCAGCAGAGGGGAAGAAGAAGAATGACGACACCACACGCAAAACTCTTAACGTAATACAGATGGCCATGTTTTAACAGAATAACGCGGCTCAAATTACCAAACTGGCACTGAGCATAGTTTCGAATACCTGTCTATAACTTAAGCGTAAATGTATAACCTGTGCGCATGAGCACAAGGCAATGCGCGTTAATGTCGGCACTGGTACGGTTTGAGGCTGAAATCACATGCGGCAACTTAGAATTCCAAAACCCGAAGCAGAGGAAAGTCTGCGAGTTAAATTAGGCGCTTTTCGCGGCGCTGTGATTCCTTTGGCAGTGCTGGCTCACCGGCAAAACCTTTAGTTTCTTTACAATTTTATAGTTTATTGACGCATGGATTTTCAAAGAAAATGGCAAAACGATTTTTCTCCCGCCATGCGTGAGTAAAAGTTTATTTGGTGCGTTTCGGCACGCCGCTTATTCTGTGAGCTTGTGTTTTAAAAAAGTAATAATTTGGCTTATAATACTCGGTAGCTGAATTGCAATATTTTAGCATTTTTAACGCTCGTCATAAAAAACAAAAAACATCGATAGCCGATAGAATCTTTTCCTGCTTTATTTTTTGATGGAGTTGAAGCGTGGGCGAGTTAGTGTTACATAGTCAACGCAATATCCGGTTTAAAATTTTGTATAAGAGCAAGCGAAAATGGATTCCAAATAGCAAGTGTGCGTTATCCAGAAATATATAGTTATGCCCTATATAAACATTATGCCTTGAGGATTCGTCACAACCGTAACTCAAATCAGCGTCTCTGTTTCCTATTTCATACTCTGGTTTTGTGATCTGCTACCATGACATAACTGTTTATGGTATAGTAATTATAATATGCGTAGAAATAATATGAACAGGTGTAATAGTTGTAGCAGTGGAATGTGACAGTTCCAGGGATCACAAAATTTTAGCTTTATCAAAAGTTATTCGTATATGATAACGAGGAACAATTTAGGTCAATTTCGAGCAATAACATCCCTTGTTTTTTTTTTGTTAGCTCGCGCGTGCCCAACCTCAGAAGTTGAAGTTCGTAAATTACAAAAGTAAGGAAAAATGCGTGACCGTCAAATTCTTTTTACGTTTGAGAAGAGTTGACCTTGCAAAATAAATTCCAAATCGCTACCAAGAGAGGAAGCACCACGCACGCGACCGGAATATTCTCTTTTGCACTTCAGAGTATGTCCGGCGGCGGAAACAACTAAAAGAGCCGAAGGGAAGTTGAGACATTTTCGAAGCTACATGTCCAGAAGAATTCGAACTAGGATAATTTTGAACGCGCTTAGGGCGCCCCGTTCTAGTGTCCAATTTCGATCCTTTGCATTGTCAATTCCATTATTTAGACGTACGTATTTTGCATTCGCATCCAGTTTATGTTTCTGTATAATTGTGCAGAACAATTGGGTTTACAATTTTTGTTGCTTACTAATAGGCTTCTACCTCCATATTCTGTGTCAATTTGGCCTAAACAGCCCGCTGAATATTTTGTTTTATATCACCCTTGGGAGAAACGCTTGCGAATACATGCTTATGGTTTTCACTGACCCAAGGTTTGCAAGAATTTGTGTAACACGCGGCTCGTAAAATGCCGCTTTTGTTTTTAGATGATGTGTGAAAGCGATTGCTAAAGTCGATTCGTGCTGAGATTCCTTTGAAGGCGCTTTTCACTTTGTTGTTTCCCAATTGCATGTTCATCGAAAATATCCTCGACTACTAGAGCAGCTGATCTCATGATTTTCCTCTATATTGGGTTCAGCACCATTGAACCCTTCTATTTTTCTTGCACGTGAACTGTTAGTGCTATCAGCAGCTTTACTCGGAAGGGACAAGAAAACTCTCCATCCAAATTAGCCTCCATAACCTACTGTATAGGAATAATGGAAACAATATTGAAATTACTACTGAATGCTCTACCAACAATAAATCAGTGTATACATTTGTTCCTTTCTTCGTTCCTGCGTGTTAACTATTCAAACAAGATTTGGAGGGTACGGTGAGAAAAAGGACTGCGGCAGGCAGCAAACAAGCCCGTGAAAAAAAAACAATGTTTTTCTGGCAACTATATTGAGAGCAATTAAGGAAATACGAAGTGCATCGCGAATAGGCAATTTACAAAAAATGAAGCATGCAAAACCTCCCTTAATAATATGAATAGCAAGAAAGAGTTCGAAATGAAACTATAGTTTATTTACCTAAGCTTGGCTTAATTAGAAACGGACATAAAATGTGGGCATGGATACAAATTATATAAAAGTTCCAGGGAGAGGGTTGTTGGCAGCATTGATCACATTTAGCAGGCACAGGGTCCTTGTCGGCTTTGTTCTCATCAAACGAAGCTGTCGAAGGAGTCGCGTTTTCACACAAGCACAACAATGTCGTCTTCATCAGAGTCACTGTAGGAGTCATCAGGACACGAGGCTGACATGATTTCCTCCGCTTTCTTTATCACCATGTTCACGAAAAAGCGCCAGCGCAGGCATACGCTTTGTCGACGGGAACGCATCAAGTCCATTTTGCTACGGGAAACAGCCAGGATTCGGCAGGCGTCGATGTAAGTCGCTTCACAATATGCGGTAGTCGGCTGAGAGACGCGCGCAGATGGAACTGAACCATTGTTGCCACCAGCAAAAGGCGATGTTGACTCCATGACTCGGCAAAAGTTGAGCAGGGACTCGCGAGGCCGCACGACTGAAGCTTGGCTGCAACAAGCAGAGAATGGCTTGTTTCATGAAGCACTACACATTTCATGTGTCCAAGATGGAGAGTGTAGATAAAACTGGACTGGTTTAGGGAAAGCAGAGTCTTTACCCTTTCCTCCTCTAGACATGTGGAAGCCCGGCTGTTCGCTCCCGTTATCTTATCTCTACAGAGAGAAAACATATTCAGAACCAGCTGGTGGTGACCCACTTTTGCTCTCCTGCGAATTGCAGAGTGACATGGGCTGGAGAGGCCCCTAAGCAGGACAGGTCATGGTTAATAGCACGTTCAGCACAGGGGAAGAAGAAGAATGACGACACCACACGCAAAGCTCTTAATGTAATACCGACTGCCATGTTTTAACAGAATAACGCGGCTCAAACTGGCACTAAGCAATGTTTCGAATACCCGTATCTAACTTAAGCGTAAATGTATAAACGGTGCGCATGAGCACAAGGCAATGCGCGTTAGTGTCGGCACTGGTACGGTTTGAGGCTGAAATCATATGCGGCAACTCAGAATTCCAAAACCCGAAGCAGAGCAAAGGCTGCGAGTTCAATTAGGCGCTTTTCGCGGCGCTGTGATTCCTTTGGTAGTGCTGGCTCACCGGCAAAACCTTTAGTTTTTTTTACAATTTTATAGTTTATCGACGCGTGGACTTTTAAAGAAAATGGAAAAACGTTTTTTACACGCCATGCGTGAGTAAAAGTTTATTTGGGGCGTTTCGGCACGCCGCTTATTATGTGAGCTTGTGTTTTAAAAAGTAATAATTTGGCTTATAATACTCGGCAGCTGAATTGCAATATTTTAGCACTTTTAACGCACGTGATAAAAAACAAAAAAATATCGATAGCCGATAGCATTCAGATATGTGGCGCAAACAAAGACAAATAATGATTCACCAACTAGCCTCTCAAGCCGTTATTTTGAGCCAATAGCATCTTTTCCTGCTTTATTTTTTGATGAAGTGGAAGCGTGGGCGAGTTAGTGTTACATAGTCAACGCAATATCCTGTTTAAAATTTTGTATAAGAGCATTGCGAAAATTATTCCAAATAGCAAGTGTGCGTTATCCAGAAATATATAGTTATGCCCTATATAAACATTATGCCTTGAGGATTCGTCACAACCGTAACTCAAATCAACGTCTCTGTTTCCTATTTCATACTCTGGTTTTCTGATCTGCAACCCTGACATCACTGTTTATGGTATAGTAACTATAATATGCGTAGAAATAATATGTACAGGCATAATAGTTGTAGCAGTGGAAAGTGACAGTTCCAGTGATCACAAAATCTTAGCTTTATCAAAAGTTATTCGTACATGATATAGGAACAATTTAAGTCAATTTCGAGCAATAACATCCCTTGTTTTTTTTGTTAGCTCGCGCGTGCCCAGCCTCAGAAGTTGAAGTTCGTAAATTACAAAAGTAAGGAAAAATGCGTGACCGTCAAATTCTTTTTACGTTTGAGAAGAGTTGACCTTGCAAAATAAATTCCAAATCGCTACCAAGAGAGGAAGCACCACGCACGCGACCGGAATATTCTCTTGTGCACTTCAGAGTATGTCCGGCGGCGGAAACAACTAAAAGAGCCGGAGTGAAGTTGAGACAGTTTCGAAGCTACATGTCCAGAAGAATTCGAACTAGGATAATTTTGAACGCGCTTAGGGCGCCCCGTTCTAGTGTCCAATTTCGATCCTTTGCATTGTCAATTCCATTATTTAGACGTACGTATTTTGCATTCGCATCCAGTTTATGTTTCTGTATAATTGTGCAGAACAATTGGGTTTACAATTTTTGTTGCTTACTAATAGGCGTCTACCTCCATATTCTGTGTCAATTTGGCCTAAACAGCCCGCTGAATATTTTGTTTTATATCACCTTTGGGAGAAACGCTTGCGAATACATGCTTATGGTTTTCACTGACCCAAGGTTTGCAAGAATTTGTGTAACACGCGGGTCGTAAAATGCCCCTTTTGTTTTAGATGAGGTGTGTGAAAGCGATTGCTAAAGTCGATTCGAGCTGAGATTCCTTTGAAGGCGCTTTTCACTTTGTTGTTTCCCAATTGCATGTTCATCGAAAATATCCTCGACTACTAGAGCAGCTGATCTCATGATTTTCCTCTATATTAGGTTCAGCACCATTGAACCCTTCTATTTTTCTTGCACGTGAACTGTTAGTGCTATAAGCAGCTTTACTCGGAAGGGACAAGAAAACTCTCCATCCAAATTAGCCTCCATAACCTACTGTATAGGAATAATGGAAACAATATTGAAATTACTACTGAATGCTCTTCCAACAATAAATCAGTGTATACATTTGTTCCTTTCTTCGTTCCTGCGTGTTAACTATTCAAACAAGATTTGGAGGGTACGGTGAGAAAAAGGACTGCGGCAGGCAGCAAACGAGCCCGTGAAAAAAAAACAATGTTTTTCTGGCAACTATATTGAGAGCAATTAAGGAAATACGAAGTGCATCGCGAATAGGCAATTTACAAAAAATGAAGCATGCAAAGCCTCCCTTAATAATATGAATAGCAAGAAAGAGTTCGAAATGAAACTATAGTTTATTTACCCAAGCTTGGCTTAATTAGAAACGGACATAAAATATTGGCATGGATACAAATTATATAAAAGTTCCAGGGAGAGGGTTGTGGCAGCATTGATCACATTTAGCAGGCACAGGGTCCTTGTCGGCTTTGTTCTCATCAAACGAAGCTGTCGAAGGAGTCGCGTTTTTACACAAGCACAACAATGTCGTCTTCATCAGAGTCACTGTAGGAGTCATCAGGACACGAGGCAGACATGATTTCCTCCGCTTTCTTTATCACCATGTTCACGAAAAAGCGCCAGCGCAGGCATACGCTTTGTCGACGGGAACGCATCAAGTCCATTTTGCTGCGGGAAACAGCCAGGATTCGGCAGGCGTCGATGTAAGTCGCTTCACAATATGCGGTAGTCGGCTGAGAGACGCGCGCAGATGGATCTGAACTATTGTTGCCACCAGCAAAAGGCGATGTTGACTCCATGGCTCGGCAAAAGTTGAGCAGGGACTCGCGAGGCCGCACGACTGAAGCTCGGCTGCAACAAGCCAAGAATGGCTTGTTTCATGAAGGACTACACATTTCGTGTGTCGAAGATGGAGAGGGTAGATAAAACTGGACTGGTTTAGGGAAAGCAGAGTCTTTACCCTTTCCTTCTCTAGTGGTGTGGAAGCCCGGCTGTTCACTCCCGTTATCTTATCTCTACAGAGAGAAAAACATATTCAGAACCAGCTGGTGGTGACCCACTTTTGCTCTGGTGCGAATTACAAACTGACATGGGCTGGAGAGGTCCCTAAGCAGGACAGGTCATGGTTAAAAGCATGTTCAGCACAGGAAAAGAAGAATGACGACACCACACGCAAAGCTCTTAATGTAATACTGACGGCCATGTTTTAACAGAATAACGCGGCTCAAACTACCAAACTGGCACTAAGCACAGTTTCGAATACCTGTCTATAACCTAAGTGTAAATATATAAACTGTGCGCATGAGCACAAGGCAATGCGCGTTAGTGTCGGCACTTGTACGGTTTGAGGCTGAAATCACGTGCGGCAACTTAGAATTCCCAACCCGAAGCAGAGCAAAGTCTGCGAGTTAAATTAGGCGCTTTTCGCGGCGCTGTGATTCCTTTGGTAGTGCTGGTTCACCGGCAAAACCTTTAGTTTCTTTACAATTTTATAGTTTATTGTCGCGTGGACTTTTAAAGAAAATGGCAAACCGATTTTTCTCCCGCCATGCGTGAGTAAAAGTTTATTTGGTGCGTTTCTGCACGCCGCTTATTACGCGAGCTTGTGTTTTAAAAAAGTAATAATTTGGCTTATAATACTCGGTAGCTGAATTGCAATGTTATAGCATTTTTAACGCTCGTCATAAAAAACAAAAAATATCGATAGCCGATAGAATCTTTTCCTGCTTTATTTTTTGATGGAGAGGAAGCGTGGGCGAGTTAGTGTTACATAGTCAATACAATATCCTGTTTAAAATTTTGTATAAGAGCATTGCGAAAATGGATTCCAAATAGCAAGTGTGCGTTATCCAGAAATATATAGTTATGCCCTATATAAACATTATGCCTTGAGGATTCGTCACAACCGTAACTCAAATCAGCGTCTCTGTTTCCTATTTCATACTCTGGTTTTGTGATCTGCTACCATGACATAACTGTTTATGGTATAGTAAATATAATATGCGTAGAAATAATATGAACAGGCGTAATAGTTGTAGCAGTGGAATGTGACAGTTCCAGTGATCACAAAATCTTAGCTTTATCAAAAGTTATTCGTATATGATAACGAGGAACAATTTAGGTCAATTTCGAGCAATAACATCCCTTGTTTTTTTTTGTTAGCTCGCGCGTGCCCAGCCTCAGAAGTTGAAGTTCGTAAATTACAAAAGTAAGGAAAAATGCGTGACCGTCAAATTCTTTTTACGTTTGGGAAGAGTTGACCTTGCAAAATAAATTCCAATCGCTACAAAGAGAGGAAGCACCACGCACGCGACCGGAATATTCTCTTGTGCACTTCAGAGTATGTCCGGCGGCGGAAACAACTAAAAGAGCCGGAGGGAAGTTGAGACATTTTCGAAGCTACATGTCCAGAAGAATTCGAACTAGGATAATTTTGAACGCGCTTAGGGCGCCCCGTTCTAGTGTCCAATTTCGATCCTTTGCATTGTCAATTCCATTATTTAGACGTACGTATTTTGCATTCGCATCCAGTTTATGTTTCTGTATAATTGTGCAGAACAATTGGGTTTACAATTTTTGTTGCTTACTAATAGGCGTCTACCTCCATATTCTGTGTCAATTTGGCCTAAACAGCCCGCTGAATATTTTGTTTTATATCACCCTTGGGAGAAACGCTTGCGAATACATGCTTATGGTTTTCACTGACCCAAGGTTTGCAAGAATTTGTGTAACACGCGGGTCGTAAAATGCCCCTTTTGTTTTAGATGAGGTGTGTGAAAGCGATTGCTAAAGTCGATTCGAGCTGAGATTCCTTTGAAGGCGCTTTTCACTTTGTTGTTTCCCAATTGCATGTTCATCGAAAATATCCTCGACTACTAGAGCAGCTGATCTCATGATTTTCCTCTATATTAGGTTCAGCACCATTGAACCCTTCTATTTTTCTTGCACGTGAACTGTTAGTGCTATAAGCAGCTTTACTCGGAAGGGACAAGAAACCTCTCCATCCAAATTAGCCTCCATAACCTACTGTATAGGAATAATGGAAAAAATATTGAAATTACTACTGAATGCTCTTCCAACAATAAATCAGTGTATACATTTGTTCCTTTCTTCGTTCCTGCGTGTTAACTATTCAAACAAGATTTGGAGGGTACGGTGAGAAAAAGGACTGTGGCAGGCAGCAAACGAGCCCGTGAAAAAAAAACAATGTTTTTCTGGCAACTATATTGAGAGCAATTAAGGATACGAAGTGCATCGCGAATAGGCAATTTACAAAAAATGAAGCATGCAAAGCCTCCCTTAATAATATGAATAGCAAGAAAGAGTTCGAAATGAAACTATAGTTTATTTACCCAAGCTTGGCTTAATTAGAAACGGACATAAAATATTGGCATGGATACAAATTATATAAAAGTTCCAGGGAGAGGGTTGTGGCAGCATTGATCACATTTAGCAGGCACAGGGTCCTTGTCGGCTTTGTTCTCATCAAACGAAGCTGTCGAAGGAGTCGCGTTTTTACACAAGCACAACAATGTCGTCTTCATCAGAGTCACTGTAGGAGTCATCAGGACACGAGGCAGACATGATTTCCTCCGCTTTCTTTATCACCATGTTCACGAAAAAGCGCCAGCGCAGGCATACGCTTTGTCGACGGGAACGCATCAAGTCCATTTTGCTGCGGGAAACAGCCAGGATTCGGCAGGCGTCGATGTAAGTCGCTTCACAATATGCGGTAGTCGGCTGAGAGACGCGCGCAGATGGATCTGAACTATTGTTGCCACCAGCAAAAGGCGATGTTGACTCCATGGCTCGGCAAAAGTTGAGCAGGGACTCGCGAGGCCGCACGACTGAAGCTCGGCTGCAACAAGCCAAGAATGGCTTGTTTCATGAAGGACTACACATTTCGTGTGTCGAAGATGGAGAGGGTAGATAAAACTGGACTGGTTTAGGGAAAGCAGAGTCTTTACCCTTTCCTTCTCTAGTGGTGTGGAAGCCCGGCTGTTCACTCCCGTTATCTTATCTCTACAGAGAGAAAAACATATTCAGAACCAGCTGGTGGTGACCCACTTTTGCTCTGGTGCGAATTACAAACTGACATGGGCTGGAGAGGTCCCTAAGCAGGACAGGTCATGGTTAAAAGCATGTTCAGCACAGGGAAAGAAGAATGACGACACCACACGCAAAGCTCTTAATGTAATACTGACGGCCATGTTTTAACAGAATAACGCGGCTCAAACTACCAAACTGGCACTAAGCACAGTTTCGAATACCTGTCTATAACTTAAGTGTAAATATATAAACTGTGCGCATGAGCACAAGGCAATGCGCGTTAGTGTCGGCACTTGTACGGTTTGAGGCTGAAATCACGTGCGGCAACTTAGAATTCCCAACCCGAAGCAGAGCAAAGTCTGCGAGTTAAATTAGGCGCTTTTCGCGGCGCTGTGATTCCTTTGGTAGTGCTGGTTCACCGGCAAAACCTTTAGTTTCTTTACAATTTTATAGTTTATTGTCGCGTGGACTTTTAAAGAAAATGGCAAACCGATTTTTCTCCCGCCATGCGTGAGTAAAAGTTTATTTGGTGCGTTTCTGCACGCCGCTTATTACGCGAGCTTGTGTTTTAAAAAAGTAATAATTTGGCTTATAATACTCGGTAGCTGAATTGCAATGTTATAGCATTTTTAACGCTCGTCATAAAAAACAAAAAATATCGATAGCCGATAGAATCTTTTCCTGCTTTATTTTTTGATGGAGAGGAAGCGTGGGCGAGTTAGTGTTACATAGTCAATACAATATCCTGTTTAAAATTTTGTATAAGAGCATTGCGAAAATGGATTCCAAATAGCAAGTGTGCGTTATCCAGAAATATATAGTTATGCCCTATATAAACATTATGCCTTGAGGATTCGTCACAACCGTAACTCAAATCAGCGTCTCTGTTTCCTATTTCATACTCTGGTTTTGTGATCTGCTACCATGACATAACTGTTTATGGTATAGTAAATATAATATGCGTAGAAATAATATGAACAGGCGTAATAGTTGTAGCAGTGGAATGTGACAGTTCCAGTGATCACAAAATCTTAGCTTTATCAAAAGTTATTCGTATATGATAACGAGGAACAATTTAGGTCAATTTCGAGCAATAACATCCCTTGTTTTTTTTTGTTAGCTCGCGCGTGCCCAGCCTCAGAAGTTGAAGTTCGTAAATTACAAAAGTAAGGAAAAATGCGTGACCGTCAAATTCTTTTTACGTTTGAGAAGAGTTGACCTTGCAAAATAAATTCCAAATCGCTACCAAGAGAGCAAGCACCACGCACGCGACCGGAATATTCTCTTGTGCACTTCAGAGTATGTCCGGCGGCGGAAACAACTAAAAGAGCCGGAGGGAAGTTGAGACATTTTCGAAGCTACATGTCCAGAAGAATTCGAACTAGGATAATTTTGAACGCGCTTAGGGCGCCCCGTTCTAGTGTCCAATTTCGATCCTTTGCATTGTCAATTCCATTATTTAGACGTACGTATTTTGCATTCGCATCCAGTTTATGTTTCTGTATAATTGTGCAGAACAATTGGGTTTACAATTTTTGTTGCTTACTAATAGGCGTCTACCTCCATATTCTGTGTCAATTTGGCCTAAACAGCCCGCTGAATATTTTGTTTTATATCACTCTTGGGAGAAACGCTTGCGAATACATGCTTATGGTTTTCACTGACCCAAGGTTTGCAAGAATTTGTGTAACACGCGGCTCGTAAAATGCCGCTTTTGTTTTTAGATGAGGTGTGTGAAAGCGATTGCTAAAGTCGATTCGTGCTGAGATTCCTTTGAAGGCGCTTTTCACTTTGTTGTTTCCCAATTGCATGTTCATCGAAAATATCCTCGACTACTAGAGCAGCTGATCTCATGATTTTCCTCTATATTAGGTTCAGCACCATTGAACCCTTCTATTTTTCTTGCACGTGAACTGTTAGTGCTATAAGCAGCTTTACTCGGAAGGGACAAGAAAACTCTCCATCCAAATTAGCCTCCATAACCTACTGTATAGGAATAATGGAAACAATATTGAAATTACTACTGAATGCTCTACCAACAATAAATCAGTGTATACATTTGTTCCTTTCTTCGTTCCTGCGTGTTAACTATTCAAACAAGATTTGGAGGGTACGGTGAGAAAAAGGACTGCGGCAGGCAGCAAACAAGCCCGTGAAAAAAAAAACAATGTTTTTCTGGCAACTATATTGAGAGCAATTAAGGAAATACGAAGTGCATCGCGAATAGGCAATTTACAAAAAATGAAGCATGCAAAACCTCCCTTAATAATATGAATAGCAAGAAAGAGTTCGAAATGAAACTATAGTTTATTTACCCAAGCTTGGCTTAATTAGAAACGGACATAAAATATGGGCATGGACACAAATTATATACAAGTCCCAGGGAGAGTGTTGTTGGCAGCATTGATCACATTTAGCAGGCACAGGGTCCTTGTCGGCTTTGTTCTCATCAAACGAAGCTGTCGAAGGAGTCGCATTTTTACACAAGCACAACAATGTCGTCTTCATCAGAGTCACTGTAGGAGTCATCAGGACACGAGGCAGACATGATTTCCTCCGCTTTCTTTATCACCATTTTCACGAAAAAGCGCCAGCGCAGGCACACGCTTTGTCGACGGGAACGCAGCAAGTCCATTTTCCTGCGGGAAAGAGTCAGGATTCAGCAGGCGTCGATGTAAGTCGCTTCACAATATGCGGTAGTCGACTGAGAGACGCGCGTAGATGGAACTGAACTATTGTTGCCACCAGCAAAAGGCGATGTTGACTCCATGGCTCGGCGAAAGTTGAGCAGGGACTCGCGAGGCCGCACGACTGAAGCTTGGCTGCAACAAGCCAAGAATGGCTTGTTTCATGAAGCACTACACATTTCAAGTGTCGAAGATGGAGAGGGTAGATAAAACTGGACTGGTTTAGGGAAAGCAGAGTCTTTACCCTTTCCTTCTCTAGTCGTGTGGAAGCCCGGCTGTTCACTCCCGTTATCTTATCTCTACAGAGAGAAAAACATATTGAGAACCAGCTGGTGGTGACCCACTTTTGCTCTCCTGTGAATTACAAACTGACATGGGCTGGAGAGGTCCCTAAGCAGGACAGGTCATGGTTAAAAGCATGTTCAGCACAGGGAAAGAAGAATGACGACACCACACGCAAAGCTCTTAATGTAATACTGACGGCCATGTTTTAACAGAATAACGCGGCTCAAACTACCAAACTGGCACTAAGCACAGTTTCGAATACCTGTCTATAACTTAAGTGTAAATATATAAACTGTGCGCATGAGCACAAGGCAATGCGCGTTAGTGTCGGCACTTGTACGGTTTGAGCCTGAAATCACGTGCGGCAACTTAGAATTCCAAACCCGAAGCAGAGCAAAGTCTGCGAGTTAAATTATGGCGCTTTTCGCGGCGCTGTGATTCCTTTGGCAGTGCTGGTTCACCGGCAAAACCTTTAGTTTCTTTACAATTTTATAGTTTATTGTCGCGTGGACTTTTAAAGAAAATGGCAAACCGATTTTTCTCCCGCCATGCGTGAGTAAAAGTTTATTTGGTGCGTTTCTGCACGCCGCTTATTACGCGAGCTTGTGTTTTAAAAAAGTAATAATTTGGCTTATAATACTCGGTAGCTGAATTGCAATGTTATAGCATTTTTAACGCTCGTCATAAAAAACAAAAAATATCGATAGCCGATAGAATCTTTTCCTGCTTTATTTTTTGATGGAGAGGAAGCGTGGGCGAGTTAGTGTTACATAGTCAATACAATATCCTGTTTAAAATTTTGTATAAGAGCATTGCGAAAATGGATTCCAAATAGCAAGTGTGCGTTATCCAGAAATATATAGTTATGCCCTATATAAACATTATGCCTTGAGGATTCGTCACAACCGTAACTCAAATCAGCGTCTCTGTTTCCTATTTCATACTCTGGTTTTGTGATCTGCTACCATGACATAACTGTTTATGGTATAGTAAATATAATATGCGTAGAAATAATATGAACAGGCGTAATAGTTGTAGCAGTGGAATGTGACAGTTCCAGTGATCACAAAATCTTAGCTTTATCAAAAGTTATTCGTATATGATAACGAGGAACAATTTAGGTCAATTTCGAGCAATAACATCCCTTGTTTTTTTTTGTTAGCTCGCGCGTGCCCAGCCTCAGAAGTTGAAGTTCGTAAATTACAAAAGTAAGGAAAAATGCGTGACCGTCAAATTCTTTTTACGTTTGAGAAGAGTTGACCTTGCAAAATAAATTCCAAATCGCTACCAAGAGAGGAAGCACCACGCACGCGACCGGAATATTCTCTTGTGCACTTCAGAGTATGTCCGGCGGCGGAAACAACTAAAAGAGCCGGAGGGAAGTTGAGACATTTTCGAAGCTACATGTCCAGAAGAATTCGAACTAGGATAATTTTGAACGCGCTTAGGGCGCCCCGTTCTAGTGTCCAATTTCGATCCTTTGCATTGTCAATTCCATTATTTAGACGTACGTATTTTGCATTCGCATCCAGTTTATGTTTCTGTATAATTGTGCAGAACAATTGGGTTTACAATTTTTGTTGCTTACTAATAGGCGTCTACCTCCATATTCTGTGTCAATTTGGCCTAAACAGCCCGCTGAATATTTTGTTTTATATCACCCTTGGGAGAAACGCTTGCGAATACATGCTTATGGTTTTCACTGACCCAAGGTTTGCAAGAATTTGTGTAACACGCGGCTCGTAAAATGCCGCTTTTGTTTTTAGATGAGGTGTGTGAAAGCGATTGCTAAAGTCGATTCGTGCTGAGATTCCTTTGAAGGCGCTTTTCACTTTGTTGTTTCCCAATTGCATGTTCATCGAAAATATCCTCGACTACTAGAGCAGCTGATCTCATGATTTCCTCTATATTAGGTTCAGCACCATTGAACCCTTCTATTTTTCTTGCACGTGAACTGTTAGTGCTATAAGCAGCTTTACTCGGAAGGGACAAGAAAACTCTCCATCCAAATTAGCCTCCATAACCTACTGTAGAGGAATAATGGAAACAATATTGAAATTACTACTGAATGCTCTACCAACAATAAATCAGTGTATACATTTGTTCCTTTCTTCGTTCCTGCGTGTTAACTATTCAAACAAGATTTGGAGGGTACGGTGAGAAAAAGGACTGCGGCAGGCAGCAAACAAGCCCGTGAAAAAAAAACAATGTTTTTCTGGCAACTATATTGAGAGCAATTAAGGAAATACGAAGTGCATCGCGAATAGGCAATTTACAAAAAATGAAGCATGCAAAACCTCCCTTAATAATATGAATAGCAAGAAAGAGTTCGAAATGAAACTATAGTTTATTTACCTAAGCTTGGCTTAATTAGAAACGGACATAAAATATGGGCATGGATACAAATTATATAAAAGTTCCAGGGAGAGGGTTGTTGGCAGCATTGATCGCATTTAGCAGGCACAGGGTCCTTGTCGGCTTTGTTCTCATCAAACGAAGCTGTCGAAGAAGTCGCGTTTTTACACAAGCACAACAATGTCGTCTTCATCAGAGTCACTGTAGGATTCATCAGGACACGAGGCAGACATGATTTCCTCCGCTTTCTTTATCACCATGTTCACGAAAAAGCGCCAGCGCAGGCATACGCTTTGTCGACGGGAACGCATCAAGTCCATTTTGCTACGGGAAACAGCCAGGATTCGGCAGGCGTCGATGTAAGTCGCTTCACAATATGCGGTAGTCGGCTGAGAGACGCGCGCAGATGGAACTGAACCATTGTTGCCACCAGCAAAAGGCGATGTTGACTCCATGACTCGGCAAAAGTTGAGCAGGGACTCGCGAGGCCGCACGACTGAAGCTTGGCTGCAACAAGCAGAGAATGGCTTGTTTCATGAAGCACTACACATTTCATGTGTCCAAGATGGAGAGTGTAGATAAAACTGGACTGGTTTAGGGAAAGCAGAGTCTTTACCCTTTCCTCCTCTAGACATGTGGAAGCCCGGCTGTTCACTCCCGTTATCTTATCTCTACAGAGAGAAAACATATTCAGAACCAGCTGGTGGTGACCCACTTTTGCTCTCCTGCGAATTGCAGAGTGACATGGGCTGGAGAGGCCCCTAAGCAGGACAGGTCATGGTTAATAGCACGTTCAGCACAGGGGAAGAAGAAGAATGACGACACCACACGCAAAGCTCTTAATGTAATACCGACTGCCATGTTTTAACAGAATAACGCGGCTCAAACTGGCACTAAGCAATGTTTCGAATACCCGTATCTAACTTAAGCGTAAATGTATAAACGGTGCGCATGAGCACAAGGCAATGCGCGTTAGTGTCGGCACTGGTACGGTTTGAGGCTGAAATCACATGCGGCAACTTAGAATTCCAAAACCCGCAGCACAGCAAAGTCTGCGAGTTCAATTAGGCGCTTTTCGCGGCGATTTGATTCCTTTGGTAGTGCTGGCTCACCGGCAAAACCTTTAGTTTTTTTACAATTTTATAGTTTATCGACGCGTGGACTTTTAAAGAAAATGGAAAAACGTTTTTTACACGCCATGCGTGAGTAAAAGTTTATTTGGTGCGTTTCGGCACGCCGCTTATTATGTGAGCTTGTGTTTTAAAAAAGTAATAATTTGGCTTATAATACTCGGCAGCTGAATTGCAATATTTTAGCACTTTTAACGCACGTGATAAAAAACTAAAAAATATCGATAGCCGATAGCATTCAGATATGTGGCACAAACAAAGACAAATGATGATGCACCAACTAGCCTCTCAAGCCATTATTTTGAGCATATAGCATCTTTTCCTGCTTTATTTTTTGATGAAGTGGAAGCGTGGGCGAGTTAGTGTTACATAGTCAACGCAATATCCTGTTTAAAATTTTGTATAAGAGCATTGCGAAAATGTATTCCAAATAGCAAGTGTGCGTTATCCAGAAATATATAGTTATGCCCTATATAAACATTATGCCTTGAGGATTCGTCACAACCGTAACTCAAATCAACGTCTCTGTTTCCTATTTCATACTCTGGTTTTCTGATCTGCAACCCTGACATCACTGTTTATGGTATAGTAACTATAATATGCGTAGAAATAATATGTACAGGCATAATAGTTGTAGCAGTGGAAAGTGACAGTTCCAGTGATCACAAAATCTTAGCTTTATAAAAAGTTATTCGTACATGATATAGGAACAATTTAAGTCAATTTCGAGCAATAACATCCCTTGTTTTTTTTGTTAGCTCGCGCGTGCCCAGCCTCAGAAGTTGAAGTTCGTAAATTACAAAAGTAAGGAAAAATGCGTGACCGTCAAATTCTTTTTACGTTTGAGAAGAGTTGACCTTGCAAAATAAATTCCAATCGCTACCAAGAGAGGAAGCACCACGCACGCGACCGGATTATTATCTTGTGCACTTCAGAGTATGTCCGGCGGCGGAAACAACTAAAAGAGCCGGAGGGAAGTTGAGACAGTTTTGAAGCTACATGTCAAGAAGAAGAATTTAAACTAGGATAATTCTGAACGCGCTTAGGGCGCCCCTTTCTAGTGTCCAATTTCGATCCTTTGTATTGTCAATTTCATTATTTAAACGTACGTATTTTGCCTTCGCATCCAGTTTATGTTTCTGTATATTTGTGCAGAACAATTGGGTTTACAATTTTTGTTGCTTACGAATATGCGCCTACCTCCATATTCTGCGTCAATTTGGCCTAACCAGCGCGCTGAATAATTTTTTTTTATATCACCCTTGAAAGAAACGCTTGCGAATACATGCTTATGGATTTCACCGACCCAAGGTTTGCAAGAATTTGTGTAACACGCGGCTCGTAAAATGCCGCTTTTGTTTTTAGGTGAGGTGTGTGAAAGCGATTGCTAAAGTCGATTCGACCTGAGAGTCCTTTGAAGGCGCTTTTCACTTTGTTGTTTCCCACTTGCATGTTAATCGAAAATATCCTCGATTACTAGAGCAGCTGATCCCATAATTTCCCTCTATATTAGGTTCAGCACCATTGAACCTTCTATCTTTCTTGCACGTGAACTGTTAGTGCTATAAGCAGCTTTACTCGGAAGGGACAAGAAAACTCTCCATCCAAATTAGCCGCCATAACCTACTGTATAGGAATAATGGAAACAATATTGAAATAACTACTGAATGCTCTACCAACAATATATCAGTGTATACATTTGTTCCTTTCTTCGTTCCGGCGTGGTAACTATTCAAACAAGATTTGGAGAGTACGTTGAGAAAAAGGACTGCGACGGGCAGCAAACGAGCGCATGAAAAAAAAAACGATGTTTTTGCTAGCAAATATTTTGAGAGCAATTAAGGAAATACGAAGGGCATCGAGAATAGGCAAATTACAAAAAATGAAGCATGCAAAGCCTCCCTTCATGATATGAATAGCAAGAAAAAGTTCGAAATGAAACTATAGTTTATTCACCCAAGCTTGGCGTAATTAGAAACGGACATAAAATATGGGCATGGATACAAATTATATACAAGTTCCAGGGAGAGGGTTGTTGGCAGCATTGATCACATTTAGCAGGCACAGGGTCTGTCGGCTTTGCTCTCATCAAACGAAGCTGTCGAAGGAGTCGCGTTTTTACACAAGCACAACAATGTCGTCTTCATCAGAGTCACTGTAGGAGTCATCAGGACACGAGGCAGACATGATTTCCTCCGCTTTCTTTATCACCATGTTCACGAAAAGCGCCTGCGCAGGCACACGCTTTGTCGACGGGAACGCATCAAGTCCATTTTGCTGCGGGAAACAGCCAGGATTCGGCAGGCGTCGATGTAAGTCGCTTCACAGTATGCGGTAGTCGGCAGAGAGACGCGCGTAGAGGGAACTGAACTATTGTTGCCACCAGCAAAAGGCGATGTTGACTCCATGACTCGGCAAAAGTTGAGCAGGGGCTCGCAAGGCCGCATGAATGAAGCTTGGCTGCAACAAGCCAAGAATGGCTTGTTTCATGAAGCACTACACATTTCATGTGTCCAAAATGGAGAGGGTAGATAAAACTGGACTGGTTTAGTGAAAGCAGAGTCTTTGCCCTTTCCTCCTCTAGACTTGTGGATGCCCGGCTGTTCACTCCCGTTATCTTATCTCTACAGAGAGAAAAACATATTCAGAACCAGCTAGTGGTGACCCACTTTTGCTCTCCTGCGAATTACAAGCTGACATGGGCTGGAGAGGCCCCTAAGCAGGACAGGTCATGGTTAAAAGCTTGTTCAGCACAGGGAAAGAATAAGAATGACAACACCACACGCAAAGCTCTTAATGTAATACCGACGGCCATGTTTTAACAGAATAACGCGGCTCAAATTACCAAACTGGCACTAAGCACAGTTTCGACTACCTGTCTATAACTTAAACGTAAATATATAAACTGTGCGCATGAGCACAAGGCAGTGCGCGTTAATGTCGGCAATGGTTCGGTTTGAGGCTGAAATCACATGCGGCAAGTTAGAATTCCAAAACCCGAAGCAGAGCAAAGTCTGCGAGTTAAATTAGGCGCTTTTCGTGGCGCTGTGATTCCTTTGGCAGCGCTGGCTCACCGGCAAAACCTTTAGTTTTTTTTACAATTTTATAGTTTATTGACGCGTGGACTTTTAAAGAAAAAGGCAAAACGATTTTTCTCCCGCCATGCGTCAGTAAAACTTTATTTGGTGCGTTTCGGCACGCCGCTTATTATGCGAGCTTGTGTTTTAAAAAAGTAATAATTTGGCTTATAATACTCGGTAGCTGAATTGCAATATTTTAGCATTTTTAACGCACGTCATAAAAAACAAAAAAATATCGATAGCCGATAGCATCTTTTCCTGCTTTATTTTTTGATGGAGTGGAAGCGTGGGCGAGTTAGTGTTACATAGTCAACGCAATATCCTGTTTAAAATTTTGTATAAGAGCATTACGAAAATGGATTCCAAATAGCAAGTGTGCGTTATCCAGAAATATATAGTTATGCCCTATATAAACATTATGCCTTGAGGATTCGTCACAACCGTAACTCAAATCAACGTCTCTGTTTCCTATTTAATAATCTGGTTTTGCGATCTGCAACCATGACATCACTGTTTATGGTATAGTAACTGTAATATGCGCAGAAAAAATATGAGCAGGCGTAATAGTTGTAGTAGTGTAAAGTGACAGTTCCAGTGATCACAAAATCTTAGCTTTATCAAACGTTATTCGTATATGATAACGAGGAACAATTTAGGTCAATTTCGAGCAATAACATCCCTTGTTTTTTGTTAGCTCGCGCGTGCCCAGCCTCAGAAGTTGAAGTTCGTAAATTACAAAAGTGAGGAAGAATGCGTGACCGTCAAATTCTTTTTACGTTTGAGAAGAGTTGACCTTGCAAAATAAATTCCAATCGCTACCAAGAGAGGAAGCACCACGCACGCGACCGGAATATTATCTTGTGCACTTCAGAGTATGTCGGGCGGCGGAAACAACTAAAAGAGCTGGAGGGAAGTTGAGACAGTTTTGAAGCTACATGTCCAGAAGAAGAATTAGAACTAGGATAATTTTGAACGCGCTTAGGGCGCCCCTTTCTAGTGTCGAATTTCGATCCTTTGTATTGTCAATTTCATTATTTAGACGTACGTATTTTGCATTCGCATCCAGTTTATGTTTCTGTATATTTGTGCCGAACAATTAAGCTTACAATTTTTGTTGCTTACTAATACGCGCCTACCTCCATATACTGCGTCAATTTGGCCTAAACAGCACGCTGAATATTTTGTTTTATAACACCCTTGGGAGAAACGCTTGCGAATATATGCTTATGGTTTTCACCGGCCCAAGGTTTGCAAGAATTTGTGTAACACGCTGCTCGTAAAATGCCGCTTTTGTTTTTAGATGAGGTTTATGAAAGCGATTGCGAAAGTCGATTCGACCTGAGAGTCCTTTTGAAGGTGCTTTTCACTTTATTGTTTCCCACTTGCATGTTCATCGAAAATATCCTCGACTACTAGAGCAACTGATCTCATGATTTTCCTCTATATTAGGTTCAGCACCATTGAACCCTTCTATTTTTCTTGCACGTGAACTGTTAGTGCTATAAGCAGCTTTAGTCGGAAGGGACAAGAAAACTCTCCATCCAAATTAGCCGCCATAACCTACTGTATAGGAATATTGGAAACAATATTGAAATAACTACTGAATGCTCTACCAACAACTAATCAGTGTATACATTTGTTCCTTTCTTCGTTCCTGTGCGGTAACTATTCAAACAAGATTTGGAGGGTACGGTGTGAAAAAGGACTGCGACAGGCAGCAAACGAGCGCGTGCAAAAAAAAACATTGTTTTTCTGGCAACTATTTTGAGAGTAATTTAGGAAATACGAAGTGCATCGAGAATAGGCAATTTACAAAAAATGAAGCATGCAAAGCCTCCCTTAATAATATGAATAGCAAGAAAGAGTTCGAAATGAATCTATAGTTTATTTACCCAAGCTTGGCTTAATTAGAAACGGACATAAAATATGGCCATGGATACAAATTATATACAAGTTCCAGGGAGAGGGTTGTTGGCAGCATTGATCACATTTAGCAGGCACAGGGTCCTTGTCGGCTTTGTTCTCATCAAACGAAGCTGTCGAAGGAGTCGCGCTTTTACACAAGCACAACAATGATGTCTTCATCAGAGTCGCTGTAGGAGTCATCAGGACACGAGGCAGACATGATTTCCTCCGCTTTCTTTATCACCATGTTCACGAAAAAGCGCCAGCGCTGGCACACGCTTTGTCGACGGGAACGCATCAAGTCCATTTTGCTGCGGGAAACAGCCAGGATTCGGCAGGCGTCGATGTAAGTCGCTTCACAATATGCGGTAGTCGGCTGAGAGACGCGCGCAGATGGAACTGAACTATTGTTGCCACCAGCAAACGGCGATGTTGACTCCATGGCTCGGCAAAAGTTGAGCAGGGACTCGCGAGGCCGCACGACTGAAGCTTGGCTGCAACAAGCCAAGAATGGCTTGTTTCATGAAGCACTACACATTTCATGTGTTGAAGATGGAGAGGGTAGATAAAACTGGACTGGTTTAGGGAAAGCAGAGTCTTTACCCTTTCCTTCTCTAGTCGTGTGGAAGCCCTGCTGTTCACTCCCGTTATCTTATCTCTACAGAGAGAAAAACATATTCTGAACCAGCTGGTGGTGACCCACTTTTGCTCTGGTTTGAATTACAGAGTGACATGGGCTGGAGAGGCCCCTAAGCAGGACAGGTCATGGTTAAAAGCATGTTCAGCAGAGGGGAAGAAGAAGAATGACGACACCACACGCAAAACTCTTAACGTAATACAGATGGCCATGTTTTAACAGAATAACGCGGCTCAAACTACCAAACTGGCACTAAGCACAGTTTCGAATACCTGTCTATAACTTAAGCGTAAATGTATAAACTATGCGCATGAGCACAAGGCAATGCGCGTTAGTGTCGGCACTGGTACGGTTTGAGGCTGAAATCACATGTGGCAACTTAGAATTCCAAAACCCGAAGCAGAGCAAAGTCTGCGAGTTCAATTAGGCGCTTTTCGCGGCGCTGTGATTCCTTTGGTAGTGCTCGCTCACCGGCAAAACCTTTAGTTTTTATACAATTTTATAGTTTATTGACGCGTGGACTTTTAATGAAAATGACAAAACGATTTTTCTCCCGCCATGCGTGAGTAAATGTTTATTTGGTGCGTTTCGGCACGCCGCCTATTATGTGAGCTTGTGTTTTAAAAAAGTGATAATTTGGCTTATAATACTCGGTAGCTGAATTGCAATATTTTAGCATTTTTAATGCTCGTCATAAAAAACAAAAAATATCGATAGCCGATAGCATCTTTTCCTGCTTTATTTTTTGATGGAGTGGAAGTGTGGGCGAGATAGTGTTACATCGTCAACGCAATATCCTGTTTAAAATTTTGTATAAGAGCATTGCGAAAATGTATTACAAATAGCACGTGTGCGTTATCCAGAAATACATAGTTATGCCCTATATAAACATTGTGCCTTAAGGATTCGTCACAACCGTAACTCAAATCAACGTCTCTGTTTCCTATTTCATACTCTGGTTTTCCGATCTGCAACCATAACATCACTGTTTATGGTATAGTAACTATAATATGCGTAGAAATAATATGAACAGGCGTAATAGTTGTAGCAGTGGAAAGTGACAGTTCCAGTGATCACAAAATCTTAGCTTTATCAAACGTTATTCGTATATGATAACGAGGAACAAATGAAGTCAATTTCGAGCAATAACATCCCTTGTTTTTTTGTTAGCTCGCGCGTGCCCAGCCTCAGAAGTTAAAGTTCGTAAATTACAAAAGTAAGGAAGAATGCGTGACCGGCAAATTCTTTTTACGTTTGAGAAGAGTTGACCTTGCAAAATAAATTCGAATCGCTACCAAGAGAGGAAGCACCACGCACGCGACCGGAATATTCTTTCGTGCACTTCAGAGTATGTCCGGCGGCGGAAACAACTAAAAGAGCCGGAGGGAAGTTGAGACAGTTTTGAAGCTACATGTCAAGAAGAAGAATTTAAACTAGGATAATTCTGAACGCGCTTAGGGCGCCCCTTTCTAGTGTCCAATTTCGATCCTTTGTATTGTCAATTTCATTATTTAGACGTACGTATTTTGCATTCGCATCCAGTTTATGTTTCTGTATATTTGTGCAGAACAATTAAGCTTACAATTTTTGTTGCTTACTAATACGCGCCTACCTCCATATACTGCGTCAATTTGGCCTAAACAGCACGCTGAATATTTTGTTTTATAACACCCTTGGGAGAAACGCTTGCGAATATATGCTTATGGTTTTCACCGGCCCAAGGTTTGCAAGAATTTGTGTAACACGCTGCTCGTAAAATGCCGCTTTTGTTTTTAGATGAGGTTTGTGAAAGCGATTGCGAAAGTCGATTCGACCTGAGAGTCCTTTTGAAGGTGCTTTTCACTTTGTTGTTTCCCACTTGCATGTTCATCGAAAATATCCTCGACTACTAGAGCAGCTGATCTCATGATTTCCCTCTATATTAGGTTCAGCACCATTGAACCCTTCTATTTTTCTTGCACGTGAACTGTTAGTGCTATAAGCAGCTTTACTCGGAAGGGACAAGCAAACTCTCCATCCAAATTAGCCTCCATAACCTACTGTATAGGAATAATGGAAACAATATTGAAATTACTACTGAATGCTCTACCAACAATAAACCAGTGTACAGATTTGTTCCTTTCTTCGTTCCTGCGTGGTAACTATTCAAACAAGATTTCGAGGGTACGGTAAGAAAAAGGACTGCGACAGGCAGCAAACGAGCGCGTGCAAAAAAAAACATTGTTTTTCTGGCAACTATTTTGAGAGTAATTTAGGAAACACGAAGTTCATCGAGAATAGGCAATTTACAAAAAATGAAGCATGCAAAGCCTTCCTTAATAATATGATTAGCAAGAAAGAGTTCGAAATGAAAGTATAGTTTATTTACCATAGCTTGGCTTAATTAGAAACGGACATAAAATATGGCCATGGATACAAATTATATACAAGTTCCAGGGAGAGGGTTGTTGGCAGCATTGATCACATTTAGCAGGCACAGGGTCCTTGTCGGCTTTGTTCTCATCAAACGAAGCTGTCGAAGGAGTCGCGCTTTTACACAAGCACAACAATGTCGTCTTCATCAGAGTCACTGTAGGAGTCATCAGGACACGAGGCAGACATGATTTCTTCCGCTTTCTTTATCACCATGTTCACGAAAAGGCGCCAGCGCAGGCACAAGCTTTGTCGACGGGAACGCATCAAGTCCATTTTGCTGCGGAAAACAGCCAGGATTCGGCAGGCGTCAATGTCAGTCGCTTCAGAATATGCGGTAGCCGGCTGAGAGACGCGCGCAGATGGAACTGAACCATTGTTGCCACCAGCAAAAGGCGATGTTGACTCCATGACTCGGCAAAAGTTGAGCAGAGACTCGCGAGGCCGCACGACTGAAGCTTGGCTGCAACAAGCCAAGAATGGCTTGTTTCATGAAGCACTACACATTTCATGTGTCCAAGATGGAGAGGGTAGATAAAACTGGACTGCTTTTGGGAAAGTAGAGTCTTTACCCTTTCCTCCTCTAGACGTGTGGAAGCCCGGCTGTTCACTCCCGTTATCTTATCTCTACAGAGAGAAAAACATATTCAGAACCAGCTGGTGGTGACTCACTTTTGCTCTCCTGCGAATTACAGAGTGACATGGGCTGGAGAGGCCCCTAAGCAGGACAGGTCATGGTTAAAAGCATGTTCAGCACAGGGGAAGAAGAAGAAGGACGACACCACACGCAAAACTCTTAACGTAATACCGACGGCCATGTTTTAACAGAATAACGCGGCTCAAATTACCAAACTGGCACTAAGCATAGTTTCGAATACCTGTCTACAACTTAAGCGTAAATGTATAACCTGTGCGCATGAGCACAAGGCAATGCGCGTTAATGTCGGCACTGGTACGGTTTGAGGCTGAAATCACATGCGGCAACTTAGAATTCCAAAACCCGAAGCAGAGGAAAGTCTGCGAGTTAAATTAGGCGCTTTTCGCGGCGCTGTGATTCCTTTGGCAGTGCTGGCTCACCGGCAAAACCTTTAGTTTCTTTACAATTTTATAGTTTATTGACGCGTGGATTTTCAAAGAAAATGGCAAAACGATTTTTCTCCCGCCATGCGTGAGTAAAAGTTTATTTGGTGCGTTTCGGCACGCCGCTTATTCTGTGAGCTTGTGTTTTAAAAAAGTAATAATTTGGCTTATAATACTCGGTAGCTGAATTCCAATATTTTAGCATTTTTAACGCTCGTCATAAAAAACAAAAAATATCGATAGCCGATAGAATCTTTTCCTGCTTTATTTTTTGATGGAGTGGAAGCGTGGGCGAGTTAGTGTTACATAGTCAACGCAATATCCGGTTTAAAATTTTGTATAAGAGCAAGCGAAAATGGATTCCAAATAGCAAGTGTGCGTTATCCAGAAATATATAGTTATGCCCTATATAAACATTATACCTTGAGGATTCGTCACAACCGTAACTCAAATCAGCGTCTCTGTTTCCTATTTCATACTCTGGTTTTGTGATCTGCTACCATGACATAACTGTTTATGGTATAGTAAATATAATATGCGTAGAAATAATATGAACAGGCGTAATAGTTGTAGCAGTGGAATGTGACAGTTCCAGTGATCACAAAATCTTAGCTTTATCAAAAGTTATTCGTATATGATAACGAGGAACAATTTAGGTCAATTTCGAGCAATAACATCCCTTGTTTTTTTTTGTTAGCTCGCGCGTGCCCAGCCTCAGAAGTTGAAGTTCGTAAATTACAAAAGTAAGGAAAAATGCGTGACCGTCAAATTCTTTTTACGTTTGAGAAGAGTTGACCTTGCAAAATAAATTCCAAATCGCTACCAAGAGAGGAAGCACCACGCACGCGACCGGAATATTCTCTTGTGCACTTCAGAGTATGTCCGGCGGCGGAAACAACTAAAAGAGCCGGAGGGAAGTTGAGACATTTTCGAAGCTACATGTCCAGAAGAATTCGAACTAGGATAATTTTGAACGCGCTTAGGGCGCCCCGTTCTAGTGTCCAATTTCGATCCTTTGCATTGTCAATTCCATTATTTAGACGTACGTATTTTGCATTCGCATCCAGTTTATGTTTCTGTATAATTGTGCAGAACAATTGGGTTTACAATTTTTGTTGCTTACTAATAGGCGTCTACCTCCATATTCTGTGTCAATTTGGCCTAAACAGCCCGCTGAATATTTTGTTTTATATCACCCTTGGGAGAAACGCTTGCGAATACATGCTTATGGTTTTCACTGACCCAAGGTTTGCAAGAATTAGTGTAACACGCGGCTCGTAAAATGCCGCTTTTGTTTTTAGATGAGGTGTGGGAAAGCGATTGCTAAAGTCGATTCGTGCTGAGATTCCTTTGAAAGCGCTTTTCACTTTGTTGTTTCCCAATTGCATGTTCATCGAAAATATCCTCGACTACTAGAGCAGCTGATCTCATGATTTTCCTCTATATTAGGTTCAGCACCATTGAACCCTTCTATTTTTCTTGCACGTGAACTGTTAGTGCTATAAGCAGCTTTACTCGGAAGGGACAAGAAAACTCTCCATCCAAATTAGCCTCCATAACCTACTGTATAGGAATAATGGAAACAATATTGAAATTACTACTGAATGCTCTACCAACAATAAATCAGTGTATACATTTGTTCCTTTCTTCGTTCCTGCGTGTTAACTATTCAAACAAGATTTGGAGGTTACAGTGAGAAAAAGGACTGCGGCAGGCAGCAAACAAGCCCGTGAAAAAAAAACAATGTTTTTCTGGCAACTATATTGAGAGCAATTAAGGAAGTACGAAGTGCATCGCGAATAGGCAATTTACAAAAAATGAAGCATGCAAAACCTCCCTTAATAATATGAATAGCAAGAAAGAGTTCGAAATGAAACTATAGTTTATTTACCTAAGCTTGGCTTAATTAGAAACGGACATAAAATATGGGCATGGATACAAATTATATAAAAGTTCCAGGGAGAGGGTTGTTGGCAGCATTGATCACATTTAGCAGGCACAGGGTCCTTGTCGGCTTTGTTCTCATCAAACGAAGCTGTCGAAGGAGTCGCGTTTTTACACAAGCACAACAATGTCGTCTTCATCAGAGTCACTGTAGGAGTCATCAGGACACGAGGCAGACATGATTTCCTCCGCTTTCTTTATCACCATGTTCACGAAAAAGCGCCAGCGCAGGCATACGCTTTGTCGACGGGAACGGATCAAGTCCATTTTGCTACGGGAAACAGCCAGGATTCGGCAGGCGTCGATGTAAGTCGCTTCACAATATGCGGTAGTCGGCTGAGAGACGCGCGCAGATGGAACTGAACCATTGTTGCCACCAGCAAAAGGCGATGTTGACTCCATGACTCGGCAAAAGTTGAGCAGGGACTCGCGAGGCCGCACGACTGAAGCTTGGCTGCAACAAGCAGAGAATGGCTTGTTTCATGAAGCACTACACATTTCATGTGTCCAAGATGGAGAGTGTAGATAAAACTGGACTGGTTTAGGGAAAGCAGAGTCTTTACCCTTTCCTCCTCTAGACATGTGGAAGCCCGGCTGTTCACTCCTGTTATCTTATCTCTACAGAGAGAAAACATATTCAGAACCAGCTGGTGGTGACCCACTTTTGCTCTCCTGCGAATTGCAGAGTGACATGGGCTGGAGAGGCCCCTAAGCAGGACAGGTCATGGTTAATAGCACGTTCAGCACAGGGGAAGAAGAAGAATGACGACACCACACGCAAAGCTCTTAATGTAATACCGACTGCCATGTTTTAACAGAATAACGCGGCTCAAACTGGCACTAAGCAATGTTTCGAATACCCGTATCTAACTTAAGCGTAAATGTATAAACGGTGCGCATGAGCACAAGGCAATGCGCGTTAGTGTCGGCACTAGTACGGTTTGAGGCTGAAATCACATGCGGCAACTTAGAATTCCAAAACCCGCAGCACAGCAAAGTCTGCGAGTTCAATTAGGCGCTTTTCGCGGCGATTTGATTCCTTTGGTAGTGCTGGCTCACCGGCAAAACCTTTAGTTTTTTTACTATTTTATAGTTTATCGACGCGTGGACTTTTAAAGAAAATGGAAAAACGTTTTTTACACGCCATGCGTGAGTAAAAGTTTATTTGGTGCGTTTCGGCACGCCGCTTATTATGTGAGCTTGTGTTTTAAAAAAGTAATAATTTGGCTTATAATACTCGGCAGCTGAATTGCAATATTTTAGCACTTTTAACGCACGTGATAAAAAACAAAAATATATCGATAGCCGATAGCATTCAGATATGTGGCGCAAACAAAGACAAATTATGATGCACCAACTAGCCTCTCAAGCCGTTATTTTGAGCCGATAGCATCTTTTCCTGCTTTATTTTTTGATGAAGTGGAAGCGTGGGCGAGTTAGTGTTACATAGTCAACGCAATATCCTGTTTAAAATTTTGTATAAGAGCAAGCGAAAATGGATTCCAAATAGCAAGTGTGCGTTATCCAGAAATATATAGTTATGCCCTATATAAACATTATGCCTTGAGGATTCGTCACAACCGTAACTCAAATCAGCGTCTCTGTTTCCTATTTCATACTCTGGTTTTGTGATCTGCTACCATGACATAACTGTTTATGGTATAGTAAATATAATATGCGTAGAAATAATATGAACAGGCGTAATAGTTGTAGCAGTGGAATGTGACAGTTCCAGTGATCACAAAATCTTAGCTTTATCAAAAGTTATTCGTATATGATAACGAGGAACAATTTAGGTCAATTTCGAGCAATAACATCCCTTGTTTTTTTTTGTTAGCTCGCGCGTGCCCAGCCTCAGAAGTTGAAGTTCGTAAATTACAAAAGTAAGGAAAAATGCGTGACCGTCAAATTCTTTTTACGTTTGAGAAGAGTTGACCTTCCAAATAAATTCCAAATCGCTACCAAGAGAGGAAGCACCACGCACGCGACCGGAATATTCTCTTGTGCACTTCAGAGTATGTCCGGCGGCGGAAACAACTAAAAGAGCCGGAGGGAAGTTGAGACAGTTTCGAAGCTACATGTCCAGAAGAATTCGAACTAGGATAATTTTGAACGCGCTTAGGGCGCCCCGTTCTAGTGTCCAATTTCGATCATTTGCATTGTCAATTCCATTATTTAGACGTACGTATTTTGCATTCGCATCCAGTTTATGTTTCTGTATAATTGTGCAGAACAATTGGGTTTACAATTTTTGTTGCTTACTAATAGGCGTCTACCTCCATATTCTGTGTCAATTTGGCCTAAACAGCCCGCTGAATATTTTGTTTTATATCACCTTTGGGAGAAACGCTTGCGAATACATGCTTATGGTTTTCACTGACCCAAGGTTTGCAAGAATTTGTGTAACACGCGGGTCGTAAAATGCCCCTTTTGTTTTAGATGAGGTGTGTGAAAGCGATTGCTAAAGTCGATTCGAGCTGAGATTCCTTTGAAGGCGCTTTTCACTTTGTTGTTTCCCAATTGCATGTTCATCGAAAATATCCTCGACTACTAGAGCAGCTGATCTCATGATTTTCCTCTATATTAGGTTCAGCACCATTGAACCCTTCTATTTTTCTTGCACGTGAACCGTTAGTGCTATAAGCAGCTTTACTCGGAAGGGACAAGAAAACTCTCCATCCAAATTAGCCTCCATAACCTACTGTATAGGAATAATGGAAACAATATTGAAATTACTACTGAATGCTCTTCCAACAATAAATCAGTGTATACATTTGTTCCTTTCTTCGTTCTTGCGTGTTAACTATTCAAACAAGATTTGGAGGGTACGGTGAGAAAAAGGACTGCGGCAGGCAGCAAACGAGCCCGTGAAAAAAAAACAATGTTTTTCTGGCAACTATATTGAGAGCAATTAAGGAAATACGAAGTGCATCGCGAATAGGCAATTTACAAAAAATGAAGCATGCAAAGCCTCCCTTAATAATATGAATAGCAAGAAAGAGTTCGAAATGAAACTATAGTTTATTTACCCAAGCTTGGCTTAATTAGAAACGGACATAAAATATTGGCATGGATACAAATTATATAAAAGTTCCAGGGAGAGGGTTGTTGGCAGCATTGATCACATTTAGCAGGCACAGGGTCCTTGTCAGCTTTGTTCTCATCAAACCAAGCTGTCGAAGGAGTCGCGTTTTTACACAAGCACAACAATGTCGTCTTCATCAGAGTCACTGTAGGAGTCATCAGGACACGAGGCAGACATGATTTCCTCCGCTTTCTTTATCACCATTTTCACGAAAAAGCGCCAGCGCAGGCACACGCTTTGTCGACGGGAATGCATCAAGTCCATTTTGCTGCGGGAAACAGCCAGGATTCGGCAGGCGTCGATGTAAGTCGCTTCACAATATGCGGTAGTCGGCTGAGACACGCGCGCAGATGGAACTGAACTATTGTTGCCACCAGCAAAAGGCGATGTTGACTCCATGGCTCGGCAAAAGTTGAGCAGGGACTCGCGAGGCCGCACGACTGAAGCTTGGCTGCAACAAGCCAAGAATGGCTTGTTTCATGAAGGACTACACATTTCATGTGTTGAAGATGGAGAGGGTAGATAAAACTGGACTGGTTTAGGGAAAGCAGAGTCTTTACCCTTTCCTTCTCTAGTGGTGTGGAAGCCCGGCTGTTCACTCCCGTTATCTTATCTCTACAGAGAGAAAAACATATTCAGAACCAGCTGGTGGTGACCCACTTTTGCTCTGGTGCGAATTACAAACTGACATGGGCTGGAGAGGTCCCTAAGCAGGACAGGTCATGGTTAAAAGCATGTTCAGCACAGGGAAAGAAGAAGAATGACGACACCACACGCAAAGCTCTTAATGTAATACCGACGGCCATGTTTTAACAGAATAACGCGCTCAAACTGCCAAACTGACACTAAGCACTGTTTCGAATACCTGTCTATAACTTAAGCGTAAATATATAAACTGTGCGCATGAGCACAAGGCAATGCGCGTTAGTGTCAGCACTGGCACGTTTTGAGGCTGAAATCACATGCGGCAACTTAGAATTCCAAACCCGAAGCAGAGCAAAGTCTGCGAGTTAAATTAGGCGCTTTTCGCGGCGCTGTGATTCCTTTGGTAGTGCTGGTTCACCGGCAAAACCTTTAGTTTCTTTACAATTTTATAGTTTATTGTCGCGTGGACTTTTAAAGAAAATGGTAAAACGATTTTTCTCCCGCCATGCTTGAGTAAACGTTTATTTGGTGCGTTTCGGCACGCCGCTTATTATGTGAGCTTGTGTTTTAAAAAAGTAATAATTTGGCTTATAATACTCGGTAGCTGAATTGCAATATTATAGCATTTTTAACGCTCGTCATAAAAAAAACAAAAAATATCGATAGCCGATAGAATCTTTTCCTGCCTTATTTTTTGATGGAGTGGAAGCGTGGGCGAGTTAGTGTTACATAGTCAACACAATATCCTGTTTAAAATTTTGTATAAGAGCATTGCGAAAATGGATTCCAAATAGGAAGTGTGCGTTATCCAGAAATGTATAGTTATGCTCTATATAAACATTATGCCTTGAGGATTCGTCACAACCGTAACTGAAATCAACGTCTCTGTTTCCTATTTCATACTCTGGTTTTCCGATCTGCAACCATAACATTACTCTTTATGGTATAGTAACTGTAATATGCGTAGAAATAATATGAACAGGCAAAATAGTTGTAGCAGTGGAAAGTGACAGTTCCAGTGATCACAAAATCTTAGCTTTATCAAACGTTATTCGTATATGATAACGAGGAACAATTTAAGTCAATTTCGAGCAATAACATCCCTTGTTTTTTTGTTAGCTCGCGCGTGCCCAGCCTCGGAAGTTGAAGTTCGTAAATTACAAAAGTAAGGAAAAATGCGTGACCATCAAATTCTTTTTACGTTTGAGAAGAGTTGACCTTGCAAAATAAATTCCAAATCGCTACCAAGAGAGGAAGCACCAAGCACGCGACCGGAATATTCTCTTGTGCACTTCAGAGTATATCCGGCGGCGGAAACAACTAAAAGAGCCGGAGGGAAGTTGAGACAGTTTTGAACCTACATGTCCAGAAGAAGAATTCGAACTAGGATAATTTTGAACGCGCTTAGGGCGCCCCTTTCTAGTGTCCAGTTTCGATCCTTTGCATTGTCAATTCCATTATTTAGACGTATGTATTTTTGCATTCGCATCCAGTTTATGTTTCTGTATAATTGTGCAGAACAATTGGGTTTACATTTATTGCTGCTTACTAATAGGCGCCTACCTCCATATTCTGCGTCAATTTGGCCTAACCAGCGCGCTCAATAATTTTTTTTATATCACCCTTGGGAGAAACGCTTGCGAATACATGCCTATGGTTTTCACCGACCCAAGGTTTGCAAGAATTTGTGTAACACGCGGATCGTAAAATGCCGCTTTTGTTTTTAGATGAGGTGTGTGAAAGCGATTGCTAAAGTCGATTCGACCTGAGAGTCCTTTGAAGGCGCTTTTCACTTTGTTGCTTCCCACTTGCATGTTTATCGAAAATATCCTCGACTACTAGAGCAGCTGATCTCATGATTTCCCTCTATATTAGGTTCAGCACAATTGAACCCTTCTATTTTTCTAGCAGGTGAACTGTTAGTGCTATAAGCAGCTTTACTCGGAAGGGACAATAAAACTCTCCATCCAAATTAGCCTCCATAACCTACTGTATAGGAATAATGGAAACAATATTGAAATTACTACTGAATGCTCTACCAACAATAAATCAGTGTATACATTTGTTCCTTTCTTCGTTCCTGCGCGGTAACTATTCAAACAAGATTTGGAGGGTACGGTGAGAAAAAGGACTGCGGCAGGCAGCAAACGAGCGCGTGAAAAAAAACAATGTTTTTCTGGCAACTATTTTGAGAGCAATTTAGGAAATACGAAGTGCATCGACAATAGGCAATTTACAAAAAACGAAGCATGCAAAGCCTCCCTTAATAATATGAATAGCAAGAAAGAGTTTGAAATGAAACTATAGTTTATTTACCCAAGCTTGGCTTAATTAGAAACGGACATAAAATATGGCCATGGATACAAATTATATATAGGTTCTAGGGAGAGGGTTGTTGGCAGCATTGATCACATTTATCAGGCACAGGGTCCTTGTCGGCTTTGTTCTCATCAAACGAAGCTCTCGAAGGAGTCGCGTTTTTACACGAGCACTACAATGTCGTCTTCATCAGAGTCACTGTAGGAGTCATCAGGACACGAGGCAGACATGATTTCCTCCGCTTTCTTTATCACCATGTTCACGAAAAAGCGCCAGCGCAGGCACACGCTTTGTCGACGGGAACGCATCAAGTCCATTTTGCTACGGGAAACAGCCAGGATTTGGCAGGCGTCGATGTAAGTCGCTTCACAATATGCGGTAGTCGGCTGAGAGACGCGCGTAGATGGAACTGAACCATTGTTGCCACCAGCAAAAGGCGATGTTGACTCCATGACTCGGCAAAAGTTGAGCAGGGACTCGCGAGGCCGCACGAATGAAACTTGGCTGCAACAAGCCAAGAATGGCTTGTTTCATGAAGCACTACACATTTCATGTGTCCAAGATGGAGAGGGTAGATAAAACTGGACTGGTTTAGTGAAAGCAGAGTCTTTACCCTTTCCTCCTCTAGACTTGTGGAAGCCCGGCTGTTCACTCCCGTTATCTTATCTCTACAGAGAAAAAAACATATTCTGAACCAGCTGGTGGTGACCCACTTTTGCTCTCGTGCGAATTACAAACTGACATGGGCTGGAGAGGCCCCTAAGCAGGACAGGTCATGGTTAAAAGCTTGTTCAGCACAGGGAAAGAAGAAGACTGACAACACCACACGCAAAGCTCTTAATGTAATACCGACGGCCATGTTTTAACAGAATAACGCGGCTCAAACTACCAAACTGGCACTAAGCACAGTTTCGAATACCTGTCTATAACTTAAGCGTAAATGTATAAACACTGCGCGTGAGCACAAGGCTATGCGCGTTAGTGTCGGCACTGGTACGGTTTGAGGCTGAGTCACATGCGGCAACTTAGAATTCCAAAACCCGAAGCAGAGCAAAGTCTGTGAGTTAAATTAGGCGCTTATCGCGGCGCTGTGATTCCCTTGGTAGTGCTGGCTGACCAGCAAAACCTTTAGTTTTTTTACAATTTTATAGTTTATTGATGCGTGGACTTTTAAAGAAAATGGCAAAACGATTTTTCTCCCGCCATGCGTGAGTAAAAGTTTATTTGGTGCGTTTCGGCACGCCGCTTATTATGTGAGCTTGTGTTTTAAAAAAGTAATAATTTAGCTTATAATACTCGGTAGCTGAATTGCAATATTATAGCATTTTTAACGCTCGTCATAAAAAAACGAAAAAACGTCGATAGCCGATAGAATCTTTTCCTGTTTTATTTTTTGATGGAGTGGAAGCGTGGGCGAGTTAGTGTTACATAGTCAACACAATATCCTGTTTAAAATTTTGTATAAGAGCATTGCGAAAATGGATTCCAAATAGCAAGTGTGCGTTATCCAGAAATATATAGTTATGCCCTCTATAAACATTATGCCTTGAGAATTCGTCACAACCGTAACTCAAATCAACGTCTCTGTTTCCTATTTCATACTATGGATTTGCGATCTGCAACCATGACATCACTGTTTATGGTATAGTAACTATAATATGCGTAGAAATAATATGAGCAGCTTTATCAAACGTTATTCGTATATGATAACGAGGAACAAATGAAGTCAATTGCGAGCAATAACATCCCTTGTTTTTTTGTTAGCTCGCGCGTGCCCAGCCTCAGAAGTTGAAGTTCGTAAATTACAAAAGTAAGGAAGAATGCGTGACCGTCAAATTCTTTTTACGTTTGGGAAGAGTTGACCTTGCAAAATAAATTCCAATCGCTACAAAGAGAGGAAGCACCACGCACGCGACCGGAATATTCTCTTGTGCACTTCAGAGTATGTCGGGCGGCGGAAACAACTAAAAGAGCCGGAGGGAAGTTGAGACAGTTTTGAAGCTACATGTCCACAAGAAGAATTCGAACTACGATAATTTTGAGCGCGCTTAGGGCCCCCTTTCTAGTGTCCAGTTTCGATCCTTTGTATTGTCAATATCATTATTTAGACGTACGTATTTCGCATTCGCATCCAGTTTATGTTTCTGTATATTTGTGCAGAACAATTGGGTTTACAATTTTTGTTGCTTACTAATATGCGCCTACCTCCATATTCTGCGTCAATTTGGCCTAAACAGCGCGCTGAATATTTTGCTTTATATCTCAATTCGGAGAAACGCTTGCGAATACATGCTTATGGTTTTCACCGACCCAAGGTTTGCAAGAATTTGTGTAACACGCGGCTCGTAAAATGCCGCTTTTGTTTTTAGATGAGGTTTGTGAAAGCGATTGCGAAAGTCGATTCGACCTGAGAGTCCTTTTGAAGGTGCTTTTCACTTTGTTGTTTCCCACTTGCATGTTCATCGAAAATATCCTCGACTACTGGAGCAGCTTATCTCATGATTTCCCTCTATATTAGGTTCAGCACCATTGAACATTCTATCTTTCTTGCACTTGAACTGTTAGTGCTATAAGCAGCTTTAGTCGGAAGGGACAAGAAAACTCTCCATCCAAATTAGCCGCCATAACGTACTGTGTTGGAATAATGGAAACAATATTGAAATAACTACTGAATGCTCTACCAACAACTAATCAGTGTATAGATTTGTTCCTTTCTTCGTTCCTGCGTGGTAACTATTGAAACAAGATTTGGAGGGTGCTGTGAGAAAAAGGACTGCGACAGGCAGCAAACGAGCGCGTGAAAAAAAGCAATGTTTTTCTGGCAACTATTTTGAGAGCAATTTAGGAAATACGAAGTGCATCGAGAATAGGCAATTTACAAAAAATGAAGCATGCAAAGCCTCCCTTAATAATATGAATAGCAAGAAAGAGTTCGAAATGAAACTATAGTTTATTTACCCAAGCTTGGCTTAATTAGAAACGGACATAAAATATGGTCATGGATACAAATTATATACAAGTTCCAGGAAGAGGGTTGTTGGCAGCATTGATCACATTTAGCAGGCACAAGGTCCTTGTCGGCTTTGTTCTCATCAAACGAAGCTGTCGAAGGAGTCGCGTTTTTACACGAGCACTACAATGTCGTCTTCATCAGAGTCACTGTAGGATTCATCAGGACACGACGCAGACATGATTTCCTCCGCTTTCTTTATCACCATGTTCACGAAAAAGCGCCAGCGCAGGCACACGCTTTGTCGACGGGAACGCATCAAGTCCATTTTGCTGCGGGAAACAGCCAGGATTCGGCAGGCGTCCATTTAAGTCGCTTCACAATATACGGTAGTCGGCTGAGAGACGCGCGCAGATGGAACTGAACCATTGTTGCCTCCAGCAGAAGGCGATGTTGACTCCATGACTCGGCAAAAGTTGAGCAGGGACTCGCGAGGCCGCACGAATGAAGCTTGGCTGCAACGAGCCAAGAATGGCTTGTTTCATGGAGCACTACACATTTCATGTGTCCAAGATGGAGAGGGTAGATAAAACTGGACTGGTTTAGGGAAAGCAGAGTCTTTACCCTTTCCTCCTCTAGTCGTGTGGAAGCCCGGCTGTTCATTCCCGTTATCTTATCTCTACAGACAGAAAAACATATTCAGAACCAGCTGGTGGTGACCCACTTTTGGTCTCCTGCGAATTACAGAGTGACATGGGCTGGAGAGGCCCCTAAGCAGGACAGGTCATGGTTAAAAGCATGTTCAGCACAGGGGAAGAAGAAGAATGACGACACCACACGCAACTCTCTTAATGTAATACCGACGGCCATGTTTTAACAGAATAACGCGGCTCAAACTACCAAACTGGCACTAAGCACAGTTTCGAATACCTGTCTATAACTTAAGCGTAAATGTATAAACACTGCGCGTGAGCACAAGGCTATGCGCGTTAGTGTCGGCACTGGTACGGTTTGAGGCTGAGTCACATGCGGCAACTTGGAATTCCGAAACCCGAAGCAGAGCAAAGTCTGTGAGTTAAATTAGGCGCTTATCGCGGCGCTGTGATTCCCTTGGTAGTGCTGGCTGACCAGCAAAACCTTTATTTTTTTACAATTTTATAGTTTATTGACGCGTGGACTTTTAAAGAAAATGGCAAAACGATTTTTCTCCCGCCATGCGTGAGTAAAAGTTTATTTGGTGCGTTTCGGCACGCCGCTTATTATGTGAGCTTGTGTTTTAAAAAAGTAATAATTTAGCTTATAATACTCGGTAGCTGAATTGCAATATTATAGCATTTTTAACGCTCGTCATAAAAAAACGAAAAAACGTCGATAGCCGATAGAATCTTTTCCTGTTTTATTTTTTGATGGAGTGGAAGCGTGGGCGAGTTAGTGTTACATAGTCAACACAATATCCTGTTTAAAATTTTGTATAAGAGCATTGCGAAAATGGATTCCAAATAGCAAGTGTGCGTTATCCAGAAATATATAGTTATGCCCTCTATAAACATTATGCCTTGAGAATTCGTCACAACCGTAACTCAAATCAACGTCTCTGTTTCCTATTTCATACTATGGTTTTGCGATCTGCAACCATGACATCACTGTTTATGGTACAGTAACTATAATATGCGTAGAAATAATATGAGCAGCTTTATCAAACGTTATTCGTATATGATAACGAGGAACAAATGAAGTCAATTTCGAGCAATAACATCCCTTGTTTTTTTGTTAGCTCGCGCGTGCCCAGCCTCAGAAGTTGAAGTTCGTAAATTACAAAAGTAAGGAAGAATGCGTGACCGTCAAATTCTTTTTACGTTTGGGAAGAGTTGACCTTGCAAAATAAATTCCAATCGCTACAAAGAGAGGAAGCACCACGCACGCGACCGGAATATTCTCTTGTGCACTTCAGAGTATGTCGGGCGGCGGAAACAACTAAAAGAGCCGGAGGGAAGTTGAGACAGTTTTGAAGCTACATGTCCACAAGAAGAATTTGAACTACGATAATTTTGAGCGCGCTTAGGGCCCCCTTTCTAGTGTCCAGTTTCGATCCTTTGTATTGTCAATATCATTATTTAGACGTACGTATTTCGCATTCGCATCCAGTTTATGTTTCTGTATATTTGTGCAGAACAATTGGGTTTACAATTTTTGTTGCTTACTAATATGCGCCTACCTCCATATTCTGCGTCAATTTGGCCTAAACAGCGCGCTGAATATTTTGCTTTATATCTCAATTGGGAGAAACGCTTGCGAATACATGCTTATGGTTTTCACCGACCCAAGGTTTGCAAGAATTTGTGTAACACGCGGCTCGTAAAATGCCGCTTTTGTTTTTAGATGAGGTTTGTGAAAGCGATTGCGAAAGTCGATTCGACCTGAGAGTCCTTTTGAAGGTGCTTTTCACTTTGTTGTTTCCCACTTGCATGTTCATCGAAAATATCCTCGACTACTGGAGCAGCTTATCTCATGATTTCCCTCTATATTAGGTTCAGCACCATTGAACATTCTATCTTTCTTGCACTTGAACTGTTAGTGCTATAAGCAGCTTTAGTCGGAAGGGACAAGAAAACTCTCCATCCAAATTAGCCGCCATAACCTACTGTGTAGGAATAATGGAAACAATATTGAAATAACTACTGAATGCTCTACCAACAACTAATCAGTGTATAGATTTGTTCCTTTCTTCGTTCCTGCGTGGTAACTATTGAAACAAGATTTGGAGGGTGCTGTGAGAAAAAGGACTGCGACAGGCAGCAAACGAGCGCGTGAAAAAAAGCAATGTTTTTCTGGCAACTATTTTGAGAGCAATTTAGGAAATACGAAGTGCATCGAGAATAGGCAATTTACAAAAAATGAAGCATGCAAAGCCTCCCTTAATAATATGAATAGCAAGAAAGAGTTCGAAATGAAACTATAGTTTATTTACCCAAGCTTGGCTTAATTAGAAACGGACATAAAATATGGTCATGGATACAAATTATATACAAGTTCCAGGAAGAGGGTTGTTGGCAGCATTGATCACATTTAGCAGGCACAAGGTCCTTGTCGGCTTTGTTCTCATCAAACGAAGCTGTCGAAGGAGTCGCGTTTTTACACGAGCACTACAATGTCGTCTTCATCAGAGTCACTGTAGGATTCATCAGGACACGACGCAGACATGATTTCCTCCGCTTTCTTTATCACCATGTTCACGAAAAAGCGCCAGCGCAGGCACACGCTTTGTCGACGGGAACGCATCAAGTCCATTTTGCTGCGGGAAACAGCCAGGATTCGGCAGGCGTCCATTTAAGTCGCTTCACAATATACGGTAGTCGGCTGAGAGACGCGCGCAGATGGAACTGAACCATTGTTGCCTCCAGCAGAAGGCGATGTTGACTCCATGACTCGGCAAAAGTTGAGCAGGGACTCGCGAGGCCGCACGAATGAAGCTTGGCTGCAACGAGCCAAGAATGGCTTGTTTCATGGAGCACTACACATTTCATGTGTCCAAGATGGAGAGGGTAGATAAAACTGGACTGGTTTAGGGAAAGCAGAGTCTTTACCCTTTCCTCCTCTAGTCGTGTGGAAGCCCGGCTGTTCATTCCCGTTATCTTATCTCTACAGACAGAAAAACATATTCAGAACCAGCTGGTGGTGACCCACTTTTGGTCTCCTGCGAATTACAGAGTGACATGGGCTGGAGAGGCCCCTAAGCAGGACAGGTCATGGTTAAAAGCATGTTCAGCACAGGGGAAGAAGAATGACGACACCACACGCAACTCTCTTAATGTAATACCGACGGCCATGTTTTAACAGAATAACGCGGCCCAAACTACCAAACTGGCACTAAGCACAGTTTCGAATACCTGTCTATAACTTAAGCGCAAATGTATAAACACTGCGCGTGAGCACAAGGCAATGCGCGTTAGTGTCGGCAGTGGTACGGTTTGAGGCTGAAATCACATGCGGCAACTTAGAATTCCAAAACCCGAACCAGAGCAAAGTCTGCGAGTTAAATTAGGCGCTTTTCGCGGCGCTGTGATTCCTTTGGTAGTTCTGGCTCACCGGCAAAACCTTTAGTTTTTTTTACAATTTTATAGTTTATTGACGCGTGGACTTTTAAAGAAAATGGCAAAGCGTTTTTTCTCCCGCCATGCGTGAGTAAAAGTTTATTTGGTGCGTTTCGGCACGCCGCTTATTGTGTGAGCTCGTGTTTTAAAAAAGTAATAATTTGGCTTATAATACTCTGTAGCTGAATTGCAATATTTTAGCATTTTTAACGCTCGTCATAAAAAAAAAAAATATCGATAGCGAGATAGCATCTTTTCCTGCTTTATTTTTTGATGGAGTGGAAGCGTGGGCGAGTTAGTGTTACATAGTCAACGCAATATCCTGTTTAAAATTTTGTATAAGAGCAAGCGAAAATGGATTCCAAATAGCAAGTGTGCGTTATCCAGAAATATATAGTTATGCCCTATATAAACATTATGCCTTGAGGATTCGTCACAACCGTAACTCAAATCAGCGTCTCTGTTTCCTATTTCATACTCTGGTTTTGTGATCTGCTACCATGACATAACTGTTTATGGTATAGTAAATATAATATGCGTAGAAATAATATGAACAGGCGTAATAGTTGTAGCAGTGGAATGTGACAGTTCCAGTGATCACAAAATCTTAGCTTTATCAAAAGTTATTCGTATATGATAACGAGGAACAATTTAGGTCAATTTCGAGCAATAACATCCCTTGTTTTTTTTTGTTAGCTCGCGCGTGCCCAGCCTCAGAAGTTGAAGTTCGTAAATTACAAAAGTAAGGAAAAATGCGTGACCGTCAAATTCTTTTTACGTTTGAGAAGAGTTGACCTTGCAAAATAAATTCCAAATCGCTACCAAGAGAGGAAGCACCACGCACGCGACCGGAATATTCTCTTGTGCACTTCAGAGTATGTCCGGCGGCGGAAACAACTAAAAGAGCCGGAGGGAAGTTGAGACAGTTTCGAAGCTACATGTCCAGAAGAATTCGAACTAGGATAATTTTGAACGCGCTTAGGGCGCCCCGTTCTAGTGTCCAATTTCGATCATTTGCATTGTCAATTCCATTATTTAGACGTACGTATTTTGCATTCGCATCCAGTTTATGTTTCTGTATAATTGTGCAGAACAATTGGGTTTACAATTTTTGTTGCTTACTAATAGGCGTCTACCTCCATATTCTGTGTCAATTTGGCCTAAACAGCCCGCTGAATATTTTGTTTTATATCACCTTTGGGAGAAACGCTTGCGAATACATGCTTATGGTTTTCACTGACCCAAGGTTTGCAAGAATTTGTGTAACACGCGGGTCGTAAAATGCCCCTTTTGGTTTAGATGAGGTGTGTGAAAGCGATTGCTAAAGTCGATTCGAGCTGAGATTCCTTTGAAGGCGCTTTTCACTTTGTTGTTTCCCAATTGCATGTTCATCGAAAATATCCTCGACTACTAGAGCAGCTGATCTCATGATTTTCCTCTATATTAGGTTCAGCACCATTGAACCCTTCTATTTTTCTTGCACGTGAACCGTTAGTGCTATAAGCAGCTTTACTCGGAAGGGACAAGAAAACTCTCCATCCAAATTAGCCTCGATAACCTACTGTATAGGAATAATGGAAACAATATTGAAATTAATACTGAATGCTCTACCAACAATAAATCAGTGTATACATTTGTTCCTTTCTTCGTTCCTGCGTGTTAACTATTCAAACAAGATTTGGAGAGTACGTTGAGAAAAAGGACTGCGACCGGCAGCAAACGAGCGCGTGAAAAAAAAAACAATGTTTCTGCTGGCAACTATTTTGAGAGCAATTAAGGAAATACGAAGTGCATCGAGAATAGGCAACTTACAAAAAATGAAGCATGCAAAGCCTCCCTTAATGATATGAATAGCAAGAAAAAGTTCGAAATGAAACTATAGTTTATTTACCCAAGCTTGGAGAAATTAGAAACAGACATAAAATATGGGCATGGATACAAATTATATACAAGTTCCAGGGAGAGGGTTGTTGGCAGCATTGACCACATTTAGCAGGCACAGGGTCCTTGTCGGCTTTGTTCTCATCAAACGAAGCTGTCGAAGGAGTCGCGTTTTTACACAAGCACAACAATGTCGTCTTCATCAGAGTCACTGTAGGAGTCATCAGGACACGAGGCAGACATGATTTCCTCCGCTTTCTTTATCACCATTTTCACGAAAAAGCGCCAGCGCAGGCACACGCTTTGTCGACGGGAATGCATCAAGTCCATTTTGCTGCGGGAAACAGCCAGGATTCGGCAGGCGTCGATGTAAGTCGCTTCACAATATGCGGTAGTCGGCTGAGACACGCGCGCAGATGGAACTGAACTATTGTTGCCACCAGCAAAAGGCGATGTTGACTCCATGGCTCGGCAAAAGTTGAGCAGGGACTCGCGAGGCCGCACGACTGAAGCTTGGCTGCAACAAGCCAAGAATGGCTTGTTTCATGAAGGACTACACATTTCATGTGTTGAAGATGGAGAGGGTAGATAAAACTGGACTGGTTTAGGGAAAGCAGAGTCTTTACCCTTTCCTTCTCTAGTGGTGTGGAAGCCCGGCTGTTCACTCCCGTTATCTTATCTCTACAGAGAGAAAAACATATTCAGAACCAGCTGGTGGTGACCCACTTTTGCTCTGGTGCGAATTACAAACTGACATGGGCTGGAGAGGTCCCTAAGCAGGACAGGTCATGGTTAAAAGCATGTTCAGCACAGGGAAAGAAGAAGAATGACGACACCACACGCAAAGCTCTTAATGTAATACCGACGGCCATGTTTTAACAGAATAACGCGCTCAAACTGCCAAACTGGCACTAAGCACAGTTTCGAATACCTGTCTATAACTTAAGCGTAAATATATAAACTGTGCGCATGAGCACAAGGCAATGCGCGTTAGTGTCAGCACTGGCACGTTTTGAGGCTGAAATCACATGCGGCAACTTAGAATTCCAAACCCGAAGCAGAGCAAAGTCTGCGAGTTAAATTAGGCGCTTTTCGCGGCGCTGTGATTCCTTTGGTAGTGCTGGTTCACCGGCAAAACCTTTAGTTTCTTTACAATTTTATAGTTTATTGTCGCGTGGACTTTTAAAGAAAATGGTAAAACGATTTTTCTCCCGCCATGCTTGAGTAAACGTTTATTTGGTGCGTTTCGGCACGCCGCTTATTATGTGAGCTTGTGTTTTAAAAAAGTTATAATTTGGCTTATAATACTCGGTAGCTGAATTGCAATATTTTAGCATTTTTAACACTCGTCATAAAAAAAAACAAAAAATATCGATAGCCGATAGCATCTTTTACTGTTTATTTTTTGATGGAGTGGAAGCGTGGGCCAGATAGTGTTACATAATCAACGCAATATCCTGTTTAAAATTTTGTATAAGAGCATTGCGAAAATGTATTCCAAATAGCAAGTGTGCGTTATCCCGAAATACATAGTTATGCCCTATATAAACATTATGCCTTGAGGATTCGTCACAACCGTAACTCAAATCTACGTCTCTGTTTCCTATTTCATACTCTGGTTTTCCGATCTGCAACCATGACATCACTGTTTATGGTATAGTAACTATAATATGCGTAGAAATAATATGAACAGGCGTAATAGTTGTAGCAGTGGAAAGTGACAGTTCCAGTGATCACAAAATCTTAGATTTATCAAACGTTATTCGTATATGATAACGAGGAACAATTTAAGTCAATTTCGAGCAATAACATCCCTTGTTTTTTTTGTTAGCTCGCGCTTGCCCAGCCTCAGAAGTTGAAGTTCGTAAATTACAAAAGTAAGGAAAAATGCGTGACCGTCAAATTCTTTTTACGTTTGAGAAGAGTTGACCTTGCAAAATAAATTCCAATCGCTACCAAGAGAGGAAGCACCACGCACGCGACCGGAATATTCTCTTGTGCACTTCAGAGTATGTCCAGCGGCGGAAACAACTAAAAGAGCCGGAGGGAAGTTGAGACAGTTTTGAACCTACATGTCCAGAAGAAAAATTCGAACTAGGATAATTTTTAACGCGCTTAGGGCGCCCCTTTCTAGTGTCCAATTAATTTCGACCCTTTGCATTGTCAATTTCATTATTTGGACGTACGTATTTTGCATTCGCATCCAGTTTACGTTTCTGTATAATTGTGCAGAACAATTGGGTTTACAATTTTTGTTGCTTACTAATAGGCGTCTACCTTCATATTCTGCGTCAAATTGGCCTAAACAGCGCGCTGAATATTTTTTTTTATATCACCCTTGGGAGAAACGCTTGCGATTACATGCTTATGGTTTTCACGGACCCAAGGTTTGCAATAATTTGTGTAACACGCGGCTCGTAAAATGCCGCTTTTGTTTTTAGATGAGGTGTGTGAAAGCGATTGCTAAAGTCGATTCGACCTGAGAGTCCTTTGAAGGCGCTTTTCACTTTGTTGTTTCCCACTTGCATGTTCATCGAAAATATCCTCGACTACTAGAGCAGCTGATCTCATGATTTCCCTCTATATTAGGTTCAGAACCATTGAACTCTTCTATTTTTCTTGCACGTGAACTGTTAGTGCTATAAGCAGCTTTACTCGGAAGGGACAAGAAAACTCTGCATCCAAATTAGCCTCCATAACCTACTGTATAGGAATAATGGAAACAATATTGAAATTACTACTGAATGCTCTACCAACAATAAATCAGTGTATACATTTGTTCCTTTCATCGTTCCTGCGTGGTAACTATTCAAACAACATTTGGAGGGTACGGTGTGAAAAAGGACTGCGACAGGCAGCAAACGAGCGCGTGAAAAAAAAACAATGTTTTTCTGGCAACTATTTTGAGAGCAATTAAGGAAATACGAATTGCATCGAGAATAGGCAATTTACAAAAAATGAAGCATGCAAAGCCTCCCTTAATAATATGAATAGCAAGAAAGAGTTCGAAATGAAACTATAGTTTATTTACCCAAGCTTGGCTTAATTAGAAACGGACATAAAATATGGGCATGGATACAAATTATATACAAGTTCCAGGGAGAGGGTTGTTGGCAGCATCGATCACATTTAGCAGTCACAGGATCCTTGTCGGCTTTGTTCTCATCAAACGAAGCTGTCGAAGGAATCGCGTTTTTACACATGCACAACAATGTCGTCTTCATCAGAGTCGCTGTAGGAGTCATCAGGACACGAGGCAGACATGATTTCCTCCGCTTTCTTTATCACCATGTTCACGAAAAAGCGCCAGCGCAGGCACATGCTTTGTCGACGGGAACGCATCAAGTCCGTTTTGCTGCGGGAAACAGCCAGGATTCGGCATGCATCGATGTAAGTCGCTTCACAATATGCGGTAGTCGGCTGAGAGACGCGCGCAGATGGAACTGAACTATTGTTGCCACCAGCAAAAGGCGATGTTGACTCCATGGCTCGGCAAAAGTTGAGCAGGGACTCGCGAGGCCGCACGACTGAAGCTTGGCTGCAACAAGCCAAGAATGGCTTGTTTCATGAAGCACTACACATTTCATGTGTCGAAGATGGAGAGGGTAGATAAAACTGGACTGGTTTAGGGAAAGCAGAGTCTTTACCCTTTCCTTCTCTAGTCGTGTGGAAGCCCGGCTGTTCACTCCCGTTATCTTATCTCTACAGAGACAAAAACATTTTCAGAACCAGCTGGTGGTGACCCACTTTTGCTCTCATGCGAATTACAAACTGTCATGGGCTGGAGAGGTCCCTAAGCAGGACAGGTCATATTTAAAATCATGTTCAGCACAGGGGAAGAAGAAAAATGACGACACCACACGCAAAGCTCTTAATGTAATACCGACGGCCATGTTTTACCAGAATAACGCGGCTCAAACTACCAAACTGGCACTAAGCACAGTTTCGAATACCTGTCTATAACTTAAGCGTAAATGTATAAACTATGCGCATGAGCACAAGGCAATGCGCGTTAGTGTCGGCACTGGTACGGATTGAGGCTGAAATCACATTCGGCAACTTAGAATTCCAAAACCCGAAGCAGAGCAAAGTCTGCGAGTTAAATAAGGCGCTTCTCGCGGCGCTGTGATTCCTTTGGTAGTGCTGGCTCACCGGCAAAACCTTTAGTTTTTTTTACAATTTTATAGTTTATTGACGCGTGGACTTTTAAAGAAAATGGCAAAACGTTTTTTCTCCCGCCATGCGTGAGTAAAAGTTTATTTGGTGCGTTTCGGCACGCCGCTTATTATGTGAGCTTGTGTTTTAAAAAAGTAATAATTTGGCTTATAATACTCGGTAGCTGAATTGCAATATTATAGCATTTTTAACGCTCGTCATAAAAAAAACAAAAAATATCGATAGCCGATAGAATCTTTTCCTGCCTTATTTTTTGATGGAGTGGAAGCGTGGGCGAGTTAGTGTTACATAGTCAACACAATATCCTGTTTAAAATTTTGTATAAGAGCATTGCGAAAATGGATTCCAAATAGGAAGTGTGCGTTATCCAGAAATGTATAGTTATGCTCTATATAAACATTATGCCTTGAGGATTCGTCACAACCGTAACTGAAATCAACGTCTCTGTTTCCTATTTCATACTCTGGTTTTCCGATCTGCAACCATAACATTACTCTTTATGGTATAGTAACTGTAATATGCGTAGAAATAATATGAACAGGCAAAATAGTTGTAGCAGTGGAAAGTGACAGTTCCAGTGATCACAAAATCTTAGCTTTATCAAACGTTATTCGTATATGATAACGAGGAACAATTTAAGTCAATTTCGAGCAATAACATCCCTTGTTTTTTTGTTAGCTCGCGCGTGCCCAGCCTCGGAAGTTGAAGTTCGTAAATTACAAAAGTAAGGAAAAATGCGTGACCATCAAATTCTTTTTACGTTTGAGAAGAGTTGACCTTGCAAAATAAATTCCAAATCGCTACCAAGAGAGGAAGCACCAAGCACGCGACCGGAATATTCTCTTGTGCACTTCAGAGTATATCCGGCGGCGGAAACAACTAAAAGAGCCGGAGGGAAGTTGAGACAGTTTTGAACCTACATGTCCAGAAGAAGAATTCGAACTAGGATAATTTTGAACGCGCTTAGGGCGCCCCTTTCTAGTGTCCAGTTTCGATCCTTTGCATTGTCAATTCCATTATTTAGACGTATGTATTTTTGCATTCGCATCCAGTTTATGTTTCTGTATAATTGTGCAGAACAATTGGGTTTACATTTATTGCTGCTTACTAATAGGCGCCTACCTCCATATTCTGCGTCAATTTGGCCTAACCAGCGCGCTCAATAATTTTTTTTATATCACCCTTGGGAGAAACGCTTGCGAATACATGCCTATGGTTTTCACCGACCCAAGGTTTGCAAGAATTTGTGTAACACGCGGATCGTAAAATGCCGCTTTTGTTTTTAGATGAGGTGTGTGAAAGCGATTGCTAAAGTCGATTCGACCTGAGAGTCCTTTGAAGGCGCTTTTCACTTTGTTGCTTCCCACTTGCATGTTTATCGAAAATATCCTCGACTACTAGAGCAGCTGATCTCATGATTTCCCTCTATATTAGGTTCAGCACAATTGAACCCTTCTATTTTTCTAGCAGGTGAACTGTTAGTGCTATAAGCAGCTTTACTCGGAAGGGACAATAAAACTCTCCATCCAAATTAGCCTCCATAACCTACTGTATAGGAATAATGGAAACAATATTGAAATTACTACTGAATGCTCTACCAACAATAAATCAGTGTATACATTTGTTCCTTTCTTCGTTCCTGCGCGGTAACTATTCAAACAAGATTTGGAGGGTACGGTGAGAAAAAGGACTGCGGCAGGCAGCAAACGAGCGCGTGAAAAAAAACAATGTTTTTCTGGCAACTATTTTGAGAGCAATTTAGGAAATACGAAGTGCATCGACAATAGGCAATTTACAAAAAACGAAGCATGCAAAGCCTCCCTTAATAATATGAATAGCAAGAAAGAGTTTGAAATGAAACTATAGTTTATTTACCCAAGCTTGGCTTAATTAGAAACGGACATAAAATATGGCCATGGATACAAATTATATATAGGTTCTAGGGAGAGGGTTGTTGGCAGCATTGATCACATTTATCAGGCACAGGGTCCTTGTCGGCTTTGTTCTCATCAAACGAAGCTCTCGAAGGAGTCGCGTTTTTACACGAGCACTACAATGTCGTCTTCATCAGAGTCACTGTAGGAGTCATCAGGACACGAGGCAGACATGATTTCCTCCGCTTTCTTTATCACCATGTTCACGAAAAAGCGCCAGCGCAGGCACACGCTTTGTCGACGGGAACGCATCAAGTCCATTTTGCTACGGGAAACAGCCAGGATTTGGCAGGCGTCGATGTAAGTCGCTTCACAATATGCGGTAGTCGGCTGAGAGACGCGCGTAGATGGAACTGAACCATTGTTGCCACCAGCAAAAGGCGATGTTGACTCCATGACTCGGCAAAAGTTGAGCAGGGACTCGCGAGGCCGCACGAATGAAACTTGGCTGCAACAAGCCAAGAATGGCTTGTTTCATGAAGCACTACACATTTCATGTGTCCAAGATGGAGAGGGTAGATAAAACTGGACTGGTTTAGTGAAAGCAGAGTCTTTACCCTTTCCTCCTCTAGACTTGTGGAAGCCCGGCTGTTCACTCCCGTTATCTTATCTCTACAGAGAAAAAAACATATTCTGAACCAGCTGGTGGTGACCCACTTTTGCTCTCGTGCGAATTACAAACTGACATGGGCTGGAGAGGCCCCTAAGCAGGACAGGTCATGGTTAAAAGCTTGTTCAGCACAGGGAAAGAAGAAGACTGACAACACCACACGCAAAGCTCTTAATGTAATACCGACGGCCATGTTTTAACAGAATAACGCGGCTCAAACTACCAAACTGGCACTAAGCACAGTTTCGAATACCTGTCTATAACTTAAGCGTAAATGTATAAACACTGCGCGTGAGCACAAGGCTATGCGCGTTAGTGTCGGCACTGGTACGGTTTGAGGCTGAGTCACATGCGGCAACTTAGAATTCCAAAACCCGAAGCAGAGCAAAGTCTGTGAGTTAAATTAGGCGCTTATCGCGGCGCTGTGATTCCCTTGGTAGTGCTGGCTGACCAGCAAAACCTTTAGTTTTTTTACAATTTTATAGTTTATTGATGCGTGGACTTTTAAAGAAAATGGCAAAACGATTTTTCTCCCGCCATGCGTGAGTAAAAGTTTATTTGGTGCGTTTCGGCACGCCGCTTATTATGTGAGCTTGTGTTTTAAAAAAGTAATAATTTAGCTTATAATACTCGGTAGCTGAATTGCAATATTATAGCATTTTTAACGCTCGTCATAAAAAAACGAAAAAACGTCGATAGCCAATAGAATCTTTTCCTGTTTTATTTTTTGATGGAGTGGAAGCGTGGGCGAGTTAGTGTTACATAGTCAACACAATATCCTGTTTAAAATTTTGTATAAGAGCATTGCGAAAATGGATTCCAAATAGCAAGTGTGCGTTATCCAGAAATATATAGTTATGCCCTCTATAAACATTATGCCTTGAGAATTCGTCACAACCGTAACTCAAATCAACGTCTCTGTTTCCTATTTCATACTATGGATTTGCGATCTGCAACCATGACATCACTGTTTATGGTATAGTAACTATAATATGCGTAGAAATAATATGAGCAGCTTTATCAAACGTTATTCGTATATGATAACGAGGAACAAATGAAGTCAATTTCGAGCAATAACATCCCTTGTTTTTTTGTTAGCTCGCGCGTGCCCAGCCTCAGAAGTTGAAGTTCGTAAATTACAAAAGTAAGGAAGAATGCGTGACCGTCAAATTCTTTTTACGTTTGGGAAGAGTTGACCTTGCAAAATAAATTCCAATCGCTACAAAGAGAGGAAGCACCACGCACGCGACCGGAATATTCTCTTGTGCACTTCAGAGTATGTCGGGCGGCGGAAACAACTAAAAGAGCCGGAGGGAAGTTGAGACAGTTTTGAAGCTACATGTCCACAAGAAGAATTCGAACTACGATAATTTTGAGCGCGCTTAGGGCCCCCTTTCTAGTGTCCAGTTTCGATCCTTTGTATTGTCAATATCATTATTTAGACGTACGTATTTCGCATTCGCATCCAGTTTATGTTTCTGTATATTTGTGCAGAACAATTGGGTTTACAATTTTTGTTGCTTACTAATATGCGCCTACCTCCATATTCTGCGTCAATTTGGCCTAAACAGCGCGCTGAATATTTTGCTTTATATCTCAATTGGGAGAAACGCTTGCGAATACATGCTTATGGTTTTCACCGACCCAAGGTTTGCAAGAATTTGTGTAACACGCGGCTCGTAAAATGCCGCTTTTGTTTTTAGATGAGGTTTGTGAAAGCGATTGCGAAAGTCGATTCGACCTGAGAGTCCTTTTGAAGGTGCTTTTCACTTTGTTGTTTCCCACTTGCATGTTCATCGAAAATATCCTCGACTACTGGAGCAGCTTATCTCATGATTTCCCTCTATATTAGGTTCAGCACCATTGAACATTCTATCTTTCTTGCACTTGAACTGTTAGTGCTATAAGCAGCTTTAGTCGGAAGGGACAAGAAAACTCTCCATCCAAATTAGCCGCCATAACCTACTGTGTAGGAATAATGGAAACAATATTGAAATAACTACTGAATGCTCTACCAACAACTAATCAGTGTATAGATTTGTTCCTTTCTTCGTTCCTGCGTGGTAACTATTGAAACAAGATTTGGAGGGTGCTGTGAGAAAAAGGACTGCGACAGGCAGCAAACGAGCGCGTGAAAAAAAGCAATGTTTTTCTGGCAACTATTTTGAGAGCAATTTAGGAAATACGAAGTGCATCGAGAATAGGCAATTTACAAAAAATGAAGCATGCAAAGCCTCCCTTAATAATATGAATAGCAAGAAAGAGTTCGAAATGAAACTATAGTTTATTTACCCAAGCTTGGCTTAATTAGAAACGGACATAAAATATGGTCATGGATACAAATTATATACAAGTTCCAGGAAGAGGGTTGTTGGCAGCATTGATCACATTTAGCAGGCACAAGGTCCTTGTCGGCTTTGTTCTCATCAAACGAAGCTGTCGAAGGAGTCGCGTTTTTACACGAGCACTACAATGTCGTCTTCATCAGAGTCACTGTAGGATTCATCAGGACACGACGCAGACATGATTTCCTCCGCTTTCTTTATCACCATGTTCACGAAAAAGCGCCAGCGCAGGCACACGCTTTGTCGACGGGAACGCATCAAGTCCATTTTGCTGCGGGAAACAGCCAGGATTCGGCAGGCGTCCATTTAAGTCGCTTCACAATATACGGTAGTCGGCTGAGAGACGCGCGCAGATGGAACTGAACCATTGTTGCCTCCAGCAGAAGGCGATGTTGACTCCATGACTCGGCAAAAGTTGAGCAGGGACTCGCGAGGCCGCACGAATGAAGCTTGGCTGCAACGAGCCAAGAATGGCTTGTTTCATGGAGCACTACACATTTCATGTGTCCAAGATGGAGAGGGTAGATAAAACTGGACTGGTTTAGGGAAAGCAGAGTCTTTACCCTTTCCTCCTCTAGTCGTGTGGAAGCCCGGCTGTTCATTCCCGTTATCTTATCTCTACAGACAGAAAAACATATTCAGAACCAGCTGGTGGTGACCCACTTTTGGTCTCCTGCGAATTACAGAGTGACATGGGCTGGAGAGGCCCCTAAGCAGGACAGGTCATGGTTAAAAGCATGTTCAGCACAGGGGAAGAAGAAGAATGACGACACCACACGCAACTCTCTTAATGTAATACCGACGGCCATGTTTTAACAGAATAACGCGGCTCAAACTACCAAACTGGCACTAAGCACAGTTTCGAATACCTGTCTATAACTTAAGCGTAAATGTATAAACACTGCGCGTGAGCACAAGGCTATGCGCGTTAGTGTCGGCACTGGTACGGTTTGAGGCTGAGTCACATGCGGCAACTTGGAATTCCAAAACCCGAAGCAGAGCAAAGTCTGTGAGTTAAATTAGGCGCTTATCGCGGCGCTGTGATTCCCTTGGTAGTGCTGGCTGACCAGCAAAACCTTTATTTTTTTACAATTTTATAGTTTATTGACGCGTGGACTTTTAAAGAAAATGGCAAAACGATTTTTCTCCCGCCATGCGTGAGTAAAAGTTTATTTGGTGCGTTTCGGCACGCCGCTTATTATGTGAGCTTGTGTTTTAAAAAAGTAATAATTTAGCTTATAATACTCGGTAGCTGAATTGCAATATTATAGCATTTTTAACGCTCGTCATAAAAAAACGAAAAAACGTCGATAGCCGATAGAATCTTTTCCTGTTTTATTTTTTGATGGAGTGGAAGCGTGGGCGAGTTAGTGTTACATAGTCAACACAATATCCTGTTTAAAATTTTGTATAAGAGCATTGCGAAAATGGATTCCAAATAGCAAGTGTGCGTTATCCAGAAATATATAGTTATGCCCTCTATAAACATTATGCCTTGAGAATTCGTCACAACCGTAACTCAAATCAACGTCTCTGTTTCCTATTTCATACTATGGTTTTGCGATCTGCAACCATGACATCACTGTTTATGGTACAGTAACTATAATATGCGTAGAAATAATATGAGCAGCTTTATCAAACGTTATTCGTATATGATAACGAGGAATAAATGAAGTCAATTTCGAGCAAAAACATCCCTTGTTTTTTTGTTAGCTCGCGCGTGCCCAGCCTCAGAAGTTGAAGTTCGTAAATTACAAAAGTAAGGAAAAATGCGTGACCGTCAAATTCTTTTTACGTTTGAGAAGAGTTGACCTAGCAAAATAAATTCCAAATCGCTACCAAGAGAGGAAGCACCACGCACGCGACCGGAATATTCTCTTGTGCACTTCAGAGTATGTCCGGCGGCGGAAACAACTAAAAGAGCCGGAGGGAAGTTGAGAGTTTTGAAGCTACATGTCCAGAAGAAGAATTCGAACTAGGATAATTTTGAACGCGCTCAGGGCGCCCCTTTCTAGTGTCCAATTTCGATCCTTTGCATTGTCAATTTCGTTATTTAGACGTACGTAATTTTGCATTCGCATCTAGTTTATGTTTCTGTATAATTGTGCAGAACAATTGGGTTTACAATTTTTGTTGCTTACTAATAGGCGCCTACCTCCATATTCTGCGTCAATTTGGCCTGAACAGCGCGTTGAATATTTTTTTTTCATATCACCCTTGGGAGAAACGCTTGCGAATACATGCTTATGGTTTTCACCGACCCAAGGTTTGCAAGAATTTGTGTAACACGCGTCTCATAAAATGCCGCTTTTGTTTTTAGATGAGGTTTGTGAAAGCGATTGCGAAGGTCGATTCGACCTGAGAGTCCTTTTGAAGGTGCTTTTCACTTTGTTGTTTCCCACTTGCATGTTCATCGAAAATATCCTCGACTACTAGAGCAGCTCATCTCATGATTTCCCTCTATATTAGGTTCAGCACCATTGAACCTTCTATCTTTCTTGCACGTGAACTGTTAGTGCTATAAGCAGCTTTAGTCGGAAGGGACAAGAAAACTCTCCATCCAAATTAGCCGCCATAACCTACTGTATAGGAATAATGGAAACAATATTGAAATAACTACTGAATGCTCTACCAACAACTAATCAGTGTATACATTTGTTCCTTTCTTCGTTCCTGCGTGGTAACTGTTCAAACAAGATTTGGAGAGTACGGTGAGAAAAAGGACTGCGACACGCAGCAAACGAGCGCGTGAAAAAAAACAATGTTTTTCTGGCAACTATTTTGAGAGCAATTAAGGAAATACGAAATGCATCGAGAATAGGCAATTTACAAAAAATGAAGCATGCAAAGCCTCCCTTAATAATATGAATAGCAAGAAAAAGTTCGAAATGAAGCTATAGTTTATTTACCCAAGCTTGGCTTAATTAGAAACGGACATAAAATATGGGCATGGATACAAATTATATACAAGTTCCAGGGAGAGGGTTGTTGGCGGCATTGATCACATTTAGCATGCACAGGGTCCTTGTCGGCTTTGTTCTCATCAAACGAAGCTGTCGAAGGAGTCGCGTTTTTACACAAGCACAACAATGTCGTCTTCATCAGAGTCACTGTAGGAGTCATCAGGACACGAGGCAGACATGATTTCCTCCTCTTTCTTTATCACCATGTTCACGAAAAAGCGCCAGCGCAGGCACACGCTTTGTCGACGGGAACACATCAAGTCCATTTTGCTGCGGGAAACAGCCAGGAATCGGCAGGCGTCGATGTAAGTCGCTTCACAATATGCGGTAGTCGGCTGAGAGACGCGCGCAGATGGAACTGAACCATTGTTGCCACCAGCAAAAGGCGATGTTGACTCCATGACTCGGCAAAAGTTGAGCAGGGACTCGCGAGGCCGCACGACGGAAGCTTGGCTGCAACAAGCCAATAATGGCTGGTTTCATGAAGCACTACACATTTCTTGTCTCGAAGATGAAGAGGGTAGATAAAACTGGACTGGTTTAGGGAAAGCAGTGTCTTTACCCTTGCCTCCTCTAGTCCTGTGGAAGCCCGGCTATTCACTCCCGTTATCTTATCTCTACAGAGAGAAAAACATATTCAGCACCAGGTGCTGTTTACCCACTTTTGCTCTCGTGCGAATTACAGAGTGACATGGGCTGGAGAGGCCCCTAAGCAGGACAGGTCATGGTTAAAAGCATGTTCAGCACAGGGGAAGAAGAAGAAGAATGACGACACCACACGCAAAGTTCTTAATGTAATACCGACGGCCATGTTTTAACAGAATAACGCGGCTCAAACTACCAAACTGGCACTAAGCACAGTTTCGAATACCTGTCTATAACATAAGCGTAAATGTATAAACTGTGCGCATGAGCACAAGGCAATGCGCGTTAGGGCCGGCACTGGTACGGTTTCAGGCTGAAATCACATGCGGCAACTTGGAATTCCAAAACCCGAAGCAGAGCAAAGTCTGCGAGTTAAATAAGGCGCTTTTCGCGGCGCTGTGACTCCTTTGGTAGTGCTGGCTCACCGGCAAAACGTTAAATTTTTTTACAATTTTATATTTTATTGACGCGCGGACTTTTAAAGAAAATGGCAAAACGTTTTTTCTCCCGCCATGCGTGAGTAAAAGTTTATTTGGTGCGTTTCGGCACGCCGCATATTATGTGTGCTTGTGTTTTAAAAAAGTAATAATTTGGCTTATAATACTCGGTAGCTGAATTGAAATATTTTAGCATTTTTAACGCTCGTCATAAAAAACAAAAAATATCGATAGCCGATAGCATCTTTTCCTGCTTTATTTTTTGATGGAGTGGAAGCGTGGGCGAGTTAGTGTTACTTAGTCAACGCAATATCCTGTTTAAAATTTTGTATAAGAGCATTGCGAAAATGGATTCCAAATAGCAAGTTTGCGTTATCCAGAAATATATAGTTAAGCCCTATATAAACATTATGCCTTGAGGATTCGTCACAACCGTAACTCAAATCAACGTCTCTGTTTCCTATTTCATACTCTGGTTTTGCGATCTGCAACCATGACATCACTGTTTATGGTATAGTTCTATAATATGCGTAGAAATTATATGAGCAGGCGTAATAGTTGTAGCAGTGTAAAATGACAGTTCCCGTAATCACAAAATCTTAGCGTTATCAAACGTTATTCGTATATGATAACGAGGAACAAATGAAGTCAATTTCGAGCAATAACATCCCTTGTTTTTTTGTTAGCTCGCGCGTGCCCAGCCTCAGAAGCTGAAGTTCGTAAATTACAAAAGTAAGGAAAAATGCGTGACCGTCAAATTCTTTTTCGTTAGAGAAGAGTTGACCTTGCAAAAAAGAACCAAATCGCTACCAAGAGAGGAAGCACCACGCACGCGACCGGAATATTCTCTTGTGCACTTCAGAGTACATCCGGCGGCGGAAACAACTAAAAGAGCCGGAGGGAAGTTCAGAGAGTTTTGAAGCTACATGTCCAGAAGAGGAAATCGACCTGGAATAATTTTGCACGCGCTTAGGGCGCCCCTTTCTAGTGTCCAATTTCGATCCTTTGCATTGTCAATTTCATTCTTTAGACGTACGTAATTTTGCATTCGCATCTAGTTTATGTTTCTGTATATTTGTGCTGAACAATTGGGTTTACAATTTTTGTTGCTTACTAATAGGCGCCTACCTTCATATTCTGCGTCAATTTGGCCTGAACGGCGCGCTGAATATTTTTTTTTATATCACCCTTGGGAGAAACGCTTGCGAATACATGCTTGTGGTTTTCACCGACCCATGGTTTGCAAGAATTTGTGTAACACGCGGCAAGTAAAATGCCGCTTTTGTTTTTAGATGAGGTGTGTGAAAGCGATTGCGAAAGTCGATTCGACCTGAGAGTCCTTTGAAGGCGCTTTTCACTTTGTTGTTTTCCACTTTCATGTTCATCGAAAATATCCTCGACTACTAGAGCAGCTGATCTCATGATTTCCCTCTATATTTGGTTCAGCACCATTGAACCCTTCTATTTTTCTTGCACGTGAACTGTTAGTGCTATAAGCAGCTTTAGTCGGAAGGGACAAGAAAACCCTCCATGCAAATTAGCCGCCATAACCTACTGTATAGGAATAATGGAAACAATATTGAAATAACTACTGAAAGCTCTACCAACAATAAATCAGTGTATACATTTGTTCCTTTCTTCGTTCCTGCGTGGTAACTATTCAAACAAGATTTGGAGGGTACGGTGAGAAAAAGGACTGCGACAGGCAGCAAACGAGCCCGTGAAAAAAAAACAATGTTTTTCTGGCAACTATTTTGAGAGCAATTTAGGAAATACGAAGTGCTTCGAGAATAGGCAATTTACAAAAAATGAAGCATGCAAAGCCTCCCTTAATAACATGAATAGCAAGAAAGAGTTCGAAATGAAACTATGGTTTATTTACCCAAGCTTGGCTTAACTAGAAAAGGACATAAAATATGGGCACGGATGCAAATTATATACAAGTTCCAGGGAGAGGGTTGTTGTCAGCATTGATCACATCTAGCAGGCACAGGGTCCTTGTCGGCTTTGTTCTCATCAAACGAAGCTGTCGAAGGAGTCACGTTTTTACACAAGCACAATGTCGCCTTCATCAGAGTCACTGTAGGCGTCATCAGGACACGAGGCAGACATGATTTCCTCCGCTTTCTTTATCACCATGTTCACGAAAAAGCGCCAGCGCATGCACACGCTTTGTCGACGGGAACGCATCAAGTCCATTTTGCTGCGGGAAACAGCCAGGATTCGGCAGGCGTCGATGTAAGTCGCTTCACAATATGCGGTAGTCGGCTGAGAGACGCGCGCAGATGGAACTGAACTATTGTTGCCACCAGCAAAAGGCGATGTTGACTCCATGGCTCGGCAAAAGTTGAGCAGGGACTCGCGAGGCCGCACGACGGAAGCTTGGCTGCAACAAGCCAATAATGGCTTGTTTCATGAAGCACTACACATTTCATGTGTCCAAGATGGAGAGGGTAGATAAAACTGGACTGGTTTAGTGAAAGCAGAGTCTTTACCCTTTCCTCCTCTAGTCATGTGGAAGCCCTGCTGTTCACTCCCGTTATCTTATCTCTACAGAGAGAAAAACATATTCAGAACCAGCTGGTGGTGACCCACTTTTGCTCTCATGCGAATTACAAACTGACATGGGCTGGAGAGGCCCCTAAGCAGGACAGGTCATGGTTAAAAGCATGTTCAGCACAGGGGAAGAAGAAGAAGAATGACGACACCACACGCAAAGCTCTTAATGTAATACCGACGGCCATGTTTTAACAGAATAACGCGGCTCAAACTACCAAACTGGCACTAAGCACAGTTTCGAATACCTGTATATAACTTAAGCGTAAATGTATAAACTATGCGCATGAGCACAAGGTAATGCGCGTTAGTGTCGGCACTGGTACGGTTTGAGGCTGAAATCACATGCGGCAACTTAGAATTCCAAAACCCGAAGCAGAGCAAAGTCTGCGAGTTAAATTAGGCGCTTTTCGCGGCGCTGTGATTCCTTTGGCAGTGCTGGCTGACCGCAAACCTTTAGTTTCTTTACAATTTTATAGTTTATTGACGCGTGGATTTTTAAAGAAAATGGCAAAACGATTTTTCTCCCGCCATGCGTGAGTAAAAGTTTATTTGGTGCGTTTCGGCACGCCGCTTATTGTGTGAGCTTGTGATTTAAAAAAGTAATAATTTGGCTTATAATACTCTGTAGCTGAATTGCAATATTTTAGCATTTTTAACGCTCGTCATAAAAAACAAAAACTATCGATAGCCGATAGCATCTTTTCCTGCTTTATTTTTTGATGGAGTGGAAGCGTGGGCGAGTTAGTGTTACATAGTCAACGCAATATCCTGTTTAAAATTTTGTATAAGAGCAAGCGAAAATGGATTCCAAATAGCAAGTGTGCGTTATCCAGAAATATATAGTTATGCCCTATGTAAACATTATGCCTTGAGGATTCGTCACAACCGTAATTGAAATCAACGTCTCTGTTTCCTATTTCATAATCTGGTTTTGCGATCTGCAACCATGACATCACTGTTTATGGTATAGTAACTATAATATGCGTAGAAATAATACGAGCAGGCGTAATAGTTGTAGTAGTGTAAAGCGACAGTTCCAGTGATCACAAAATCTTAGCTTTATCAAACGTTATTCGCATATGATAACGAGGAACAAATGAAGTCAATTTCGAGCAATAACATTCCTTGTTTTCTTGTTAGCTCGCGCGTGCCCAGCCTCAGAAGTTGAAGTTCGCAAATTACAAAAGTAAGGAAGAATGCGTGACCGTCAAATTCTTTTTACGTTTGAGAAGAGTTGACCTTGCAAAATAAATTCCAATCGCTACCAATAGAGGAAGCACCACGCACGCGACCGGAATATTCTCTTGTGTACTTCAGAGTATGTCGGGCGGCGGAAACAAACTAAAAGAGGCGGAGGGAAGTAGAGACAGTTTTGAAGCTACATGTCCAGAAGAAGAATTCGAACTAGGATAATTTTGAACGCGCTTAGGGCGCCCCTTTCCAGTGTCTAATTCGATCCTTTGTATTGTCAATTTCATTATTTAGACGTACGTATTTTGCATTCGCATCCAGTTTATGTTTCTGTATATTTGTGCAGAACAATTGGGTTTACAATTTTTGTTGCTTACTAATATGCGCCTACCTCCATATTCTGCGTCAATTTGGCCTAAACAGCGCGCTGAATATTTTGTTTTATATCACCCTTGGGAGAAACGCTTGCGAATACATGCTTATGGTTTTCACCGAGCCAAGGTTTGCAAGAATTTGTGTAACACGCGGCTCGTAAAATGCCGCTTTTGTTCATAAATGAGGTGTGTTAAAGCGATTGCGAAAGTCGATTCGGCCGGAGACTCCTTTGAAGGTGCTTTTCACTTTGTTGTTTCCCACTTGCATGTTCATCGAAAATATCCTCGACTACTAGAGCAGCGGATATCATGATTTCCCTCTATATTAGGTTCAGCACCATTGAACCCTTCTATTTTTCTTGCACGTGAACTGTTAGTGCTATAAACAGCTTTACTCGGAAGGGACAAGAAAACTCTAAATCCAAATTAGCCTCCATAACCTACTGTATAGGAATAATGGAAACAATATTGAAATTACTACTGAATGCTCTACCAACAATAAATCAGTGTATACATTTGTTCTTTTCTTCGTTCCTGCGTGGTAACTATTCAAACAAGATTTGGAGGGTACGGTGAGAAAAAGGACTGCGACAGGCAGCAAACGAGCGCGTGAAGAAAAAAAAAACAATGTTTTTCTGGCAACTATTTTGAGAGCAATTTAGGAAATACGAAGTGTATCGAGAATAGGCAATTTACAAAAAATGAAGCATGCAAAGCCTCCCTTAATAATATGAATAGCAAGAAAGAGTTCGAAATGAAACTATAGTTTATTTACCCAAGCTTGGCTTAATTAGAAACGGACATAAAATATGGCCATCGATACAAATTATATACAAGTTCCAGGGAGAGGGTTGTTGGCAGCATTGATCACATTTAGCAGGCGCAGGGTCCTTGTCGGCTTTGTTCTCATCAAACGAAGCTGTCGAAGGAGTCGCGTTTTTACACGAGCACTACAATGTCGTCTTCATCAGAGTCACTGTAGGAGTCATCAGGACACGAGGCAGACATGATTTCCTCCGATTTATTTATCACCATGTTCACGAAAAAGCGCCAGCGCAGGCACACGCTTTGTCGACGGGAACGCATCAAGTCCATTTTGATGCGGGAAACAGCCAGGATTCGGCAGGCGTCGATGTAAGTCGCTTCACAATATGCGGTAGTCGGCTGAGAGACGCGCGCAGATGGTACTGAACCATTGTTGCCACAGGCAAGGGGCGATGTTGACTCCATGACTCGGCAAAAGTTGAGCAGGGACTCGCGAGGCCGCACGACTGAAGCTTGGCTGCAACAAGCCAAGAATGGCTTGTTTCATGAAGCTCTAGACATTTCATGTGTCCAAGATGGAGAGGATAGATAAAACTGGACTGGTTTACGGAAAGCAGAGTCTTACCTTTTCCTCCTCTAGACTTGTGGAAGCCCGGCTGTTCCCTCCCGTTATCTTATCTCTACAGAGAGAAAAACATATTCAGAACCAGCTGGTGGTGACTCACTTTTGCTCTCCTGCGAATTACAAACTGACATGGGCTGGAGAGCTTCCTAAGCAGGACAGGTCATGGTTAAAAGCTTGTTCAGCACAGGGAAAGAAGAAGAATGACGACACCACACGCAAAGCTCTTAATGTAATACCGACGGCCATGTTTTAACAGAATAACGCGGCTCAAACTACCAAACTGGCACTAAGCACAGTTTCGAATACCTGTATATAACTTAAGCGTAAATATATAAACTGTGCGCATGAGCACAAGGCAATGCGCGTTAGTGTCGGCACTGGTACGGTTTGAGGCTGAAATCACATGCGGCAACTTAGAATTCCAAACCCAAAGCAGAGCAAAGTCTGCGAGTTCAATTAGGCGCTTTTCGCGGCGCTGTGATTCCTTTGGTAGTGCTGGTTCACCGGCAAAATTTTTAGTTTCTTTACAATTTTATAGTTTATTGTCGCGTGGACTTTTAAAGACAATGGCAAAACGATTTTTCTCCCGCCATGCTTGAGTAAAAGTTTATTTGGTGCGTTTCGGCACGCCGCTTATTATGTGAGCTTGTGTTTTAAAAAAGTAATAATTTGGCTTATAATACTCGGTAGCTGAATTGCAATATTTTAGCATTTTTAACGCTCGTCATAAAAAAACAAAAAATATCGATAGCCGATAGCATCTTTTCCTGCTTTATTTTTTGATGGAGTGGAAGCGTGGGCGAGTTAGTGTTAAATTGTCAACGCAATATCCTGTTTAAAATTTTGTATAAGAGCATTGCGAAAATGGATTCCAAATAGCAAGTGTGCGTTATCCAGAAATATATTGTTATGCCCTATATAAACATTATGCCTTGAGGATTCGTCACAACCGTAACTCAAATCAACGTCTCTGTTTCCTATTTCATAATCTGGTTTTGCGATCTGCAACCATGACATCACTGTTTATGGTATAGTAACTATAATATGCGCAGAAATATTATGAGCATGCGTAATAGTTGTAGTAGTGTAAAGTGACAGTTCCAGTGATCACATAATCTTAGCTTTATCAAACGTTATTCGTATATGATAACAAGGAACAAATGAAGTCAATTTCGAGCAATAACATCCCTTGTTTTTTTGTTAGCTCGCGCGTGCCCAGCCTCTGAAGTTGAAGTTCGTAAATTACAAAAGTAAGGAAGAATGCGTGACCGTCAAATTCTTTTTACGTTTGAGAAGAGTTGACCTTGCAAAATAAATTCCAATCGCTACCAAGAGAAGAAGCACCACGCACGCGACCGGAATATTCTCTTGTGCACTTCAGAGTATGTCCGGCGGCGGAAACAATAAAAGATCCGGAGGGAAGTCAAGACAGTTTCGAAGCTACAAGTCCAGAAGGAGAAATCGAACTAGGATAATTTTGAACGCTCTTCGGGCGCCCCTTTCTAGTGTCCAATTTCGATCCTTTGCATTGTCAATTCCATTATTTAGACGTATGTAATTTTGCATGGCAATCCAGTTTATGTTTCTGTATATTTGTGCAGAACAATTGGGTTTACATTTATTGTTGCTTACTAATAGGCGCCTACCTCCACATTCTGCGTCAATTTGGCCTAACCAGCGCGCTGAATAATTTTTTTATATCACCCTTGGGAGAAACGCTTGCGAATACATGCTTATGGTTTTCACAGACCCAAGTTTTGCAAGAATTTGTGTAACAGCGGCTCGTAAAATGCCGCTTTTGTTTTTAGATGAGGTGTGTGAAAGCGATTGCGAAAGTCGATTCGCCCTGAGAGTCATTTGAAGGTGCTTTTCACTTTGTTGTTTCCCACTTGCATGTTCATTGAAAATATCCTCGACTACTAGAGAAGCTGATCTCATGATTTCCCTCTATATTAGGTTCAGCACCATTGAACCCTTCTATTTTTCTTGCACGTGAACTGTTAGTGCTATAAGCAGCTTTAATCGGAAGGGACAAGAAAACTCTCCATCCAAATCAGCCTCCATAACCTACTGTATAGGAATAACGGAAACAATATTGGAATTACTACTGAATGCTCTACCAACAATAAATCAGTGTATACATTTGTTCATTTCTTCGTTCCTGCGTGTTAACTATTCAAACATGATTTGGAGAGTACGGTGAGAAAAAGGACTGCGACAGGCAGCAAACGAGCGCGTGAAAAAAAAAACGTTTTTTTGGCAACTATTTTGAGAGAAATTAAGGAAATACGAAGTGCATCGAGAATAGGCAATTTACAAAAAATGAAGCATGCAAAGCCTCCCTTAATGATATGAGTAGCAAGAACGAGTTCGAAATGAAACTACAGTTTATTTACCCAAGCTTGGCTTAATTAGAAACGGACATAAAATATGGGCATGGATACAAATTATATACAAGTTCCAGGGAGAGGGTTGTTGGCAGCATTGATCACATTTAGCAGGCACAGGGTCCTTGTCGGCTTTGTTCTCATCAAACGAAGCTTTCGAAGGAGTCGCGTTTTTACACGAGCACTACAATGTCGTCTTCATCAGAGTCACTGTAGGAGTCATCAGGACACGAGGCAGACATGATTTCCTCCGATTTCTTTATCACCATGTTCACGAAAAAGCGCCAGCGCAGGCACACGCTTTGTTGACGCGAACGCATCAAGTCCATTTTGATGCGGGAAACAGCCAGGATTCGGCAGGCGTCGATGTAAGTCGCTTCAAAATATGCGGTAGTCGGCTGAGAGACGCGCAGCCACCAGCAAAAGGCGATGTTGACTCCATGACTCGGCAAAAGTTGAGCAGGGACTCGCGAGGCCGCACGACTGAAGCTTGGCTGCAACAAGCCAAGAATGGCTTGTTTCATGAAGCACTAGACATTTCATGTGTCCAAGATGGAGAAGGTAGATAAAACTGGACTGGTTTAGGGAAAGCAGTCTTTACCCTTTCCTCCTCTAGTCATGTGGAAGCCCGGCTGTTCACTCCCGTTATCTTATCTCTACAGAGGGAAAAACATATTCAGAACCATCTGGTGGTGACCCACTTTTGCTCTCATGCGAATACAAACTGACATGGGCTGGAGAGGTCCCTAAGCAGGACAGGTCATGGTTAAAAGCATGTTCAGCACAGGCGAAGATGAAGAATGACGACACCACACGCAAAGCTCTTAATGTAATACCGACGGCCATGTTTTAACAGAATAACGCGGCTCAAACTACCAAACTGGCACTAAGCACAGTTTCGAATACCTGTCTATAACTTAAGCGTAAATGTATAAACACTGCGCGTGAGCACAAGGCAATGCGCGTTATTGTCGGCACTGGTACGGTTTGAGGCTGAAATCACATGCGGCAACTTAGAATTCCAAAACCCGAAGCAGAGCAAAGTCTGCGAGTTAAATTAGGCGCTTTTCGCGGCGCTGTGATTCCTTTGGTAGTGCTAGCTCACCGGCAAAACCTATAGCTTTTTTTTTACAATTTTATAGTTTATTGACGCGGGGACTTTTAAAGAAAATGGCAAAACGTTTTTTCTCCCGCCATGCGTGAGTAAAAGTTTATTTGGTGCGTTTCGGCACGCCGCTTATTATGTGTGCTTGTGTTTTAAAAAAAGTAATAATTTGGCTTATAATACTCGGTAGCTGAATTGCAATATTTTAGCATTTTTAACGCTCGTCATAAAAACAAAACATATCGATAGCCGATAGCATCTTTTCCTGCTTTAATTTTTGATGGAGTGGAAGCGTGGGCGAATTGGTGTTACATAGTCAACGCAATATCCTGTTTAAAATTTTGTATAAGAGCATTGCGAAAATGGATTCCAAATAGCAAGTTTGCGTTATCCAGAAATATATAGTTATGCCCTACATAAACATTATGCCTTGAGGATTCGTCACAACCGTAACTCAAATCAACGTCTCTGTTTCCTATTTCATACTCTGGTTTTGCGATCTGCAACCATGACATCACTGTTTATGGTATAGTAACTATAATATGCGTAGAAATAATATGAGCAGGCGTAATAGTTGTAGCAGTGGAAAGTGACAGTTCCATTGATCACAAAGTCTTAGCTTTATCAAACGTTATTCGTATATGATAACGAGGAACAAATGAAGTCAATTTCGAGCAATAACATCCCTTGTTTTTTTGTTAGCTCGCGCGTGCCCAGCCTCAGAAGTTGAAGTTCGTAAATTACAAAAGTAAGGAAAAATGCGTGAGCGTCAAATTTTTTTACCTTTGAGAAGAGTTGACCTTGCAAAATAAATTCCAAATCGCTACCAAGAAAGGAAGCACCACCCACGCGACGGGAATATTCTCTTGTGCACTTCAGAGTATATCCGGCGGCGGAAACAACTAAAAGAGCCGGAGGGAATTTGAGACAGTTTTGAACCTACATGTCCAGAAGAAGAATTCGAACTAGGATAATTTTGAACGCGCTTAGGGCGCCCCTTTCTAGTGTCCAATTTCGACCCTTTGCATTGTCAATTTCATTCTTTGGACGTACGTATTTGGCATTCGCATCCAGTTTACGTTTCGGTATAATTGTGCAGAAGAATTGGGTTTACAATTTTTGTTGCTTACTAATGTGCGCCTACCTCCACATTCTGCGTCAATTTGGCCTGAACAGCGCGCTGTATATTTTGTTTTATATCACCCTTGGGAAAAACGCTTGCGAATACGCGCTTATGGTTTTCACCGACCAAAGGTTTGCAAGAATTTGTGTAACACGCGGCTCGTAAAATGCCACTTTTGTTTTTAGATGAGGTTTGTGAAAGCGATTGCGAAAGCCGATTCGACCTGAGAGTCCTTTTGAAGGTGCTTTTCACTTTGTTGTTTCCCACTTGCATGTTCATCGAAAATATCCTCGACTACTAGAGCAGCTGATCTCATGATTTCCCTCTATATTAGGTTCAGCACCATTGAACCTTCTATCTTTCTTGCACGTGAACTGTTATTGCTATAAGCAGCTTTACTCGGAAGGTACAAGAAAACTCTCCATCCAAATTAGCCTCCATAACCTACTGTATAGGAATAATGGAAACAATATTGAAATTACTACTGAATGCTCTACCAACAATAAATCAGTGTATACATTTGTTCCTTTCTTCGTTCCTGCGTGTTATCTATTCAAACAAGATTTGGAGGGTACGGTGAGAAAAAGGACTGCGACAGGCAGCAAACGAGCGCGTGAAAAAAAAACGTTTTTCTGGCAACTATTTTGAGAGCAATTAAGGAAATACGAAGTGCATCGAGAATAGGCAATTTACAAAAAATGAAGCATGCAAAGCCTCCCTTAATGATATGAACAGCAAGAACGAGTTCGAAATGAAACTATAGTTTATTTACCCAAGCTTGGCCTAATTAGAAACGGACATAAAATATGGGCATGGATACAAATTATATACAAGTTCCAGGGAGAGGGCTGTTGGCAGCATTGATCACATTTAGCAGGCACAGGGTCCTTCTCGGCTTTGTTCTCATCAAACGAAGCTGTCGAAGGAGTCGCGTTTTTACACAAGCACAACAATGTCGTCTTCATCAGATTCACTGTAGGAGTCGTCAGGACACGAGGCAGACATGATTTCCTCCGCTTTTTTTATCACCATGTTCACAAAAAAGCGCCAGCGCAGGCACACGCTTTGTCGACGGGAAGGCATCAAGTCCATTTTGCTACGGGAAACAGCCAGGATTCGGCAGGCGTCGATGTAAGTCGCTTCACAATATGCGGTAGTCGGCTGAGAGGCGCGCAGATGGAACTGAACCATTGTTGCCACCAACAAAAGGCGATGTTGACTCCATGACTCGGCAAAAGTTGAGCAGGGACTCGCGAGGCTCGCACAACTGAAGCTTGGCTGCAACAAGCCAAGAATGGCTTGTTTCATGAAGCACTACACATTTCATGTGTCCAAGATGGAGAGGGTAGATAAAACTGGACTAGTTTAGGGAAAGCAGAGTCTTTACCCTTTCCTCCTCTAGTCGTGTGGAAGCCCGGCTGTTCACTCCCGTTATCTTATCTCTACAGAGAGAAAAACATATTCAGAACCAGCTGGTGGTGACCCACTTTTGCTCTCTTGCGAATTACAGAGTGACATGAGCTGGAGAGGCCCCTAAGCAGGACAGGTCATTGTTATCTTGGAAATGAAACTAGCGCACTTCAAAACAAAGACACAGGGAGAGAACGACAACACAGCGCTGACTTCAACTGGTTTTTATTAGAGAGTGACACAATATATATATATGTACGAAAAGTGGGCGTGAAAGAAAGATGAATTACCAACTAGCCCGTTTTTCCACCCTTGCAGGTCGTGGTTAATAGCATGTTCAGCACAGGGGAAGAAGAATGACGACACCACACGCAAAGCTCTTAATATAATACCGACTGCCATGTTTTAGCAGAATAACGCGGCTCAAACTACCAAACTGGCACTAAGCACAGTTTCGAATACCTGTCTATTACTTAAGCGTAAATATATAAACTGTGCGCATGAGCACAAGGCAATGCGCGTTAATGTCGGCACTGGTACGGTTTGAGGCTGAAATCACATGCGGCAACTTAGAATTCCAAAACCAGGAGCAGAGCAAAGTCTGCGAGTTCAATTAGGCGCTTTTCGCGGCGCTGTGATTCCTTTGGTAGTGCTGGCTCACCGGCAAAACCTTTGGTTTCTTTATAATTTTATAGTTTATTGACGCGTGGACTTTTAAAGAAAATGGCAAAACTATTTTTCTCCCGCCAAGCTTGAGTAAAAGTTTATTTGGTGCGTTTCGGCACGCCGCTTATTATGTGAGCTTGTGTCTTAAAAAATTAATAATTTGGCTTATAATACTCGGTAGCTTAATTGCAATATTTTAGCATTTCTAACGCTCGTCATAAAAAACCAAAAAATATCGATAGCCGATGGAATCTTTTCTTGCTTTTTTTTTTGATGGAGTGGAAGCGTGGGCGAGTTAGTGTTACATAGTCAACACAATATCCTGTTTAAAATTTTGTATAAGAGCAAACAAAAATGGATTCCAAATAGCAAGTGTGCGTTATCCAGAAATATATAGTTATGCCATATGTAAACATTATGCCTTGAGGGTTCGTCACAACCGTAACTCAAATCAACGTCTCTGTTTCCTATTTCATAATCTGGTATTGCGATCTGCAACCATGACATCACTGTTTATGGTATAGTAACTATATTATGCATAGAAATATAATGAGCAGGCGTAATAGTTGTAGTAGTGTAAAGTGACAGTTCCAGTAATCATAAAATCTTAGCTTTATCAAACGTTATTCGTATATGATAACGAGGAACAAATGAAGTCAATTTCGAGCAATAACATCCCTTGTTTTTTTGTTAGCTAGCGCGTGCCCAGCCTCAGAAGTTGAAGTTCGTAAATTACAAAAGTAAGGAAAAATGCGTGACCGTCAAATTTTTTTTACGTTTGAGAAGAGTTGACCTTGCAAAATAAATTCCAAATCGCTACCAAGAGAGGAAGCACCACGCAAGCGACCGGAATATTCTCTTGTGCACTTCAGAGTATATCCGGCGGCGTAAACAACTAAAAGAGCCGGAGGGAAGTTCAGACAGTTTTGAACCTACATGTCCAGAAGACGAATTCGAACTATGATAATTTTGAACGCGCTTAGGGCGCCCTGTTGTAGTGTCCAATTTCGATCCATTTGCATTGTCAATGTCATTATTTGGACGTACGTATTCTGCATTCGCATCCAGTTTATGTTTCTGTATAATTGTGCAGACCAATTGGGTTTACAATTTTTGTTGCTTACTAACAGGCGTCTACCTCCATATTCTGCGTCAATTTTGCCTAAACAGCGCGCTGAATATTTTTTTATATCACACTTGGGAGAAACGCTTGCGAATACATGCTTATGATTTTCACGGACCCAAGCTTTGCAAGAATTTGTGTAACACGCGGATCGTAGAATGCCGCTTTGGTTTTTAGATGATGTGTGAAAGCGATTGCGAAAGTCGATTCGGCCGGAGAGTCCTTTGAAGGTGCTTTTCACTTTGTTGTTTCCCACTTGCATGTTCATTGAAAATATCCTCGACTACTAGAGCAGCTGATCTCATGATTTCCCTCTATATTAGGTTCAGCACCATTGAACCCTTCTATTTTTCTTGCACGTGAACTGTTAGTGCTATAAGCAGCTTTAGTCGGAAGGGACAAGAAAACTCTCCATCCAAATTAGCCTCCATACCCTACTGTATAGGAATAATGGAAACAATATTGAAATTACTACTGAATGCTCTACCAACAATAAATCAGTGTATACATTTGTTCCTTTCTTCGTTCCTGCGTGTTAACTATTCAAACAAGATTTGGAGGGTACGGTGAGAAAAAGGACTGCGACAGGCAGCAAACGAGCGCGTGAAAAAAAAAACGTTTTTCTGGCAACTATTTTCAGAGCAATTAAGGAAATACGAAGTGCATCGAGAATAGTCAATTTACAAAAAATGAAGCATGCAAAGCCTCCCTTAATGATATGAATAGCAAGAAAGAGTTCGAAATGAAACTATAGTTTATTTACCCAAGCTTGGCTTAATTAGAAACGGACATAAAATATGGGCATGGATACGAATTATATACGAGTTCCAGGGAGAGGGTTGTTGGCAGCATTGATCACATTTAGCAGGCACAGGGTCCTTGTCGGCTTTGTTCTCATCAAACGAAGCTGTCGAAGGAGTCGCGTTTTTACACAAGCACTACAGTGTCGTCTTCATCAGAGTCACTGTAGGAGTCATCAGGACACGAGGCAGACATGATTTCCTCCGCTTTCTTTATCACCATGTTCACGAAAAAGCGCCAGCGCAGGCACACGCTTTGTCGACGGAAACGCATCAAGTCCATTTTGCTGCGGGAAACAGCCAGGATTCGGCAGGCGTCGATGTAAGTCGCTTCACAATATGCGGTAGTCGGCTGAGAGACGAGCGCAGATGGAACTGAACTATTGTTGCCACCAGCAAAAGGCGATGTTGACTCCATGGCTCGGCAAAAGTTGAGCAGGGGCTCCCGAGGCCGCACGGCTGAATCCTGGCTGCAACAAGCCAAGAATGGCTTGTTTCATGAAGCACAACACATTTCATGTGTCCATGATGGAGAGGGTATATAAAACTGGACTGGTTTAGGGAAAGCAGAGCCTTTACCCTTTCCTCCTCTAGTCGTGTGGAAGCCCGGCTGTTCACTCCCGTTATCTTATCTCTACAGAGAGAAAAACTTATTAGAACCAGCTGCTGGTGACCCACTTTTGCTCTCGTGCGAATTACAGAGTGACATGGGCTGGAGAGGCCCCTAAGCAGGACAGGTAATGGTTAAAAGCATGTTCAGCACAGGGGAAGATGAAGAATGACGACACCACAAGCAAATTTGGCTCTTAATGTAATACCGACGGCCATGTTTTAACAGATTAACGCGGCTCAAACTGGCACTAAGCACAGTTTCGAATACCTGTCTATCACTTAAGCGTGAATGTATAAACACTGCGCGGGAGCACAAGGCAATGCGCTTTTGTGTCGGCACTGGTACGGTTTGAGGCTGAAATCACTTGCGGCAACTTAGAATTCCGAAACCCGAAGCAGAGCAAAGTCTGCGAGTTAAATTCGGCGCTTTTCGCGGCGCTGTGATTCCTTTGGTAGTGCTGGCTCACCGGCAAAACCTTTAGTTTCTTTATAATATTATAGTTTATTGACGCGTGGACTTTTAAAGAAAATGGCAAAACTATTTTTCTCCCGCCAAGCTTGAGTAAAAGTTTATTTGGTGCGTTTCGGGACGCCGCTTATTATGTGAGCTTGTGTATTAAAAAAGTAATAATTTGGCTTTAAATACTCGGTAGCTGAATTGCAATATTTTAGCATTTCTAACGCTCGTCATAAAAAACAAAAAATATCGATAGCCGATAGCATCTTTTCCTGCTTTATTTTTTGATGGAGTGGAAGCGTGGGCGAGTTAGTGTTACATAGTCAACGCAATATCCTGTTTAAAATTTTGTATAAGAGCAAACAAAAATGGATTCCAAATAGCAAGTGTGCGTTATCCAGAAATATATAGTTATGCCCTATGTAAACATTATGCCTTGAGGATTCGTCACAACCGTAACTCAAATCAACGTCTCTGTTTCCTATTTCATAATCTGGTTTTGCGATCTGCAACCATGACATCACTGTTTATGGTATAGTAACTATAATATGCGTAGAAATAAAATGAGCAGGCGTAATAGTTGTGGTAGTGTAAAGTGACAGTTCCAGTGATCACAAAATCTTAGCTTTATCAAATGTTATTCGTATATGATAACGAGGAACAAATGAAGTCAATTTCGAACAATAACATCAGTTGTTTTTTTTGTTACCTCGCGCGTGCCCAGCCTCAGAAGATGAAGTTCGTAAATTACAAAAGTAAGGAAAAAGGCGTGACCGTCAAATTCTTTTTACGTTTGAGAAGAGTTGACCTTGCAAAAAAAATTCCAAATCGCTACCAAGAGAGGAAGCACCACGCAAGCGACCGGAATATTCTCTTGTGCACTTCAGAGTATATCCGGCGGCGTAAACAACTAAAAGAGCCGGAGGGAAGTTCAGACAGTTTTGAACCTACATGTCCAGAAGACGAATTCGAACTAGGATAATTTTGAACGCGCTTAGGGCGCCCTGTTGTAGTGTCCAATTTCGATCTATTTGCATTGTCAATGTCATTATTTGGACGTACGTATTCTGCATTCGCATCCAGTTTATGTTTCTGTATAATTGTGCAGACCAATTGGGTTTACAATTTTTGTTGCTTACTAACAGGCGTCTACCTCCATATTCTGCGTCAATTTTGCCTAAACAGCGCGCTGAATATTTTTTTTATATCACACTTGGGAGAAACGCTTGCGAATACATGCTTATGATTTTCACGGACCCAAGCTTTGCAAGAATTTGTGTAACACGCGGATCGTAGAATGCCGCTTTGGTTTTTAGATGATGTGTGAAAGCGATTGCGAAAGTCGATTCGGCCGGAGAGTCCTTTGAAGGTGCTTTTCACTTTGTTGTTTCCCACTTGCATGTTCATTGAAAATATCCTCGACTACTAGAGCAGCTGATCTCATGATTTCCCTCTATATTAGGTTCAGCACCATTGAACCCTTCTATTTTTCTTGCACGTGAACTGTTAGTGCTATAAGCAGCTTTAGTCGGAAGGGACAAGAAAACTCTCCATCCAAATTAGCCTCCATACCCTACTGTATAGGAATAATGGAAACAATATTGAAATTACTACTGAATGCTCTACCAACAATAAATCAGTGTATACATTTGTTCCTTTCTTCGTTCCTGCGTGTTAACTATTCAAACAAGATTTGGAGGGTACGGTGAGAAAAAGGACTGCGACAGGCAGCAAACGAGCGCGTGAAAAAAAAAACGTTTTTCTGGCAACTATTTTCAGAGCAATTAAGGAAATACGAAGTGCATCGAGAATAGTCAATTTACAAAAAAGGAAGCATGCAAAGCCTCCCTTAATGATATGAATAGCAAGAAAGAGTTCGAAATGAAACTATAGTTTATTTACCCAAGCTTGGCTTAATTAGAAACAGACATAAAATATGGGCATGGATACGAATTATATACGAGTTCCAGGGAGAGGGTTGTTGGCAGCATTGATCACATTTAGCAGGCACAGGGTCCTTGTCGGCTTTGTTCTCATCAAACGAAGCTGTCGAAGGAGTCGCGTTTTTACACAAGCACAACAGTGTCGTCTTCATCAGAGTCACTGTAGGAGTCATCAGGACACGAGGCAGACATGATTTCCTCCGCTTTCTTTATCACCATGTTCACGAAAAAGCGCCAGCGCAGGCACACGCTTTGTCGACGGAAACGCATCAAGTCCATTTTGCTGCGGGAAACAGCCAGGATTCGGCAGGCGTCGATGTAAGTCGCTTCACAATATGCGGTAGTCGGCTGAGAGACGAGCGCAGATGGAACTGAACTATTGTTGCCACCAGCAAAAGGCGATGTTGACTCCATGGCTCGGCAAAAGTTGAGCAGGGGCTCCCGAGGCCGCACGGCTGAATCCTGGCTGCAACAAGCCAAGAATGGCTTGTTTCATGAAGCACAACACATTTCATGTGTCCATGATGGAGAGGGTATATAAAACTGGACTGGTTTAGGGAAAGCAGAGCCTTTACCCTTTCCTCCTCTAGTCGTGTGGAAGCCCGGCTGTTCACTCCCGTTATCTTATCTCTACAGAGAGAAAAACATATTAGAACCAGCTGCTGGTGACCCACTTTTGCTCTCGTGCGAATTACAGAGTGACATGGGCTGGAGAGGCCCCTAAGCAGGACAGGTAATGGTTAAAAGCATGTTCAGCACAGGGGAAGATGAAGAATGACGACACCACAAGCAAATTTGGCTCTTAATGTAATACCGACGTTAAGAGCCAAATTTGCTTGTGGTGTCGTAATACCGACGAGGTGCAGTGGTGGCGTAGCGGTAGAACATCCGCCTCGCATGCAAGAGGACCGGGTTTCAAATCCCGGTGCCGCGCAATTCTCCACCGGATGAAAAAAAAAAAAAAATCCGCGTGTCGATGGAATTGCAAACACAGGTTTGGGGTGCGACCTGATGTCGGTGAACACCTCCGGCAACGCACTCCCTCACCAGAACAGGAGTTGGCCACCCTGGTGCAGTAATTGGCCACAACCTCCTATGATAAGCTCCATAAAACCCCGGCCCTCAGTCACCAGCGGCTGCGGAACAACTGACCACGGCGGCGGTCAGACCTGTGACGCAGCAGGGGGTGCTAAGAAAGCCTGGCTCCGCTGGACAGGCCGCCATTGGAAACTGACCCTGGCAACGTTTAATGCTAGAACCCTAGCTAGTGAAGCTAGTTTAGCAGTGCTGTTAGAGGAACTAGAGGGCATGAAATGGGATGTCATAGGGCTTAGTGAGGTTAGGAGGCCGAATGAGGCATATACTGTACTGAAGGATGGGCATGTACTGTGTTATCGAGGTTTACCAGAGAGGCGACAACTAGGAGTAGGTTTTCTTGTCAATAAGTATATAGCAGGTAATATAGATGAATTCTATAGTATTAATGAGAGGGTGGTAGGCATCGTAATTAGGCTTAATAAGAGGTATAAACTGAAGGTTGTACAGGCCTATGCACCTACATGTAGCTATGATGATCTGGCAGTTGAAAGCTTCTATGAAGATGTAGAATCGGCAATGCGAAAAGTAAAGACGCAGTATACTGTACTAATGGGCGACTTCAATGCCAAGGTAGGGAAAAAACAGGCAGGAGACAAGGCAGTAGGTGACTATGGCATTGGTTCTAGGAATAGCAGGGGGGAGTTACTAGTTGAGTTTGCAGAGCGCAATAACTTACGAATCATGAATACCTTCTTCAGCAAACGGAAGAACCGGAAATGGACATGGAAAAGTCCTAACGGAGAGACTAAAAATGAAATCGACTTCATAATGTGTTCAACCCCCGCCATTGTGCAGGATGTAGAGGTAATCGGGAAAGTGCGATGCAGTGACCACAGAATGGTGAGGTCCCGAATTAGGCTAAATCTGAAGAAGGAACGTAACAGATTAGTAAGAAAGAAACCCATCAACGAATTAGCGGTGAGGGGGAGGGCAGAAGAGTTCAGGATCTCGCTACAGAATAGGTTTTCAGCTCTAACTGAGGATGACAACATTACCCTAGAGGCAAGGAACAATAATTTCAGAGATATCATTACTGAGTGCGCGGTAGAAGTAGGCGGTAGGATAGTTAGAGAGGATACCGGTAAGCTGTCTAAGGAGACGAAAGATTTGATTAAGAAACGCCAGAGTATGAAAGCTTCCAATCCAACAGACCAGATCGAATTGGCCGAGATATCAAAGCTAATCAATAAGCGCAAGGTGGCTGATATAAGGAAGTATAATATGGAGAAAATTGAGCATGCTGTAAAGAACGGGGGAAGCCTTAAAGCGGTAAAGAAGAAATTGGGCATAGGCAAAAACCAGATGTATGCGCTAAGGGACAAGGCGGGCAACGTCATCACTAATATGGACAAGATAGTCAAAGTAGCCGAGGAGTTCTATACAGATCTCTACAGTAGCCAAAGTAGTCAGGACCGTAATGAGATTGGCGGTAGGGAAAAACAGTCAGACGTTCCACCAGTGACGAAGGACGAGGTCAAGAAAGCACTAGAAACTATGAAAAAGGGGAAATCAGCTGGAGAGGATCAGATAACTACAGATTTGCTGAAGGACGGGGGGGATATCGTGCTAGAAAAACTGGCCACCCTGTATACGCAGTGCCTGGTGTCATCGACGGTACCGAAACCATGGAAGAATGCAAACATTATCCTCATTCATAAGAAAGGGGACTCTAAAGACCTAAAAAATTACAGACCAATCAGCTTACTGTCTGTTACGTATAAGGTATTTACTAAGGTAATCGCTAATAGAATCAGGACAACCTTAGACTGCAATCAAGCAAAGGATCAAGCAGGGTTTCGGAAACGGTACTCTACTATCGATCATATCCATACCATCAATCAGGTGATAGAAAAATGCTCGGAATATAACCAGCCCTTATACATAGCATTCATTGATTACGAAAAAGCATTTGACTCAGTTGAAACCTCGGCGGTGATGCAGGCATTGCGAAATCAGGGGGTAGACGAGCCGTACGTGAAAGTGCTGGAAGATATATATAGTGACTGCACAGCAACCATAGTTCTGCATAAAGAAAGTAACAAAATTCCCATAAAGAAAGGTGTTAGGCAAGGAGACACAATCTCCCCAGTACTATTCACAGCTTGTTTAGAGGAAGTATTCAGAGACTTGGAATGGGAGCAGTTAGGGATAAGGGTAGATGGAGAATACCTCAGTAATCTGCGGTTTGCTGATGACATTGCCTTGCTAAGCAACTCGGGGGATGAACTGCAAATAATGATTGATGACCTAGACAGTAAAAGTAGAAAGGTAGGCTTGAAAATCAATATGCAGAAGACTAAGGTAATGTTCAACAGCCTCGGGAAGGAACAGCAGTTTACATTAGGTAGCGAAATACTGGAAGTAGTAGGCGAATATGTCTACTTAGGACAGGTAGTAACCGCAGATCCGGACCATGAAAAAGAAATAACAAGAAGAATAAGATTGGGATGGAGCGCATTTGGCAAGCACTCGCAGATTATGACTAGCAGCTTACCGGTATCGCTCAAAAGGAAAGTATACAACAGTTGCATCTTGCCTGTACTCACCTATGGGGCTGAAACGTGGAGGCTAACCAAGAGAGTTCTACTTAAGTTGAGGACAACCCAGAGGGCTATGGAACGAAAAATGGTAGGGGTAACATTAAGAGATAGAAAGCGTGCAGAGTGGGTCAGAGAAATAACTCAAGTTACCGACATTCTAGTGGAAATTAAGAAGAAGAAATGGACATGGGCAGGACATGTAGTGCGAAGAGAGGATAACCGATGGTCGCTGAGGGTAACAAACTGGATTCCAAGGGAAGGAAAGCGCAGCAGGGGGCGGCAGAAAGTTAGGTGGGCGGATGAGATTAAGAAGTTCGCAGGAGTCAAGTGGATGCAGCTAGCACAGAACCGGGTTAAGTGGAGAAATATGGGAGAGGCCTTCGCCCTGCAGTGGGTATAATCAGGCTGATGATGATGATGATGATGTAATACCGACGGCCATGTTTTAACAGATTAACGCGGCTCAAACTGGCACTAAGCACAGTTTCGAATACCTGTCTATCACTTAAGCGTGAATGTATAAACACTGCGCGGGAGCACAAGGCAATGCGCTTTTGTGTCGGCACTGGTACGGTTTGAGGCTGAAATCACTTGCGGCAACTTAGAATTCCGAAACCCGAAGCAGAGCAAAGTCTGCGAGTTGAATTCGGCGCTTTTCGCGGCGCTGTGATTCCTTTGGTAGTGCTGGCTCACCGGCAAAACCTTTAGTTTCTTTATAATTTTATAGTTTATTGACGCGTGGACTTTTAAAGAAAATGGCAAAACAATTTTTCTCCCGCCAAGCTTGAGTAAAAGTTTATTTGGTGCGTTTCGGCACGCCGCTTATTATGTGAGGTTGTGTTTTAAAAAAGTAATAATTTGGCTTATAATACTAGGTAGCTGAATTACAATATTTTAGCATTTCTAACGCTCGTCATAAAAAACAAAAAATATCGATAGCCGATAGCATCTTTTCCTGCTTTATTTTTTGATGGAGTGGAAGCGTGGGCGAGTTAGTGTTACATAGTCAACGCAATATCCTGTTTAAAATTTTGTATAAGAGCAAACAAAAATGGATTCCAAATAGCAAGTGTGCGTTATCCAGAAATATATAGTTATGCCATATGTAAACATTATGCCTTGAGGGTTCGTCACAACCGTAACTCAAATCAACGTCTCTGTTTCCTATTTCATAATCTGGTTTTGCGATCTGCAACCATGACATCACTGTTTATGGTATAGTAACTATAATATGCGTAGAAATAAAATGAGCAGGCGTAATAGTTGTGGTAGTGTAAAGTGACAGTTCCAGTGATCACAAAATCTTAGCTTTATCAAATGTTATTCGTATATGATAACGAGGAACAAATGAAGTCAATTTCGAACAATAACATCAGTTGTTTTTTTGTTACCTCGCGCGTGCCCAGCCTCAGAAGATGAAGTTCGTAAATTACAAAAGTAAGGAAAAAGGCGTGACCGTCAAATTCTTTTTACGTTTGAGAAGAGTTGACCTTGCAAAATAAATTCCAAATCGCTACCAAGAGAGGAAGCACCACGCACGCGACCGGAATATTCTCTTGTGCACTTCAGAGTATGTCGGGCGGCGGAAACAACTAAAAGAACCGGAGGGAAGTTGAGACAGTTTTGAAGCTACATGTCCAGAAGAAGAATTCGAACTAGGATAATTTTGAACGCGCTTAGGGCGCCCCTTTCTTGTGTCCAATTTCGATCATTTGCATTGTCAATTTCATTATTTGCACGTACGTATTTTCCATTCGCATCCAGTTTATGTTTCTGTATAATTGTGCAGAACAATTAGGTTTACAATTTTTGTTGCTTACTAATAGGCGTCCACCTCCATATTCTGCGTCAATTTGGCCTAAACAGCGCGCTGAATATTTTTTTTTATATCACCCTTGGGAGAAACGCTTGCGAATACATGCTTATGGTTTTCACCAACCCAAGGTTTGCAAGAATTTTTGTTACACGCGGCTCGTAAAATGCCGCTTTTGTTTTTAGATGAGGTGTGTGAAAGCGATTGCGAAAGTCGATTCGACCTGAGAGTCCTTTGAAGGTGCTTTTCACTTTGTTGTTTCCCACTTGCATGTTCATCGAAAATATCCTCGACTACTATAGCAGCCGATCTCATGATTTCCCTCTATATTAGGTTCAGCACCATTGAACCCGTCTATTTTTCTTGCACATGAACTGTTAGTGCTATAAGCAGCTTTAGTCGGAAGGGACAACAACGCTCTCCATCCAAATTAGCCGCAATAACCTACTGTATAGGAATAATGGAAACAATATTGAAATAACTACTGAATGCTCTACCAACAATAAATCAGTGTATACGTTTGTTCCTTTCTTCGTTCCTGCGTGGTAACTATTCAAACAAGATTTGGAGAGTACGGTGAGAAAGAGGACTGCGACAGGCAGCAAACGAGCGCGTGAAAAAAAAAACAATGTTTTTCTGGGAACTATTTTGAGGGCAATTAAGGAAATACGAAGTGCATCGAGAATAGGCAATTTACAAAAAATGAAGCATGCAAAGCCTCCCTTAATAATATGAATAGCAAGAAAAAGTTCGAAATGAAACTATAGTTTATTTACCCAAGCTTGGCTTAATTAGAAATGGACATAAAATATGAGCATGGATACAAATTATATACAAGTTCCAGGGAGAGGGTTGTTGGCAGCGTTGATCACATTTAGCAGTTACAGGGTCCTTGTCGGCTTTGTTCTCATCAAACGAAGCTGTCGAAGGAGTCGCGTTTTTACACAAGCACAACAATGTCGTCTTCATCAGAGTCACTGTATGAGTCATCAGGACACGAGGCAGACATAATTTCCTCCGCTTTCTTTATCACCGTGTTCACGAAAAAGCGCCAGCGCAGGCACACGCTTTGTCGACGAGAACGCATCAAGTTCATTTTGCTGCGGGAAACAGTCAGGATTCGGCAGGCGTCGATGTTTATCCCTTCACAATATGCGGTAGTCGGCTGAAGGACGCGCGCAGATAGAACTGAACCATTGTTGCCACTAGCAAAAGGTGATGTTGACTCCATGACGCGGCAAAAGTTGAGCAGGGACTCGCGAGGCCGCACGACTGAAGCTTGGCTGCAACAAGCAAAGAATGGCTTCTTTCATGAAGCACTACACATTTCATGTGTCGAAGATGGAGAGGGTAGATAATACTGACTGGTTTAGGGAAAGCAGAGTCTTTACCCTATCCTTCTCTAGTCGTGTGGAAGCTCGGCTGTTCACTCCCGTTATCTTATCTCTACAGAGAGAAAAACATATTCAGAACCAGCTGGTGGTGACCCACTTTTGCTCTTGTGCGAATTACAAACTGACAAGGGCTGGAGAGGTGCCTAAGCAGGACAGGTCATGGTTAAAAGCATGTTCAGCACAGGGGAAGATGATGAATGACGACACCACATGCAAAGCTCTTAATGTAACACCGACGGCCATGTTTTAACAGAATAACGCGGCTCAAACTACCAAACTGGCACTAAGCACAGTTTCGAATACCTGTCTATACCTTAGGCGTAAATGTATAAAAGGGGACGTGAGCACAAGGCAATGCCCGTTAGTGTCGGTACTATTACTGTTTAAGGCTCAAATCACATGCGGAAACTTAGAATTCCAAATCCCGAAGCAGAGAAAAGTCTGTGAGTTCAATTAAGCGCTTTTCGCGGCGCTGTGATTCCTTTGGTAGTGCTGGCTCACCGGCAAAACGTTTAGATTTTTCACAATTTTATAGTTTATTGGCGCGTGGACTTTTAAAGAAAATGGTTGTGCGTGAGTAAAAGTTTATTTGGTGCGTTTCGGCACGCCGCTTATTATGTGTGCTTGTGTTTTAAAAAGGTAATAGTTTGGCTTATAATATTCGGTAGCTGAATTGCAATATTATAGCATTTTTAACGCTCGTCATAAAAAACAAAAAATGTCGATAGCAGATAGCATCTTTTCCTGCTTTATGTTTTGATGGAGTGGAAGCGTGGGCGAGTTAGTGTTACATAGTCAACGCAATATCCTGTTTAAATTTTTGTATAATAGCATTGCTAAAATGGATTCCAAATGGCAAGTGTGCGTTATCTAGAAATATATAGTTATGCCCTATATAAACATTATGCCGTGAGGATTCGTCACAACCGTAACTGAAATCAACGTCTCTTTGTTTCCTATTTCATACTCTGGTTTTGCGATCTGCAACCATGACATCGCTGTTTATGGTATAGTAACTATAATATGCGTAGAACACGCGTATTCAGCGGAAGGCCTTATGAAAGATTTGTACGCTAAAGGTTTCACGTCTTTTGTTGCTCTTCCCAACTGTGCTCTCAGGAAACGCAGTTTTCTATGTGCTGCCGCACTAACATTTTCAACGTGATGGCTCAATTTAAACCTTCAGAAATTCAAAGCACAATGTTATTATATTGCGTTTGTTAGTTATATGAGTAAAAGTCGTCTTATTTAAGGTAATGTTAAGTTCCCATCTGTCACACCGTAGTGCAAATGCCTGCAGGTTTTGGTTAATGTTAATATGATCTCCTTCACATGTGATAGGTGCATACATCAGGCAATCATCCGCAACTAGTTTAAAGGGGTCGTGAAACGTTTTCCGGAAATATTGCACGGCTTAGTTAAATGGAATCCTTGTCCTGCATCATATAATATACCTCGATTCGTTTCATCGCCCGCGTTGATTTAATAGCGACAACAACAGAATTTCGGTTTCCTAGCGCGCGTCCTCCTCAACTCAACAGATACGTCATAGCGCTAAGCCAATGAGAAGCTCCCGTTGCCGGAGCCTGCTGAGCCAAAGTTGACCAAGCTCGGTGTATTTTAGAGGTTCTAATTGTGCCCTACTCTACTCTCACACAGGGGTTTTTAATATGGCCGACGCCTAGGTTCCTCCGTGGGTTCCAATAGGGTCCCTAGAAATATTGCTAGTCTGTCGTCCGCCGGCCGCGACGGAGGCGGCCGCTGAATGATCGCTGCGGTGGCGCTGCGGTGAAGCGGAGTGCCACTGCCGACGGAGCAGACGACGCGCGCGCCCGTGCGCTTCGAAATGCATTCGCTGCATGCTCATTGTCAGGTGCCTTGTACATGCAATGCCGCTCTTTAGTCTTTGTGATCAGTTTAGTCGTAATATTGAATTCGCAGCCGAGTTGTTGGCATAACCACGGATGCGACTTTTTTTTTTTTTTTCGTGAGCGAAGTTTTGCGCGCATGCCCCTGAGCCGATGTATAAACGAAGCTGCTTTTTATACCCTATTATCCTGCTGAAGCTACCGCCGTGCCGTATTGTAATGAAGACTTCTGAGGATTTTGTGCAAACAATTGCGCTTGCATGGAGGACTATACTAGACGCACATTCTAGGCTCTAAGGACCATCTGTGCGAGCAACAGAGCGCTGTCGCCGGCGTTTTCATTCACGCTATAGTTTCATCTTAACTTCTTCGGACGTTTAGCTAAGTTATAACACGTATGTAGAACTAGAAACTTTCGGATGCATGCACAATTAAAGCACGCAAGATGGGAACCCGAGCCCTTCAAATCGCATCGCGCTTCAGGCAAACTGCTGATAGGCATTCTTTGGTGCTTAGGAAGCCTAGTAGCCACTCATCAGAGTATGCCATGACTTGCGTTTTGCAACCTTTAAAACATATTTTAACAGCCAGCTGTTAGTTGAGAGGAAGGGCACTAACACTTCTTTCAAACTCTGTCCTTGAAAGGTGCTCATTTTCATTTTTCATTTCACCTAGAGCTTTTACCAGCTTTGCCACCTTAATTGTCCTTCGTACGACAAACTGCTCGAGATTTAAAATTCTGTTTATTAATTTTTTCTTCTTCTTGACAGGGTGTTCTGAGTTAACTTTCGCAAGTATTTGCAGGCTATATGCATGCTGCATCAGAAATAATGGTACAGTTCGCCGCAAATTAATTAACGCCCATTGTAGGAGGGAAAGGTCTTGGTAATAGGCTTCAATCCGCTGCCAGACAACAAGCTGAGTTTCGCAATGTCCTGAAGAAGATTAACTACCTCTTCTGTAGGCTTTACAGCTATCTCCTTGACTTTGTTTCCTCGAATGCACACAGCAGCATTCATGGCAGCTTCACCTGTATCACTGCGATAGAACAGAACTCGCCGATTTGCGTAGATTGCCTCCGGAGATTCGTCCTCGCTTGAGTGGCACTATGCGAATGTTAATTGCTCAACATCAAAAAGATCGACATTTGTCCCCAGTGACGGTGGCATGCAGCTTTCTGCATCCCTGGAGCAGACTCGTGTCACACGATCCACCACCGCTGTATTCTTCAACTGGCTGCACTGATGCTTCAGGATCTGTGCGCTTTTTTTCTTTCTCTGCAGGTCTCCCTGCTGACTGTTTTTGCTCGTACAAGTTGCGCTTCTTTCTCTTGAGAGGCAGGGGTTGCAACAAGTATTTTGGAGTGTCTGGAAACAGCGTTGAGATGGTATACTTCGTGAGTTGCGTAACATCCCGGGGAATCTCAATTATCTTTACCTGTCTTAAAACTTCGCTCAGCAGCTAGGGTGTGAAGTGTCGTTCACAAACGTCGACACTAGCATCGTGTTACAGTAATGTGAGGGCAACCCCGATCCGGATCCTCCGATATTTATTCAACGTCCAGGATTTCCTGTCTGCAACTCACAAAATAATGAGGAAGATATTCACCACTTGTGGGTTTTCCCGCCACTGAAGCCGACAATCCGGTCTGGACGAGTCTTCAGCTGGAGTGAAGATTGCTGGAAAACGTATCAACAACCTTAGATATGCGGATGATACCACTTTAATGGCAGAAAGTGAAGTGGAACTCAAGAGACTTCTGATGCGCGTACAAGAAGAGAGTGAGAAGTTTGGGCTTAAACTGAACATTAAAAAGACGAAGATCATGGCGTCTTGCCCTATCAAGTCCTGGAGCATCAATGGACAAGAAGTGGAAGCTGTGACAGATTTTCTGTTCTTGGGCGCCAAGATTACCTCGGAAGGAGACTGCAGCCATGAAATTAGGAGACGCCTGCTTCTGGGAAAGAGAGCAATGGTTAGCCTTGACCGCCTAGTAAAGAGCAGAGACATTAGTCTACCAACCAAGATCCGTATAACCCGTGCTATGGTCTTTCCAGTTGTGATGTATGGATGCGAGATTTGGACTGTGAAAAAGGTTGACCGCCGAAGAATTGACGCGTTTGAATTGTGGTGCTGGCGAAGACTCTTAAGAGTTCCTTGGACTGCCAGAAGATCAAATCAGTCGATATTGTCGACCATAAACCCTGACTGCTCATTGGAGGGTCAAATTCTAAATTTAAAGCTCAGCTACTTTGGTCATCTGATGAGAAGAGAGGAGTCGCTGGAGAAAGATTTGATGTTGGGAAAGGTTGAGGGTCGCCGGAGAAGGGGTAGGCAGCGAACGCGATGGCTATATGGCATTCTCGAGGCATTGCAGATGAAGCTATGTGATGTTAAGAAGATAGTGAGAGACCGGAAAGCGTGGCGTGACATGGTCCATAGGGTCACGAAGAGTCGGACACGACTGAACGCCTGAACTGAACTGAACTGAACTGAAGCCGACAATATCGGCGCCTGACGGCAGTGGGCCTTTCGCCGAGCAACCCCTCTCCGTACATTGCTTGCACGCAAGGGCCTTATCATCGTTCTTTCTTGAACTTTATTGGAACACAGCCAACATATTTTCTTTCATTTATTACGCCTTTTAATTTTTGTTTTACATATTCCTTTATGCCCTAGCTGAGGCAATAAACAATGTTATTGCCTTTGCGCCGCGCTTGATATGTTGCGCTCCCACTCTTGCCTCTTCCCTGCGTCTTTCGGTGTCCTGAAGAGAGAGTATTTCACCTTGCACGAGCGCTACCCGCTCTTGCACCCGGGCAAGAAACACGTGCTATCACGCTTACCCCGTCTGGACATGACGCGATCACATATCCATAAAAAAGGCACACTTTTTTTTTTCGAAGAGTTTGCCACAAGGCATAAGTTGAGAAAGGGGGAATGGGATGCAGGAGATAGAAAGTTAAAAGAAGGAGTGCAGTCCAGTTGGGCTTATTTGCACACATGCTAGCTAATTTGCGCGCACTCCGGCTCGCGAGCGAAAAGAAGTGCACGCGGTGCACGAGCCTTGCCACGGATCAGCGCGGCGCAGACTCGCAGTACGGCACAACCGCCACAGCACCACGTACACAACGCGACCACGCTCCGAATGCGTGCAGCGCCCCCTGCGCTTTCATCCTGGAAGCGGCCAACCGGTTCCGTAGGGAACCCCGCTCGGACGGCAGACTAGCAAATACTTCTAGGGACTCTAGTTCCAGCGTCGCAGTGAACTAGAATATAGTCGCTACCGTTAAAACATGGTTACATCGTGGGCTTTGAGCCTTACGCCGACGCAAATTTTCGGGTGCCAGGTCGGCGAAGATGGACCCTGCGAGCGACCGGTACAGTAACACTTGTGTCGAGAGGCCGCGGTAACCGCGGCACAACTCCGGCTTGCAAAAGCCCCGACCGTCAGCCTCCCGATCCCAGCCGTTTCGGAACTACGCATTGGTATGTATGTCCGAGTCTTGCAGCCTAGCCTACGTTTGACCGTTGCGAGAGTGCGCAATCGCTAACCGAAGCTTTCGAACAGGTGCAGCTGCGGGCGGTGCGTGCCGATGCCGACTGCTCTTGAGAGCATCTGGCGAGATCCCGGCGGCGACTACGTAGTTGAAGCAGCCGTCTGGGTGTTACAGATCATCCGCATTTACTCCAAATGCTTCTTGATCATGGACTGCTAGTCGAGAACACAAGGTAAGAACCTTGAGCGAAAGGCGACATAACTTGAACAAGCGGCACATGTTTTTCATTTTCTCGAGCAAGAAATGCTGTAATGAAATCTATTGCGGAAGGCAGTGTTAATAAAATAAAGCTTCCCCTTTAACGTTACTTACCTGCGATCATCTACACTGTCTACAGTGTTGATATTGCGCCACGTTAGCGCGAACAGATCGCTGGTTTTCATATTTTTCTTGTTTTCGTAGAAGCGCATGAGCATGACGTTTCACCATGCAAATTACTGGTTTGCTTAATTCCATGCACGAGTAAATGAGAAAACACGCATCATCTGATAGTGTGAGCTTGCTAAATGGAAAGGGCATGCACATTGATGTGAAGTAACGAGGGGCGGGGGGACGCTGTCCGGACACATTTGCTTGTTTTATTAGCCAGGTATGACCTTCAGCAAGTGCAGCACTTCAAAACATAAATACATAAGGAATGCCACAAGAAATGCCACAAGAAATGCAGTAAATAAGTACAAAAGCAATCTCATTTCGGAGGACTCTGTGCTAAGTGAAATTGCATGCAGTGAAGTAGCCTGTCTCCTGCGGAAGCCGTGGGAAAATGCACTAAAAAACGACACAGAAAAGAAAAACACACAGAGCAGGACTGGCTTCTGCAGACGATCACTAACTAGCCCGACAACTCTTGTTATAGCCTGTCCCCACTTGCTGCCAGAACAATCACCATACCAGCACTCAAAGTTTTATTTGCTAGTTTTTGTTTTACCCACTTGCATTAGGTGAGTGTTGTATAGTGTGCAAATATAATTAAAAAAAATTGACTTCACTGATACCATCATCAACACCTGCACACAGTAAACCTCTCCAAAATGCTTTGACACTGACATTTTACATGTGCTGAAATGTAACAACCAAAAAAAAAAAAAGACGTTCTCCCAAAGGCCAGTACACCGAAACTTCCACAGTTTGAGTAAGTGTTGGAAATTTTACAGTTAGCAAATGAAGTTATAGAGTAGTTTTGCGGCACTTGCAGAAAGTTTGGCACGTGCCGTGTTGTGGGAAAACAACTGAGAGCTGTTGACAGAAGTGCACTTGTAGTTTATGGCTCCTTCGAATAGAATGACTCCATGCACAGAGCTGCTTAATGCATAAGTCGCATACTTAACATCTTCGTGCTATGCGGATGATATCAGCGTGGACATTGACAGCGGCCACAACACTAGTATAGAGGGTGTAAGACGACTACCAGGTTTTGTCAGTCAAAAGCTGCATTGCCTTCAGGCATTATTTTGCTGCAGTAGCAAATTGTGATTGCACTGGAGTTCTAATATTGGGTGGGTCTCATTCTCTCTCAATCACCTGCAGCAGAATTCAAAGTTTGCATACTTCCAGGGAGAACAAATTGACAGTGAAAGTTACACTGTACAGCTTCCGTTAGACGGGAATTAATTGCACAGATGCATGAATAACTTTCAAATTTGTAAAAGACCTAATCATATTTTCATTTTGCTATGCTGAAAAGTGAATATTGCTTTTTCTCTTGTCAACAGGAGGCACCACTACATCTGCTACAGCCAGCTTGCGCACTGGCTTTGGGGATGCCTCGGCAGACATCCTAGTAAAGTCCTCCCTATTTGTAATGCAAGCCAAATAAGGGAAAGGTTCCCATCTGACAGTTACACTGGTTTCCAGTTTGTGCAAGGTTTGTAGAGTCATCACCTTATTCATTCTGAAACAAGCCGGAAAATATGAGAAGAGAGAATTGCAGGACAGCTGGACTAATAACTGGAATTTTACTAAAGGATAGAGGCAAAAGAAGACTTGCACAGAGATGCACATGTAAAAAGGCCCCAAAAGACTGTTGACCGATTTCTTAGCCACACACACGTCCTTAGCCTTTGCAGTATAGTGTGCCTTTGGACTTGGATCTGTGGCTTCCCTTTTGTAACGAGTGGTTCTTGACCATAAGGAATTTGCTTTTTTTAGATTTTGATTTTTAGACACTTTCTGCTTTCCACGCTTTCACTGCTTTGGGGGTTTTTCATGCACGTGCATTTCTGTGCGAATCTTCTTTTGCCTCTTTCCTTCAGTAACATTTCAGTTGTTAGTCGAACTTTGTCTTGTGCTCCTCTCACGTGTTTCGTCTTCTGGCTGGTTTTAAGATGAATCAGTATCAACTCATCCAGTTGTTAGTCTTGTTGATATCACTAGCCTGACTGCACCCACTGCTGGGCAAATGCTTCTCCCATATCCATCCGAATAACCCGATCCTGTGCCAGGTGCATGATTCTCGCAAACTTCCTAATTTCATCTGCTTGCCCGAGTTTCTGCCGCCCCCTGCTAAACTTGCCTTCCCTTGGAATCTAAAAGACATATATAGGCTCACTTAGAATGAATTTTGTGTACTCACTCCCTTCCTTTACCTTGGACGGGTAGAATTTTTCTTCTTTTGGAACTGACCGCAGATACATCAGCTGCATCCATATGATCCCCGCAGACTTCCTAATCTCATCTGTCTGCCCGTATTTCTGCCGCCCCCTGCTACGCTTGCCTTCCCCTGGAATCTACAAGACATATATAGGCTCACTTAGAATGAATTTTGTGTGCTCACTCCCCACCTATACCTTTGATGGGTGGATTTTTTTTAGCACTGACCGCAAATGCATCATAATTGCGCAGTTGTGTATATACCTGCTTGTATAGATGTCTCTCCCATATCTATCCAAATAACCCTATCCTCTGTCAGCTGCATCCATCTGATCCCCGCAAACTTTTTATCTGGCTGCCTGAGTTTCTGCTGCCCTCTGCTATACTTGCCTTCCCTTGGAATCTACAAGACATATATAGGCTCACTTAGAATGAATTTTGTGTACTCAATCTCTAACTATACCTTTGTCGGATGCATTTTTTTTTATTTAGCACTGACCTCAACACATCATGATTGTGAAGCTGTATATACACATTTGTATATTTAGGAGGAAGACAGCAAAGAAGCGTGAATAAAAGATGTCTTGCTCTAGGTCAACTTCCTTCTAGCCTAAAAATTTTGTATGCACTGATGAACCTGCGGCCAACCAATAAATTATTTTGAAAGCAACATGTCTCTAACACACATTTGGTAACATTAGATAATGCTCAAATGTACTACAAAGTGGTGGTCCTTGTGGCACTGACAAACCTAGATTTTCTAGTTGCCGCGTTCACCTTTACACGGCCTCGAAAAATAGTGGCTCATAGGGAATAGAAAAATCAAACCGTTTTCTGCAAAAGCTGCTTTGAAAGGTGGCCACTGTTTTCAGCATTTTGCAGTCTCATTCAGAAGCAAACCAGCATAATCTGCAATCTGTAGACATGCATGCAATAATATCTGTCTTATACTTTGAAATGTACCAGACTTTAACCAGTCATAAACAGCATGCTGAAAAGGTATGTATAGTAAAGCCTCCTTCGTTGATGATACCCGTAGTTTGCATGAAAACATCTGCACTAGAACCTGCATGACGTTGAGTTAATTGGCCTGCTGGTTGAATATGCCACCAAAATGCTGGCAATACAATCAACTTTGTCGGTGCTGGGGTCAAGTCTAGAAATATAAAGTTGGGATGATTTAATTGTGAAACCTTGCTGCTGAATTCACTGCAGGCTAGAATGTAACAGGATTAAAGGGCAGCTGTAAACGTAAGGGCAGTCCACATTGTCACGGCATCTTATGCGTCCTAGTACACATATCTACATACCGTGCATGTTTTGCTAGTAAACAATGTAACCACAGATTTGCGAAGCTCCAAGAATGCTACACTGATGCTATCTGAGTAGCTGCTTGTGTCGCTGAATATTGTGAATGCCTTTTGATGAAACGAAAACTGCTTGGTGAATACTTATGCAGAGTGAGGTTGGTCAGGAGCGCAGGCGATATGTACACCCTCGCAATTTAACCATACAAGCACAGACTGTATGATACTCATACAAATTGAAAAATATAAGGGAAGGAATTGAACTGAAGACTTCGCGGTTCGACAGTCCAAACTTCTACTACATGTGCTTTGGGCTGTGTGTGCTAGCCCGCCTGCAATCTGATTGCCCGAGCCAGGAAAATGGTACACACCCATATGAGCACCACTCCAAGTACTCTTTAACATGTACATAGAAGTGCAGGTGCTTGGGATAAACCTTGGCTGCCGCAATGCACCTCAAACAATGGCATGTTAGCCAGAATAGCAGGTTGGGCTTGTTGGTTTTCCATCCTGAGGTAACAGCGCAAAATGTGGACGGGAGCACAAGACGAGAGGACGATGAGACATTGTGTCGTCTTCTCGTCTTGTGCTCCCATCCACGTTTTGTGCTGTTACTTGTGCTGTTAATGTGCTGTTAATGTCACGTGCCTGCCCAATATCTATATAATTGTCACACGAACCACTTTGTGTGTATTTACGACTACTTGCACAACACCATTTCCACCCACTAATGATGAGCAGCTGAACAGCAGTTTTTCACGTACACTCCGCTGCCATTAATTACAAATGATATCACGCTACGACTTCCCATACCACCCCACCCAACCTCTGTGTGTAATGACTCAACCTTTGGTGCGTTTGCATGTTCTCGGGATACTGGAGAAATCCAAGATATCAATTAGTAGATTCAAGCAACTTAATCAGACATACATCTGGTGAGAATATTACAACTCTATCCATGTATACACAGATCTGTATCACCGCAAGCGTCGCCTACAATTGTGGTGATGCCGCTCAGAACATGACTCATCTTTTTTTTAAGGGCATAATTCTCCACAAACCGCTGCTGAGCTTGTGGCCCCTTGGTAAGAGGCTTTCCACATCTGTGGGAAACCACTTTAGAAGTGGTGTGAATTCACAGTTTCAAAGCCTGCATTACAATTTTTTGGAAGTTTTCAACACCACACCCTTACCAGCCTTTGGCACTACACATCACTGAGTTCCTTATATCTACTTGTGCTCAAGGCCAAGAGGTAGTGCTTTAGTGGATCCATACCCACTTGCCAATTATATGCCATTATGCATGCTTTCTCCATAGACTGCATCTAAATGTGGTTTCACACACAAATGTTTATACTTAATTGGACAGGCGGACTGCCCAGAATGTTCCACATGTGACATTACGGAGACTCTGGAGCGTGTACTAGTGGTGTGTCCCAGTATATGCGTGCAAAACAATCACTCGAGTTACTTCTTTGAAGTGTTTTGGCAACAGACCTCTCTCAGAGGACTTTTTGGCCGGTTGGCCAGAAATGGAAGGCTCTACAGGCAGTGCAGGCTTTCTGCTGCTTCTTGCATGACACAGGACTTGACTCGTGACTGTGGTGCAAGTTACTATTCCTGTATATATTTTAATCAAGTCATGACCCCCTTTGTTCTTCTCTTTCTGTAGCAGGTCAGATATTAAACTTTTAAGCCAATCTATCCGCCTTTCCAATCAATAACACTTGCGTGAATGCATTTCTCCTGGATGGTTGATCTGGTAATCACACCATCGTAATGCAAGGACATGGGGCGTATGAGCTTTTGAGGTGAACAATTTTTACCCTAGAAATGTCTTTTAAATGATGTGAAGGATTCTGTATATATTTTAATCAAGTCACGACCCTCTTTGTTCTTCTCTTTCTGTAGCAGGTCAGATAATAAACTTTTAAGCCAATCTATCCGCCTTTCCAATCAATACCACTTGCGTGAATGCATTTCTCCTGGATGGTTGATCTGGTAATCACATCATCGTAATGCAAGGACATGGGGCGTATGAGCTTTTGAGGTGAACAATTTTTACCCTAGAAATGTCTTTTAAATGATGAAGGATTCTGAGCTCTGCTCAACATGATCCTCCTCTTTGGAGTCTTCATCAGGTTCTATGGGACTAGATGAGTGCTGTGGAAAGAACGTGATCGATGTGGAACCAAGGGGCCTGTTCTGGGTGGTACGATATGCTGGTAGGGGCACCTGTTGTGCTGGCCTCACGGTATCGTTCAAAATAAAAAAAATCCAAAATGCGCATATTACTGCTATGAGGGCAATCTGGCAGGAAACAATCAAATAGAACTGGTGGCTTCTGCGAGTCGAGTAGTTCTCAAATAAGCATATCTGTAAGGCTACAAATCGCAACTACGTTTACTGCCTTTATCACGCGACCTACACTTTTTTTGCCAATGCACTGGGCCAGCGGTTTTGCGTCGGTACGACGCATCGTTTGAGGTGAGCTTTCTTCGTTCCCGGTCCATGCCGAGGCTTCGAATGACGCCGAGGTTCATTTAGGGACTTCCAGTAGAAAGTAGTACGAACACATGAACCCAATCGGTGTGCCAAAACTTGTGAAAGCGAACGTTACTTCCACTCGGAGAAGCCGTGCTGCAATCGATCGCGACGTACACGGTTGGCATAGCGAGCACTCAAACCCGCACAACACGCCTAAACCCAGAACCTAACGGTGACAGGAAAAATAGGCGAAGTCTGAGCACTGTAGACGTTGTAGGAAGTATGCTTCCTTTTTTTTTTTTTGAGAAAGGTTACGAGAGAGGCGTCGGGAAGGTGGGGGAGCAAAGCTGCGACAACGCGTAGGGTGAAAGGGCCACCCAAGTACATTGTAGCAACCTTTTTTTTTTGGTTTCCGGCTTTCCGTGTAGTGCCATAGTTCAGGTCACCCGGCCGAAATAAAGGAAGCGAAGCTCGACACGCTATTCTCAGTGATGCAGCGCGGAGGCGAGCAAATACGAGTACGCGCCGCGGCGCCCGCTCCTGAAACACTCCACCCACCACTCGGATTGAACACACTTGTCGATTTCTTTGACCTGGAACCGTATTTAGATCGTATCTTTAATGACGCCAAGAATAATAATAAAAAAAATTACAGCAGCGGCCGCACAACCAAGTTGTACCGGTGGTATGAGACTGCTCAAGACGTTGTGCTCCATCACGAATGTTCACAAAAAAAGAAAAAGAAAATAACAACAAATTAGATTGGAACCATTGTCATTTGGAGTACCCGGCGGAGCGAGGTATAGCCGTCGTTACCGAAAATCTGAACTTGAGCGTCACCTCTCGCTCTGTTCCAGAGCGCAGCGAGAAGCAGACACCACCCGTAAAGTGAGCTTTACCACCCGTCCTGCTCCGCCGCCGACGCCGACCGCGCGTCACGTGACAGTATTGTTGAAGAAATGCGTTTGCGTGAGCGAATAATTGATATAATATACTTTTATTTGCTAACTTTAACAGCAACCTATTATTGTATGGGAAATAATGATTATATCTGCGTTTCCAAACGGCTAAACATGACGTAGGCGAGTACTTTTAATTCCGGCCTACAGGGTCGCATGGTCGCTTCAGGAACGCAAAAATGCTTTGATTTCAGAATGGTATTATTAAATGCAGAAGCAATATTTCGACGAGATATTTTGGAATAGGCATACCTAATGTTTACTGAAGCAAGGAAAATTGCAACCGGGCTGCTACATTTTCGTTTCACGACCCCTTTAAACTGAACAGAATTTCCTACAGCAGTTACAACGCCATTGATGTAAAATAAAAACATCAGTTGCCCCTGCATAGAATCCTGTTGCACGCCAAAATATACTTCCAAAAAGCCAGACTGACAATTGTCAACAAGTACCGCCTGTTTGCGATTAGTCAAATACTCTTCTATCCATTTCAGGACATCATCCTTAATGCCAGCTCTTTGCAGTTTAAGTAGTAATTTACCGTCAGAGACCATATCAAAGGCGTTTTTTAAGTCTACACAAACAACAACCTGCTTCCGGTCATATAAAGCTTTCGAAAGGTAATGTATTGCCTCAAATAAATGTGTCACTCTTGAAAACCCTCGACGGAAACCGTGCTGACAGTCAGAAAATAGCCCGTTTGTTTCTAAAAAGATGATATTATGTCTCGCATTATATGTTCCATAACCTTAAGCAAAGTGAAGCCACACAGGCCGATAGTTGCTTATGAGTTTGCGATTGCCGCTTTTAAATATAGGTGCAACAATGGCAGAGTGCCAGTCATTGGGCGCAGAATTTTTTTTGTACGTAAGCTTATATAATATGCTATATAATATATATATATATATATATATATATATATATATATATTGTGAAGGAGAACAACCAGAGACGCGGCCGTTCTTTCGAACCCCCAGCTTTATTCTATCTTTATCATCGTCTTCTCTTGTTTCGCTCCTGCACACTTCACTTCGTCGTCGGCTAAGCACATAACACTCGGCCACGACTGCGGTCCTTAAATGCATCACCCCACACCGTTGCTGTCGCATCTGTTGCACATGACGGTTTTTTTTTTCGGGCTGTCTTTTTGCGGAGCCATGAAGATGTTCGCATCGATAACATTTGCACATGTCTGGTCCAGTTAGTGGCAAGTTGCTCTCTGGTAGAGATTCTTTGGGTCGTTGCCACTTGGGCGTTCCTCCAAGGCCTTGTTGAGAGTCAAGTACCTCAAAGTTTCTCCTGTGCCAGCTACTTGGTGCTGGCTTGCTCCCCTTTTGCGGTATTCGATGGTTTTTCCTGATCTGTAACTGGACTCGTGATGCATCCGTAGTGCTGACGGAAATGGAGATAGCTGCACCGAAATGCTTGTTCCTGCTGCCACCGCTTCCACCGGAAGCACCGTGCAGTGCACAACTTTGCTGCGTACACCAGTAGGCGCGGTCTCGCTCTTTTCCAATGAACTGGCGACGTTTCTGCTCAGACTTTACGTCTAGCACACTGACATTGGCAGCAGTAAGGCCTTTTTCTCCTGGAATCACCTCATATTGAACCTGCTGACCTTTCCGGATGCGGCGAAGTTTACGCGAGTGTTGTAACGCGGTGCGGTGGACAAAAATGTCCTCGCCAGTGTCAACGCGGTTGATGAAGCCGTAGCCGCCGATCACATCAAACCACTTCACTGTCCCACTCATCCTCCATCGGGAAACAGAGGCTTCCTTCTCGTGCTGCACCTCTTCCTGTTGTTGTTGCATGCGATTAGCCTCACCTTCAGGATGCTTGTCCACAGATGGGCTAGAGGCGGTCCGGCATGAGCGGAGCTGCACTTCGTGGTTTGGGTTGATAGAGCCATGCATGGACGGACAGCATGCTGAAGTGCTGCGGATGTCCCGGCAGCAGCAAGGACCCCGCGACGACTGGCGGTGTCATGCAAGGCGGCCGCCCGGTGGACAAACATAGAGAGGCTGTCCGTGTCCAGTGTGGACATAATCAATGCGTGGGTGTCATCGTGAAGCCCGTCGACGATGTACTGTTTTGCTGCAGACGTGGGCCACTCGATGTTTGCAGGCCTGAAGAATACAGACCTTTTCATAAATGTAAAGGGCAACGTCTTCACCTGGAGCCTGGCGCCGCGCTCTCATCATCGTGAGTTTGGCGTCTTGCGCACTGGCCAGAGGCGTAAACGCAGCAAGGAGGGCAGAGGTGCAGGCCGACCAAGTGGTGTAGCGGCGGCCTTCGTACTGGTGCCAGGCGCGGGCGGCACCACGGAGATGGTCTTTCGCGACGGCGAGCGTGGTGGCTGGGGACCAAGCGAAACGCCGGGCCGCAGCGTCGACAAGTTCAACCCATGCTTCGGCGTCATCAGAGAAGCCACGGAACTCCGGAAGCGGTACCGGTGGTACTAGCACCCAGAGGACATCGAGACGCGGCCAAGCGCTGCGGCGAAAGTGGCGGTTACCTCCCGGAGGGTTGAGAGCACTTCGGGAAGGGGGGCCGCCAGAGCCGAATCCGCCGAGGAGGCATAGACGCCGTTCTCTGGTGGAATAGGGGTCCCAGAAGCCGAATGTACTGGCCGTGTGACTGCCCGGCCGCTTCGAAGGAGGAGCGGCGGGTCGTGGAGGTCCGGGTCGGGCCCGACGTTCGTCGACTGCGCCATTGTGAAGGAGAACAAGCAGAAACGCGGCCGTTCTTTCGAACGCCCAGTTTTATTCTATCTTTATCATCGTCTTCTCCCATTTTGCTCCTGCACACTTCACTTTGTCGTCGGCTAAGCACATCACAATATATATATTTATATAGCAAGTTTATATATTATGCCTTATGGCATAGAATGAGTTACGAGTGATTTTATAAATATAATAACAGAATAGACGGACATCCATTTGGCATACCTTTTTAAAAACCATACACGTAAGGCACCTGGACAGATATCTTTATTTTCTTCTAACTGTAATAGGAGCAGAACACTCCGCTTTGAGTAAAGCCGATAGCATCAAAAGAACTTACTAGAATGTGCTTCCTCGCGCGCGTCACTTTGGCTCGTGTGTCTTGAGAATACGGATTAGAAATATGTATGGAAGCGGTGGGCTATATTCGATTTATCTGCAATAAATTCTGCTCCGACTGTCACCTGCTTTACTGTTTCCTTTCTTTTATCAAGACAGAGCCAAAATTTTATGGCGAAGTTTTCAGAAAACCTGTAAGAGTATCATCAAAAATCTTGCTTTTGCGGCCGATTGTAAACGTTTATATTTTTTAACGTAATGCCTCTACCTCGTTTCAGTCGGCTTTCCTTCTACGCAATCTTTTGAACTTGCGTTTCGCGTGAATGATATCCCTGGTGACCCATGAGTGGCACTGCTTTGTTTTCTAAAGTATAGTTGGCTGGCACGTACCGGTCAATACAAGGTTTGATGCTAATATTCAGAGGCTGGCCGTAACGATTCAACTGATTCTATTTCGAATTCAGTTTCAAATTGATCAAAACAAGTTTCCAGTTATCTTGTTACAAGTTTCCTTGTATCTTTTCTGCCGCACTCCTAATTAGCCCGCTGATTCTGACGTTGCAGTACACGTGTCCAGTTGCAGGTTGTTCAAACATAGCTTTCACACTGTGCCATCATCTAACTAGGTTAAACCCGAGGTAGCTTTGGCATCAAAGCATTACATCACATGGTCAGCCAAGCCATCACAACCGAGATCTTTACAGGGCCCGCCCACCCTAGAAGCCTGCATCACGACTATCGCATTGGCCATAAACGGTCAGCAAATGAAGCTGCGAGTGCAGTTCTCAGTCTCATCACGCGCAACGTCACGCCTCACTGCCGTGCATGCAGATTCACTTTCTGGCCTTTTATGCCAATCCCTTAGTGGCGACTTTCGCTGCTGCGAAAGTGGATGAGGCGCGGCTTTGTTAAATTCTCGATAGTGACTGTCAAACGAAACAAAAATGTTGCGGATTGCATATGCCGACCACGGACGAAAAAGAAGAACCGCGGAAGCGGTGGGAATTCGAACCTAGACATTTTCTAGTGTGGAAGCGCATATAAGACGTCGTTGCTCTTGCAGCGTTTTTTTTTCTTTGTGCATAGCTATCATCCTGTTTGCAGACTGCAAAACACTTTCGTGCTGTGTTTGTGTCGCCGTCTCCATCAACTTTTACCTGCGCAAAAAATGTTTGCTTTAAAGGGGTTAACCTCTCAATGCGACTCAAGCTATGAGACGCCGTAGTGGAGGGCTCCAGAAATTCTTTAACATTCGACGTTCTTTAACATTCGCTTCCATCGCACAGCACACTGGTGCTTTGCTTCTCGCATCCATCGAAAAGCTGCAGTCGCGGCCGGGATTCGATCCTTCGTCCTTGGGTTCAAGTCGAGCGCCCTGACCATGGCGTGTCGGCGTGAAATCTTTCGTACGTCCTACAGGATTACGACGTTAAAGTTTCACCGTTATTTTAGCCACACTGGCCAATATTTACATGCTCTGACATTTTTCGCATAATAAATGTTTACATATCTGGTTTCTTTTTGTTTTATCTTCAACTTGTCCTTAAAGGTGTAAAATATTCTTCACTTTAAATAACCTGTATAATTACAAAAAAATGCACATAACACGCGTCAGTGTGCGCACCTTCGCAATAACTAAAACCTTTGCTAATGGTTTGCATCATTGCCAACAAAATTAAAGCTTAACGGCATTTGTGCTGTAACTCGCTATGTTTTCTCGAGCTTGTGCACTTTTCGAACTTTGTATCAATTTCTCTCTTAATGCCCTCTAAATCCTAAGTCCTATTGCACTAATGTAGCGTATCTGTTTATAAGATGTGTAACATTTTTATACAAATTTCTAAATGTTACGTCTGTTTATGTCGCATATGTTCATATAAGTGACAAGGTTTCAGTTTAAACGTTTGTTTTTTGACATGCTCGTGTGTTCTCTTAGCTGACGCACTTTGAAACGTAATGCGTGTTCCTCAAACGGAGACCTGCTGACTAACCTTAAGTTCAAGCTCCGTCAGAATGCAATGAACACACCTTTTCTCCCAAGCCACCTGCTATCTTAAAGAAAAGGTAAATGAACTTCATGTATTATATGTCTTTTTCAAGCTTGCCATTATGCAGCACCTACGTAGGAGAGGTTTTCTCTGGGAATCCATTGGTAGAATATGAGGGGTCGTTTACTTTCGTCGTCTCTCGACGCTTTCTTAGCCCTCCTCTTCCACCAAAATTTTGTTTCCACGAAAGTTAAATGTTAAGCTACGCCTGTTTATGCAAATATTTTCTGATTTAGTAGAGCTTTCTTTAGTGTCACTGATTCGAATCGTATTGAGACTGAAAAATGCTACAATTTGCGCGAAAAGTGGTTGGGTGGGTTGGGGGGTTTAACGTACCAGAGCGACTCAGGCTATGAGAGACGCCATAATGGAGGGCTCCGGGAATTTCGGGCACCTGGGGTCTTTCCCGTGCACTGACATCGCACAGCACACGAGCGCCTTGGTTTTCGCCTCCATCGAAAAGCGGCCGCCGAGGCCGGGATTGGATTCCGGGTCCTTCGGAACAGTATTCGAGCGCCGTAAGCACTGCGCCACCCGGCGGAGGACTTTCCGCGAAAATGACCTGCGGCATTTGGTATAGACGTTGGATAGCTTCGCATCCCGTCTTTGGAGGAGGAGATAGATTTCTTTGCTTTCCGACAAGACCGACCAAGGCAGTACAAGCAAATACCAAGAATAATACACAATGGTTTTACCCGCACATATTGTGTGTACGGCAATGATATAAACTGCTGTCAAGGCCTGGTCTTGTCTACGACAGCATTAAAAACTGTCATCTACACACTTACTATATCTAATCGGTGACACACGTCCTACATAGCGTGGATGTCCATCACTTGAGTAATTACGTGAAGCCGTTTGTTTTCATTGGCTCGACAGAGACGAGAAATGGTAATGAGTACCTTTATGGGGTGCACAATACTAAAACACCTTTAAGATGGCAAAGCAGCACTACAGATGGGATACAGAGCATACCACAGCACAACAAGCAAGACAATGACATTTTGTTTGACAATGGCTACAGCGTGTTTTCGCTGTAGCTAGCTTATGCAAGGTTAATTCGAGTATCACTATGTAATACTCAAGCCACAACAAAGAAGCAAACAAAGAACCCTTCCTAACAGGTCCTTAAAGATATCTTTAATAACACCCAAGAGCTAAAGAACCGAGGCGACAAAGCCCCTTTACTCTTCAGAAAAGAGCATCCCTCTCGAGGCCAGATACGAACTGTTAATATTGGAGAGGCGTCATTAAGGCGAAAGTCGTCCTAGGCTCATAGTTTGTCTCGCGCTTGCGAGATGTCTCCGCGAGAATCTGCGAGATGTGTCCGTGAGACATCGCAATTTGTTCGGACGTCAACATAATTTCCCCGGTAAGGACTTCGTGATATGTTCGGATGAAAAAGACAAAAAATAAGCCATGAAATATGGCGTGTTCTCTGACATGCAAGAAAGGGGAAGTAGAAATAAGATAGACAGGAGAGGAAGAAGAGAACGAAGAAAGGCTTTCGCCATTACGCTCTCAAGCAAATCTGAGTAAAATCATTTTTTTTGTGCACTAATTAAGACAGAGTTGTCGAGTATTACTCATGTTTGAGCGAGTTGGTTCATCTTTGCAAGGTTACGTTTACTTGTCCGAAGAAGACGGAACACAAAAAAGGCACATATACGTTATGTATATGTCGACATCATGAGAAAGGCCGGTCTGGACGAGTCTTGAGCTGGAGTGAAGATTGCTGGAAAACGTATCAACAACCTTAGATATGCGGATGATACCACTTTAATGGCAGAAAGTGAAGTGGAACTCAAAAGACTTCTGATGCGCGTACAAGAAGAGAGTGAGAAGTTTGGGCTTAAACTGAACATTAAAAAGACAAAGATCATGGCGTCTTGCCCTATCAAGTCCTGGAGCATCAATGAACAAGAAGTGGAAGCTGTGACAGATTTTCTGTTCTTGGGCTCCAAGATTACCTCGGAAGGAGACTGCAGCCATGAAATTAGGAGACGCTTGCTTCTGGGAAAGAGAGCAATGGTTAGCATTGACCGCCTAGTAAAGAGCAGAGACATTAGTCTGCCAACCAAGATCCGTATAACTCGTGCTATGGTCTTTCCAGTTGTGATGTATGGATGCGAGAGTTGGACTGTGAAAAAGGCTGACCGCCGAAGAATTGACGCGTTTGAATTGTGGTGCTAGCGAAGACTCTTGAGAGTGCCTTGGAATGCCAGAAGATCAAATCAATCGATATTGTCGATCATAAACCCTGACTGCTGATTGGAGGGTCAAATTTTAAAGTTAAAGGGCCCATGAAAAGCTTGAAGCTGTGCTTAAGAAAAGCACACGAGCGGTCGGCGCCCTTCACTAGTCAGCAAAGCGCAAAAAAAATTTAGGCTAACATCTTTAATAACGCAGATATTCCATATTAAAAATGACGCTCCTCCTCTCCCGTCGCTGTAACCCTCAACTCATACACGCCATGCGCCGGCCAAAAAAAAAAGAAAATGTCTGGGCCAACGCCCCGCCCATAATGCGTCACGAAGCGACGCCAGCGACGCCACCGACTCTCGGTTTGTTTACTTCCGGTGGTGCTCCGATTTCTTCCCCTTCGTGTTTGCGGTTCGCGTGTCGGTCGCCATGGAACGCATGGATCCCGAGCTTGAAGCTTCGCTGCGTGAAGCTGCCGCCGAGCTGGACTTCGACCCTTATGATTACACGCCGTTTCGTGATCCGCTAGACAGCGACGACAGCAGTGACAGCAGCACGCCATCGACTGGCCCGTCTGAACCACCCGCTGGCGGCGGAGACGACGGCCTACCATGGTGCGTTCCGTGGCGCGCGCGCCACTGCACATAAGTTATTACAACTTTCTTATTTCACGAAATGCCGTTTCGTGTTTGCTTCGGGGCCTTTTCACATTTTGCTTATGCGCAGGTGCCGCTGCGGCTGCTGCGAACGCATGCCCACACATGAAGAAGATGTGTGCTGCCGCAGCATGCCGGAGGTGCTGGTGGTGCACGGCGGCTGCATCGGCTGCATTACGAGCCACCCAGCGTTCCAAAGCGTGTGCCTAACGCCCGAAGTTCTTCGGGCTGTGCACATTGCTCTAGAGGAGGAGGGGGCGAATATCGATGAAGACGGAGATGTGAACAAGTAGGTAGTGCGGAAGCGTCGGGTGACAGATTCTCATTATTATTTTTTATTATTTTGTGTGTGTGTGTGTGTGTGATCCGTTTACTGTAAAGCGTGGTATTTTCAGGCAGCACCGCTACATAGCCTACCGCTTGTTTACGAAGTGGATTTGGGGCAGGCTGGGCGAAGGCAACAGGGTGGTGCTGCCAGCCTGCGTCGTTTGCCGGGTTCGTCGTCAATTTCCGTCGGCGAGCTACGTGGGATTCAGGCACCCTCCCCTTTAATCTCAGGTGATTGCCGCTTCACTGCATGCTGGCTTCTAAACTTTATCACGTGTGCAGGCGCACTGCTTCGAGTGGTGCATGGAAGTGCGTTTACTTTTAAGGTGGAAAAATTGAGAATGCTATTTTATGAACGCCAATTTATCCACTTTGTCGAGTGTCTGTTTTGTGGCACTGTTTAAGAACAGACATCGCATTTCTCTAAAGTGCCAGAACTTGTAGATGTGTAAGCAAGAAAGGTGTAGAACTGTTAGCTAGTGAAAAATAAAACCTGGGGAGAAAGTTCAATTCCTAGTAAAAATATATATATATACACATCCAAAAACAAGCCAGAATGGAGGACAATGCTAAGCATTGCCAAGTCTACTTGGGCACATGCTTCCAAGCATCTACCATAAACATTTATTTGGAATGGAATTTATAGAAAAAAAAATTAAAATCAAAACACAGAATGCTTCTGCCGAGGCAGCACAAGCATTCTGTGTTTTGATTGATACCGAGTGTGTGAGTGATCAATACTGACACAATGAAATGAGTGCTTGAAGGTTTGTTTATTGATACTCCTAGCCGTGAATACAGGACAACAGATAGCAGAATACATCCATTCCAGCAGTGGAGTAATACAGGTGAAGCACAGATCAAACCACGACTTTTGTTCCTGCATTTGCTGATCTGAATTATTAATTCGAATTTATTTACAGTCTAATATGCTTGCAGGGTGTCACATTTCTTATCTCCAAGCTGCAGTAATAGCTGGTCCCTTTCAGGTGTGTTTGCCAAAGTGTAGGGGCAGCACTACATGTTTTCAAAAAGTTATGAAATTTGATTCAAGGACGCGTTCGCCATTGGCCGCAGTCACAGTTGTTGCTACCGCTTCGATCTTGGCTCGCTTGCACTCTTGCTCAGCTTTTTGGCAATGGGCTAGTCTGGCTTCTCTTTGTTCAATGGTCTCGGCAGGCTGTCTGGCACGGTTGCAGCCTCCGTCTTTAGTGAGGTGGCGTATGTGCATGGTGTATTTCCGTAAGTTTAATGAAGGAGAAGGAGTAGATGAAACATTAAGACTATGATCATTGCAGCGCACGAAAATGTCTTGCAGTTAGAAATTGATGGAGGCGATGTTTACTGTATAGTGCGAGAGTGTGTTTTAGTTTTACTACGAGGTGTGATAGGTTGTGGCGATAGCATAGTGCTCTCATGTCTGAGCTGTAAAGATGACATTGTTTGCTACACAGCGTGAAAGTTCAAAGTCAACATTGCATTCACTTTGAGGTTTGTGCATGGGAGGAGTAGAGCGAATGCTCTAAAAGCCTTACTTTAGCTGTCTCGGCTATCACAAGCTGTCATGCCTGGACATAATCCCCTATTCCTTGATTATCAGCTGTATGTAACTGTGCATTACATCGCTCTCCTTTCACAGTGAATATATGTACACGAATTCTGCCAGCTACGGTAGCCACTGCTTCTCATTTTGGGGCCTGTACCGCAGGAATCACTTAGTCGGGCTGGGAGACCTTGTCATTGCCTGTTCTAATATTTATCCCTCTGGCATTTTATAGAGCGAGGAGCTTCTTTCATAATTCATTCGTTTGGCACTGTTGATAAGGATACTTTTAACTTGTTCTCTTGCAATTTCTGGAGCCTGGGGCCTGAACTTTGTCGACAGCTTGGCTTGTTGTCTTGTTTCTTTGAGATTGTTTCTAGTTTTTTCTGTCGCTTTTCTTATCCGCATATCTCCTCTTCTTCTTTTCATGGCCGCTTTTTCCAGTGTTGGTGTTTACATTTTATTTATCTATGCAGGTACATTTTATTTATCTATGCAGGATAGTCAAAGGAAAACAAAAGGCAATATAGAACAGAGCACCAGGAAGAAGGAACAGAACTGAAGAATTTACAGCTTTACAGAAAAAGACCACGATGAAATTTGCAAGGAGAGAAGAAGGGAGCACTTATACAAGGGGAAGAGGTCACCTGCCTTGGGGCAGAGCATTCCGACCAGCTACGTGGGTGTGTGATGGTGGGCTGTCGGCTTTGACGGTTCCAAGCGGCCTCCACTGGCTTCTGCTTTGGTTGTGTGGGCTGAGGAATTTCCCCGTCTACGGTACGAGCAATGCACTTTGCAACAAACTCTCATTCTGTGCAGTAAGCATCGCTGTCTTCATCAAGTTCAAACTACAACATTCTGTTCAGCTGTGCGGCGAACATTGTCATCTTCATGAAGTTCCATCTGCACCACTCCTTCATTTAACCTGGGTAAATATGGCATACACATACGCCATCTGGAAGAGTGCGGCCGAGGTTTGCTAGCGTAATGTCGGACCAATTTAAGCAGTGTGACATAATTCGCAGTGCTTTCACATTACTGCACCTAAGCAGAATTGAGTGCACTCATGCAATTTCTTTTGAAGGGGGGGGGGGGGGTGAGCAGTTTTTTTCACTGCACTAGAGTATGCAGGCTGTGCCATGAATTTTTATTAAAGTTGGCAAATCTGATGAATCCTTGCAGCTCATTGACCTTTTTGTAATTTTTGTAATTTTTTAGCATATGTAATACCTTTCCTGCAGTTTTGGTCTGTTCTATATTGTCACAAACCCCACCTTAACGATTAACAGAGGCGCGAGATCCCCTTTACGGTTACCCGTCGTCCCTCTATGAGGTTTGAGAACACAGTTAAAAGTTAGGCCGATCAACCAGTGAAGTGAATGTGTTGGTGTGTGATCAAGGAATAAATTTATGCGTCACTTTTTTCAACATACAATGGGAACATTTATAGGTAGTAGTCCAAATTACACTGCATAAAAAAAAAATAAAACACCAGGACATGATAGTAATAAAAAACGACTCGGTAAATGACACGAGAAAAAGCCGACAATGAGCAAACACTGCGATAAAGAAGACTATAAAATAACAAAGCAAGTATTCCAGAGATAGTAAGGGCGAGAGTTACACAAAAACACAGCGTAAAATACTAAGCCAGATCAAGGTTTAAACAAAGGCGAAAAGAATATTCAATTAACCGACAGTCTGTAGCAAAAGAGATTCCCACAGCCTTCTTATCTAATCGTAGTTGCAGAGTTGGTCGGTAGCGGCGGCCGTACAGGGAGGGGGGACGACAAGTTGGTCGCGGGCTCTGTGAAAAAAACACGACACTTTCCTGGGGCAAGCAGCCACGAGGGAGGCCCAGGGCACACTGCTGCGGCATACTCCGGTCTGCCTTTTTTATACTCTCTGCTGGTTGTACTGCGGCCCGACCGGCAAGGATGTGCTCTCGCCGGTCGCTGCCCCGGAGCGTCTTGTCGAAGCATGCTCTCCCGTTAGTTCCGCTCTATATATGAGGCAAGAAATCCCATAACTTCGCTCTATATGTGAGGCAGCTTGTGACATATCCTTGCTATATGCATTAATGTTTTCTGAAACATTGCTTGCTTCTTCTCACTACCTGCCTTCATGTTGCATGAAGTACTCCCACAAACATTTGAGCCTTTGTTGTCTACAATATCTGCTAAAGGTTATGCCCCAGGAAGCTTGTTCAAAGTTCCTGCTGATGATACCACAGAATTGGGTCCTGTTGCTTGAACCATTGGCGTTGGGTATCGATCTTCAGATGGCTTTGTTGGCTTGCCTCAAGTTCATGCAAAGCCGGAGAATGGCTACAATAAGCTACACCCAAGTCCTCGCACTGGTTCTGTGACATCAGGTGGTGCACTTGTTCAGTTTCTGCTTCCCCTTTGTTTCGTAGGTGTAGCAGGGCCTGTGCCATTGGTTGCACGTTGTTGATCCGCAGTTTCCTTTAGAAGTCTTGCTGTTTTCACCATCAGATGAAGAATTCATCGAGTTTTGGAGAGTGCTTCATGTATTTTAGAGATTGCATTGCTGTGCTCCGCCTGATTTCGTATGGTGTGCAGGAGATCTAGGTAGCTGGACGTATGTCATGCTAGCAGTGGGAATGTGTGTTGCTGACTGTTGATAATCGTGGTGTCTGTTGCTTATATCCAGATGCAGTTTCATTCATGAACTGTTATCATTTTTCCAGTGGTGTTTTAGAGCTGGCATAATAAACTTCTTTACACTGAAAATATTTCCTTTTATGACAGCTCTGCAGTATTTGTCTGAAACCTCACTATTTTTCATTGCTGGCTGTCTGTACTGTGGCACTAAAGTGAGTGATCAATTTCGTTGGCTCACCCTTGAGCTTCCAGATCGAACTGATCATCTTGTGCTATCATCAGTAAGCAAGAAGTTTGCATGTGTCTTTCAGTCCGAACTAGACACTGGCCTGTTATGCAACGAAATATCCTTTTTCTGTGCAAAAAGTCCAAGAAAGCTTTCCTTCAAGGCTAGGTTCCAGCAAAGGAGAGATATTTGAGGGCTTCCCATTTTGCAAAAAAAGCACAGCTTGTCTAATGTGTAACCTCCCAACATCGTTTTTTACAGCCAGTCATTGGCTACATTTAGCGTTTCGTAGCACTACACTCCGAGACCTATTTATTTTAAAACTGGCTGCGCTATGGTGGTTGTGAAACTGGCTGGTGAACTTTTAACGATGGTTGAAGAAGCTTTTCTTCATGACCATGTTGACCCACGGTGAGATTTCTGAAGTCGGTTGTTGGAAAGGTGCTTTTGTCGTGCAGGGCTTTCCTTCGTGCAACCATTTGTGATGTGCCAAAAGGCGAGGAAGAAAAAGGGGCACATAACGTGGGAAGCTGGGAGTAATTGGCGTTCGAGCAGTGAAGAGGTGGCAGACATGACCCAAGCGCTAGTTGCCAGTTATCTCCCAGATGAGGTACTGCCAGTGACGTAAAGGGCCCACTGACATTATTGACGAGGTTTGCATGTGCTGCCCAAGTCGGTTTCGAGTGTTGCCCGGAGCACTTTTTAGAATTTATTTGTAAAGGATAGGCTCCACACAAAGCTTTTAATTTAACTCGAATACTCGTAAAGGCCACCTCTACAGATTTCTTGCATTACAACGCAAGTAGCATTTGAGGAGCCCTCTTATTCAGTATCTATTACCAACTGTCTCCAGCAAGATGTGGTTGCATTTCCTTTGTTAGGTTTCTTAATGTTTTGTATTCTGTTTACTTTCCTACCAGTGTTCTTGCTTTCACCATGTTCACTGGGGACCCACTGGACAGGTGATGTCCCAGGCATTGCCTGCAGTCAAGTTTTGGGGATCATATCGTGCAAGACAATTTCTCTCCGATTCCAGGCTGAATTTGTGAAGAGTCATGGAGCAGTATTGTCATTGATGCTACTGGATTCTCACTCGTGAAACACCAGGTACACACCTTCCCAATTTTGTGCTCCGGTCATACGGGTAAAATAGCTGGGGAATAGGTCTCTGACTGCACTTTGAGCAGGGGAAAATATCTTGAGGTTGGAGACTTCATCAGGACAAAAGAATCTGTCATTGGCGCATCAGACAGCTGATTGCAAGCAAACAGCTGCATGTGAACAAGGAGCAGTGATAGTGTTTCCACTTCATCAGTCAAAGTTCCTACAAACATTCCGCCTGGCTTACAGACGACGTAACACTCTTGACATCTCTACGTAACGCAACGTTTCTGAGACCAAGGAACGATGCACACAAAACAGGTGACAAAGCAAAGAGTTTTGGCTAAGCACGGGTCATCTTGAGTGGCAAAATGGGAGGATGGTGTTGAGGGTGTGTCAAGGGGAGCGGGCAAACAGGAGGAAGAATGGACTGTATCCTACGGTCTCATGCCTGGTAGCGTTGAAGGCGTATGTTATGAACGGAAGAACACAGTCTCCATTTTTATGGTCCGATGCGACATACATTGGGGGGGGGGGGGGCAAGCATATTCGTGGGAGTTCTATTGGTGCGTTCAGTTAAACCATTTGTCTGAGGGTGGTAAGGGGTCGAATGTCTGAAATCAGATGCACATAAATGCAGTTCTTCAATTACATCGGCAGTTAACTGACGACTTCTGTCACTTATAACAACTCTCAGGGGACTATGTCGCAAGATGACTGAATGCAGCTTAAACAGGGAAACTTGGTATGCTGCAGCTGCGGGAAGAGCGGCCGTCTCACAGTAGCGAGTAAGATGGCCCACACATACAACAATCCAACGATTGCCTCCATGCAGCTCTGGAAAAGGACCCAAAAGGTCCACTCCTACTTTCTCAAAAGGAGCCTTGGGTGGCACCACATTCCTGGTGCAACACCAGTAGGACCTTTGCAACTCTGGTACTGAGGACAGCTTGCAACATACTGGTAATTCGTGTGGCGCATCCGTGGCCAGTAGAATCGCTCCTGAGTGCAGTACAAAGTTCTCGAAGATCCCAGGTGTCCCGAAGCTGGATCATCATGCATGACGCGTAAAACAGAAAGACAGAGGATTTCAGGTATTACCAAAAGGAACCGAAGGCTAGTGTCCGAGTAAACTTTCTTGTATAGCAGGCCATCACATAGGCAAAACTGGCTGTTCGAGGTTGGGTCCTGAGCAGCAGTTAAGAACGACTCCAGATGCTGGTCGGTGTGTTCCTCTGTTCGAAAGGTGTGAGTATCTGGAAATCTGAGATAAAGCAGCGACGTAATGATCAAAGTTGTCCGCGTCGCATTCCGTCGTGGCAAGTGGCAACCCGGCCACTTCTGAACGAAATGCTGTAGTCGTATTCTTGCAAGCGAAGTGCCCAGCGGGTTAGGCGACTAGACTGATCACGGAGATTGAGTAGCCAGCATAGGGAATGGTGATTGGTTACTACTACGAAAGGCTCTCCGTACAGGTAGCAGCGAAACCGCTGCATGGCGAAAACAACCGCGAAAACAAGAGGATCAGGGTAGGGGTTGCCATCACACCAGCTGTCACTCTGACGTGGTCTCATTTGTCTCATTTCTGATACTTATATCCCCACCCAGGGTGTCCGATATGTAATGACGGAAATGTTGAAGCCGGCATTCACCATTTGCTGTGGGTCTGCCCAGCTTTGAAACCAACACGTATCCGGCACTTGACGATAGCTGGCCTTTCAGCCAACAATCCTGCCTCGTATCTCACTTGGACTGAGGGACCACATCATCGTTCACTCTTGGACTTCATAAAATCAGCCAACCTTTTCCCATTCATTTAATCATTAGCTCATTCTTCATCTCATACCTTACTGATGCCCTGAGGCAATAAATATCGTTAAAAAAAAACTTTTTTAAATGTTACGGCAGTGAGCTTAGTGAAGATTGGCATTTCACAGGACTTGCAAAAAGATCTTTGCTCAAACCACACCCAACGGGTCATGTTTATAACTTTGCTACAGCCCGAAGTTGCAAACTGCTTATGACTTCATTCTGCTTGGTAAAATGGATACTACCATGAGACTTGAATGAGAACATGCCTTTCAGTCTTCTAGATCAGTCCCAATGCCTTGGATCATCCCTGCTATTTTAGCAGTCAGTCTGCTTCAATGTAAAGCTCACCGGTGCAAGCTAGACTTTCTCGATCTCAACCTTGGTAGTTCAGACTGCACATAGACTTGGAATGTCTTGAACATCAATCACATTTGATGCAACCTCTACAGTCCTTTATCAGGTGTTCTCGCTTTAAGCAACAAAAACAGTGGCCCATCTTAGGAGTTTTTTCCTCCTTGGATACGCTTATTCTGTGAGACGCAGTCCTCTGCTTACTTTTTGTCTGACAAAATAAGCATTGCTTCTCATTACTTGCAGTACTTTGAAGTGCGGCTGTAGTCGATGTTCTATGCTGATACAGAGGCTCTCTTGTTCATGATATGGTAGCATTCTCTAACGGTTGCCTTCGGCTGCTCGGACGACAACTCGAACTGCAGTGTTGCTGTCATCTTCACTGCCTTATTGTCTAGCTTCTGAAGCTGGTGGTGGAAAGCTTCAATCCTTTGCAGTAGAGCATTCACCCCTGGAGCAGGAGGATCTGGCACCCGTCATTCATCTGCCTTCACTTCATATTACATGGTGTCAGGAAACCTCTACACAGGTTGCAAGAGGCATTCACACAAAATAGAAGCAGCTTGTCATGTCACTGAGATCAGCATCATGCAGTTCTCTTCTGGGTTACTACACCATGTAATTAACTGACAGGTCCCTCCGCGTTTGCTTAGATGTCTGAGTTTGGAGATGGGTATTAGGAAGATTTCTTTGATGCCGTATCGAGTAGCTGAATGCAACCAAACAGCTGCTTCTGAATTTGGAACAAAATGTCTCTTTCATCTCATCCATTCATGAAAAAGTTCCGAAACCTTATGTCAGGATGCTCTTTGGCCAAAGCTGCCCTTGTCCCAACAAAATCCATTGCCATCATGAAGTTGACTGCTCACCGTTTCAGGCAAGGTGGCTCATAGGCTAAGGTGTTTGACTACTGGGCTGGGGGACCCACATTTGATTTCAACCATAACAGCCATGTTTTGATGAATGCATGGCACCCATGTACTGTGCGATGCCGACAACCTTAGGTGATTTTCGAATCCTTGCATTGCAGCGTCCGTGGGCTACGAACTCAAGTGGTCGGCAGAAGCTGCCAACTTGGGTCTGTCGTTCCACATGGGATGGTTATGTCAGAATCAGCCTGCTAGGACCCTGGCATTCACGTTACCCCTATAGGCCACTAAGGCACGTTCATACGCCTTGGTTAAAGCGGGGCTTTATATACGGGCTGAGGAAGAAAACAAAGAGAAGAAGAACGCTCGGTCACCCGCTGCTAATGCTTTTGCTCAATATTTGGTTCAGCAGCGTTGAATCGTTGTAATTTTTTCTTTCATCTCGCTAGACATCCTGACATGTTAGCCCCGCCAGTGTGGTGCAGGGGTTATGGTGCTCAACTACTGTGCCCAAGGATGCGGGATCAAATTCCAACCTCGGCGGCCACTTTTCGGTGCTCAGACAGGAAATCCACACTCCTAAAAATACTGCAGTACCCACTGTCACTCCTCTAAAAGAAACAAATGATTCCTCCTCCACATCCAAACACTCCCCTAGAACACCAAACGACAATGGGGGAAAGACAAGCTCCAACAAACCTCCACCCACCAAGTGAAGGTGTGCAGAGAAACCAGAAAACAACTTTGTAACAAAGGAAACACTTGAAGCAACAATGAGAGACACGAACAGCAGAATAGACAGAACAGAGAGCATAATCATAGAGATGAAGCAGGCCATGGAAGCCATTTGTAGTGCCTAGCTGACGAGTTCAATAATTTCCGAGAAAGACTTGCGAACGATGTAGAATGCTTAATGGCTGAACAAAATGGACAGCCACAACAGTAAGGACAAACCATATCGCATCAAGAAAAACACTCGAATTCCACCACAATATTACAATGGAACTGCAGAGGCTATAAGAGCAAGAAATCACTCTTACAGCAATATAGCTCAAGAAGAAACCCTACCCATAGCAATAATGCTTCAAGAAACAGGCACAAACTGCATAAATCAGCTAAACTACCGAGCCTACGTCAGCGGCAAAGGCAACAAATCCAGAGTAGCCGTTCTGGTCAAATCAATCAATCAGTGGAGGCGAAAAGCTGGGTGCTCGTGTGCTGTGGGATGTCAGTGCACATTAAGGAACCCCAGGTGGTTGGTCGAAATTTCGAGTCCTCCACTGCGGTGTCTCTCATAGCCTGAGTCGGTTTGGGACGTTGAACCCCACAAACCAAACATCCTGGCATGTTGGTTTTTGTCAGTAGTGAGCGGGCAGAACAGCTTAATCTTACTCTGTGGCATTGCTCATGGCTCTCGGGGTGGCTGTGCTTGCATACCGGCTTTTTTTGGAGGCTATGAGGTCAGCTTTTTCTGGCCTTTCATACATTGCAGCCATGTGATGAGGAGTGGGTTGGGGCCTCTTCTGGAAGCTTTCTTTATATGAGCTTCGTGCGCGCTCCAGCGTGTCCTGCAGCAGTGCTTCAACATAGTCTGTGCAAAAAGAAGGAAGCAGTCCTCTCTTAGCATACATCTTAGAGCTGCCTATACTACACCATATCCCTGTTAAGTAAGCAAGAGCTTGAAATAGACTTCACTCTTGTACTGTAGTATTTATCCCCAGCAAAAAAACACATTAGCCCCTGGAGAGGAAATACAGTTGAGATTGAATAACACTTCTAAGCAAAAACCATGGTTCATTCAAGGGTAAAATTATCAAAATACCCATTAGAGCTATTGCACCGTCTAACATGAAATGCACAGCTGTGAACATGCATGATATCATGTTCGTTTAAGTGGGCTCGACTGTTGCATTGTGAATCATATTTGCACAAACTAGTGATCAGTTTTCATTGCTGGGCTTACTTACTGTAGCTTGGCTCCTCCTTCACTTGACTCACAGTGAAGTGACCCCTCCTTGCTTTAGAAGTTTTCACTTTCCACCGTTCCTCGCCAGCCCGGGTGGAAGCTTGTTGCCTTGAAACATTTTCGTTAAAATGCAGCACAGCCAGGCGAGTCCTGAAGAATAAAGCAGGCAATGTGACTCTTGTTTTCTCGCTGCTCTTTGTTGCTTATGTACCTTTCTTGCATCCCTTCTTCTGAATAAGCATTTGACTTTGGAGCAAATCGGTTGAGCACGCTGTGGAATGACTCCAGTGAAAATGTCTGTGCATTTGGAGAAATTTGTTTCAAGTCTCGAAGCAGCAGTGGGCTCTCCACGATTTTCTTTAGCTCCAGGAATGCTTGTGATGCTAGAAATGGATTGTTTATATTGGGTTATTAGCCAATACGCTTGAATGCCATGTTATCATTACAGTGGTGGGAATACTGCGCCGATTGTGCCAAACTACCTTTGCAATAAGCCTCCTACGTGCTGCTACAGACTAACAGGTTTTGATTAAATTGCACCAAGGCTGCCCTAAAATACTATGTATTCCAGCTACCTAGGGCTGAGAACGCAAGAAGGCCGAGGCTGCTGCCAAATTTTCACAGGCTACCTACCAGCTAATGTGCACAGGCATAACTGGTTTCACCTGATGTGTGCTGAGAAAGAGACACACAGCTTACTACTGGAGGCCCATCACCAATCCCACCACTGTCATGCGAAAAGAGCTGTATAGATATTCTATATAGGATCTGAAGTGCTACATACTTGGTTTCAGCCATTTTCTGTCCTGAAGTGGCTTATGTAGGCACTGCTTGTAAGGACCATCATGTCCGTGATGCTTGTTGCAAACATGATTTAGCAAGCTTCTCCACATGCTGATTACCACTTCCTCATTCCCCTTGCCCAATCGAGCCACGTAGTAGAGGTGATTGATAACGCACTGAATCCACCTTGCAAGAATCACATGCTTGCGGCTGGCGGCAAGCAGTTTCTTCTTGAGACCTACATTTCACGAGGAAAGAGATGCTTACAAGCTTGTCAAGGAGAGGAGAAAATATGGTTCTTTACCTTTAGCAATATGCCAGACATCGAACCAGTGCTTCATGCCTGGTCTGCTTGTCCTGCAGTACCGCCTGATGGCTGGGTGCCGGTCTATGAAGAAAAAAAAAGAAAGAAAAGGGAGAAAAGGAACTGTGAGGCCCATTCAAAATGGTAAGAGCAGAGGTAAACACAGCACTTTTTAATGATAGTACATTAATCTCAGACTATTTGTGTAATCACAGCTATAAATTGGGCCAGTTTGTATCTATCTGCAAGAGTAAGACAAGCTAAATGTTTATTCTGCTGGTTTAATTCTTGCCACTTACAGAGCCAGGAGACTCGTGTTTACTCCCAACTGCAGCTGCCCTGTTTCGGTGGAGGATAAACACAAAGCATCTGGGTTACTTCAGGGCACATTAAATAACCGGGAGTCAAAATTATTCTGAAATCTTTAGTATGGCGCCTTTCATAGCTATAGAGTTAATTTGGTTTATTGGACCCCATAAATCAGACTAAACACTTGATGAAATGATGGTGACATTGACATATATTATTGTAATGAAGACTAACATGTGCAAGAACATTGGATGGTACCTGTAGTCAGTGAAGAAATGCCGATTCCAATGTCTTCCACTGCTGCCAAGCACTTGATCAGGCCTTGTTTCTCCATCGAAACACTGTTTGGCACCTCTGGTGACTGCACAAGTGAACAGTAGTTAGCATATTATAAAAATGGTTAGAAATTATGATTCCAAAACCAGTTCTGTGCCATGTTTGAATTTCTTGTTCAGTGGCCTTGCGCGTGCTCTTCATTATTGGCTGAAGTTTAGGGTGTGGCATCACTTTAGTCATTGAAGCAGGGCAGGAAATTCAAGCATGGAATTGATTTGGGAAAGAATCATTATATTGTTCTGACTCGGGCTTACCTCACCGACTTGAACTTGTGCTGTGTGCAAAATGGCTCCATTCTGCACAGCCAGTACACTGTAAGTCATGTACTTTGCGCTGTAGCCTGGCGAGTCGCAGCGACCATCCCCTGCCAGGTCTGTTGTTGTCCCAAGCTCACTAGCAAGTTCTGCTTGCCTTTGCTGAAAAAGCTGCAAAGAAGGAGATGTTCAATTTAGAGGCTACAAACTTGCAGTCATGTGGTTGCCTTAATGCATATTAGGATGAGGGGGGCAGGTTTCAAATGCTGCATTGCTTTTCACTTTTCTCACAGCACATTTACTAAAAAATATATATTGCAAAAATTATGCCTTCAGTACTAGAGCATGCAGCTGGTTTATTAAACATGTAGCCAAAGGCAACAGAGATGTGCAATAGCAGGTGCATTGCACTGCAATGCCTCCGCTGTTGCATATATGAAGCATTTTATGTGTTTTATATGTTGCATTGTAGCTTCAAGTTGTTGTCATGAAAGGATGCGACATCTAGTTATGCAGTTATTAACATATACTTTGACTTGAATGTTGTATGAGAGATATTCTTATTGTCAAACCTCATTTATGGCAGGTAGCAAGTATGCCCGTTGGTAGTTGAAGTAGGTCCTCTCTGTGATGCCTTGCACCCCGATGGATTGCAGAAACCGAAGAACCGAAGCTATACCGCAGCCAGAGAACAAGATGCCTGCAGCCAGGAGGACATTTCCGGCTGCCTTTCCTTCAACCAGTGGCTGGCTTTTCCAGAGGAAAGAATGCTGCAGTGAGCATGTCCCCTTCACAGTCACAAGGCTTCCCACTATGCTGAAGTAAAGGGTTCTTGTTTGCCCGCACATTGTGCAGGTCTCAAGAAGCTGCCGCAGGCAACCCTCGAACACAATGAATTTCCGCTCTTTGTAAAGGGGTTCCTCAATTTCTGACTGGGCCGTTTCTTGCTGATAGTCGCTGAAAAAGAAGTGCAGTGACATCAGCGATTAGTGCCATATGATTGTTAATATTATGAACTAATACGTAGCAGCCGTGGATGTTCATCTCGGAATGTCTTGGCTGTAAAATGTACTAAATAAAGGTGCTGTCAAAGTTTATTGTAGGTATGCATTTTTTTTTTTTTCGGTCTATCAACAGGGAACAGAAAAATGCCATGGAAAATTAGGTACACTTTATGGCTACGCAACTTATATTTTTTTCACAACAGAATCAAATATCCTTGTGCATCTTAGTGACTTGTTCAAATATTTGTGCAAAATTAAACGGCAAAGTGCATGTGATGGCTCCATAGTAGCTCTAAAGACAGCACTAATGTACACTAGGCAGACAAAACATGACCATATTATGTAAGGAAAAATTGCCCTTTTGCTAGCTGAAGCAACTGTGAATATCCTAACACCACATCCGAGATTAGTGGTGTGCAAGGTATGTATGAGGCATGGTCTCTGTAGACTCATCAAGGCAATATTTGTTGACCCATTGTGAGTATTACCACATCCTTAATCATGTCAAGCCATGCATGAGAGTTATGAACGCTATCACTCGAATTGACTGTGTCACCGGAAGGGTATATTTGCAGGTTTGAATGAGTGAACATGTGACACATAGGTGACGTAGCATACGTGTCATGTCTATGTATTTCGTCGCGTTTTCTTCTTTTTTTGCCTAATGAACAGTGCTGAAATGACAAATTTTCTTGCCTGCCATAGCCAGCAAATGCACAAAAGTGGCTGAAAGAAGTTCTGTTTTAACATGCGGCCAGTGATAGCAGTAACTACCAGACCACAGGAAAGGGTACCAAGCACTTCCCAATGAAGCTACCGTAGCCCGGTATAGGCCCCTTTCTAATCAAGCTCCCAGCTTTGCATTTTGTTCACTTATTTACATGATTAGTATGGAATGCCATAATTCAGATATATTTCAACTCCCTTTTCTGCTTCTTGGCCCCACCATGAACGTCCCGCACACTACAGGGAAGCAGACTAATGGCTCCTGCCATCCTGCATATATTCGTCACATCCCAACATGCACACTCCTAAGAACAAGGAAGGAGGCTATGACATCGATGCTATGTCACCACTGCGTTATATGCTTGTTTGTGCACAACTTGCAAAACTACATTTCCCATATTGCAGCCAAGCCCTCCATCCCGTGCACTGTGGGGTATTGCAGTTTTGATCCTGTCTTTGAAACACTCCAAGAATGAAGCTAGCAAGGGCTTTAGATGAACTTTGCAACATTATTCGTTGAACTGCATGGTATTTGAAAGTTTAAGTCTGCATCTGATTTGGCTTAAATAATTGTGAACATGCACTACTTGGATCTGCTGCAGTAGATGAAAAGTTAGGTGACATCCATTTCAAAGGAGAAACAGCACGAACAGGGACAAGGAAATTTAAGCACAGACTAAAAATGTAGTATGCTTCTATATCTTCGTTTGACATCTGCTTTTATGCTGTTGAAGAACTAAACTAGGAAATTTTGAATACTTTTATGCTCCTACTAGACACTTACTTGTATGTCATTGAGCTAGCTTGAATAAGTGCAACCTATCTACAGTTGCAGTGTAATGCACTATATCATGACTGTCTGCAGCTGGGGCTTTTGTTTTTAAATATTGAAACTCTGTTGAAGTGGAAATACTAATACCTGCAGAAGCTGGCATCAGATGGCAGCACATAACTCAGGTCCCTGCCTGCAGTTAGCGGCTCGTTGTCGTCTTCGGTGCACACAGAGTCATCTACTTCCATCGGGATGGGTGTTGAGCCACGAGGAGGCTGAAAATGCCCTGGCACAGGTGGTAGCGGATCAAGTACCGTTGCAGTTAGGTGCGTTTTTCTTGCTGTACAGGTTTCCTGGTCGGCCTCTACCCCGACTTCTCTGGTGGCAGGCTTCTCTGTTTGGACCTTGGTGCTGACTAGAGATTTAAGTCCAATAGACACCTGTGTACCTGAAAAAATTTCATATATTTAGAATTATTGGCAAGCACCCCGTCTACGTTTAATGTAATCAATCATATAGCTCTCTTTAATGCATTTTCGCAACACTACAACAGCTTTATCAATAATGACTTACCAACAGAATTGCACTCCCACATTGTCTGTGTTGCCACAGTATGCGTGCGAGTAGTTGAAGGCCCCGCTTGCGATGCTTCCTGCAGACAGATATTCATAATTATAATGATGGTTGCAGATTTGAAATTTTTCATGCTTTCATTTTCAGGTGCTGTATAAAGTGAACTGCCCTTAACAAAATGCAAACATCGTCAACTTGCTACACATACACAAATATTCTGAAAGTGGAGAACTGATATGACTAAAAAATTTGCACAGACAAGCTGTATTTTGTGGAGTTTCAAGAGCTCTGAAAAATTTGGAGGCATGTTAGCAGCACAAACAAAAGACACAATGCAGGACAGTAGATTAATACACTGTTCCATGAACCAACCCAACAGCTCATTATTTTTGAACGGCGGGTCTCCCATGTTAATCCAGTTAATATATGTGCTCAGAGCTTCTTTTTTTGGTGTGCCAGTGCACACCAAAGCTTTGCATCATCCACTAAACAAAATTAACTATTTGAACTCCAAAATAATCTCATCTCTACAGGAAGAGCTACATTTTAATTGCTTCCAGGAGGTTCCTCAAGCGATGATCGAGCTTGTGCATGGAAGCAGACATAACATTTGCACTAATTTGCATAGCTTACTTACTCGAACAATAGAGCCATCACATGCAATATAATGCAAAGCTGTTCAGTACATAGCGAGACTGTAGCGCAAAGCAGACAGGACACACGAGAAGAACGAACAACACGAGCGCTAACTTCCAACAATCTTTATTTCAGACATGCAGCACATTTATACGCCAAAGATAGGAAATCACTTGTGCTGACAGTATCACCGCCGGAGAAAAGAGAGTTCTTTATCGCATAAACTAATAGACGGAGTGCTAACACAAGTCTCTCCGCAAGCATTTATCTTCTCAGCTTCAATTATCATTCGCGTGGTCATGTCAAAATTTCTTGCTAGCACAACTGTTTGTTCCAAGTACGGTTTGCAAGTTTTCGATTCACAAGAAAGAATATGATCAACAAGAGTACTACCCTTCCCATTCTTGACGTTACGTGCGTGTTCCATTAATCGCTGATTTAGGCACCGTCCTGTCTGTCCGATGTAGTGGCCACCGCATGATAAAGGTATCTTGTACACAACACCTTCAATGCAACTGACGTAAGGCTTCAGATGACGAGTCGTGCAAGCTCGTGCTCCGTTACTGTTTGATTTGCCAATCTTGCACAAGGAAGCGAGTTTTTTTTGGAGCTGAAAATACGACAGTTGTGTTTGCCCTACGTCCAATTCTCTTTAGATTATGTGAAATTCTGTGCATATACGGCATAACAACAAAGCGTTTTCTTCCATCGGACAACGGAGGCTGTTGACACTGATTACTATTGAATTTTCTCAGAAGTTTCTCGGCGACAGATACCTGGACATCGGCAGGGTACCCAGCATTAGTCAACCTTGTGGATTGCTCTTTAAAACTTTCAGTTATCTTGTGGATACACGACTTTTTCAGAGAGTTCTGGAAACACAAGCTGACGATGGCTCTTTTTACGAGTTTTGAATGTGCGGAATGATACGGCAGTACAGGTTTATTACTGCGAGGCTGGTAGGCCCAGCAAATGCGGTTAGGGTGGAAGGTGAAGATGAGGTCTAAAAACCTGCTTTGCGCTACAGTCTCGCTATGTTCACGCACCAACAAGCCCAAAAAGCCACCCTTTTGTTCAGTACAGTTGAAAATTAAGCATGTACATATGTCAAAAGACTTGCGTCATCCACTGGACAAAAAACTATCTAAAATATTCTCACCTCTACAGGAAGATCTGTGGTGTTTGGATTACCTCCTGTAGGTGCCTGGAGCAATGGTTGAACACATAACTGCAAGAAAGCATAAAGACATAGCAACAGTTGTGCTAGTTTATATAGCTTCTAGCAATAGAGCCATCATATATGTCTGCAACATATTCCAAAGTTATATATGAAGCCTAAATATACACAAATATAAATATAAATATACATATAAAAGTATATATACATTGTTATTAATACCGTGATCACAGTGCTAACCTGTCCAGAGGAAACCTGTGTAGTGCTGAGGCCTTTCGGGCTTCCTGGCGATGGTTTGCCATGCTAGGAAAAGAAAGGAAATTTGTGCGTAATCAACATTGTGTTAATGGCAGTTTTATTATTCTGCACATGAATGAGAATGAAAGGAGCTAACAGTCTGCAAGTGCAAGGTAAACATAGGGGATATCTTTTTTTTTTTTATCTATATACCGCATGTTATTTTTCCTTCCACTTTGTATTTAATCATCTTTCTCCCTAAAATCGTTACAGGACTAATTCTGATCAATATCAACCACAAAAGTATTAAAAAAAAAACCTACATTTACCTTGGACTCGACTGTTGGCTCCTTTCATTAATTGTATCATAATGAGCCAATTTCCCCTTCAATTTTCCGCTTCATGAATGAGAAAGACATGCATATACATGTGTTAAAAGGCAAAGATCAAGATTGGACAGCGCACTGTAAAATAAGCATTTCTTTAGGTGAATGAGGGGGGGGGGGTGCAGTTGGTCTGTATTGTTACAAGTGTGCTGGTATTTTTTTTTTACAAGTCAGGTTTGGTTTATGGGGTTCAACGCCCCAAATTCGACTCAGACGAGGCGCCGCACAGCACTGAGTGACATCGCACAGCACATGTACAGGTGCGGACGTAAGTAAACGGAGCAGTTAGGCTTTTTCAGTCAAATTAAAATAATGCCTTCCGCACTGGAGATCAGGAAATATTTGTCCGTGAAGGGGCACTTGTGTCTACTACCTGTCCACACACATACCACGACTACCAATTTCAATATGCACCGAGTGAAAAATGATAGAAGAAAAAGCGTGCTCCGTTTACTTTTGTCCGCACCGGTACGCGGGCACCTTGCTTGCATGCGCTTCCGTCGAAAAGCGGCCGCTGTGCCTTGGGCACAGCAGTCGACCACCCTAACCCTATACTACGATTGTTGTGATCGCGTACACGTTATTGTATGTTAATTCATGGTTCCATGTGCGCAGCTCGCCTTATATTTATTTTTTTTTTCCTTATCCACGCGCCGCAGGGCGAGAGCTTCCTTTCATACATTTTCAGCGCATTAACTTGTTGTCCTCTCGCAAGAGCGGTTTGCGCGGAAGGAATCTGCGCCTGCAAAACTTGCGTTAGGCTTCATGCACTTCCATGCGAGACTCCGAGCCATGCTACGCGTGTTTCCACAATAACTCGCAACCCAGAAAACTTACCATTCCAGGGAGAAACTGCGTCGGCAAAGCGTCGGACTTTAGGCGTTGACGTCTCACGTTGAGGCCAGTTTGCTGCGCCAAACTGGGATTGTACTGGTATGCGTCAGCGGAAAAGTGGCGGCCACAAACTCTGAGCTCCTGGCGCTTGTCCGACGATGACAGCCCGACGCGTTGGAGCCAGCTTTCCCGCGTGACACCTTGCTTTGTAGGGACACGATGTCGCATTATAACACCTTTCCTGTCCTCGGCTTTGCAGCCAACTACACAGCAATTGTGGTCCATTGCAGACCAGAAAAAAAAGCAGCAGCAGTTGGGATCGCGAGATTTCAAGACTGACAATCGGACAACACGTGCTTTTGCGAGCAGACGGATCTCTCGACCGGAAGTGCTCCATTTCCATCAACATGCGCGCAGAATTCTTACCTTTCTTTAATATACAATAATAACTAACGAATAAAATACTTCTTTCAGGAAGAATAGTGCTAATTTTAAAATCTATAATTGCAAAACTTACACGTGACGTCATATGGCCATGGCCAATGATAACGCTAACCCCAATGACGTCGCATGGGCTGGGCGGCTGAAAACGCACGGTGGTGCGTCGCCCAAGTCGGCTGCGAGTGGCAATTTTCAAAAATTATTTGTAAATTATAGCTAACACGCAGAGCTTTTTGAATGTGATCTCGATGCTCACTAAGACCACCTCTAAACACATGTAGCATCAAAATACGACCGTAAATGGCGTTTCAGGGGCCCTTTAAAGCTCAGCTACTTTGGTCATCTGATGAGAAGAGAGGAGTCGCTGGAGAAAGATTTGATGTTGGGAAAGGTTGAGGGTCGCCGGAGGAGGGGTAGGCAGCGAACGCGATGGTTAGATGGCATCCTCGAGGCACTGCAGATGAAGTTATGTGATGTTGGGAAGATGGTGAGAGACCGGAAAGCGTTGCGTGACATGGTCCATAGGGTAACGAAGAGTCGGACACGACTGAACGACTGAATTGAACTCTTGTTTGGGCGAGTTGCTTCATCCTTGCAAGGTTACGTTTACTTGCGCGAAGAAGACGGAACACAAAAAAGGCACATATTCGTTATGTATATGTCGACATCATGTACATGTCGACATGAAAGACATTTACATGTCGTATATGTGCCTTTTTTGTCTTGTCTTCTTCGCGCAAGTATACGTAACCTTTCAAAGAGTTGTCGAGTATGTTCACGTCATTGGGGTCTGCTGTTGAAGCGTCTCCTCTAGATCCCTTGGCTTGAAGCTTAAAGTAGGTGACGCACTTTGTCGAGTGATCGCTTGCTTCGTGATATATGCCGTTATTTTGTTAAGGCATCAACAACCTGTCATTTTTGAAACTGTACAGAAGCTCGCTGCTGATGTGTACCGAAGGATTGATTCACGTACCCAGACGAAGGATTGGAAAATCGGCGGACGCTTAAGCTTCGCCTTTAAAAGTCCAGCGCAATAGCATTTGAAACAGAATGCTTTGAAAATGATGCATGGATCGATGGATGAATGGACGAATGAATGAATAAATGAATGAATGAATCATTGGGTGTATAAGCCTTTTGAATCACGCGACGCTCGTGCCATCTGTCGTGGCAGCGCCGTATGATCGAAGGAACTTACCAGTGAGAGCCGCATCGCAGATCGGCAAAGGGGAAATGTTCTTTGCTACTCACCTAACTGTTACTTCCGAAATTAGTTTATAATAACGCACCTAAACATTAATACCTAAAAATGAATACGTTAGGTCCACATTTATTTGGAAGGAAGCAGTGCGGTTCTGTGAATGGGTGGTAGTGTCCTCGCCTGGCATTGCAAAGTAGTCGTGTTCGACTCCGCGAGATTTAGCAAAACCTTTCTTTGTTGCTTTAATCTCTCTGATTTTAGTGCTACATCCTCAACGCTAATGCCACATTTTATGCGACGCGGGGTAAGTAAATTAACGTGCAATTGATGGTTATTAAATTTTGTTTTGTTCGATTTTGCTTCTCTAAGTGGCTAAGTTATTTATTTTCTTTTTCTACAGTAATGAGGCACACTCAATTCTTCTGAAGATATAGAGTGTGGCTCTACACTTCGCACCTCAACTGCGAAGGTTACTCAATTGCGGCTTCGAATTCAAAACCGCTGAAGTCGGCCTAGCCCGAGCGCATCTGCCCATGCAACTGCCCGCTTCTTCCTCTTCCGTAGCACTACTCGGTGACTTTCGAGAGGTCATCCCGATCATGGAAACCTAAGCTCTAAGCTGTATACCGCATGCCTAAGCAAGATGGGTGCGTCAGAAATGTTTCCGTGGCGGTTTGCTGCTAAGTCCCTCCATGTAAGAAGTGCGGGACGATCCAAGTGCATCAATCCTTCTGCGCAGGCGCCATACTGAGTCTGATCATCAAATCAATTTTGCTCCCGAAGAAGCAGCACGAAGAGAAAGCATTATCATCTTGAGACCGATATTGACTAATAGCACGAAGATCGCATAGAGAAAAAATTTCATTATGCCCGTAAAGGCAAGCTTAACAGAGCTTACTCTTGGGTAACCAGGTTTACCGGGATAAACATTGCCAGTTTCTTTTCACAAGGCATTCAATCTGGGGTACGTATGCTTGCTCTTGACGAAGCCTTTCTCATTGCTGTTCTGCGTTTCCTGTCCAATGCTCATAAAAGCCAAGTCTAGTCTTTGCACTCTAAACAGCGCTACGGAAACATAAGTCCGACAGAACAACTATAAAAGGGGCAAGTTCAGTCCAGCTTCAATCGTTCCGTTTTGAGCAACAACATTGGTATGCGTTAAACATGTTCAGAATAGATACTGAAGGCAAGGACAAATAGCGTTTGTCATTTTGTCGATTTCAGAATAATTGTCTTACCACGAATTCTAATCGGCGAACTGAAGCATTTTTCGAGTCCAAGGAGAGAGATGTCCATGAGGACTAAGCACTGTACTTTCAAAATTCATTTACAAGTTTTATACAGACTAATGAAAACAGGTACTCAGTTTTTTGGGGCACGAACACTTGGTTTCCATCATCATTTGGAAATTGTCATCTGTATTTAATAACTGAGCATACTAAACTTTAGCTCATGTACATCCCTAGGACTGCATTTTTCTTTGGGAATGGGATGATTTTACGGAGTTGCCTTCTTACTAGAGCAAAAACGTGAATTCACGTACATAAACATGCTTGTAGTTGTCGCTGTTGCATCGATGATAGTGGTAGCAGTGCTCCTTTAGTGCATAATTGGGGAAAGTGTCCCATTCGTTAGAAAAACCCAAAGAAACTGTTGTGTTGTGTTGGGTTTAATGGCGCATAAGTAACTAAGGAATTCATACGCCAAGCTTGTTTAAGTAATAGTTTGTTGTATTTGTTGGTTGTAATTGTTCTGGACTATACTGATATTACGCATATTGTTACATACTCAGTACTGATGTTGATTCTGAATACAGCGCGAAAGGAACGAAGACAGAGAGGGAACACAAAAACAACAGGACAGGTGCCTGTCCAGTTGTTTTCGTGTTCCTTCGTTCTCTTCGTCCCTTTCGCGTTGTCCTCAGAACAAAAATCAGCTACGAACAAACTAGCCCAAACCAAAGTTCTTAGCGTACTCAGCACGTAACGGGAGTGTTTATTTTTGTTTAGGCTCTGAGAGTCACTAAGGCAAGGCAGCTTCTGCTGCCTCTTCTTCACACTCCAGCTTCTTCTCCCTTCTCTTTCTGCCCCAAAACACATCACACTTCCCCCTTCGCAGAGGAAGCACCGCGGGAAAGACGTTAGAGTAAGGTGACGAGGATGGAGCCTTTTTAGCTGAGCGACATTCGCCACATGGGTTCTGCGTAAGCATCGGCCACTTTCAGTGCGGCGTAATATCAAATAATTCGTGTCATTCAGGAGCTCCAGAACAACGAAATGTCTGCGTAGTGAAACAGTAGCTTCTGGGATAAACCACGTTTGCGCAGTGGCGTCCACAGCAACACTATATTACCGGGAGCCTATAAAACATATGGGCATGGGTTCCCCTAACGCTCCTTGGAACGCTGCTGTGAGTCCAGTGTGCATAGGCGGGCAATGCGGCCAGCTTCTTCGGCTCGACCTAGAGTGGCAGCGATAGAAGGCTCGTTGTGGAGGAAGAAATGAACGGTATCGAGACAGCTCAGGAGAACAGGATCATAAAGGAGGTAAAACGGACTGCAGCCAGTCGTCCCTTGGCCAGTCGTCTCTCGTACGTAATGAAAGGGAGGACGTCATCCCAGTTCTTGGATTCAGAATTGACATAAATCGCCAACATAGTGGTCAGACGGCTGTTGATGCGTTCAACAAGCCCATTAGTTTGAGGATGGTACGGCGTTGAATGAAGGTAGTCGAAGGCACAGAGACGAGTGAGTTCATCAATTACTTCAGCTGTAACTTGGCGCCCACTCTCATTTATCACAAGTCTAGGAGGGCCGTGTCACACGACGAAAAATCGCAGAATAGATAGGGACACTTCGGAAGCAGTAGCTGAGGGTATGGCGGCTACTTCTTAATATCGAGTGAGATGATCCACACCTACCCCTATCCACCGATTACCGGTCGAAGACCGCGGAAAAGGGCCCAAGACGTCGGCGCCTTCCTGCTCAAAGGGTGCGGTCGGACGTGCAATAGGGTGTAGTTGTCCTGGTGGAAGGGAAGTAGGGAGCTTGTACTGCTGGCACTCGGCACAGCTGGCTACATAGCGCTGAGTAGGTTGACGCCTTTTCAACCTGTAAGATCGTTCCTGTGTGTTTTGGACGGTCCGGCTGACACCCAAGTAGCCCGACGTGGCATCGTTGTGCATCATTTCCAGAACGGGAATACGGAGGTTTTCCGGCACGACGATAAGAAAGCGTGCACCTCCGGGGTTGAAATTCTTCTTGTAAAGCAGGCCGGCACGAACGCAGAAACGCGCCTCTCTTGAATTATAAGCGGCAGAGAAGAGCGGTGCCAGTCTGATGGTTGCGTTGTTCTGCCTGGAACACTTGAGGGTCAAGACACGTTGCCGAGATAAGCGCCAGGTAGTCATAAAAGTTGTCACCTTCACTACCAGTTGAAAGCGGCAAGCGGGACCGACAATCAGCGTCAGCATGTTGACAGCCGCTTTTGTATGCCACAGTGAAGTTAAACGCTTGCAACCGCAATGCCCATCGAGCGAGCCGGGCGCAAGGGTCACGAAGATTTAATGATGAATGCGAGAAGCTGAAATTGGTTGCAGACGATCTGTGCCGAAATCGCAAATGGATACATGCTTAGAAAAATGACAGCCAAAATTAGGCTCTGTTTTGTGCCCAAAGATATTTTTGTCACTTTCTGGATTCGACTCGGCAGAAGGGTATGTTTCCGCTTCGAGATCACCGTCACTTAGTGCCGCCACGCAATTCAACACCCCTTTCTCGTAATGAGCGAGTATGCGACGAGGTAACACGGCTTCCCGTCTGAATAATTCAGTGTCCACAGCAAGGTTTGGCCTCTGGTCACTGAATCTTTGCAACGAGCCACCACGACTGTCTTCTTTGCACAAGTAAGTGTTGTAGGTTCCACTACGGCGTCGAAATCCTCACTCAATTTTATAGATGAAATAAGTTGCATTAATTCTCCAGACATCGAAGGTAAAACTGTAATTTCAGAAAAAGAAAGCGATCCCAAATCGTCAGATGAAGCTTCTACAAGAGCTGACATCAACGTACTATTCAGTGAGATCTGTCCATTCCGGCAACCTAACGTTACACCACACTGTTTCAAAAGTCTATACCTAGACCTAATTTATGTGTGGAACGAGGCAATGCTGTGATTTCGGTTCGAAACGATTCGCTGCCATTTACAACGTTCGCTCAGCACGCCCCCGGAGGCAACATTGATTCACCGTCAACACCATGGAATACCACAGTTTGATTCACGCTGAGCCTGACTTTAAGTCTCAAACGATTCTTAGCTCTAAAATTATAACAGACTGTTGCTCCAATGTCAGTGCCATTGTGCGAATGCCGTCAATGAATACTTCGAGTTTGTTCTCTGATATAAATACAAGCAAAGGTATTGGTAACGTTGATTTTCTGGCGACCTCACCTCCATCGAACACGCCATCTAGTTTCCCGAAGGTGATGAACAGCGGAGAGGAGACGGTAAGCGTCACTGTCTTGGGTTGTCGGCAACAAGTTGCGGTCGAAACAGGCGAGGAATTTCGCATCTGTGCCGGGCGGTAGGTATCATGAGCGTCCATAGGTGTCTGTCGGTGGTTGAAATTCCGTATTAAGGCGATCAGAAGTGTTGGGCAAAACGCGACGTTCCTATGGAAGCAGACCTCGCCGACGACAGTACCAGGAGGTGTGTCCAGTCATGAAACAGTTGTAACACACAGGTTGCGGCGCCATCGGTCATTGTAGTGGGGCCTACGGTGCTGACGTACCACCCTGCTTCTGTTAGCGATTCTTCAACCCATCCGCTGCTGGGAAGAGACTAAGCCGGCATATTGTCTGCGGTCGTCAAATCATGGCGAATTTCGAGCTGGAGTCCAGTAAGCTGACAGAATCGCGGGCTCCGCCTGCAGCTTGCAACCGTCATATAGATGTTCCTCCTGGAACGCAGAATCTTTGTTGCGCAGCAGTTCTCGAACAATCTGGCGTACAAGATCTACTATCGACTCCGGAGCAGTTACATCAATGCTCGCGACGGATGTTATGTTGGCCAGTCGCAAAAGATAGGTGTGATGCGACGCAACATGAAGCTTTCAAAGGTATGGCAGTGTCTGATTACGTCAGCAGTGGAGTTCAAACTATATTTTTGCTAATAAGGAACGGTGCATACGTCTTCAGCGATTTCTTTGAGTAAGCGTCCGACTTTATCTTCTTTAGACATCTGTCGGCTTACGATCTTGCACAAGTTCACAATGTCCTCGACTTAAGTGATGCACTTCTCGCCCGGTATCTGGGCTCGCGACAGCAACGTTTGCTCTGTACGTTTCTTTTTCGCGGATAGGTCGCCAAACGCTTCTTGATTTCTTTTGTGAGACGATCCCAACTGGTGATTCGTAATGAATATCGAACCAAATTAGTGCCGTGCAGTCCAAAAAAGACAACTTTCGCAAGTTTCACGCTTGAATACCAATGATTTTACCGGCTCACGCGTTCGTAGTTGGTCAACCACTCTTCCATGTCCTCTTCCGGTTTTGCACCAAATGTGCGCGGCTTGCGATAATGCTGCCTCTTGCTCACTGCAGCTGTTGCTCAGCCGGCGTCGCAAACTTGAGCCATATTGGAAGGTAGACGCGGTAAACCAGTGTGTCTTGGGCTTCGTCGACGACAACGGGAATGCGTGTTGATTAGCTCCGCAGGCTCCATCACAACTGTTACGGACTGAGTACGTTACGGGTATTTTTGTTTTAGTCTAGGCCCTGAGAGTTCCTAAGACAAACCAGCTTCTGCTTCTTCTTGATCACACTCCAGCCTCTTTTTTCCTATTTTCTTGACACCCGGAAGCAAGTGACAATCTTATTTTACTAATATTAGCTTCCTTTAAAAATTGTAATGCAGTAAAGTCGACAACGGCATTTTCATCTAAAACCAATGCCGGGTTAAAAGGTATCGTCCTTGTAGAACATTGTGAAATGTTTGCTCTTTAGTGTTTCACATTTCTACATTATTATAAGGCATGGGTTACAGTGAGGTCATCACTGCTTACATCGCGTATGGGTTTGTATTGTTTTATGAGTAGAAAATTAAATATGAGATGTTCGCGTCCTATACGAAGGCTGCTTACAATCTCTTCCTTAACACGTTCAAGGTGAGTACTTGATTTCCATCCTCCCAAAACAGGCTTTCTCAAACCAAGTTTGGTATTTATTGCATTATTCCAAGTGGACCGCCATTTATTTTTATGTTTACAAAGTACTCACTTAATGAAAATTTTAAATTGTAAATGTGCAATCGGTATTTTTCTCTCTCTAACTTGAGCCGCACATGCATCTACCTTCTCATTCCCTTTGATTCTTAGGTGACTTGGGAACCGACAAAGTTTTATTTTCAGTCCCTGTGCAGTAGCAGTTGCCATTTTGTGCATAATATTGGCTAATAATGGTTTAGTTGCATTTCCATGGCGAAGGACGGTGAGCACACGCACGGAATCGGATTACATGATACTGCTCTTCGAATTATCGTTTATTACTGTTTCAACAGCTGCGGATGCAGCGTAACACTCCGCAGTGAAAAAGAAGGCACACTCAGGCAACCGTACATTTTCTCTTTTATCTTCTACTATGGCAATGCCCACATAAATGCTGTTTAGTATAGTATAGAACCATTAGTATAGAATGTTTTAAAATTCTTCTATTTTTATTTGAGTGCTTGGATCTCCGGTAGTAAGTAGTGATGAGATGTTTTTCGTTGAAATTTGTAAGTGTGAAGTCGAATATATTTTGTAAATTGTACCTAGGTAGCAGAGGGTAGAGGCAATGCACAACATCAGGTCGTGTATCAACTTTGAAACGAAACAGGTGAGTCCTGACAGCTGGGGCCTTGCTATTGAACGGTGTCCCGAATAGGCATTTTGTAACGATCATGTAGCAAAGGCATTTCAGTACTGAATGCATTCTCACGATGTAAGAAAATGTGGGTGCGGTTCCTCTATACTTAAGCGATGGCTTGTTTGTTTCCACGTGAAAGATTTTTACGGGTGATGTCCTGTAGGCACCTGTTGAGAAGCGCGAACTTATGTTGGCCACTGGGTCAGATCGTTTCATACATGGGGACCTTGTAGACCCATACATTATTCATTCGTAAGCTAGGCACGAGCGCACGACAGAAGATAAATCTATAAAAGGCATGTCCTGTTCATTCCCAGTGTTTGCGTGACAGCAAATTAAGTATGTAGTACATAAATCACGAGGTTTTCTTTTTGAGCGCGTTTAAGTGAGGGAGGAAAGTCAGCTTTCAGCCGAATGTAATGCCCGGAAATTTGTGTTCGTGTTTGATTGATAGAACAGCGTCATTGAGATAAACTGTGGAATTGGTGTGCAAAGCTCGTCTGAGTGAGAACAAAGCAGCTATTGACTTTTGTGTGAAGAACCTGAAGCAGTTTCTAGCTGTCCATTTCACTACTTTATTTTTTGTAAACTGGATTTGTCCCCCGCGCGTTGATACACTAGAAAATGCATATGATATCTGTAGGTCCTCGAGATAGACTGAGTACATGATTGGCTTCGGGATTAGTTTTGCTATGGAGTTCATGTTTACTAGGAAAAGAGTAGTACTTAAAATGGCACCCCTGAGGCACACCATTTTCTTGGGTGAAGGTTTTAGACATTATGGAACCAAATAGTACTTTAGATGACTGGCTAGACTGACTTTCAGTAAACTATTTTAGCATTCTGCAGCAAAGTTCAAGCTCTCCCAATTCGCGCAAGATCCCAAACCTTCATGTGGTGTTCTAGGTTTTTTCGAAGTTAAATAAAGATAGCAAGACAGTGTCGCCTGTGTATATAGGCTCCTTTAGCTGTATTTTCGAGGCGGACAAGGGGACCAATAGTAGAACATGTTTTCTTGAACCCACACTGCTGAGTGTCAAGCAGGTTTCAGGATTTGAAAACAAACACAGTCAATTATATTCAGAATAATTTCAAACTACTTTGTGAGACAGCTGTTCATGGCTATGGGTGTACAACTAGTTGCTGAATGTGGCGACTTTCCAGGCTTGAAAAGTGGCACTAGAATGGCTTTCATCTGGGCCTTTGGGACTATTCCCGATGTCCATATTTTATGAAATAGTTTCAAAAGTATTCCTACTGATGATTCAGATATATAGGCTGACATATCGAAGTGGATTACAGCAGAGTCTGAGACAGTGTAATTTGCAACCAACGGTAATCTCTTAATGTCGTCAAATGTAATGAAACAGTGAAAAGGTTTTGTGCTACCCAATATTGAATGATTTTGTATTTTACCTGTTGATGTGTATGCTAAAAAGGAACGTGTATGATGCGCAGAACTTGAATCTGCGGCAAAGTGTTCATCCAATAGGTCTGCTGGTTCTTTTCTTATTTTTTATACCATGGCGTGGGAGCGAGGGGGGGGGGGGGACAAAAGCGTAATTGTAAAGGAGGAGATTTTTCCATCTAGTTTTTGAACCTGCTATAACATGTTTTTGGGCGTAGTGAAGCTATGTATTGAAGACTCGTTTTCTGCCATGATTCTTTTTAGCCTTTCGGCGAGTGTACCATGCCATTGCTCTAGCTTTTTTTAGTTTATGATATTCGTGCGCTGAATATTTCTGAAATACTCCTCAGGTTCGATACTGTCTTTTTGTTGTTTGTTTGCACTCCTGTGTGTACCAGACTGTATTTTTGATCCCCTGAACCCTGAGAGATAGCTGAGTGTTCCGCACAAAGAATGTGTTAAATTTTTCATTTGCTTATCCATGATGATGTCATCTGAGACGTCTGTTATGAGGTTGCTTCGGAGCAAAATGATTGCCTGTCTGAAACTGAAACTTCAAACGCCGTGGTTTTGTTAATGTGATGAATGGTGAGGAAGTTAGATTTCTTAAGAAATGTAGATGAGCACTATAAAATGGATTGTCGAAGACGCCCCATTTGAAATCGATAACAAACCGAGGGTGAACAAAACGATAAATCCAAGCAACTCATTTTTCTACTGGTAGAAGAGCAGCATGAGGGGGGGGGGGGGGGGTGCTTGCCTTTGTTTAAAAGACAAAAGGATGAAATCAAAAATATGTCCTCTGGTGTCTGTTTTTTGGCTTCTCCGTAAGGAGGAATGGGCAATAAAATCTCCGAGTAAAGGATAAGGTTTTGGTAGCTTTTCTAAATGTAGCTAAAAGATGTCCCCTGCGTGGCAACCCTACAAAGCATTTCTCTACTAATATATATGAATGCTCCTGTATAGCTTATTCCTTAAGCGCAAAATTTGGGTCCATGTCAACAAGAAAACGCGTTATCCACTGAAGTGCTTGATGTGAGAGAAATAATTCAGTTCTAGCACGTGCCGCATGTGTGATGGCTTAGTACGGCCATAGGTATTAACAAACACTGCTACATAATACTTTGTGTAAATGGTAAAAAAGCAAAGTATATACGTTTATTGAAACAGGCACAGTGATATTATAGTAGAACATCGATGAATCACCACTCGTCGATATCACTGCAACGACGGTCGTGTAGTTTTTGCTGTCCGAGCTCAAGATTAGCCTCAATGGCTACATCAATGATTCCATTGCCACGAAAGTAATCAGTAGAAATTATTGCCGCACAACGGTTGTACGCTGCTCTGAAATGCTCCGTAATTTTATGATTGATCCACTGAGCGGCCTGACGGGTTCCTGCAATGAGACTCGGAAATGAAGGAGTAAGCTCTGCCATTATAGATGTGAGCTGCCAAAACTCGTGACGACATGCTTCTGTGTCCAAGTATTTTAGGAGGTCTTTTTCGTTATGTGCGTTCGGCCATTTTTGTTCAATACCACTGCCTAAGTATTTGCCTTGAGGACCTGAATATGCTGCATTGTAAAACACCATAACGCAACCAACTGTAGAATTGGTTTTGTCGCATTTACGAAAAATGCCTTCTATGCTCATCCACTGGGCATCTTTTTCAAGAATGACATCAGCGAGAACGTTAACAATGAGTTCAACCAAGTGCTGATGCCTTGCAGAGACGTTATCGTACCGCGGATTAAATCCTACTGTAAACCGATGGAAATCCAAAAGAACAAGTTCTCCTGTTTTTTTGACGAATTCAAGTACATTTTCAAGTATTTCTTTTATTGTTGCAGGCCCTCGCCAGCTGCCATGTGTGACGTAAAAATCACCTGAATAAAACTGCACCCTCAGATCTAGGCTGCGTATTCCATAGGCTAGCTGATGACTAATGCTTTCGTATTGGTTGTAAGTGTACAACTGATGAGGATGCAGGTAACCAGTGTAGTACATTCCAGAATTGTGCGTTCCTGGAATGAGCATCTTTCTGATGCTGAGCTGAGATAATGTGCAGTTGTACGTTCGCATCCACCGAGGCCTCGGCTTGAAGCACGAAGAATACAGCACGTTCGCTTTTCCTTTGGTTCTTGCTTCACCCAGAATGAGGGCCCAGTAACCGAGGCATTCTCCTTTCATAAGGGTGGTCAAGTTGTAGTTCGGTGCTGCTATATTCGTTGAAAACCTGTCGGATCGGCGAGTAACGACCGCGAACGATAATATATCAGAATATATCACGGGAGGATTCTTCTTCGACAGCACTGCGACTGTTTTCCCGATGAGTTCTTCCGGAATGCCAAACCAGTTCATCTCAAAATATCCGTAGCTCGTCAGCCCACTATAGGAAGAAACGGTTATGTAGGTGCCAGTTTTCCTCATACCTAAAAGAAAATAGAAAAAGACATATTGTCTGGGCAGCACTGTGAAGAAATTGAAAGAATGATCAGATTTTGCTCAGATCAAGCCGCCGATTTAGCTCCCCCCCATGCATATTTGTTGATATATAAAAATTCAGCGGACAACTAAACTTCGCCTTCAACGTATGCGGGAAAGCCTTAACGCCAACCGTGTGCGTACATTCGGTTTTCTACTCGCTCAAAAATTAACGAATGATTTCGTGTCTAATTACCCCATACATACGCATTATCATATGGTTGTAAGCTAGCACAGTATCTTAGAGACCGTACAACGTAGATTACTCCAGGACTGCCGTCATAAATTCATTTCTCATTGCACTGATTATCCCCACCGCTCCGTAGTATGAAGCCACCCAGCTAGCTGTTCGTGGGCTGCATTCCCGTGATAGAGCGAAGAGGTGAATTCACGTTTATACTCTGCGCTACGAAAATTAAAAAGAATGATCCACGAATAAAATCTGGCGGCACCTCGCCCCGAGCCAGCATGCTTGCTACGCGCCGCGTATAGTTTACGCTATCATAGCGCGGTTCCTGATGGCGAATCGAAGAGCGACATTCTGTGTGCTCTCGGTCTTATCAATAAGTGGCCACGCGATTCTGTGTAATGTTGCCATATATGGCAGTACAGTAATGAAATTACTGTAATTTAATTACTTTTTCCAGTAATTTATATTGTAATGAATTACTTTTTTGGTTTGGTAATTTAGTAATATAATGAGTTACATTTTGGCAGTAATATCGAGCAAAAGTAATTATTTACTTTCGAAATTACTTTTTCTTAAACTTCAATAGACAACGAAGTAGAATGCTGCGAAAGCAGGAACGACGTGCCACAAGCCGAAGCCAGCGTTACGGATCGGCAAAACGGGACATAATTGAGCAAAACAGTGCGCCTGAGACCTCCTGTGTAGCAGTTCACAGTGCAGCTATCCCATGGCAACCTATTTCCAAGCAGCAGGAAACAAGGCGTCAAGGGAATGCCGAAGGGACATATGGTGCAAGAAGGCCGGAGTTGAAAACTAGTTGGAAGCGCGGCGTGTTGCGTCGGCTAGGGCACAGTGGTGCCTGGTTACACTAGTACCCACGGGGCGAGGGAGGGTTGGGGCGGGATAGACAGGCAGAAAGGTGCATGCCGTGAGCCGCCGTGGCGTGAGAATTAATGAGCGAAAGGTGCCGAGAACGATTCTTAGGACTACGGAAGCAATACATAGCCTAGCTTCTTCCGGACCTTCAAATGGCGGAGACAGCTCCGGGCCAGCAAGACGCTCAGTTTGCCGCTCATTTCACGACCGTTCAACCATGCTTCTGCTTTTGTTGTTGTTATTTCGTTTGTGGTTGTCTTATTTTTTCAACGTCAAGTGCTGTAGAAAAGAGGGAAGCAATAGTTCTCTGGGACGGAATTTGGCAGGAAGACCAAAGAATGTGCGTGCTTCCTGTCTGGAGAACAAGTTGTTGTTTTGTTTACCAGCTTTACTTGGTTTTTGCATAAATGAAAACTAGAAAGTTATTTCAAAGTAACTGAATTACTCAGTCGAGGTAATTGCAATGTAATTTCATTACTCTTTAGGAGCAGTAATGAGTAAATTATTTTAATTACTTTTCTGCAATATTCAACAAAGTAATTAGTAATGTAATTTAATTCCTTTTCAAAAGTAATTTTGCCATGTATGAGTGTGGCTACGCTTGTGTGCGGGCCGGGCAAATGTCTTCTACACAACGTGTAACCATTATTCTGATCATTTTTTCTTCACTAAGAACAATAACCTGCTTGTCATACACTCGAGCTTGAGTAACAGTACGATTTTCGTTCTCGAGCGTGGCTATCATTTAATTGGGCTAGAGAAGCTGTACACAGGATGTTTGGTCGCAGACCGGAATAATGGATGTTGTGACGGCTGTCATATCCTTGGAAAGCTGTTTTCGCTTTTGTTTGCTCATAAATGCGCTTTTTTTCATTACACATCCTCGTGCACTCGTTCAAGATGAAAAAAAAGTTTTGTTGAAGCGCTTGCTGTCTTGTGTCCCACCTCAGAAATTTCAGTAACACCACCACTTCATTATGATTGTTTTAAGAGAATGTTCCACAATATTTATTTGGAGTAAAATATACTAGGAAAACAGAACATAAATTAGTTCTTGTTTAGTGCATTTTTGTGACCTGTGAAGAGGAATTTGGAATCCTTTTTTTTACAGGCTATAACAGAGCTAACCCGATACTTCAAAGACTGGGCTCAAATGTGACATGTGTATTTGTCTAGGCATGACTAAACACACTTGGTGGTTTGTAATTGATAAATGACTTCACTACTGTAACACTCAGCAATGTGCAAAAGGGAAGGAGGCTGCGGGGAAGCGAGGTCCTGTGCTGAAAAGCCTCCGCTACTTTTTGAGTCGAATGCACCATCTTAGTGCGGAGATTTTTTCCTTCACAATCAATAATGCGATTATTAAAATGGACAGGTGCATCTACTGGAAGGCATTGCACGTTGAAACATGAAAGCAGGAAGCAAAGGCCAACTCTATTGCTTTAAACTTTATCATTTATCATCTCCACTGGCAGTAGAAGTTATTTTAGTCATTGTCGAACTAACGCGACAATACATATGCCTTAATAAGCGCCCTGTTTTTTCGCCGTGTCCAAAAGGTGGACTACGATTTTGCGTTATACCGTGGTGTACGTGTTAGTAAATATCTGTCGTTCACATTCAATGTGGTCGCATTATCTGCACACGGCTATAATTCAGCGTTGCCAGGTGAGTGCAAGAAAGAATTTTCCCGCCATACATGCCCAGCTGCTTAAGCCTTTTCTGCACACCATGCGCTCATGACAGATTCAAAGTTCAACACGAGCCATATGCGCGCAGCCTGACAATTCAGCATCACAACCCTGCTGAGAGGCCCATATAACAGAAAAGCCAGGTACAGACCTTGTACACGTAGCAGGATGCAGAAATTACTCTTTCATTTGGTTTATTGCCTAATCACTCCGACATCACCCTGGCTCACCTTCAGTGCCACCACTATTTTTAGGCACATAACAATATTTGCCATGCGACGAGTTCGCGTTTTGAATTCCAGTTTGTTTTCCTTTCCCTAATATTGAAAACTAAATGAAGCTAAAAACTTGAAACCGCATGAAAAAGATTCTGGCAACCGCAAAATACACAGATTAATTTCAAGAATGCGCATCTTTTTTTTGTAAGCGATCAATAGTTTTGAGTGAATTTTGAAAATCAAGGAACAAATGTAACTAATTCGGGATTCAAACTCAACATCAAAATTTCAACAGTAATAATTTAGAACATTTAGGGCAGCAACACATTCTCGCGGCAGAAGTAAGCAAGTTTTAATGACTGAAAATATCTGCCGATAACATATCTACAAAAGAGGCGAACTACAGGCTATATATTTATATGGGATCAAATCAATAAATATTTTACGTGTCTGCGGCTTTACTTTGCTCGTGTGCTTCAAGGAGCCACCTCGAGAAAAATGAACACTAAGCCCAGACTCAGTGAACCAGGACTTAGCGTTCATCTTTACGCAAGGTTGCTCCGCAGTAAGGCAGAGTAGCCCTGAAAAGGTGGCCGTCGCACAAGCGCTAGTGAAAACGTGGGCCTGCAGTTCATTCTTTTGCTATTTTCTTCCAGCATCAGTAGATAACATGGCATTCGCGTCAGTTTTCAGCGCCTCAAAACTAGAAGTGATAAACTGGAATATCGTATTTGAAACCGCGCTTCTGCTCAACTGAAAGCTTACCTTTAGTGAAATCATACCTCTTTATAGGGTAAAAAAAATCATATTAGCTCTGCATCGGAATAGATTTTTGTTGCAGGTTTTAGTTTGTACCGCTATACAATTGCTTGGCAACTCTACTGAAGAAGGGAAAAAGCAGACGCTCAAAATTTCAATTACTTTTATTTCGTACATATTACGATATAAGAATTGTGTCTACAGTGTCGTAGTGCCAAATTCTTGTCAGGCTTTAAAAGCCTGACAAGAATTTGTTCATCCGAAGGTATGTTCATCCGAAGTTATGTTCATGTGTATGTTCATCCGAAGTTAAATTCTTTGAAGAGAATAGTTAGGTAACTGCTAAGTAGCGAATAGGTTTAGTTGGTTTCCTTTCCAGATAGACGTAATGGTTAACAATCGTAACTTTCCTTTCAGAAATAAAAAGGTATTTCAAGTATTTTATTTTATACATAACTTTTCGCTTTTATTGAGATTGACGGCTAACGCTAAACGGGGTTTTGTGAACGCATGAATCTTTTTTCCTCTTGCATTCATCATCATCATCATCAGCCTGACTATACCCACTGCCAGGCGAAGGCCTCTCCCATATTTCTCCAATTAACCCGGTTCTATGCTAGCTGCATCCACTTGATCACTGAGTACTTCTTAACCTCATTAGCCCACCTAACTTTCCGCCGCCCCCTCCTACGCTTTCCTTCCCTTGCAATTCATTTTGTTACCTTAAGCGACCATCGGTTATGCTCTCTTCGCACTACATATCCTGCCCATGTCCATTTCTTCTTCTTAATTTCCACTAGAATGTCGGTAACTTGAGTTATTTCTCTAACCCACTCTGTAGGCTTCCTATCTCTTAATGTTACCCCTACCATTTTTCGTTCTATAGCCCTCTCAGCTGCCCTCAACTTAAGTAGAACTCTCTTGGTTAGCCTCCACGTTTGAGCCCCATGGGTGAGTGCAGGTAAGATGCAACTGTTATATACTTTCCTCTTTAGCGATACCGGTAAGCTGCTAGTCATAATCTGTGAGTGCTTGCCAAATGCCTTTCATCCCAATCTTATTGTTCTTGTTATTTTATTTTCATGGTTTGGATCTGCGCTTACTACCTGTCCTAAGTAGAGATATTTGCCTGTTACTTCCAGTACTTCGATAACAAACGTAAACTGCTGTTTCTTCCCGAGGCTGTTGAACATTACCTTAGTATTCTGCATATTGATTTTTAAGCCTACTTTTCTACGTTTCTTGTATAGGTCATCAATCATTATTTCAGTTCATCCCCCGAGTTACTTTGCAAGGCATTGTCATCAGCAAATCGCAGATTACTGAGGTATTCTCCGTCTACCCTTATGCCTAACTGCTCCCATTCCAAGTCTCTGAATACTTCCTCTAAGCAAGCTGTGAATAGTACCGAGGAGATTGTGTCTGCTTGCCTAACAGCTCTTTTAATGGAAATTTTGGTACCTTATTTATGCAGAACTATGGTTGTTGTGCAGCCACGATATATATCTTCCAGCACTTTCACGTACGGCTCATTCACCCCCTGATTTCGCAATGCCTGCGTCACCACCGAGGTTTTAACTGAGTCAAATGCTTTTTCGTAATCAATTAATGCTATGTATAAGAGCTGGTTATATTCCGAGCAATTTTCTACCACTTGATTGATGGTATGGATATGATCGATAGTAGAGTGCCGTTTCCGAAAACCTTCTTGATCCCCCGCCGGGGTGGCGCAGTGGTGACGGCGCTCGACTACTGTTCCCAAGGAAGCGGGATCGAATCCCGGCCTCTGCGGCCGCTTTTCGATGGAGGCGAACAGCAAGGCGCCCGTGTGCTGTGCGATGTCAGTGCACGTTAAAGACCCCAGGTGGTCGAAATTTCCAGAGTCCTCCACTACGGCGTCTCTCATAGCCTGAGTCGCTTTGGGACGTTAAACCCCACAAACCAACCAACCAAGCCTCCTTGATCCTTTGCTTCATTGCAGTGTAAGGTTATCCTGATTCCATTAGCGATTACCTTAGTAAATACCTTATACGTAACAGACAGTAAGCTAATTTGTCTGTAATTTTTAAGGTCCTTAGAGTCCCCTTTCTTATGAATGAGGGTAATGTTTGCATTATTCTATGGTTCCGGTACCATCGATGACACCAGGTACTGCATATAAGGGTTGCCAGTTTTTCTAGCACGATATCCCCTCCGTCCATGAAAAAATCTGTAGCTATCTGATCCTCTCCAGCTGATTTCCCCTTTTCATAGTTTCTTATGCTTTCTTGATCTCGTCCTTCTTCACTGGTGGAACGTCTGACTATTTTCCCCTACCGCCAATCTCATTACGGTCCTGACTATTTTGGCTACTGTAGAGATCAGTATAGAACTCCTCGGCTACTTTGACTATCTTGTCCATATTCGTGATGACGTTGCCCGCCTTGTCCCTTATCGCATACATGTGGTTTTTGCCTATGCCCAATTTGTTCTTTGCCGCTTTAAGGCTTCCGCCGTTCTTTACGGCATGCCTAATTTTCTCCGTGTTATACCTTCTTATATCGGCCATCTTGCGCTTAATGATTAACTTTGATATCTCGGCCAATTATATTTGGTCGGTTGGGTTGGAAGCTTTCATACTCTGGCGTTTCTTAATCAAATCTTTCGTCTCCTAGCTTAGACAGCTTACCAGTATACTCTCTAACTCTCGTACTGCCTACTTGTACAGCGCACTCAGTAATAATACCTCTGAAATTATTGGTAATTGCTTGTAGGGTAATGTCCTCTTGCATTATAATTCCTTATATTCAGAGAACAAAAGGCACTTTGCGCATTGGACACAATATACAGTATTGTAGAGAAAAGTAACAGATGCTCAATAACGCCGCATGATGTGCTATCGGTGACCGCAGTTCGCTAGGAAAACCAAAGTATCACTGTTATTGATATATTTTATATCATTACCTACTGACATTTTCAGCATGTATTAAGACACATTGTGTCTTGAGATTACAACGATAAAAATTTAGGAATTACGCTCACCGTTACTACTCGTGGAACAAAGCTGTCACTGAAAGCACTCAATCAAATTGGCACTTATAAAGAAGTGAAAGCTGTTCATTACCCTTGAAGGCATCGCAGTGCAGAACACCACATACAAACAGTGTTCTCATGATTGCAGAAGTCATGACCACCACTCAACGGCGCACACGTTTGATGGACGAATGGCGATTATATCTTCCCGCGTGGTAAAACGCTCAGTAAAAGGTTCAGAACAATCACGTAAAAACCGCTTCTGACACACTGGCACCCAAGAAATTTACCTCTCGCACTGAGATGCGGCATCTGTGCTTTCTGCCTTGACACGAAACCGTCAAAACCCTGATATTCTGATCTTGTGAAAGAAATTTGTCTTTACGTCACTGCTAGCATATAATGCTGGAGAACACTTGTGGCTGCCTTTTTAAACCTACCGGGCACAAACTACTGCCCTAGACACTCGTCAGTCAGCGGCGAGAAAACTTTGCGATGTATTCTTACCTTTGCGATGTATAGACCACAAAAGGACGATAGACGAAGCATGACATTCATAGAGCTCTTATCAATTCTGGTTTTAGGCGCTGGCTTTCGCACATTAGGTTGTGTTCCGTGTGGTTGAACTTATAACAGCATGAAAGCGGGATGGTATAGAAACATTGCCGCGTACTTTCACGAAGTCGGCTTTGTCGGGCTCGCTGTGCCATATGGACCGAAATGAAGAAACAGCGCTAACAGACAAGACGAGTGGAAAGGCGACGGAGACACAGGTGTGTCTCGCCTTTCAGTCGTCCTGTCTGTTAGAGCTGTTTCTTTATTTCGCGTACTTTCATCTTCTGTTTCTTTCAAGTCCCTGTTTCTGTTTGCAAAGTTACCAATAGTTAGAGTTTTGCAAAACGTAGAGATGGCCGTTCCTCAATGTGTGTCCTGAGTAGAGATGTGGTACGTTTAGGTGCGACGTGTTGCCGAAGGAGTGCTAGCCTGCGTCTGGTTATTGACGCACTTGTATAGTCCAATTCATTTACAACATTTAACACTTCGTTTCGGGTCTCCTCTATGATCCTTGATGATCGGAAATATCGGCCAAGAGTTCGCCTTTGAAGCTACCCTGCCATGTGTGACCGACTACGCGCTCCGCATAACCGTTCCTCGTTCTTTGGGAGCGCTGCCAGCGTAAACCTTGACAAAGTTTGAGCTGCTTCTCCAAATATCCACCAAGAGTCCCAGTCCAAGTCTTCCTCTTTGCATCAAAATATCTCCTTAGACCAGTCTTACCAGCTTCTGAGGAGTGTTTTCTAACCTATCAAAATGAGCATAGAGCCAAAGGAGAATTATCTTTAAAACGTTACAGACCAATGGCACACCGGTGCTCACTTGTTTTCTGATCAGGAGCTCCGCACCTTTCACAACGACATTATCGCTCCTCTTTTTGAGAGCAAGGAGACACCAACAACCAACAAAAGCATGGAAATAAACAAAACAGACTCAAACGCTACCTCCGCCTGCTGTGCCGTCTTCTGGGAGGAGACACGGCAACTTGAGCTCCGCTTCCTGTCAGCTGAGCGAAAAAATTGCTTTTGAGCTGTGAAGTTGGTCGAACGGTTCCAAGCAGGCGATACGCCATCAACGATTTTCGCTGATCCAAAATGTGTTTTTGAGCACGTGCTGAGCCGCGACAGTACAGGTAATCAACTTCCTGTAAAGACTGCAGGGATGCGCGCGACGAATACGCATGCCATTTTGGTGCCCTTCGCTGTCGACATCGTTTTTACTAAACGGCTCGTTATACCTCTGCGAGTAGCCCTAGTTTTGAAATCCTAAACAGACGGGTAAAACGTTGAAACGGAGGGGAACGGAGGAACGGAGGGAGGGGGGGTCAGCGTGGGTGCAGCTTGAAAAACCTGAGGCAAGAAATAAGTCAACGCAGTCGCACGGCGTAAACTAGAGATGTCCATTGGCGGCCTGTCTGCTAGTATAACTCTCTCCTACACAGATTGCTGTGGGTACCCGTGGTGTACGCACATCAAATACTCTCGGCGTCTACCTGAAGACAAACCCGAGACTCAACAGCACCAAATGTCTTGCTCTTGCAACATTAACAATTCATTTGAAAAACATGTATGAGACTATGAGCATGCATACAAAATGTTTCTTTGGCATGTCCCCTCATTACAAAAAAATGTTACACTGAATGTGTTGTCAAACTATAAGAACTTAATAACAAAATGTGATAAAAATGGTGGTCTAGTGTGTGTTACGCGTCAATTATTCTATTGTAGGAATACGTGCGTGCTGGCCCGTGTTCTGCTGGCATAAACAAAGTTTCGATTGTGAGGAAACGGTTTCAATTGTACAAGTGCTCCTGTGCACTCTCGCAAGGCAGCGAGTACCGGCTTGTGACAACGAAGTGACACACATAGTTCATGCTGGTTACAGCTAATGGTCGTGCAAAGTTGTAGTAAACACAAGATAGATTTCTGGCAGTGCCTTGCAGAGGGTTATTAACAATAACCATAGCGTATAGCGTCTTACCCCTTAATGGATCACTGCCTTGTCACGGCGGAGGGGCTTGCGAAACTCGATGAAGTCGTGAGCTCTGCTGTGTAGGGCCGCCCAAGATAGACAGGTCACGGCAGAGAGTTCTGACAAAATGTGATTTACTGAAGAAGGTAATGGCAACCCACCCCTTACGAAAATCCCATATCTGCTCCAGATATGGAGCATATGTTGCCAGATACAAATATATAGGGCAGAAAATAAGACCTTATCTGGGCCAGATAAGGTCATATATGTGCAAAATTTTGCCCTTATATGGCTCAGATTTGGCCATATCATGCAACATATTATCCATATCTGAACGGCTAACGGGACCTTATATGGCTTTATCAGGGGCATATATGGTATCCGCGCGACCCTATGTGGCCTTATAAAGGGCATATATGGCATCATCATGATCTTATATATACAGACTAGGGCCATATATGCCTGGCATTCACAGGACTTTATATAACCTCATCGGGGCCCTTATTATGTAGGCGCCACAGTGATTGTATATTAGCAATATATGGCTTTCGTCTACCTTCTGCAAATATTCAATATAGGCATCATGTGTCGAGCTTCAATTCTTCTACTCTCAGCATGGCCTGCATGCTTAGTGTTAATTGTATCCAATTTAGAAAATAGCTACGACTCCAAGTATTTCAATAATTCCGCAGATTTCGCTGCACTATAATAATTACAGCATCTGTTCCTTAATCCAGGAGGGCGCTGGGTATGGCTACATGCTCATCTTTCCGTCTACTAACTCGCATTTTCATTTAAAATGTGGCGGCAGTCCGGTGCACAAACGCATGGTCGGTTAAGTTGAGCGATTCAAAATATCAAGAAAATGATGGCAGTTCAGTATACGGCCCCCTTCGTGCTGACTAAACGGTGACTCAGCCTCAGAGACAGCTGGCGGTTGCTGCGCCGAGGGCCGCACTGGCTAGAGAGTGACTCCTCCTCTCTCGCGTTCCCCTCTTCCCTCTCAAACAGCAGCGGCCCCTGCGTCGCGAGCTCGCATTTAATCTCTCCTCCTCGCTGCCATGCTTTATACCGCGTAGGCCGCGAGCTCTCTGTTTTGTGTGTGCTTGCCTCATTCCCCTCCCCCTTTCAACTCCGTGCGCCTCAGCACTTATCTCGTTCCTTTTGCGGTGGCAGACATCGGAGTTTGGTGCGGCTGGCGTGCGTGCTGCATGTTGTGTATGCTGGTGTGTGTGTGCCAGCGCCTGTTCGCTATTAGATGTGTGCATGTAACAAAAATGCGACAGCAAACCTACAAGAGCTTCAGTCTGACTGTCGGCACAGAGGAAATTACTGTGTCCCACTGCGGGTGGAAGCTGCCTCCCCAGCCTTGGCAGCGAACCTGATGGTCGATTGAGCTTTTCGAAGCTTCTGCCCTGGGTGGCCCGGCCAAATCTTCACCATTGCGTCGGATCGCACCCTCATCGTGCCGCCTCATCTTCAGGCCCGATCACCAAAACCGTGAGCGTGAGACTTCTTGTCGGCAACTAGCACTTGCCAGCCTCAGGAAATTGTTCGCTTTTATATTTTGATGGACAAATTTTCCAATCAGTAAATTGGATGGTAATTGCCAGTATGTGATATTTTTCCGTACATCTCGTTGCTAATTTGTCTTCCGCTCCAGCAATTTTAACAAATTTCAGTGGGTGGATAGGGTCCTTCATTGTTTATTATTATTATTGTCTGCACTAACTAAGTAGCTTCATGCTTGATTTGGTTTAGGGGCAGAGCTGTCGCTGTCATGACAAGTGCCATCGGACATGCTTTTTTCTTTGTTTTCTCACTTAATTTCAAAAGCAACCACGAATTAGGCGCGTTCGCTCATTTTGCACTGCAGTCTCTGCTTAAGGTGACACCAGTACTTCCTGACAGCCTATATGTACTTTGCTAAGGTGTAAGTATTATCTGCAGTCCCAGCAGCGTGTGTTTTATCGCTCTGCGGTTTAGCGGTACCTTTTGCGAGTATCGACAAACCTTTACATTCCCTTTCAATAGCCTAGTTCGATTAATAGTCGTTTATTTTATTTAGCTTCGCAAGTAAACCAGCTCGAACTAAAAGCATTTACTGGTTAAAGCTCTGTGTGTAAAAGAATAGAATAAAAATGTAATATCTAATTTAATAGGTTATGTATTTCACTTTAGCTTCTCGTGTAGACATTATTCTGTTGAGATATCCCATTAGTTCGTTATAGTATCGCGTCTAAATGAGTAGAATCTGAATATTTACTAACTGATGAGCATGTCTTTGACCCTCGGTATACACACGCAAGGTATACACACGGTAAGGTAATCGATAATAGAATCAGGACAACCTTAGACTGCAATCAAGCAAAGCATCAAGCAGGGTTTCGGAAACGGTACTCTACTATCGATCACATCCATACCATCAATCAGGTGATAGAAGAATGCTCGGAATATAACCAGCCCTTATACATAGCATTCATTGATTACGAAAAAGCATTTGACTCAGTTGAAACCTCGGCGGTGATGCAGGCATTGCGAAATCAGGGGGTAGACGAGCCGTACGTGAAAGTGCTGGAAGATATATATAGTGGCTGCACAGCAACCATAGTTCTGCATAAAGAAAGTAACAAAATTCCTATAAAGAAAGGTGTTAGGCAAGGAGACACAATCTCTCCAGTACTATTCACGGCTTGTTTAGAGGAAGTATTCAGAGACTTGGAATGGGAACAGTTAGGGATAAGGGTAGACGGAGAATACCTCAGTAATCTGCGATTTGCTGGTGAAATTGCCTTGCTAAGCAACTCGGGGGATGAACTGCTAATAATGATTGATGACCTAGACAGGAAAGTAGAAAGGTAGGCTTGAAAATCAATATGCAGAAGACTAAGGTAATGTTCAACAGCCTCGGGAAGGAACAGCAGTTTGCATTAGGTAGCGAAATACTGGAAGTAGTGGACGAATATGTCTACTTAGGACAGGTAGTACCCGCAGATCCGGATCATGAAAAGGAAATAACAAGAATAAGATTGGGATGGAGCGCATTTGGCAAGTACTCGCAGATTATGACTAGCAGCTTACCGGTATCGCTCAATAGGAAAGTATACAACAGTTGCATCTTGCCTGTACTCACCTATGGGGCTCAAACGTGGAGGCTAACCAAGAGAGTTCTACTTAAGTTGAGAACAACCCAGACGGCTATGGAACGAAAAATGGTAGGGGTAACATTAAGAGATAGAAAGCGTGCAGAGTGGGTCAGAGAAATAACTCAAGTTACCGACATTCTAGTAGAAATTAAGAAGGAGAAATGGACATGGGCCGGACATGTAGTGCGAAGAGAGGATAACCGATGGTCGCTGAGGGTAACAAACTGGATTCCATGGGAAGGAAAGCTTAGCAGGGGACGGCAGAAAGTTAGGTGGGCGGATGAGATTAAGAAGTTCGCAAGGGTCAAGTGGATGCAGCTTGCACAGAACCGGGTTAAGTGGAGAAATATGGGAGAGGCCTTCGCCCTGCAGTGGGTATAATCAGGCTGATGATGGTGATGATGATGATGATGCACACGCAATTCAGGCCCGTCTTTGAGCGATTCTATATAGGCAGGGAAAAAAGAAAACCTGTGGCTTGAAAGCTATTTTCCTGTAAGGTTTGAAATAAAATGGGAAATTCAGGTTTCTTTTGGCAAACTTGATCCAGCGTGCATTTAGCTGGAATACTGAAATTGTCTTGTGTGTGTTGTAATAAATTGTTATGTTGATATGCAGATATATAGATCTATAGTTCAACACCTACATGCCATGCGGGCTAGATCTTTAAATCAGGAATAGGGTAGATAAGGCATATCTGACCAGATATGCCTTATCTGGTACTCGAAATCAGGAATTGGGCAGATATGCCTTATCTGGCCTAGATCTGTCCTAATATACCATATCTGCCCGATTCCTGATATACCTGATCTGGATTTTTTTATAAGTCCAGATATGGCATTTTCGCAGTATTTGCTGCGAAGAAAATCCTATGGCCAGTCACAATAGCATTAATAATATGGCGCCGGAAGATGAGCCCCCAGGTTGGAAGGCGTCCCACACGTTACTGGGGAAGAACAAAGGGCATTTCCTAGTAGCTCTAGGACGAATGAAGCGGCTGGGCTAAAGCCAAAAGGACGCGGATGTGTCGGGAAGCGATTGGAAAGTCCGATGTTGCAAGGAGATATATCACATAGCAACATTGAAAGCAAGATCTATGACGCAAGGTAAACTGGATGTCGTCAAGCGAGAAATGGACAGATTGAACATTGATATCTTGGGTATCAGCGATCTCAAGTGGACCGAAATGGGAGAATTTATTTCCGGCGACCATTATGTCTTTTATTGTGGGCACGAATCCAGGAGAAGGAATGGGGTCGCTCTCATAGTAAACAGAAGAATGGGCGAAGCAGTGCTAGGGTACAGCCCCAAAAACGACCGAATGATTTCACTTCGTATTCAAGGTCAGTCTTTCAACATAACAGTTATCCAAGTCTATGCACCAATCACTACTGTTGAAGAAGCTGACGTTGAGAGATTTTATGCTGACCTGCAATGCCTTTTAGACCGCACTCCCTCATCAGACGCCCTTTTTCTCATTGGAGACTGGAATGCTAAGGTGGGGAGCGAAAAAATATCCGGAATTACAGGCAAGCTCGGTCTCGGTGAGGCAAATAAGCTGAGCACAGGCTAGTAGAGTTTTGTTAAGAAAATAACCTGACCATAGCGAATACTCATTTTCAACACCACAAGAGGCACCTGTACACATGAAATTCACCGGACGGTCTGTACAGCAATTAGATTGATTATATTCTTTGCCGGTAGAGATGAAGAAGCGGTAAACAAGCAGTAAAAACAAGGCCTGGGGCCGATTGTGGCACCGATCATCAGCTTCTTGTTGCCAAATTTAAGCTTCGATTGAGAAAAACGCAGAGAACTAGAAGGCCTTTTAGGTATGATCTGGATTAAATTCTATCAGAATATGCTGTTGAAGTGAGGAATCGATTTCGAGAATTACTTCTAGAAGACAGAGAGCCTGAAGAGGTGTGGACTGATGTGCGTGATATAATACAAGTTGCTACTAAGGTTGTTCCAAAGCAAAAGAAATGCAAGAAAGCAAACTGGTTATCTGAAGAGGCTTTGCAAATAGCTGACGAAAGGAGGATGGCAAAAGTTATGGGGGAAAAAGAAAGACACAAGGCTCTCAATGCGGATTTTCAGAAAATGCAAGAAGAGATAAGAATGCCTTCCAGATCATACAGTGCCAAGCAGTTGAGGACAACAGCCAATTGAGGAACACAAGAACTTTGTATCAGACAATCAAAGATATCAAAGGAAGCTTCTGTGCTAAGCTGGGCGTGATAAAGGGCAAATGAGGCAGGGACCTCACGGAAGCCTCAGAGATAAAGAAGAGGTGGCAGGAATACACAAAACTGTACAAGAAGGAGCCGGATGTGCGAACCCAACATAAGACGGCTGTGATTACAGATCTCGAGCCGAGCATCCTGGAGAGAGAAGTTTAATGTGCCTTAGCCAGCCTTGCTAAGAACAAAGCTAGTGGAATTGATGGCATTCCAGCTGAGTTGCTTCAAAACCTCAACCATGACGACGCTGTTAACGTTCTGTATATATTATGTCAGGAAATTTGAACAACCCTGCAGTGGCCACAGGACTGGAGGAGGTCAGTTTACATCCCTATTCCAAAGAAAGGTAGCGCCAAGGATTGTTCCAACTACCGCACGATCGCGCTTATTTCGCATGCTAGCAAGGTGATCTTGAAAATCCTCCTAGGTATTCTGCAGCAGTATGTGGATCCGGAGCTTCCGGACGTGCAAGCTGCGTTTCGCAAGGGCAGAGGAACTAGATACCAGATTGCTAACCTTCGCTGGTTAGCAAGAGAGTTCCAAAAACCCATATTCTTCTGCTTTATTTATTAAGCGAAAGAGTTTGACTACGTAGATCACAGCAGATTGTGGCCAGCTCTCCAAGAGATGGGAATTCCAAATCACCTCATCTATCTCCTCAGGAACCTGTATGAAGGGCAAGAGGTCACAGTCAGAACTGGGCATGGTCTTACTGATTGGTTTCTGATTGAGAAAGGAGTGAGGCAAGGCTGCATACTGTCACCCTGCCTATTTAACCTATATGCTGAGTACATCATGAGGAAGGCCGGTCTGGACGAGTCTTCAGCTGGAGTGAAGATTGCTGGGAAACGTATCAACAACCTTAGATATCGGATGATACCACTTTAATGGCAGAAAGTGAAGTGGAACTCAAGAGACTTCTGATGCGCGTACAAGAAGAGAGTGAGAAGTGTGGGCTTAAACTGAGCATTAAAAAGTCAAAGATCATGGCGTCTTGCCCCATCAAGTCCTGGAGCATCAAGTGGCAAGAAGTGGAAGCTGTGACAGATTTTCTTTTCTTGGGCTCCAAGATAACCCCGGAAGGAGACTGCAGCCACGGAAATTAGGAGACGCCTACGTCTGGGAAAAAGAGCCATGGCTAGCCTTGACCGCCTAGTAAAGAGCAGAGACATTAGTCTGCCAACCAAGATCCGTATAACTCGTGCTATGGTATTTCCAGTTGTGATGTATGGATGCAAGAGTTGGACTGTGAAGAAGGCTGACCGCCGAAGAATTGACGCGTTTGAATTGTGGTGCTAGCGGAGAACCTTGAGAGTTCCTTGGACGGCCAGAAGATCAAATCAGTTGATATTGTCGACCATAAACCCTGACTGCTCATTGGAGGGTCAAATTCTAAAGTTAAAGCTCAGCTACTTTGGTCATCTGATGAGAAGAGAGGAGTCGCTGGAGAAAGATTTGATGTTTGGAAAGGTTGAGGGTTACCGGAGAAGGGGTAGGCAGCAAACGCGATGGTTCGATGGCATCCTCGAGGCGCTGCAGATTAGGTTATGCGATGTTAGGAAGATAGTGAGACCGGAAAGCGTGGCGTGATATGGTCCATAGGGTCACGAAGAGTCGGACACGACTGAGCGACTGGACTGAACTGATAGCGTCTTAGCAACTTACATGGCAGATGACAATGCAATAGGAAGATTGTCGTTACAACCCGAAAACTTGATTATCAGAGTATACAGCTACTTTTTAATCGTGGCAGTCTGTGATTGTAATAAAAGTATTAAAACAAAATCGTGGTGCAAATGGCGCCTGTGCTCGAATAAGTGTCCGCTAAAAGCGATGCTTGGCACCGAGCTAGATTTCCCATACTAACAATTTCGCACATTCACAATGTGGTTACTCGGTTGAGACAAATAACAAACCAGTCATATTTAGTACTTCGCCTGTAAAATGAGCACTTGCTACACTAGCACAAAAAAGTTTTGAAAATCCTCATATAGTATTTATGTCCTTTTGTGATGTACCTTTCTTGCTAAAAGTAACTAGGCTTCATGTTTTATTTCTCGCATGTATTCTAAAGGCAATATCAATTTCAAAATTATTGGAGAGGTTAGGAGAGAATTTTGTTTTTACTTTGCACAGATTTACAGCTTCAGAACTGGAACGAATTCTGAACGAACTACACGTCTCAGGGACGGTGCATGCAGCCTGGTTACGTTTGTTAAGGACGGTGCATCTGCTTAGGACAGAACCGTGACGAGCAAAATGCGATAGGCAATGGCTATTTCAACGTATAAGACAAACGTTATAAGCGATCTGTCGTTGACGCGATTGTGCTGCATCGTATCTGCTAATAGGCACGTTCGCCCTCTTTGCAGTGGTTTTTAAGGTTTTTAGCAATATTTGAATTCCTCAAAGCGCTTTAATTCAAGACCGCATGGTGGTTTTGAACCAGCGCTCTTCATATCTCTAGGGTCGTTGCAGAGCGCATGTTATCGTTGTTTGATTTATTGATAAATTTTGTTCTGCAGTGAACGACCTTTTCTATTTCTTTGCTACCGCTCGTTCGCGAGTGGCAAGGAAATGCGGAAGGCGCCTCTGTGGCCTCGCTGCCCCTTTGTTGCGGCCGTTCGGGACGTCGATGAAAGCAGATCTAGTGGAGCTGACAAATTAGTGCAGTTACACAGCTATACTACGTTTCATACATAAGAGTAAACTATTATATCTCGTTTTATATTTGCACGGGCTATTTCGCTTTGCCGTTGCCTGCTGCCATATTGTGTGGTGCACAGCTTTCACGAGGTGATCTGAACGGCACAAGTGTGGCCAAAAATGATAATGGCAGGAGTCAATTATTGGTAGAGGAAATGTTCCTTTCTGGGTTATTCCGTACTTCTCACTTCGACTGGGCGAAGTGCATTGCGGTGCCTGACCTACAGGCAACTGTCGTTGAGTGATCTGGTACCGCAAAAGCGTAACCATTGATAGCACCCACATCTTCGCATTGTGCATGTGTGTAAGCGCTTGCGCGTGTAAGTATGGTTCTGTGCGCGCGCGTGTGTGTGAACAACCTGCGCTGGCCATCGGCTTCGGTACGCCGGACGTAAATAATGGTCGCTTGTGATGTTCATGCCCAACCTTCCCTGGTACAGCGTAATAAGGCGAAAGCCTTTAATCGCTCATACCGCCGGCTTTCGTTCGGTGGCATTTTAGCTGGAAAAGAAATGATGTAATGATGACGTTATCAAAAAATAAAGATCCTGTCTCCGCTGGGGATCGAACCCTCAACCTATGGATGGCCAGCCAAGCGTATTGACCAACAGCGCAAAACCAAGGATCGTAAAAAATTAGCATAGTTTACATTGTCTACCATGCGAATAATATAGTAGCAGTGCCGTTGACGCTGCAATTGGTGACAATGACAAAGATGACAATTGCAGTAATAATGACGGTGCATTTTGTTCATAATGAAAATGAGAGAAACGGGGCTCACGGTGAGCGCCAGAAATACTTAGCCTTTTGCATTACAGCACTGTAGATTCCACAGTGCTCTCAGAGATTTTTGTGATACCAAAAGTGCGACAATATTTCAACGTCATCACCACTACTAACGCTGATGCTCGTCGAAAGAGCTGCGGAAGTGGACACAAGATAATGTATAAAACTATGCGTATGACATTTGGTGTTCTCTTATCTGATACATTTTCGCCATGTGCTCTCTAGTGCCTGGTTCAAACATGGATGACTCCTATCATAGATGACACCCATCAAATAAAAATTCAATAAAAATGGAAATTTTAGAAAGTGAAGTCTGGGAGTATTCATTCTTCGCGGAAGCTCTTCTTGTGGACGCTTTATTTTCCTAGACACGGCTTTGCCAGCAGCCTTCTGATTCAGGGTCGTGTTCAGCGGTGCCTAACCTTCTAACAACTTTCTTTCCAGAGAAATGAGCACTGCACCTTGTGTGAAATATACTTTGCCGTATTGGTCGTAATTTCAGGGTCATAATGGGCGTCTCGGCCTCCATTACTAAACTTTCTTCTTTGCATACCGCATTTTGCAGCAGCATACTAATTACCGCGTAAGGTTGCCGACTCACATTCAGTTTAAAGGGTGGTTTAAAAAACCATATTTTCAACATTCTGCTTTGCAGATTGGACGCGCGTAAACAAATGTTAAGAGAGAATAAAATATGAACAGTTCAATAAAGAAAGATTTTCTAACTGCGGCAAGAACCTGCATGAGCCATGAACACGAGTTCTGCGCTGAAATCCAAACTAAGGCCTGGTTAATGATAACATGCATTTGTCGTTATGCTGAGCCCATAGCCAGATTCCTCGTTATCATCTTTCAAGCGTAAATAACATCAGCAACATTGCCCCTAGACTGGAAATTGGCTAGAGTCGTACCTATATTTAAAAAGGGGGACCGCCGTTCTGTTCTTAACTATCGGCCCATTTAGATTGTTTCATCTTCCTGCAAGCTCCTGGAGCACATATTGACCAATTACATTAATGACTTTCTGGAAAGACACCACATTTTATCCCCATTCCGGCATGGCTTCCGGAAAGGGTATTCCACCGTTACTCAATTAGCTACAGTAACTCATCATATTGCTTCGATTCTCGATAAAGGTGGTCAAGTTGACATGATTTTTCTAGATTTTAGTAAGGCATTTGACCGCGTTCCGCATGAGAAATTAATCTATAAATTACAAATCATTGATCTTCCTAGTTTCATAATTGCATGGGTATCTGAATATCTAGCTGGCCGTATTCAATATGTGGAGATAAAAAGCCACACTTCTAACGTCCTACCAGTTACTTCCGGTGTACCCCAAGGTGGTTTCTTGGCCCCTTACTTTTCCTGATTTTTTGTAATAATATTGTAAATGTCATTAACGAGCCTACAAAAATCCGCTTATTTGCAGACGATTGCATCCTTTTCAACGAGGTACAGAGTATCTCGGACCAACATTCCCAAGCTCTAATCTTACCAATATTGTAACCTGGTGTAATGAGTGGGGAGTGAAAATTAACGCCGAAAAATCTGTCCTACTTCGCGTTACCAACAAGAACAAACCGTTTATATTTTCTTATTCTATAGAGGGCATGCTGTTAACTGAGGTCACTAAATTTAAGTATCTGGGTGTGACGCTAAGGAACAACTGGAAGTGGAATTCCCATATTAGCGACATCTGCTCATCCGCGTTTCGCAGGCTTTGTTTACTGCGACATAAGCTTAAAGATGCCCCTTCACAGATTAAAAAACTAGCTTATACAGCCTTAATAAGATCCAAACTCGAGTACGCATGCGTCATCTGGAACCCACATACAAAGTTAAACATAGATGCGCTTGAAAAAATTCAGCGAAGATCAGTTCGTTTTATCTTCTCAAAGTACAGTCGCACTGACTCTGTTTCAAAACTTATGCATGGTGATGGTATCAGAACTCTGCAGTCCAGACGCAAGTTTTCGCGTCTGAAATTTTTATTTTTATTATTAAACCGCAAACTAGCTCTTGATCCTTACCCGTATCTATCCCCTCTTGCGACGCGCATAACCCGTCATACCCATCCCCTTTCTCTTACACCATATTTTGCTAGGACAAACTTATTCAAATTTTCGCTCTTTCCCCGGACTGTTCTTGACTGGAATGATTTACCTGCGTATTGCCTTCACTCGCTTGACTCCATTGACAGTGCGCTGCAATCAAATGATTGATGTTATCCTTATGTATTTTGTTTTTGTAGCACCGCATCAATTCATCAATTTGTTTTTTTTTTGCTTTTTTGTGTGCCCTGATCTCGTACCATTGCTTCAGTTTATGTATCTTGTGCTTGTATTTCATTGTTCTCTATATCTTGTATGCCCCTCCTGCCTGGGCCTTTCGCCTGCAGTATGATAAAAATAAATAAAATAAATAAACATACACTCCGGAACCACGTAATTTACAAACTTAAAGCATGCACTGCATCCCTAAATAATAACAATGGCAAGAAACAGTTCGGAAAAAGTACGATTTTTATTTACTCAAGGGGCGCCTACATAAACACGGATATGGACTATAGGCATGAATACAATTAGGATATGTACACATTCCAGAGAGGGCGCTGTTGGCAGCATTGTTCACGTTAAGCAGGCACCGGGTGATTATTCAGTTTTGTCCTCGGCAAACAAGGCTGTCGAAGCAGTCGCATTCTTACACAAGCACTACGATGTCGTCTTCATCAGAGTCTCCTGAAAGAAAAAGCGTGCAATCATTTTTTTAATACAGCGAATGTTTTTGTTATTCTTGTTCACTCTAGTCTCTGACCGTGGCATTCCGCTTACGATAAAATATCTTTGAAGGTGTCTGACGCTGCAAAGGAGCTTGCATTGAAATCAATGATTGATGCAGCAGCTAAGTGGAGAAGGCTTTAAACAGTAATCAGTGCGGAGTGTCAGGGGATGGCACATGGCAAAAACGAGGCCACTCTTCATTGAACGGCTGTGTTTCTTTGATATCTGTGGATACAGGAAAAATAACTGATGTGGAAGCGCCCCTCTTTTTCCATTTTAAAAATGGCACACGGCATCATATAAGCCAAACTTCAGTGTTGGCAGGCTTACATAGACATTTTAGGTACCCTTGCCAGGTCATGCTATTGAAACATTCATTGGCATTTTCTGTTTTGCCATGCAAACATTTCTTGAGGAGCTCGTCTGAACAAAGGTCTTTGTACACAACCTTTACCCTGTTCAGCATGATCTGGCAAAGGGTGCCTAAAATGTCTATGTAAGCCTGCCAACACTGAAGTTTGGCTTATATGATGCCGTGTGCTATTTTTAAAATGGAAAAAGAGGGACGCTGGATGTCTTGAAACACATTGGGATCGAGCCTGGACGCCACACAATGAAAGCTTGCTCGACAGGTGACCAACAGCGCATCAAGAAATCCTCCCGTCAGTCTACCGATGCCGCAAGAAACGTAAGTAAAAAAAGCGAGCACACGCACGAGCGAAAGGAAGTAAAGAAAAACAAAGGAGGCCCTGAGCTACAAATGTAGTGGATTTTAACCCTCCGGGATATTGCTGCATGACATTTGTAGCTATATGAAATCGTTGTTGTTGTTTTTCTCGAAACTTACTTTTCTGCCATTTCATCTTGCGGGAACATTCATAACTTTTTTCCTCGAATAGATTTTTTAACGAAACTTTGAACACCTATTCTTGATATATCATGCTGTGCAACCAAATACAGAAAATAAAATTGTGCGATAAGATTTGTTATTGCTGCATTTGTTTTAAAAACATTCCTTGCTGAAAACCGTTGTTTTGGTAATATTGTAAATAAAAAACGACAATTGACGATACCGCAAATATTTTAGTTCATTGCACAGCTGATGGCTTTATGTACATAACTGACAGAGGAATTTTCCTTGTGGTGAGCGATATGTGAGTTATGACTGCTGGCGTGGGATGCATTATCAGTACATTTTTTGAGAATAAAAATGAAACAAAAAACATTTTTTGTGTATTTAAACACTCTGATTAGAATACAAAAGGCAATCTTTAAATATCGATCACTAATTTTCTCTTTGTATTCGCTACCAAAACTTTTTTTCTGAAACGTGGCCTCATACCTTAATAGTGAGTAGAGCCTTTGCCATGATGAAGTTTTCAGTGGCATATTTTCGCTGCTTTATTGCGAAGCATGAGCTACGTGTGCACAGTAAATGTTAAAAACTGTCTATGCACTTTTATAACAACATGAAAGTGCACGCAGTTGCATGCTTCTCTTCTATGACGTTGCAAACTCTGGCCAATCGTTAATACAAATGAGAACAAAGAAGCATAACGAAATCACTACATGTTCTTATCAATGGCGCCTAAAACCACTTAAAAGCATGGGTCATCATGAACAGTATATGCTAATTTCTTCGTGAGTAATGAAAAATGACAACAGAAAACATATAGGAAAAAGGTGAGAAATATTATGCTGGCTAGAACACAATATAATTTTCATGGCCCCTTGAAGACACTCAACTGGGGTTGAATGTCTATCAAAATTCAGCAGATTCAAAAGGTGGCCAATGGACAATGGAGTTTCAAAATCAATTTTTGTAAGGGATATCGTTGTGCCTTATATGTACTATATGCCTGGAGGCTTCTTCACTTGCCATAAATCAAATTAGCCCCTCTTAGTCTTGCATTTCAATTTCTAGTTTTGAGACCTGCAGCCACAACATCACTTCAGTTTTTAGTAATTGTTATATCCGTAGGAACACTCATAGACTTTAGTGAAAACTGGCAGCTGTGGCCCTCATCAAAATTTAAGTTTATCAAACGTTATTCATATAAGATAATGCGCAGCTAATCAACTCAATTCTGAGCAATATTAGCTTTTGTTTTTTGATTGCTGGTGCTTTCCTAATCTTAGGAGAAGACTTTGGCAAAATACAAAACATAGAGAAATAGGTGATCGCCAATTCTTTTTACGTTTGAGATAACCCGACCCTGAGAAAAAAATTACAAATGGCTATCAATAACCTCCGCACCACGCAGGCGGCCGGAATATTTTCATGCTCACTTCCCGGAATATTCGGCGTGGGAAATTGACGAAACGGAGTGGAGGGCAGGATGGAGGTCGGCACTGTTGTTAAGCAACGTGTCCAGAGGAAAGATTCGAACTGATTTAATTCTGTAGGTGCCTGGCGTCCCTTCTTCCACTCCCATTTGAATAATCTGCTGTGTTTACTTAGTTATCCATACGTCACCTTTGCAACCGCATGCAGTTTGAGTTTTTTTTAGATTACTAACAGGACTATTCTTTCTACAATTTTTTATTGCTTGCTAATAGGCGCCCACCTTCCTACATTGCGTCGATTTGAGTTAACCGGCACGTTAAATTCTATTTTTTTTATCACAGCGCTGGGAATAGCTCAAGCGCGTATATGCTTATGTTTCCTTTTAAGCCAAGGGCCACAATAGTTTTGTAACACATTGCCCGTTGATGACGGCTACCTTTTTTTTTCAGTTCGGGAGGGAGATTCTAAAAGTTCATTCCCCATAAGGGCGCTTATAACATGGTTGGTTCATACTTGCATATTCATCGACAACATTCTCCAATGCCACAGCAGCTCGTTAGCTTCAAAAATGACCCGCAATACAACGCTCGAAATAAAAAACAACATAAATAAACGCCCCACACTAAAGATGAATTTTAGCTGAAGCCTTTCTTTTTCTTTAGCTTTACTAAGAAGGCAGAAGAGGAACGAACTAATGTTTGGAGCCGTCGTAACCTATTTTATTTAATTAATGACAATACTACTGAAGCAACTACTGTCTGCTGTACTGAAAAGTGCTCTCCCCGAAATTTGACGAGCCAATATTGGGAGGCGTCGTGCGCTTCAACTGTTTATTCTCCAAGTGACTGGGTGACAGTTGAGGGCGGTGCCGCGAGGGCGCGCTGCAGCTGAGAGCATAGCATGGGAATGAATCGCGGCGAGGAGGTTTTGCTACACTAATGTAGCGTCATGATGGTACTATTAATTAGTTTTGCTTTACTCGCATAAAGAAACTCTGAAAAGTATATCACCCAAGCAATAAAGATGCGGTGGTCACCGAAATGACCAGCGCGTCTATGGGGGACTGCACAGTAGCGGAGGCCGTTGAATAGCCGTTGTTCTGGCGGTGGCGGAGGGCTATAAAACAGGGCGGTCGCTAACTATACTACGCACTCTCAAACAGCCAGCGGAAAGTACTTGAATGGCAGAATAGGTCACCATGCACTTCGTATACGCCTCGAAGAGAGCGACAAAATAAAAAACTACGCACAAGAAAATAACCATACCACAAAAAGTTATGTGGGTAGCGGGGCATATAGGAATGGCAGGCAACTGAGAGGCCGACTCGATCGCTGGAGCTTGCACTACTTTCTGAGCATCCGACGAGACAACAGAACTTTCACCAGCACCCAAGGAACACACGGCCATACAAGAACACTATACAGGCAGAAGAATGCGATATCCCCTGCCGTACAATTCTCTAAACAGAGGGGAAGCTGTAAGTTGGAGACAATTTCAAGCAGGTTCTTACGCTAAACTACACAATGAATCCTACGATATACCAGGACACATTTTCGAGGAGCGACTATAAACTCACACTGTCACATCACATGGGTCCGTAAAAATATGAAAGTGTCTCCAAAAACGAAATCCCAGTGCGGTGGAATGGGAGACTCGCCTGTCCAGCGACCACTGCGAAGGCCAGCAACGTCAAGTACCGCGAGTCAATGGGCGACAGTGGTCAGCGAAGCCCTGGACTGAGCGCAAACCAACTATTGGTTGGAGGGGAACAATGTCGAAGGAGAAGACTCTTGGGGATGCAACAACGAGACGCTTCTACATACTCCTCAACTGCACTGACAACAACGTAGAGCCAAATAGGGTTTTTTTTTCTTCCTTTACCTGCCCCTGTGAAGAAGAAAATATTTCGAGGCACTGATGATCGATTACGTGTATGATGGCGAACGCTACAGTGTACAACGATTCTTGATTCGAATACATGCGCTTGGTTAGGCCACATGTTCCGCAGGTGTCTTCCTCGGCCTCTTTATAGCCTGGATTCATTCTTCCAGTGCAAATTATTCATGCAGTGCATTTTTAAAAGTCAGGTAGCGAGAACTTTACATACCTCTCTTCTTTTCTGTACTACCGGAGAGTACCATGTACCCATCGTTTCATTAGTCATATGTTCTCAACAAAGTTTTTATACGCATATTTTGCACAGAAACGGAGGAGCCGCGCTATAAACAGAAGACGAGAAGCTAGCCGCGCTCATGTGTAACGGACTATGCTTAGGAGAAATAAGTATCAACAATATTTGTCTATGCTGCTGCCCCACTACTCGATGCGGCGATTCGATAACCTTTAACATTGGCAGCCGTTGCTCTGGCAACAGCAACATTCGCATTACAGCTATGATGCGAGCGTTGGACTCGAGCCTGCGGCCTTTTCTAGCAGCTCGAACCGACGAGCACTTCTTGAATCGAGAAAGCGACCTATTCTGTTTCTCAAACTTTGTTTTAAAACCATTCATAATAATTCGTCCAACTGACATCAAACTTATTTTGGTTCCGCTTTACCTGGACAATTTCAGAGGCAGGTTCTTTGTACAAGAACCGGTCTGATCAGCCATATGGACGTTTTCCCTAATACTAAGGCTCCTCGCTAAACAAGCAAAACAGAAATACTAAGGCTCGTGAACCAGCTGTCAACAAAACAGTCGAAATATGTAGCGGCATAAGAGCAGAGCAGGTGGCTAAGAGTTAACTGAAACAGTACGCACCGACATTTCTCTATCGACTCTAATGTTGAAACAATTCGGTGTTACAATGTTAAGCTACTTAGCCGATGCAAATCTCCAGATTGTGACCAGTATGCTCGCACTAACGGCATACGCGGTTAACTATATAAACAAAACAAATCTATGCGTCACAAACCGCAATGCCCATAAACACGTGTGTGTGTGTGTGTGTGTGTGTGTGTGTGTGTGTGTGTGTGTGTGTGTGTGTGTGTGTGTGTGTGTGTTTGTGTGTGTGTGTGTGTGTGTGTGTGTGTGTGTGTGTGTGTGTGTGTGTGTGTGTGTGTGTGTGTGTGTGTGTGTGTGTGTGTGTGTGTGTGTGTGTGTGTGTGTGTGTGTGTGTGTGTGTGTGTGTGTGTGTGTGTGTGTGTGTGTGTGTGTGTGTGTGTGTGTGTGTGTGTGTGTGTGTGTGTGTGTGTGTGTGTGTGTGTGTGTGTGTGTGTGTGTGTGTGTGTGTGTGTGTGTGTGTGTGTGTGTGTGTGTGTGTGTGTGTGTGTGTGTGTGTGTGTGTGTGTGTGTGTGTGTGTGTGTGTGTGTGTGTGTGTGTGTGTGTGTGTGTGTGTGTGTGTGTGTGTGTGTGTGTGTGTGTGTGTGTGTGTGTGTGTGTGTGTGTGTGTGTGTGTGTGTGTGTGTGTGTGTGTGTGTGTGTGTGTGTGTGTGTGTGTGTGTGTGTGTGTGTGTGTGTGTGTGTGTGTGTGTGTGTGTGTGTGTGTGTGTGTGTGTGTGTGTGTGTGTGTGTGTGTGTGTGTGTGTGTGTGTGTGTGTGTGTGTGTGTGTGTGTGTGTGTGTGTGTGTGTGTGTGTGTGTGTGTGTGTGTGTGTGTGTGTGTGTGTGTGTGTGTGTGTGTGTGTGTGTGTGTGTGTGTGTGTGTGTGTGTGTGTGTGTGTGTGTGTGTGTGTGTGTGTGTGTGTGTGTGTGTGTGTGTGTGTGTGTGTGTGTGTGTGTGTGTGTGTGTGTGTGTGTGTGTGTGTGTGTGTGTGTGTGTGTGTGTGTGTGTAAAACGAGCAGGGAAGGCAAGCGCTACACGACATCGTTATCGCCCTCTACTCTTATAAGAGTAGCTTAAGAGTCCAAATGATTTTGTGCCAAAGCCTTTATGCTAACACCTGTGCCTAGCTACAATCGTGTGTCTTGTGTGCCACACTTCTGATTAGCCCGCCTGATTGTAACGTCACAGTCCACGTGTCCAAAAATGGGCTGGATTGCCCGTCACTAGGACGGACGAAAAAAAGTTCTAAACACTTTGGGAGATGAGTGGCTTAGAACCTAATCATCTCTCGTATGGAAGCGCATAAGAATCTCGTTGGTCTAGCAGCGCGGTTGTTTTTTATTGCTGACTTTGTGGAAAAACAAGTATAGACGCAATAAAAAGTGCTATTTTAGGGAACACAGCACTCGTAGGTTAAAAGCACTTGAGGTCTGCAAGTTCACATACCACAGAGTACCATTATATCTTCTCAGCCTTCTCCTTGTATACATTTCTGAAGCATACACAACTCTCTCAATAAAGTACTCTCTAGCCGGCCACACATTTTCATTTGCGTGATGAACACCGATTCTTGTCTTCTATACGCTATGAAAAACCACCACCATGAAAATGTCATATGGCACATTATCTTCACCGTAAACCTGGAAAATCTTTCTAACAATCCAAGAATATGTGATCTACAGTTTCCGGCATAAGGCATTTTAAGAAGTCTGTGATCCGCGGCACAAAAAAAAACTTTTTCTGCTAACCAAGGATTAACAGGAAGTGTGCCACAATGCATGTGAAAAAAGGAAGTTTTTACAGAAGGCAGCACGGCCATCTTTTTCACTGTTTTATGGACGTCACCACCCTGGCCCGCACCGTAGTGTGTTTGGTAAATTGCCACTGGTAACATGATATCCATATGATCCGCATACAACTGCCGCCGTTTTACATCACTAAGGTATTGCGTAGAGAATCGCACTTTCACCATGCTCCGACAACCTCACGCAGATACCCTTACACACTACTTTAATGTGTCACATACGAACAAACCACGAATCCGGGGATAGAATCTTGAAGCATAACCTGCATCACAGTACGAAGAATGCAATATTTCTGATCGCGTAGAAACACACTCTCGCACTGTGCGTGTCGTCGTCTTCACCAACGTTTATATGCGCGAATATTGCTTGGTTTAATGTAGTTAACCTCCCAGTGCAACTCAAGCTATGGGGCCGTAGTGGAGGACTCCGGAAATTTCGACCCACCTCCAGTTTTATAACATTCGCAGACATCGCACAACACACAGGTCCTTTGCTTTTCTCCTCTATGAAAAAAACAGGCAACACAGCCGTCATCCTTGGGTGCAGCAGTCAAGCGCCCTCACCACTGCGTATCTGAGGGAAAGCTTTCGCGCGTCCTGAAGGATTAAGGCTTTAAAGGCCCTAATATAGTCCTAGATTTTGGTCGTGACTGTCAGAGCCAGTCACGCTACACCGTCTCCGACGGGCGCGTCAAAAAACTGTCACTACAGTTTAGCGCGGCTGGCGTGCACGGTGCCACGGCGCGCATCCGCACAAGACACTCAAGCGCTGGTACGTTTTTCTGTTTGCATTTTTGAGCCGACGACCGGGCTCCTGGCAGGAGCTGCTCGTCTGTCGAGGCACCTACGGTGGGGGTTAAGGCGATGATGCGAAGCGTTTACTGCGAATGTTCAAAATATGTCAAATGTTCAAATGGGTCAAAGCATTTACAGCCGGCCGTGGAGATGTAGAGCCCAAAAACGGGCAGAGAACGCGTCGAAGATGACTACGGACAAAGCGATAATGATTGTGTACATGCGTGTTTAACTGAAAACTAATCATCATTTCAGTTGTGGGGCCCCACAACCCCTTTTAGCGTTTCGAACCGCGCGCTTTTTTCTGTTTGTGTTGGTGTCCGCCCGGGCAGCGCGAGTACGCATGAGCGAGCTGCCCGGAGCGGGGACGGCATGTTATCGGCGCGAGACAGAGGGTAGATAAGCGCGTTGGAAGCAGGGCTCGGGGCTTTTCGTCGGGCGGCCGGCCAGAGAAGGGCGGCGTGGCAGCGTCCCAAGCCGGCGGGATGTACACGGACGACGGAGCGGAGTCCTGCGAGGCGAAGACGGAAGCGGCGCCTTCAAAGAAGCCTTAGGAGTGTTAGCGTGAGTGCTGCCACTCGAGTAGCAATGTTTTTGTACCGTGATCAACACTTGGGCCCCATTACTCGCCCTATCCGCGCCGTAGTGTGTTTTGTGTTGTCGCGGTGAAGCCCTGACCCTTGTTCCGTTTTATTCTGCATAGTCCATTGTCGCGAACTTCGACGGCATGTTTCCAGCGCAGTTTTGACCAATGCTGTTTCTTTTCGATTTTATACTTTTCTGTTGATCCGGAATAAACCGGTGTTATAAGAAAGACTTGGTTTTTCACTCGTCGGGCGAGACCATCACTCGCGAACCCGTATTCTAGAAGGCGGAGCCTTCATTTGGCGCCCAACGTGATTTCTACTCGAGCTTTGGCTTGCCCCGCGAGTGTACCAATTTGAGGTTCATGCAGTTTCATGCGTAGCGATGTCGGACTTACCGGGTGCAAGCGCCCAGTTAACGGAGACAGTTCGGCCTCCCACACGGGCGGGTTCCGAGCATGAGCACTCAGAAGACAGGAAAAGCAAACCGTCGGACATTTGTAGCGGAATTCTTGGCCCCCTGAACGAGCTACTTGAATCAAAGGCACATTTCAGAGAAATGGTAGGAAGCGAGGCAGTTTTGTTAACATTTTCTGAAGAACAGCGCGACTTCGACAAGGACGGAAGGAAGACAACACGGACAGGCGCTGACTTGCAACTGTCAGTGCCGTCAAACCGTCAAACCGTCAGCGCCGTCAACCGTCAAACCGATCGCCTTGTGAAGGCAGGATATCCCAAGCAACTGCTCGTGTCTGTTTCTGAATCGTTGCTTGCGTGTTTAGGCAAAACCAAAAAGAAGGAAACGGCCGAATCCGCCAAAGAAAAACAAAAGACGACAGTCGTTCCCTACATCCACAAATTTTCCCACAGGCTAAAGAAGATAGGCCACCGAGCTAATGTCAGAGTTGTCTTCTCGGCTCCCGAAAAGCTTGGGAAATTGTGCAAGCTGGTTAACGCTGAATCTTTACGAGAAAAGTGCACTATAAAACATGAGAATCAATTTGTTGCATGCAAAGATGGTGTTATCTACTCCATCCCACTATCTTGCGGCAAGCTGTACGTCGGCCAGACGGGCAGATGCCTTAATGAGCGCCTAAGAGAACACAATAATAATGTTTTCAACTCCGTTAAAGGGCATCTCGGCATTCATTGCAGAGATTGCGAAAGTAACGACTGCCAACCTTATTTCCACAAAACAAAAGTGTTAAATAGGCATCGGGACAAGATAACCCGTGAAATTATTGAGGCCGCACAAATCGCATGGTCAAATGACGCCTGTGTCAGCAGCCCGTCCTTGGCGTTGTCAGCAAAGGAGCTTAGTTATCTAGCTACAGGGAAGTGACGTGGTGGCATCGCACGAGTTTTCAAGTGTTTAATCAAATGTGTATCGCTTCTCTGTTTTCTCTTGTTGTTTGGAGCCTGATATATATATTACCGCGTTCCGAGCAATAAACTTCAGTTGCAAGTCAGCGCCTGTCCGTGTTGTCTTCCTTCCGTCCTTGTCGAAGTCGCGCTGTTCTTCAGAAAATGTCATACCAACTCGCCCAAGCATCAGTTCTAACAGTTTTGTTAACGCCCACTCCCTTGCATCGCGAAATCATCTGCGGCTGAATTTGGCCGTGCCAAGGTTTGAAGGATATGCCGATAAGAAATCTGTGTGCGATTTTCTTTATGAAATTGACGATTATCAGATGGAAATGACAATTTCGGTCAGCGCTCTGGTCACGCGTGTGCTTCCCGCAGCAACCTGGAGGCGTAGACAGCGGCCGTTCACAACAAAGCAGGATTTTATAGACCGTTTTCGAGAAGAGTTTTTGCCGCCTGACTATGACATCCGTATGAAAGACGAGCTTTGCACCAGGACGCAAGGCGAAAACGAGGGTTTGCTAGAGTTTTTGCGCAGTTTTCAAGAGCTGCATGAGCGGGCAGATTCGGCAGTTCCGGAACCAGAGAAGGTGGCTCATGCTATACATCGGTGCCATCCAAGGTACCAGCCATATCTCCGGTGTCGCCAGTTCGCGGACTTCGATGACATGTCTAGAGAAGCATCCCGCATCGATGCATCTTTCCTGGCGGAGCTCCAGTACAAACCACCTCCCCCTGCAGAGACTTGCCTTGAGCCGTCCTGTGCGTGGCCTGGATCATCGGCAGCACGCAGCCTGGAGACGCCAGGCTGCCGTATTGGGGCTGGCGACTTGCACGGAGTCACAAGCCCTGATGCGTCTACTCAGGTGACGAGCCGATTTCATAGGGCGACGGGTCAGAATGGGGCCCCGTGTCTTCTTGCCATACGCAGGCGCTGGTACCCCTTGTGTGGCAGCAGTTGGGACACCCCACGTCAGAGCGCGCAAATCCCGGAGATCTCCTACAGCGGCTGCCGGCTACCATTCACCTACGGGTGCAACGTGGGTGTCACCATCGGGTGCAACGTGGACATCACCTACGGGTGCAGCGGGGGTGTCACCACCGGGTGCAACGTGGACGTCACCTACGGGTGCAGCGTAGGTGTCACCACCGTGTGCAACGTGGACGCACCTACGGGTGCAGCGTGGGTGTCACCACCGGATGCAACGTGGACGTCTCCTACCAGTGCAGCGTGGGTGTCACCACCGGGTGCAACGTGGGTGTCACCATCGGGTGCAACGGTGTCGCCATCAGGTGAGAAGCGGGCGTCGCCCTCGGGCACAACTTGTCCTCCGATTCGCAGATCCAGGACAACACAGGGGAGGGTGTTTTGGTCATCGCACCATCCAGCGGCCAGGCCGCACAGACGTGGCCAAACCACCGGCAGAGCTGATCCAGTCGCTACCATTCCTGCCTGAATCGAACCAGGTGCCACCGACCCAGGTGCCTTCGACACAGGTACCATTGTCACCACCGGCTATGCATGAAGCAGACCCCGAGAAGCCCTACAAACACTCGGTGAGTGCAGTCCCGTCAACTTCTTTTGAGGAAAGCCAACCAGACAAGACCCTGCTGGTCTTGGTCAAAATGGCTGGACTGGAGCTTCCAGCCCTTTTAGACACAGGGTCTACAGTGTCAGTCTTCAGCGATCAGGTGAAGAATTCCTGTGAGACAAAATGTGTCCGGTTGAGGAGTGTAAACACTAACCTTCGTATGGCGTCGACTCACATAGTACCCGCAACCTCAGCAGCCCGCCTAACAGTTGCTATAAATGGTCGAAAGATTAGACAGCGTTTCTTACACCTCCCCGGACTATCCTGGCCAGTCATACTAGGCCGTAACTTCATAGTGAAGGCAGGAATCGTGATAGATCTCAGTAAGGGAACCTACCGGTATGGCACCGGTACAGAAGCATTTCAATTCAAGACTAAGGCCGCTGAGCCACAGACACAGTTGCTTGCCACGAACAGCCATTCGGCCAATATCACAGGCTCTGGTATTCTAACCGTTTTGAATTCCTTCACGGGGTCACCAGCGGAAAAAAGCAGAATCGAGACAATGCTCAGGCCCTTTGCAGCAATCTTCACGGAGGCTCCGGGGAAGGCCATTGTACTAACCCACAGGATAGACACCGGCGATGCTCGTCCTATCAGATTCAATCCAAGACCCTTGAGTGTCCACAAGCGAGCGCTGCTGGATGGGGCCCTCGACGAAATGGTGGCTACCGGTGCGGTGAGACCATCAAAAAGCCCCTGGGCGTTTCCTGTTGTTCTCGCGCCTAAGAAGGATGGAACAGCATGGTTGTGTGTCGATTATCGACGTCTGAATGCTGTGACAGTGCGAGACTCTTACCCTTTCCCGTCTGTTGACTCTGTCATGTACTCACTTGGGTCAGCAAAATTTTTTACAACTCTTGACTGCAGTAGGGGATTTCTGCAAATCCCGATTGACCACTGCGACATTGAGAAAACGGCTTTCACTTGCCACCAGGGACTGTTCGAATTTGTGTGATTGCCTTTCGGGTTTTGCAATTCACCTGCTACTTTTCAACGGGTAATGAATATTGTGCTCGGAGGCGCTAAATTTAACTACGCTATGGCCTACATGGATGACGTAGTAGTGTTCTCAGAAAGCTTAGAAGAGCACCTCCGTCATCTAACGAATGTCCTTCAAAGAATGCAGAAGGCGAGCATCACCATTAACCCCGGCAAGGTTCAGTTGGTGACAAGCACAATCAATCTTCTTGGGTTCATTGTGGAACAGGGCACAGTTCGCCCGGATGCAGAGAAGCTTCAAGCCATTCTGCAGCTCCCCCCGCCAACTAACATAAAGAGCCTCCAGCGTTTCTTGGGCATGGTGGCATTCTACCGCCACTTCATCCCGAACTGCGCTGACCTGGCGCGACCCCTCCATCAGTTCCTCCGGAAGGGTGCCCGCTGGTCATGGACAGAAGCCGAGCAGGGATCATTCCGTTCACTGTCTGCAGCCATCGCGGATACTGCACGCCTGCGGCTTCCAGACCTTAACCGGCCATTCGCGGTACAAACGGATGCAAGTGATTACGGAATTGGGGCGGTATTGCTTCAAGAACATCAAGGAAAGCTTTGCCCATTGGCGTTTGCTAGTCATACACTGACGGCACCGGAAAGGAACTATACTGTGACAGAGAAAGAGTGTCTCGCGATTGTGTTTGCCCTCAAGAAATTTGACATGTATTTGGATGGCGCAGAATTCACTATTCAGACCGACCACCAGGCCCTATCGTGGCTTTCGAGGTTGCAAAATCCAGCTGGCCGTCTGGCCCGCTGGTCACTCGCTCTCCAAAAGTATAATTGCAGGGTAGAATACAGAAGAGGCACTTTAAAAAAAGTGGCCGATGCCCTGTCACGAGCTCCAATTCCGGGCGAGGGAGAGCGAGCACCGCCGGTCCATGCTGTGACAGCTGCTGCCGACACCTGGGGCGCATTGGTGTCCCGTCAACAGCTCCTTGACGCTCAGCTTTCAGACGACCAGTGCAACCAGATACGCCAAAGCCTGAACAGCGCCAGCCCTGCAGGGAGCCGGGCGCTTAACGGAAGCTATGACAGCTACGTGGAAGCAGAAGATGGTTTGATCCTGCGGTATATACCTGCTGCGGACACCGACCGTGGTGAGTCCGCATTTCGTGTAGTCGTTCCTAAGGGCCTACGTAAGCATTTTCTAGAGTACTTCCACGATACACGCCTCGTAGGTCACAGCGATGGCAAGAAAACATATGGCAAATTGTGTCGCGTTGCAACATGGCCCCGCACGAGAAGGGATGTCCTGACATTCGTCCGCACTTGTCATACCTGCCAGACCGCGAAGCCAAGGGGAGGAAAACCACCGGGCCTCATGCAACCTGTAGAGAGCCGATACCTATGGGAAATTGTAGCTTGCGACATAATGGGTCCCTATCCCAGATCAGTGAAAGGGAATCGTTACTTGTTAGTAATTACTGATCATTTCTCGAAATGGGTAGAATTGTATCCCCTGAGTAGGCTAGACTCGAAAATAATTTGGGATAAGCTACTAGAAACATTCACTCGCTTTGGTTTCCCAGCTTAGCTTATCACTGATAATGCCACGTATTTCACCGGTAGGATATTCACTGCCACTTGAAAAGTTCTTGGCGTGCAGCACAAAAAGACTGCGCCCTACCATCCTCAAGCAAACATTACAGAGCGAGTGAATCGAAATCTCAAGACTATGATGGTGGCACTCACGGAGCGGCACAAGGACTGGGACGCTCGTATCCAGGAGATGGCCTTCGCCACAAGAACCACGGTAAACCGGTCAACTGGTTTTACGCCAGCGGCCATTCTACTTGGTCGTGAGCTCAGGTTCCCTATTGAGCATGCTCTGAATGGCTCTGACTTACTGGGTCTTAGCCATTCTAAATTTGCTCATGATCTTTCCAGCCGCTTGGCCGAGACTCTGAAGGAGGCAAGGGAAAACCTGGACCTTGCCCGCCTGGAACACTGTAACCAGTACAACAAGGGAAGGCGACCTTTGGAATTCACAGTCGGCGACAAAGTCCTTCGCCGCACGCACCCACTAAGTGATGCAGCAAAAGGGTTTGCTGCTTCTCTCGCTCCACGATGGACTGGCCCTTACAAGATAACAAAGCGCGCGTCTCGGCTTTCTTACTTTATTCGCCATGAGCAGGGTGGTCGAGAAGCCGGACCAGTCAACGTGGCCGATCTCCGAGCTTACCACGGCCGTCCACTAGCCACATAGAACCACTTGACCTACCAGGCACTACGGGTACCCACGCTCGGCGGATACCTCCAAGCATGCGCCCCGCCAGCAGCAATACCAGTTCCGTCCTTATCCCGTGTTACTTTTGTTTTACACGTCGGGAGGTGTCCCGTCTTGAGAGGGGGGGAGTGTGGGGCCCCACAACCCCTTTTAGCGTTTCGAACCGCGCGCGCTTTTTTCTGTTTGTGTTGGTGTCCGCCCGGGCAGCGCGAGTACGCATGAGCGAGCTGCCCGGAGCGGGGACGGCATGTTATCATCGCGAGACAGAGGGTAGATAAGCGCGTTGGAAGCAGGGCTCGGGGCTTTTCGTCGGGCGGCCGGCCAGAGAAGGGCGGCGTGGCAGCGTCCCAAGCCGGCGGGATGTACACGGACGACGGAGCGGAGTCCTGCGAGGCGAAGACTGAACGGCGCCTTCAAGGAAGCCTTAGGAGTGTTAGCGTGAGTGCTGCCACTCGAGTAGCAATATTTTTGTACCGTGATCAACGCTTTGGCCCCATTACTCGCCCTATCCGCGCCGTAGTGTGTTTTGTGTTTGTCGCGGTGAAGCCCTGACCCTTGTTTCGTTTTATTCTGCATAGTCCATTGTCGCGAACTTCGACGGCATGTTTCCAGCGCAGTTTTGACCAATGCTGTTTCTTTTCTATTTTATACTTTTCTGTTGATCCGGGATAAACCGGTGTTTTTAAGAAAGACTTGGTTTTTACTCGTCGGGCGAGACCATCGCTCGCGAACCCGTATTCTAGAAGGCGGAGCCTTCAAAGTATATATACGATTGCAGAAGCGTTAGAGATCACACAGTCATGAGGATCACTTTCTCAGTCGGCGCCGTTTTTGTAGAATTCCAATTTCCCGAATGCCCCGGTTGTTGAGCCATTGATGTCGAGTGTAGCCAAATGGACTACCTTCGAGTTTTTTGTACTGGTCACAACTCCACTTCCGCAATTTCTGATATTCTTCCGCTTGACGTAATGCAGATAAGATAAACAACACCAGCGTTACACCACCTCGAGTATTGAATTAGAACGGGCATGACTCATTCGCACTACAGCGAAGAGTTCTCCACTGTGCCCGGGCTGCACTGCTGACGGATTGCATCGAAGTATTTTTGTTTCTCTCGATGTCTATTTAGTTAATCTGTTTGGTATCGTATGCAGAGCTGCGCCCGAATTCCTTCTAGCAGCCTTTCCGCAACTGTGTCTGAAACGCGCGCGCGGCCGCTATAGCAAGCTGCCATATTCACTGCGCATGACGAATGCTGGGATGCGTGGCTGGCGTGGTCGGTCAGAAATAGCCGAGATTCTATTTACGCGTCGGTGACGTTGGTCCGCGCCGGCTCGCGCTCTACATCCGTCACACCTTGTAGTTGGAGTATAAACCTCGGCTTTTCGCCGATGTGACGTCGCGGCGGCCGACGACCGAGCGCGCGTGCGTTACGTCGGACTATATTGGGGCCTTAAAGCTGTACCACGGTTTTAGTCACACTGGTAAATATGTACAGCCTCGGCCAGTTCTAGCTATAACATGGGCACTGCTTTCAACGCGCCATTACGTCCAAACTACCCGCTCAGTAAAACTAACTAGCAGTCCGTATGAAGCAGCACTTCCGGGTCCCTCTGTGCTTGCAACTCTTTGGATCGCCATATTGATTACATGTTACAAAAATTTACATAATGTTTTTTTTTAACTTCAGCTTCTACTTAAAGGCTCAAATAGTTCATCAATTTAGATGTTTAGTACAGCTACCAAAAACAAGCAGTACACGCGCTAGGGTACCCGCCTTCGCAATAACTGCAACCTTTCTTGCATCAAGAAATCTCTAATCTAATGGTTTGCCTTGTTGTCAACAAACTTAAAGCTTAACGCCCAGGCAGCACAAAGCATTGGGCCAATGTTGTAAGTACGACGGCAAACAGTGGCCCTACATTGGGCCAGCCTAAGCAGCATGCTCCCAACATTGGACATGCCAGTCAAGACCATGTCCAACAATGGCCCAGACTAGCCAATGCTCTCTCAGTGTTGGCGCTGCCAATAGCCTGCACTGGGTAGCTTGGGCGAAGATGTACAGTGAGTTACCGATATTGGCACAGCCGTGCATGCGGGTGCCTATATTGGACCGAGATTGCCGTTGTTCCCCCAATAATGGTCGCACCGGGTTTTAATACTGGCTATAATGGGCCAAGCTGTCCTGCGTTCATCCGTCGTTGAGCTTTCCATTTTTTAAAACTGGCTACAATGGACCAAGTTGTCCTGTGTTCTTCCGGCTTGGAGGTTCCGGTTTTTAAACATGGCTACAGTGGACGATGTTACCCTCTGTTCTTCCAGTATTGGATGTTCAGTTTTTTAAAGCTGGCTACAATGGACCAAGTTGTCCTGTGTTCCGCCGTCATTGGCCGTTCCTTTTTTAAAACTGGCTACAGTGGACCATGTTGCCCTGTGGTCTTCCGGCGTTACCCGTTCAGTTTTTAAAACTGGCTGCAATGGACCAAGGGGTCCTCCTTTCTTCCGACGTTTATCGTTCGGTTTCTTAAACTGGCTGTGATGGACGAGTTTGTCTTGTGTTTTTCCGATATTAGCTATCCCTGTAGAAAACTGCCCACGATGGACCACTTTGTCCTCTGATCTCCCGATGGTCATTGCCATCGGAAAAACGCAACTTTAATGGGCTGCCGAAGTGAATATTTTCCGTTGACCATTCAATCAAAACAAATTCTACATTTTTATGGTTGAATACACGTGCGCTGGACGCCAAACCGCGGCATTTAATTCCGACAACATTTCAGCCGATCGTTCGGACCTCACAGAGTACCACTTACGGGACAATTACTATTACGCCTTCAAGCACGTACCGCTGTAGCTGTCTGGATTCGTCTTTTCGGTGCGCTCATATGCGGCGCACTTTTGGGGGTCATCTGTATGTGTTTACGGTTTTAGGCTATTGGCATGCATGCAAATTTCGTCGCAGGCGCATACGTTTGTCGCACAATTATATCTAATGATAGCACGACCATGCTACCACATATGTATACCCTAGACCGACCTGCACTCACGACCCAATATGCCTGTATTGAACGCCACGCCGATTACATTCCTGCATCTACTTCCTCTAGTACAAACCCAGTTGTCAGTGAGAATGCGCATACAAAACGAAATCGTGTAGCCTTAGCATGATCATGTGACATTAAATTAGTGATTAGAAGGTAGCTTTTTTATTGCCGAGAAGGAAAACGTTGCCTCAAGTTGAAGGAACAAGTGGCCATTTTGTCATTGATGTTTTTGTACTAGTGCTTTTGTATTATCCATAAGGAACTACGCGCAGCATCGTCTGTTTACCTGGAGAAAGGACCGAATACGATGTGCGTACTTTCTAGACGCAATCACTGTAAAATGGAAAGCCGAAAGACTCGCGAGGTTACCATTTTAGTTTTGGGCATTCCCACGGTCGTAAAAAAATGAGTTTTTCGCGCAGACTGCGAGCATATTAAGGCCCCGGTACAGTTATATGGCGCACAACATATATATCCGCAATAAACAACAAAAATAGTTTGTTCCGCCTATTAGTTTAGAGTTTGACCATTCCAACCGCGCTAGGCGGTGGCAAAGGAATAAAAAAAACTATACAGGAATGAAAATAATGTGCGCTGTCGAGTGATTCGAAAAAATGAATGCAGCCCAGAAACAATGTTTTAATGAGGCAGTTTTCCATGCCCTTTCCAATTCTTTCATTCTACTAAAATGATTTGGAATACGTTGCTTGCTCATTGAACGTTATCGTCTTTTTGTGCAATCCGCGTTAAGGTGAAGGTGATTGCGAAAATCGTCTGTGTGTTGCTTGATGCCACAGCGCATCAGGACCTCGACGCGCGCAAAATTGATTCTGAATCATTCATTGCTGTGTCTGTTACCGTCGATTTGCGAAGTCGAGACAAAATATGACCGAAGAAATATTGTTACAGTTGTATGATGAGGACGAAGTGGCGCGCTCGTTTGTGGAAGATTAAGAAAAAGAAGTGAGTCGAACGGGGGGCCCTCGTAGCCTGGCTACTTGGCTGTTCCTCAATGTATATATCTTTATTCCTCTTTTGAAAATATATTTCTCGCTGTTACAAAATTATATGCCAAAATTTAAAAACCTTGAACAATTCACAAATTCCGTAGAATCTTCAGAACTGCGCGGTGCGCTATAATGAACAAAGGCTTTATCGAAGTGGCCATAATTACTTGCGCAACAAAATTATGCAAGGTGATTTTAATGGTTTTGAAAGCTGCGGTAGTGTATAATGGGTGGAAAAGCTTTAAACAATGTTAAAACTGTTTTTTTTTCTAAAAATTTTCAATGTACGCTGTTTTCTGTAAATTAGCGCGATCGTACCTCTGTATTCAAATGTCATAAAAATATGAGCTTTAGCAGTTTGCGGATAATTATGCTGAGAACATATTGTGGAATAATTGCTGCTCTACCATGAACCATTTTTGAAATAAATGCCTACAAATCAGGAAAATTTTCGTTTCCTGGGCCGATGTTGAGAATTTTTATAAACACATCTACTCATACCCGAAAAGCGAACACTAACTGAATGCAAATAAAAACATGTATATATTTAGTCAGATAATTTCCAGCTAGCTAACCTGAACATAATTTGTATAATCTATAACCAAAGTTGGCCAGAATAGAAGAGAAGCTCGGAACACCGCCTCTTCGACATTATGAATCAGTCCTCACGCGACAATTAATAATATTTTGAAGTAAATATAAAAGGTCGAACGACCATCCTTTGTTCGATCATAGGTGGCAAACGGAAGGGGAAAGATGACGCGCGCATTTGTCGAGGCACCAACTGTATGGATTTACGCAAGAATGTGGATGGTAGATGGGGAGCCTTTCTATTTTTTTAGAAAATGTTATGGTCCGTGGTTGGCTTGAAGAAACAATGAGTTTGCGAACACACAAAACAAAACTATTTATTAGAAGTCGACTCGAGCGGTGCGCGCTGGAGGCCGCTCATCGGCACGGTCCGAAGTCACGGCTGGCCGGTACAAGCAGACGAGGGCTGGGTAAAGGAGGAATGGAATCTTGAGAGGGTCTGTGGTCTTTCGTTCACACGCGCAGCCATTGCGAACACAACACCGCGGCGGGAATCGCGCACTGGTTGAGCGGTTCGTTGTTCCCCCTCGCGTACGCGTCTACGTGCAAGAGACAGCAGGGGCCGAATTACGGACTCCGCTCACAAGTTTGTGAGCGTGACGTCAAAATTACGAAGCTATGACGCAGCCTTGAGACGTCAATCGTGACGAGTATGCGAAATCGTCCAATTACCAGCGACTTTTAGCGTGGCTCCGCCCTAGTAGTCCCGAATCCTCGGCAAACGTTGATGCCGCAGTGGGGCACAAAACTGAGCAGGGACCGTCTCCTAACTTTTTCTAACACGACGCAACTAATACACAATAAATAAAACAAACAAAGGTTTATTTTGGCAAGATACTATTTTTAGTATTGATTAACATCGAGCTCAAGTTGAAGCGTTCTTAGTTTTGTAGTTATACTTGCTATTAGGTAACTTTCATTGCCGCGAGGGTGCGCGGGCGGCGTCATGGCGTGCACATGGCGGCCTGCAAGCAAACAGCTGATTCCCCGAGAAGGTGCTGCTTTTTTTAGCGTCGTCGGTAATCGAAGTGCCGTGCAAGTGCCGTGAGCATGCTGAAAATCTAATAGAATGCAGTCGAAGTTCAGGGCCTGCAGCGATAAAATTTCATGGAGCGCTTGACACGGAAATAGACAAAGACAACTTGCGAAGGTGTTTTCGGTCGGCGCCTACTAGTATCGATGAGAAAAGTGCTGAAAGTGGAACGTGCAGGCTCCGTGGTTCTATTTGTTTCTCTTTAGGAAATACAAAACGACTGTGAAGCATGTAGTGTAGGCCAAAATGGAGCTCTGTCCTTGCATGATCATCTGTTTGTATGTAGCTGGATAGTTTAGGAAAGAACATGATCATGGGAATGCTTCCACCCCTGCCGTGACTGAACCCGAAGCCTTCATTCACTGCAGTGCCACCGCGAGAAGGCTTTCGATGTAGCTTTCATTGTAGTGTGCTCTGTATTTTTTTTTCTTTGTTCTCATGACTGAGTTGCTTTGTCTTTGAGCGATACCTTCTGCCCACACACCATTTGCTTGATGCATATGTGATGTTTTTCTGCGTACGCTACAATCACTGTGAGCACTAAAACTCGCAATATTATGCATTCAATTTGTCAGCTTTACACTGTTTACCATTAAGCAAATGCTGTCTATGCGTCCTAACAGTATATGCAGGCCTGTAGTCCTGGAAGGTTCACTAATGGAGACTACCTTATGCAAACATTGTACATAGCACTACTTGTGTCATGTTTCTGCACTGTTAAGAGCCATACTTTGTTTCCTGCTTCTGAAATGTGCCAAACCTATGACAACTACTATGCAAGCCTGTAATCATTAAGCAACTATTCTTTTGTGTCATGCCTCTGAGTCGCAGTTTTATGCACAATACTTTCATTCCTTGTTTCTGAAGTGTGTCAGACCTGCGATGAGTACAGTGCCAGCTTACAGGCTCTAAAAAATTATTCGTGTATGTCTTCTCTGTGTAGCACAATTGTGCAGCACGTGCAAATAACTGCCTGTGCTATTGCAGGCAGTTGGTTTCGCTGCTACATATTCAAGCGTGTGAAACGCTGCAAGAAAATAAAGGGGCACAGTTGATACACGTGCTTCTAAAAAACTTCTGTGAGACTTTCCCATTCCGATAGGCATCACAATTGCTGCCTCGTTGTGAAACACTTTAATTATGTGCTCAAACACAGGCACACACAAAAACACCAACATGCACGGTTTCAAGCAACAGTGAAGGGGGGGGGGGGGGGTACGAAGACAAATTTGACTTGACAGATGAGGTACGAGAAGATTCATCATTATCACAAAGGTTTCTGGCACAGACATGAAACGAGAAGGCGCTGCACTTGGCTGCCTGCGATGAGTTGGTCAGCTACGTGCGGTATATCATAGCCGATTGTTGTGCTGGCATTGACACCGCAGCTGTTGCCGCACCATGGGCAGCTGTGCCAGCCAGCTCTGGTGGCAGGTTCTGTGGAACAGGCTAACATGATTCTGTATGGCTTTTCCCTAGAGGTATGCATGGCAATAGTGATCCCACTTCCAAGTAGCCGGTACACAGATGTGACCCTTTCTTGTCCAAGCCAGCAGCACCCTCCTCGTCTGCAGGCAGGAAGACATCCAAAGAAGTTATGCAACACGGCACATGTTACACGCTCTGGCTGGTAGAGGAGCGTCTAGTATTTTTGCAAGCACTGGAAGCGGCTCTTCAGCACGCCTACGCAGTTATCCACCATTAACCTTGTGGAGGTAAATATATTTCTCCCTGTTACAAAATTATATGCCAAAATTTAAAAACCTTGAACAATTCACAAATTCCGTAGAATGTTCAGAACAGCGCGGTGCGCTATAATTGGACAAAGGCTTTATCGATGTGGCCATAATTACTTGCGCAACAAAATTATGCAAGGTGTTTTAATGGTTTTGAAAGCTGAGGTAGTGTAGAATAGGTGGAAAAAGTTTAAACAATGTGAAAACTGTTTTTGTTTTCCTAAAAATTTTCAATGTTCGCTGTTTTCTGTAAATTAGCGCGATCGTATCTCTGTATCCAAATGTCATAAAAATATGAGCTTTAGCTGTTTGCGGATAATTATGCTGAGAACATATTGTGGAATTTTTGCTGCTCTACCATGAACCTTTTCTGAAATAAAGGCCTGCCAATTAGGAAAATTTTCGTTTCCGATGTTTAGAATTTTTATAAAAACATCTACTCATACCCGAAAAGCGAACATTAACTGAATACAAATAAAAACATGCATATATTTAGTCGGATAATTTTCAGCTAGCTAACTTGAGCATAATTTGTATAATCTATAACCAAAGTTGGCCAGAATAGAAGAGAAGCTCAGAACTCCGCCTCATTGACATTATTAATCAGTCATCACGCAACAGTATATAATATTTTGAAGTAAATATAAAAGGTCGAACGACCATCCTTTGTTCGATCATAGGTGGCTAAAGGGAGGGGACGCGCGCATTTGTCGATGCACCAGCTGTATGGATTTACGCAAGAATGTGGATGGTAGATGGGGAGGCTTTCTATTTTTTTAGAAAATGTTTGTCCGTGGTTGGCTTGAAGAAACAATGCGTTTGCGAACACACAAAATAAAACTATTTATTAGAACTCGACTCGAGCGGTGCGCGCTGGCGGCCGCTCATCGGCACGGTCCGAAGTCACGGCTGGCCGGTGCAAGCAGAAGAGGGCTGGGTAAAGGAGGAATGGAATGTTGAGAGGGTCGTTGGTCCTTCGTTCCCACGCGCAGCCCTTGCGAACACAACACCGCGGCGGGAATCACGCGCTGGTTGCGCGGGTCGTTGTTCCCCCTCGCCTACGCGTCTACGTGCAAGACACAACAGACAGCATCCCCAGCTGCGCTGCTGTGCGGCCTCCTGCCGAAGCGTTCATTTCAGAGCTTGTTGGAGACGCTACAAGACTTGTGACAGCTTCTTAAACCTTTCTTTAATTTCTTCCCTCATTAATTTTCTTTTTCATTGTGCTGTGCATAATTTTCTCTTGCGCCTATACATGTCCATGTGCTCCCGTTGGTGCTTGCTACATATCAGTGAATAGCTGAGCTCTGAAATGTCGCCGGAGTACGGATTACAGCAACGGCGGGATACCATCGGCATTATCAGACTCAGTGAACGCCGTCATCTTAGACCGTGAGTATATATCTTTGCAGCATGCCATTGCTTCATAATTGGTTCTATATAATCGCCTACCAGTCCCAAATGTTCTCTTTCCTTATTCTCCTCGAAACAACTGCGCGAAGCATGACTTCAAGAACTAAGCGAATTTTCGTCCGGGTTACATGCAAGCAAGTGCGTGGACTTATTTGCTGGCTGCGATATGAATAGCATTTGCGCCGAAAATAGAGGAGCCGTGCGTAACAGGTGTTTATGCCACCAACACGTGACAGAACACTGCAGGCAGCCATTTGCGCAGTTTTTTGACTGTGCAGCGCGCCGCAATCAATTAGTAACCAGACACTATGCGCCCGGCTTTGTACATATATTTTGGACAGCCTCTCTTCTGCGCGCAGGAAGCCATGTTCACACAGTTTTTGGATTTTGTTAAGAGTTAAGGGCAGTTTTTTGTTTTCAGATGTACAGACGAAGTTTTGAAAACTGTTCGTGCCGTCTGTGCAAGCGAATTTTACAGTGGGGCAGACATGTGCGTGATGCCGCTTGATGACTAGGCTATAATTAAGTCATAATGAACCTCCACTTTTATAATGGTTAATATCATATTGAGGAATTGAAAGCCGTGAACAGCGCAATTGAGCCCTTTTTCAAAATTTTCTTAATCGACGCCCCCCTTCTAAGCACGTGCATTCAGGTGAGGGCGTTATCAGAAAGCGGCGACAATAGGAGAGCGATTTCGCAGACGCGCTTCGAGGGCGGGGGAAAATAACAATACAAGCAAAAAGGCACATCAGCCGTGTGTGCACTGCGTCCCTGTCACTACAAAGTAAACAACGTGCACGCGGGACACAATGTACAAAACATTGACGGCCGGTATGAGGCAACCATATCGTCCGAAATATATTGCTCGCGAAGCGCTCGATGACGGCGCGCACTTTCAGGTGAAATGAGACAGGACGTCAGGTCCGCCTGTTCGGCAATTACAGCTCTTTGTACCTCACGTGCCGTACCGTATGCATGAAGTGCACGCCATAGCCATCGTGCAAGAATGTTGAAACCGAAGCAGCGATCCACGTATTCTAATTCTATAGGAAATCATTTGGGAGTAGAAAAGAGCAACTTAATATGATGTGCATGGTTCTTTAATGAACGATATGTATAAATGGACGGTTGAATAGTTACAGTAATGGAGTGTTCCGCTAGAATTGTTTACGGCCGTGACCGCAATAAACATTACTCATATTGCTCTTAGCTTTAAGCTCTGGCATTGATAAGCCTATCTAAAGTACCGACTGGCAGTGACAGGTTGTTTGCAGCTGTTGATCAAAAGGTAGGCCATCATGCTATTATTGCAGGCATATTTGCTTCTTTTTGTACCTCTGTTTACTAAAACTTAATTTTGTTCCCCATTCCTAGGGACGCTGCACCTCTTACAACACTCACTGTTCAGTCGCTTTTATTCAAGTATACAAAAAGGAGGAAATGCGCATGCACTCATAGGATAGCCTGTCTTTCCGTTAACAGCTGCAAATAACACGCCACTGCTCCTCGGTACCTTGGATGAAGTTTTCAATGGGGTTACCTGAGATGCCTAGCAATTGCTGTAATATTTATACCAATCACTGCAGTGAAACAGAAAGGTAGCACTGCATCACTTTAACTGCTGCATGCACCTATAAACGTGCCTTAATTTATTGCCTATTCTTATAGATGCAGGACCTCTTACTATAGGCTTTGTTCAGTAAGCAACCGTCTTTCATTGCTTCAATTTCTATCTCTCCACCACTTTCTTGTTGCTCTGGGTGTGATCATTTGATTTCATTGTTCAAATCATATTGTTTTATCATGTGTGAATGATTTAGCCTGCACATGCATGCTTTCATTTTTTTAGATGCGCATCGGGAGCGTTTTCTACGTAGAAGTGGATCGATTGAGTTGTATCACTGGTGCGAAAACCGACAACCCCCAGAAGATATGTGTCCTGTGGTTGGAAGCGAAATAAAGAAGAAAATCGGCGGAAAAGCCTGCCTAAAAAAAGGTAGCACTGCATCACTGTAACTGCTGCATGCACCTTTAAATATGCCTTATTTTTATTGCCTATTCTTATAGACGGTGGACCTCTTGCTATTGGCTTTTTGAAGAAAGCAACCGCCTTTCATTGCTTCAATTCCTATCTCTCCACCACTTTTTTGTTACTTCGAGTGTGATCCTTTGATTTTATTGTTCAAATCATATTATTAAATCGCTGGTGAATGATTTCGCCTACACATACATGCTTTCATTTTTTTAGGTGCGCATCGAGAGTGTTTTCTACGTATAAATGGATCGATTAAGTTGTATCACTGGTGCGAAAACCAACAGTTCGGTACCCCCAGAAGATTTGTGTCTTGTGGGTGGCAGGGGTATAAAGAAGAGGATAATCAGTGGAAAAGCCTGCCTAAAAACTTACAAAGATGGCGCAAAAGCGAAATGCTGATCAGGGTTAGAGTCTGAGAACTTCTGTTATCCCATTTCACTTGCTAGGTGATGTGACATATATGAAGCACCTTAGTATAATTTGTGGTATACTCACTGAAAATTGTGTAGACATTAACTTTTTTCTCGTTCAATTATTTTGAGTGACGCACGAATTGGAATAAAACGAAGTCATCCACACGTCTAATGCCCATAGACATTAGATGCGTGGATGAGCTCATTAATTGTGTTCCTATGTGAGCATGCAATAGTTTGTCGAATATATTAATATGTTAAAAGTTGATTTTTTTACTGTTAACCGGAGTAATACATATGCTCCATATCATAGCATTATTCGCCTGTAGTTTGTATCTGCTCTTTCCTAAATTGTATTCTACAAAGTATACGTGTGTCATCTCGTACGTCTATTTAACTAGCGAACAATTTGCAATCGAATCCCTTTTGTGATGTTTCAGCTACAAATAATGTATGACAGTTGTGACAATATAGGTAGCTTTAGGTATAACATATAGCGCGAAAATCTTTAACATATGCGATGATATTTTTATTCACCGCATTGGCTAAACCAGCCTGTTGAAGAGTGAAAACAAATATGGATGTCTTCGGACAGGAACAGTAATCGTGGTGCCATGACCATTTTTTAAATTAAATTTTCATATGTCGTGGGCTAATGTCTCGACACAAAGGAATGACCCTTAGGTTTGCCAGATGCGGCGTAGTATTCTCGAAAAAAAAAAACGCCTATCACTAAAGCTGGAAAACGTCGTTTTTGTCGTCTCAAAAAGTTGCACGTTTGGAGGCCGGCTGGTTGCGTAAACTTTTGTCATCCACTGTTTTTTACTCACCGCATTTGGGTAACGTTTACTTGTATAAGAAGTATTAAAAGTGTGTTTTATTGATGCAGTTGATTTAGTAAAAAATCGCAAACTTTGCTTCAAGAACAACGCGCTACAATAATGTTAATGTTCAACCTTACATACTGGCGTGACGCATTGCGTTGTTTGCACTAAAATATTCTGTGTTTATTACGCAGGTCATATTGTTAATTTAGGCAGAATTTGGAGCTCTAAGCTGCTATGTGTGTTCTCTGTAACGCCACCAAAAGTATTATGCTGGAAAGCGATTTGCTTAAGATTGTAATTATAAAAATTACACATTGAAAAATCATCTTCAAAAATATAGTATTGTTAGTGGTGGTCAAAGCTGACAAATGGAATAATATATTAATAACCTAGATTGAATACTATTGCACCTAGCAATAAAAACGAATGCAGGACAGAGAAAAAGTTCAGCCTTCACTTGCGTTCTGCCATGAAATTGACAGAAATAGTGAATTAATACCATTTTAAGCTATATTAAGTATTTGTCCCAGAAGCAGAAAAACGGTGTTAAGCGCTGACAATATTTTAAATTTTACTTAAGGTAAATGTAACTAAATTAAGCAAATACTAAATTGAAGTTTTGATGCCTATTCCATAAGGGGGAGCCATATAAGCACATCTATAGAACAAAAACAAGCATTTTTATATTTCTAATATTACATTTTGCAGAATTCAATATATATACTGACTCAAATTAACAAAGTACTTTGCATTGTTTCCACAGATTTTGACAAAAATTGATGTTGCGGCCGTTTCTTCAATTCTAATCAGTTTTCCTTATTTTACCATTTTCTTACTTTCGTCCAATTTCAAAATAATATGCAGATACACACACACAAATCTAGAGCTTCAAATTTTTTTCAGAAATAAAGAATGGAACCTAGATAATGTAGAAAAATAGTTTCTGTGCCAAGATATTATAGGATCTTGCAAGAATGCAGGCTGAGTTTGGCCATTATCAGCACAAGCACTCGGTTTAATATTTAATGTTATATTTTTAAACAGTATAACGCAACACTTTTCAGTCCGTGATATTTTTGAGGTACTGAAGATTTCTGAGAGGGATTTGAATGAAAATCGAAGATGATCTTTTTTTAATTGCAGCAAATTTGCCCTTTACTGCTGTTTTCGAATTCTGAGCAATTTTGATGCGTTGTGGAGAACACACCTAGTGGTCTGGAGCTCCAGATACTGCCTGGAATTAAGAACATGCGTCAGGAAGTGAAAACATATTTAGTGCAACCAACCTAATGCATCATATGCCAGTACATAAGGTTAAAAATGAATATTTTTGCAGCGTATCGCTCCTGAAGAAAAGTTTGCGATTTTTTAATAACACAACTGCAAAAACAAAATAGGTTTCTAATAGTGTTTGTAAATATAAAACCTGCATATATTTAGTGAGTAAAAAAGAGCAGATGACAAAATCTTGGCATCCAAACTTGCAACATTTTGAAATGGCAAAAACAGCGTTTTCTACCTCTAGAGATATACCATACAGTTGTTTTTTTTTCGAGGAAACTACGCGTATCTTGAAAAACTAAGGTTAATTCTTTTGTGTCTAGATACTTGCCCACCACATATAAGAATTTCATTGGAAACGAAAGATGGCCATGGGACCTCGATTATGTTTCTTATCTAAGGCACCCAAATACGCTGTGAGAAAGCCAATATCAAGGGCTTTTTTTAATATTCCATATTTCGAACGGTTGTGCCATCTAAGAAAATTAGAAAGCTAGGCACACCTTAGGTGTAGCCAGCCCTCACTTTCTGTTACAGCTGCATTTGCAAGCTGAATTAATGCGTTGATTACTTTATTTTAGCCACGAATATAGCGCTATTACGTGTCAATTTTAAAGAAAGGCCGCAGTGACGCGATTCCTGTAGAATTTGTAAGTGAAATCTGTAAACCTTACAAATCTACCCATATATATGATCTCTTGCAGGTTTTATTCAAGCTACATTACACCTGCTGCGCCCCATAGCTTGAGCCAAGGGTTATAAATAAACCATTAGAAACAGACGATGGAAACCGGTGGTGCATTGCTGGCAGCCACTTAGGACAGCGCAGAAAATTTTTATTTTGTACGTGGGGAAGTGAGGTTATTCGCTTCAAGTACTAAATATTCACTTTAGACAATAAATAGGACTTACAGAGTCGGTGAGCACGTTCGGAAACCCCTGTTTCAATATTTGCGGTTAGAAACCTCATGTGTACCTTTTTTTCCAGCTGTAGATAAATTCCGGGTTATGTAGATACCGAAACCGTTACCAGCCCATTCGCGCACCTCAGCTGTGCTGCTCACATGATTTTGAGCGGACAAAACAACCTGCCGCTAAGATTGCTAGCCCCATGCATGAGTAAGGGTAATATGCTGGCGATGGTTGCTTCGCGTCGGCCCTTTGGCGCACATGAAGGCTCGAGTTACAATGAGCGCGCCGAACTTTGGAATGCGGATAATGACTACGAAGCGGTAAGGATATAAATGAGTTTAACAGTATTTTTCAGCTGTAAAATACAAATACAGTCTTGTTGGACGATGTGCTGGCGCGGACGAAAAAACCATAGGCAACTTGTAGGTCTAACGCTACACAGGGCTGTCGAGCCAAGCCAAGTCCTCAATTGTATTGTCCGGGAATCAGATTTCTGTATTTTCGTGGTTTCCTATTGTATCTGGCGTTCAAAATGCAGACGTGAGGCTTCTTTATCACAAATAATCAAACGTGGATTGTGCCGGTACTCTTCAAAGTAGCAACACCATTTATTGTGTAAGTCATTATTCAGTAATTTAGGTAAATAATGTCAATAAGGATTCCAAACAAAACCTTTTCTGTGGCGCTCAAGGTAGCTTCCAGCAATATATATCTGGTTTCCTTTGCCTGCCTCCGAAATGTTTTTTTTTTTTATCCCTTGGATCAAATTTGCTTGGACAAGCAGTATATGTGTAAAAATGATGCACCTGTGAGCTACCCGTTTAAGTGAGCTCCCGTTTAAGTGAACTACCCACAAAACCAGTCAAAAGCGTATATCAGCTAACCAGCGGCCAGTGCAGCAGTCGTGGGCTTAGATCGCTTGTGTATATTATATCTAGCCATTTAAAAAAAAATGAAAATGGTCGCCGAACATTCTCTTGGTAACGATTATTAGTATAAACTGTTTGCACAGCGCAGAAAGCGTAGGAGCGGCAAAAAACTAGCGCGCCAGTCATGTGCGGAGACAGCCGATAATCAAGCACTAATTCCTAGTGTGGGATGAAACACTGGCTGTCTCAGCCGTATTGCTGTGGAGGCGATCAAAATGCAACAGGGCACATGCTATGCAATGTATGTGCGTCTTTCATCCTAATAAACCCAAGGCAGCTGAAACTAGTCTGGAACTCATCAGTATTGTGTTTCTCATTGACCATAAATTTCGGTACATGAATCCTGGAATTTTCTACATCTTCCTAAAATAATGCGCGCGATTTTATATGCCTCGTAATAGTGTTGTAAATTTTGTTTCCTCATTGTTTTTGTGCAGGTGCCATTTGCGAAAAAGTTGGGGTGGACGATTTGGAGGCACACGCATTTATTCGCAGGTGGCTGCCTGGTTCCTGTGACAGGGGGGGTGGAAGAAAAAGGCGTTATGCTGAAACCTCCCCTGGCGAACCAGGCATGCCACCTGTGAATGCAATTGCAGGGTCAGCCCCCTCACTACGCCTATGAGTGTGCAATCCAGCTCCCTGGCCCCTTCCACTTCCCGAGAGCCCGCCCTGCCCTGACCAACCCTGCCACTGCCCCGCTAACTGCTGCTGTGTGTGCCCTCAACGCTGGCTAGTAACAACTGCCGTCTATAGTAACAATTGCAATAAATATTATCTTTTTGTGAACCATGCCCTTGTTTTGTGAATATCTACTGGTTGCTCATGAGCAACAATTTGAATTTATATGGCCACGCCTATTTGAAAGGCCATTATTGTCCCAGCAAGTTCGATGTGCTGTCACGAATATGGCTAGAATGAAAAAGGCTGCATTTTATGGCCTGCACGGGCAGTGCCACAAAATGTGTAATCTTGACATCATCAATGCACATGAATGGAGTAGCCGGTGTACCCATAAACCATTGGATTAATATTGGTATCGACAATATGCGGCATGAATGGAGTAGCCAGTGCACCTGCAATGGCTAACCATTGGTATGATATTGGCATTGACAATGGGCCATCAATGGAATAGCTGGTATTAAAGAAATATTGGTAATACAATGATGGTATAATGCTGGACAGTATCGGCAAGAATCATGGTGCATGAATAGAAAGTCTAATATTGTGCCTAGATTGGTGGCTCCAGCTTGGTTGAACACTGGACCAATCTTGGAACGAAAGATGGGCCAAGAATGGAGAATGTAGTAAAATGCCCAAATGCCAATATCAGTCCAATATTGATGCCATTCTTTTCCAGTGATGAACCATTGTTGGACCAATGCTGGTGTGCTGCTTGGGAGGCTACTCGTAGATGCCCGATGGGCCGTCGACAAACCCGACGACGCCCGGTATGCTGCCGTGACGAAGGAAGCCTTTCTTCGCCGCCGCCTTGCTGCATGCCGCACACGCTTTAGAAGTGTCGGCTGCGCGAGGCCGATGTTCGCCACGTTGCCAGTAGCGGTTTGGAAGTCACTAGGAGCTCGGAAAAAGCGCAGTGCACACATTATCTACCGCCACACAGACAGCGCACTCGGCCGCACACACCTATCTCAGTTCGTTGCGTCGCACAGTCACTGTCCTATATCCTTCTCGAGTAGCAACATGCGTCGAAACATCTCGCCCGGCACGTCAAACAGTCTTCGTGCACCGTCCTTCGCCGATGATCGCGTCGGGGCGCCGCCGCTACCGCCTCACGAGAACGCCGGCCGCCGCATAGACCGCCGCCATTTTTCCTTTGTGAGCGCGCTCACAAACGAGTTGTGAGCGGTTCGCGTCGCTCACAGCCTCCGCTCACAATTCGCCGGTAGCCAACGTCATCACTTCAAGTGTGTTCATGACGTAAACAGCAGACGTCGATGACTTAAAGAAAGGCCACTCCCGCCGTGTTGCCGCTGGCCAATAGGAAGATTGTGAGTGTGATTGTGAGTGTGAGCCATCTGTAATACGGCCCCAGAAAGCATCCCCAGTTGCTCTGCTGTGCGGCCTCCTCCTGAAGCGTTCATTTCAGAGCTTGTTGAAGACGCTACAAGACTTGTGACAGTTTTTTTAAACCTTTCTTTAATTTCTTCCCTCATTAATTTTCTTTTTCATTGTGCTGTGCATAATTTTCTCTTGTGCCTATTCATGTCCATGTGCTCCGGTTTGTGCTTGCTACATATCAGTGAATAGCTGAGCTGTGAAATGTCGCCGGAGTACGGATTACAGCAACGGCGGGATACCATCGGCATTATCGGACTCAGTGAACGTCGTCATCTTAGACCGTGAGTATATATCTTTGCAGCATGCCATTGCTGCATAATTGGTTCTATATAATCTCCTACCAGTCCCAAATGTTCTCTCGAAACAACTGCGCGAAGCATGACTTCAAGAACTAAGCGAATTTTCGTCCGGGTTACATGCAAGCAAGTGCGTGGACTTATTTGCTGGCTGCGATATGAATAGCATTTGCGCCGAAAATAGAGGAGCCGTGCGTAACAGGTGTGTGTGCCACTAACGCGCGACAGAACACTGCAGGCAGCCATTTGCGCGGTTTTTTTACTGTTAGCGCGCCGCAATCAATTAGTAACCAGATACCATGCGCCCGGCTTTGTACATACATTTTGGACAGCGTCTCTTCTGCGCACAGGAAGCCATGTTCGCTCAGTTTTTGGATTTTGCCAAGAGTAAGCGAATTTTACAGTGGGGCGGACATTATGTGCGTGATACCGCTTGTGATTAGGCTATAATTAAGTCATAATGAACCTCCACTTTTATAATGGTTAATATCATATTGAGGAATTCAAAGTCGTTAACAGCGCAAGTGGGACCCTTTTCAAAATTTTCTTAATCGATGCCCTCCTTCTGAGCACGCGCCTTCAGGTGAGGGCGTTATCAGAAAGCGGCGACAATAGGAGAGCGATTTCCCAGACGCGCTTCGAAGGCTGGGGAAAATAACAATACAAGCAAAAAGGCACATAAGCCTTGTGTGCACTGCGTCCCTATCACTGCAAAGTAAACAACGTGCACGCGGGACACAGTGTACAAAACATTGACGGCCGGTATGAGGCGACCATATTGTCCGAAATATATTGCTCGCGAAGCGCTCGATCACGGCGCGCACTTTCAGGCGAAATGGGACAGGACGTCAGATCCGCCTGTTCGGCAATTATAGCTCTTTGTACCTCACGTACCGTACCGTATGCATGAAGTGCACGCCATAGCCATCGTGCAAAAATGTCGAAACCGAAGCAGCGATCTACGTATTCTAATTCATAGGAAATGATTTGGGAGTTAAAAAGAGCAACTTAATATGATATGCATGGTTCTTTAATGAACGATATGTATAAATGGACGGTTGAATAGTTACAGTAATGGAGTGTTCCGGTAAAATTGTTTACGGCCGTGACCGCTATATATATTACTCATTTTGCTCTTAGCTTTAAGCTCTGGCATTGATAAGCCTATCTAAAGAACCGACTGGCAGTGACAGGTTGTGTACAGCTGTTGATCAAAAGGTAGGCCATCATGCTATTATTGCAGGCATATTTGCTCCTTTTTGTACCTCTGTTTACTAAAACTTAATTTTGTTCCCCATTCCTAGGGACGCTGCACTTCTTACTACACTGACTGTTCAGTCGCTTTTATTCAAGGTACAAAAAGGAGGAAATGAGCATGCACTCATAAGATAGCCTGTCTTTCCGTTAACGGCTGCAAATAACACGCCACTGCTGCTAGGTACCTTGGCTGAGATTTTCAATGGGATTATCCAAGATGCCTAGCAATTGCTGTATCATTTATACCAATCACTGCAGTGAAAAAAAAAGGTAACACTACATCACTTTAACCGCTGCATGCACCTTTAAACGTGCCTTAATTTTATTGCCGGTTCTTATAGACGCAGGACCTCTTGCTATAGGCTTTTTTCAGTAAGCAACCATCTTTCATTGCTTCAATTTCTATCTCTCCACCACTTTCTTGTTGCTCTGGGTGTGATCATTTCATTTCATTGTTCAAATCATATTGTTTTATCGTGTGTGAATGATTTAGCCGGCACATACTTGCTTTCATTTTTTTAGATGCGCATCGTGAGCGTTTTCTACGTAGAAATGGATCGATTGAGTTGTATCACTGGTGCGAAAACCGACAACCCCCAGAAGATATGTGTCCTGTGGTTGGAAGGGCAATAAAGAAGAGAAAAATCAGCGGAAAAGCCTGCCTAAAAAAAAGTAGCGCTGCGTCACAGTAACTGCTGCATGCACCTTTAAATATGCCTTATTTGTATTGCCTATTCTTATAGACGGTGGAGCTCCTGCTATTGGCTTTTTGCAGAGAGCAGCCGCCTTTCATTGCTTGAGTTCCTATCTCTCCACCACTTTTTGTTACTTCGAGTGTGATCCTTTCATTTTACTGTTCAAATCATATTATTAAATCGCCGGTGAATGATTTCGCCTAGACATAATGTTTTCAATTTTTTTAGGTGCGCATCGAGAGTGTTTTCTACGAAGAAATGAATCGATTAAGTTGTATCACTGGGTGGCAGGGGTATAAAGAAGGGGATAATCAGTGGAAAAGCCTGCCTAAAAACTTACAAAGATGGCGCAAAAGCGAAATGCCGATGAGGGTTAGAGTTTGATTACTTCTGTTATCCCATTTCACTTGCTAGGTGATGTGACATATATGAAGCACCTTAGTATATTTTGTGGTATACTCACTGAAAATTGTGTAGACACTAAATTTTCCCTCCTTCTATTATTTTGAGTGACGCACGAATTTGAATAAAACGAAGATATCCACACCTCTAGTGCCCGTAAAAATTTGAACGCCAGATACAATAGATGCGTGGATAAGCTCATTAATTGTGTTTCTATGTTAACATGCAAGAGTTTGTCGAATATATTAATATGTTAAATGTTGATTTTTTTACTGTTAACCGGAGTAATACATATGCTCCATATCATAGCATTATTCGCCTGTAGTTTGTATCTGCTCTTTACTAAATTGTATTCTACAAAGTATACGTGTGTCATCTCGTACGTCTATTTAGCTAGCGAATAATTTGAAATCGAACCCCTTTTGTGATGTTGTTTCAGTTACAAATAACGGATGACAGTTGTGACAATATAGGTGGCTTAAGATATAATGTATAGCGCGAAAATCTTTATTACATGCGATGATATTTTTATTCGCCGCATTGGCTAAAACAGCCTGTTTGAAGAGACGAAATGAAATCAAATATGGATGTCTTCGGACAGGAACAGTAATTGTGGTGCCATGACCATTTTTTTTTGAATTAAATTTTCATATGTCGTGGGCTAATGTCTCGACACAAAGGAATGACCCTTAGGTTTGCCTGATGCGGCGTAGTATTCTCGAAGAAACAAAACGCCTATCACTAAAGCTGGAAAACGCTGTTTTTGTAGTTTCAAAAAGTTGCACGTTTGGAGGCCGGCTGGTTGCGTAAAAATTTGTCATTCATTGTTTTTTACTCACCGCATTTGCGTAACGTTTACTTGTAAAAGTATTAAAAGTGTGTTTCATTGATGCAATTGATTTAGTAAAAAATTACAAACTTTGCTTCAAGAACAACGCGCTACAAAAATGTAATTGTTCAACCTTACATACTGGCGTGATGCGTTACGTTGTTTGCACTAAAACATACTGTGTTTATTACGCAGGTCATATTGTTAATTTAAGGCAGAATTTGGAGCTCTAAGCTGCTATGTGTGTTCTTTGTAACGCCACCAAAATTATTATGCTGGAAAGCGATTTACTTATGATTGTAATATAAAAATTACACATCAACAAATCATCTTCAAAAATATAGTATTGTTAGTTGTGGTCAAAGCTGAGAAATGGAATAATATATTAATAAACTAGACTGAATACTATTGCACCTAGCAATAAAAAAGAATGCAGGACAGAGAAAAAGTTCAGCCTTCACTTGCGTTCTGCCATGAAATGGACAGAAATAGATAATTAATACCATTTTAAGCTAAATTAAGTATTTGCCCAGAAGCAGAAAAAGGGTGTATAAGCGCTAACAAGGTTTTAAATTTTACTTAGGGTACAATGGTAACTAAATTCAGCAAATACTAAATTGAAGTTTTGATGCCTACTCCATAAGAGGGAGCCATAAGCACATCTATAGAACAAAAGCAGGCATTTTTATATTTCTAATATTACATTTTGCAGAATTCAATATAATTACTGACTCATATTAACAAATTACTTTGCATTGTTTCCACAAATTTTGATAAAATTGATGTTGCGGCCATTTCTTCAATTCTAAACAGTTTTCCTTATTTTACCATTTTCTTACTTTTGTCCAATTTCAAAATAATATGCAGAAACACACACAAATCTAGAGCTTCAAATTTTTTCAGAAATAAAGATTGGAACCTAGATAATGTAGAGAAATAGTTTCTGTGCCAAGATATTATTGGATCTTGCAAGAATGCAGGCTGAATTTGGCCATTCTCAGCACAAGCACTTGGTTTAATATTTAATGTTATATTTTTAAACAGTATAACGCAACACATTTTAGTCCGTGATATTTTTGAGGTACTGAAGACTTTTTAGAAGGATTTGAATAAAAATCGAAGATGATTTTTTTTAATTGCAGCAAATTTGCCCTTTACAGCTGTTTCCGAATTCTGAGCAATTTTGATGCGTTGCGGATAACACACATGGTCGTCTGGAGCTCCAGATACTGCCTGAAATTAAGAACATGCGTCAGGAAGTGAAAACATATTTAGTGCAACCGACCTAATGCATCATATGCCAGTACATAAGGTTAAAAATGAATATTTTTGCAGCGTACTGCTCCTGAAGCAAAGATTGCGATTTTTTAATAACTCAACTGCAAAAACAAAACAGGTTTCTAATAGTGTTTGTAAATGTAAAACCTGCATATATTTAGTGAGTAAAAAATAGTAGATGACAAAATCATGGTATCCAAACCTGCAACATTTTGAAATCGCAAAATCAGCGTTTTCTACCTCTAGAGATACACCATACAATTTTTTTTAGGAAACTACGCGTATCTTGAAAAACTAAGGTTAATTATTTTGTGTCTAGATATTCGCCCACCAGATATAAGAATTTCATTGGAAACGAAAGATGGCCATGGGACCTCGATTATGTTTCTTATCTAAGGCACCCATAACAAGGCATACGCTGTGAGAAAACCAATATCAAGGGTTTTTTTTAATATTCCATATATCGAACGGTTGTGCCATCTAAGAAACTTTGAAAGCTAGGCACACCTTAGGTGTCGCCAGCTTGCACTTTCTCTTACAGCTGCACTTGCTAAGCTGAATTAATACGTTGAGTACTTTATTTTAACCACGAATATAGCGCTATTGCGTGTCAATTTTAAAGAAAGGCCGCAGTGACGCGATTACCATAGAATTTGTGAGTGAAATCTGTAAACCTTACAAATCTACCCATATATATGATCTCTTGCAGGTTTTATTCTAGCTACATTACACCTGCTGCGCCCCACAGCTTGAGCCAAGGGTTATAAATAAACCATTAAAAACGGACGATGGAAACCGTGGCGCATTGCTGGCAGCCACTTAGGACAGCGCAGAAAATTTTTATTTTGTACTTAGTGAAGTGAGGTTATTCGCTTCAAGTACTAAATATTCACTTTAGACAATAAATAGGACTTACAGAGTCGATGAGCACGTTCGGAAACCCCTGTTTCAATATTTGTGATTAGAAACCTCATGTGTACCTTTTTTTCCAGCTGCAGATAAATTCCGGGTTATGTAGATACCGAAACCGTTACCAGACCATTCGCGCACCTCAATTGTGCTGCTCATAACATGATTTTGAGCGGACAAAACAACCTGCCGCTATGATGGCTAGCCCCATGCATGAGTAAGGGTGATATGCTGGCGATGCTTGCTTCGCGTCGGCCCTTTGGCGCACATGAAGGCTCGAGTTATAATGAGCGCGGCAAACTTTGCAATGCGGATAATGAGTACAAAGCGGTAAGGATACAAATGAGTGGAACAGTATTTTTCAGCTGTAAAATACAAATACAGTCTTGTTGGACGAACGTGCTGGCGGGGACGAAGAAACCATAGGCAACTTGTAGGTCGAACGCTACACAGGGATGTCGAGCTAAGCAAAGTCCTCAATTGTATTGTCCGGGAATCTGATTTTTGTATTTTCGTGGTTTCCTATTGTATCTGGCGTTCAAAATGCAGACGTGAGGGCTCTTTATCGCAAATAATCAAACGTGGTTAGTGCCGGTACTCTTCAAAGTAGCAACACCATTTATTGGTTAAGTCATTAATCAGTAATTTAGGTAAATAACGTCAATTAAGGATTCCAAACAAAACCTTTTCTGTGGCGCTCAAGGTAGCTTCCAGCAATATGTATCTGGTTTCCTTTGCCTGCCTCCGAAATGTTTTTTTTTTTTATCCCCAGGATCAAATTTGCTTGGACAAGCAGTATATGTGTAAAAATAGTGCACCTCATATTTAAATTGACTTCAGATATCATCCTATGACTAAATCACCACTGATCCCACTGAAGGTCCTTATAATTGCTTGAGTGACGGCTTTTTATCCCTTTTTAAGGCTAGAAAATTAATATGAATGCGGAATGAAAGCTGATATTTTCTTTCGTATATTTTCTAGGATGCCTGAGGAGAGGCAGCGTGTACCTGGTTGACGTTCTCTCCAGGAAGACCGTGGCAGCCATGAAGTGATGGCTCGTAACAGTGAAGTAATGGGACGGCGGGCACAACGAGCAGGAAAACGTGACATCTTCAACTGAGCCTAGAAGCTGAAAGCCGGAATAAATTGCTGTGAAGGCGCACAACCTTAGTAAGGTGTAAGTGCCACTTTTTTACTAGGAGGGTTTTGAGCCTCTTTCGAATAGTTAAGAAGAAGCAATAAAAAGTGCTGTTTAAAACTACATTTGTCGATGCGCAGGCTTTTTTAAGCTACATACGTATGGGGTGCTTTTCACCTGCCCGGAGAACACCATTGCAGATGCCAAAAAGTTAGAGCCAGCTTGGAGGAGAATATGCTCATCTCAAAAGACTGCCGCAGCGCTAACGTCCATGCACAATCGAACTGCAGACTTTTTAATGGGTAAACCAATGGCCATGGATGAGTAGACTCCTAATCATACCTGGATAAACCACCGGGTAGCGTGTACCACTGAAGTGGTTGGGCCATGTGGGTAAGCCATGGCCGATGCATGTCCCTAGCGCTGCCGTAGGCTGATAAAGTCGGCCATACTCGTCTGCCCGAGGTCAACTGCCGATAATTGGCCGTTCTTAAGTCATTGCCAATTCCCGACTTCGGGATGAGATGGGTTGTCTAGGTCGGCCCGATGAGTTTCAGCCGGTCATACTGGCAAGGGCCGAGCGCGGGCCGACTATGCGCCTGCCGCTCGGGACTGCCGTGTGACAGCTATAGGTATATTCTGGCTAGCGATGACACAACAATCGAATATTGTTCGAGCGTACGTACCCGTTCGCAGCCATCCTCGGCAAACTGGCAGCGGAGCGATAAGCATTGATTTCAATAGCTGCAGTGTGTTTTATGAACTTCAGCAGAATTACAATAGATTGTAACGATCGAGTGGCTAGATATCCGTGTTCACACTTCAGCACTCAAGAGCTGTAAATAAACGTTTATGCATGACAAGTATGCAGACAGAGCTAGTGATTTCGGCGTGTGTGGAAAGCGACATTCACCCGTTTAAGTGAGCTACCCACAAAATCAGCCGAAAGCGTGTATCAGCTAATCAGCGGCCAGTGCAGCAGTCATGGACTTAGACCGCTTGTGTATATTATATCTAGCCATTTCAAAAAAAATGCAAATAGTCGCCGAACATTCTCTTGGTAATGATATTCAGTATAAACTGTTTGCACATCGTAGAAAGTGTAGGAGCGGCAAAAAACTAGCGCGTCAGTCATATGCGGAGACAGCCGACAATCAAGCACTGATTCCTAGTGTGGGATGAAACACTGGCTGTCTCAGCCTATTGCTATGGAGGCGATCACAATGCAACAGGGCACATGCTATACAATGTATGTGCGTCTTTCATCCTAATAAACTCAAGGCAGCTAAACTAATCTGGAACTCATCAGTATAGTGTTTCTCATTGACCATGAATTTCGGTACATGAACCTGGAATTTTCTACATCTTCCTAAAATAATGCGCGCGATTTTATATGCCTCGTAATAGTGTTGTAAATTTTGTTTCCGCACTGTTTTTGTGCAGGTGCCATTTGCGAAAAAGTTGGGGTGGACGCTTTTGAGGCACACGCATTTATTCGCAGGTGGCTGCCTGGTTCCTGTGACAGAGGGGGTGGAAGAAAAAGGCATTATTCTGAAACCTCCCCTGGCGAACCAGGCATGCCACCTGTGAATGCAATTGCAGGGTCAGCCCCCTCACTACGCCTACGAGTGTGCCCTTGGCCCCTTCTACTTCCCGAGAGCCCGCCCTGCCCTGCATACCCTTGCTGCCACTCTGCCTGCCACTGCGCCGCCAGCTGCGGCTTTGTGTGCCCTCAGCGCCGGCTAGTAATAACCGCCGTCTAGTAACAATTGCAATAAATATAAATATTATCTTTTTGTAAACCCTGCCCATGTTTTGTGAATAGCTACTGGTTGCTCATGAGCGGCAATTTGAATTATTTTGGCCACTCCTATTTTAAAGGCCATTATTGTCCCAGCAAGTTCGATGTGCTGTCACGAATACGGCTTGAATGAAAAAGGCTGCATTTTATGGCCTGCACAGGCAGTGCCACAAAATGTGTAATCTTGACATCATCAATGGTACATGAATTGAGTATCCGGTGTACCCATGAACCATTGGATGAATATTGGTATCGACAATATGCGGCATGAATGGAGTAGCCAGTGCACCTGCAATGGCTAACCATTGGTATGATATTGGCATTGACAATGGGCCATCAATGGAATAGCTGGTATTAAAGAAATATTGGTAATACAATGATGGTATAATGCTGGACAGTATCGGCAAGAATCATGGTGCATGAATAGAAAGTCTAATATTGTGCCTAGATTGGTGGCTCCAGCTTGGTTGAACACTGGACCAATCTTGGAACGAAAGATGGGCCAAGAATGGAGAATGTAGTAAAATGCCCAAATGCCAATATCAGTCCAATATTGATGCCATTCTTTTCCAGTGATGAACCATTGTTGGACCAATGCTGGTGTGCTGCTTGGGCGGCATTTGTGCAGTATCACGTTTTTTCTTGAGTTTGTGTACTTTTCGAACCCTGTCGTAGCCCTTTTTCGCTCAACACCCTCTAAATCTGATATTCTTCAGCAGGAATATAACCTATCTCTTTATAGTGAGTGTAACAGTTTTAATCCGCTTTCCAAATATGACGTGTGTTTATGTGGCCCCTGTTCGTATAACTGCCACATTTTCCAATTTGACGTCTGTTTTTGTGACATATATTCTCTTTGCTGACACGCATTGAAACGTTACCTGTGTTTAGGAGACATGTGTTCCTTTAACTGAGCTCTGCTGACTGCTGCTAACGTTAAGTTCAAGGCCCGTCAGGAGACGCAAGGGTGCGTATTTGAAGGCGAAGTGACATTCAACGCCGGCCACATCGTATGCTGAGGCATCAAAAAAACCGCAAAAAACGTGGTCAACTTTGAATTGCCGTGTCTTTAGACGAGTGCGATGAAGGGTCCTTCGCACTGCGTAAACGTCGCAGTTTGTCAAGAAACAGGTTCCGTTGATATCAGCCTGAAAATTATCATGGGTACAAAGCCACATATTTTTATGTTTCAGTACATGAGGCCGCACGCCAGTAGCATTATCGTTTGTAATTTTTCACGCATATGTATCCCTGAATTCTTAATCACGTGCAGCAATAAAATGGCTGTAACCAGCAACAGTAATTCGCTGCCGCAGTGGCTCGGTGGTTATGGTGACCTGTTACTTAATCGAAATACGTGGGTTCAATTGCAATGGCGACAGTCGCATTCTGATGGAGGCGAAACACCAAAGTACTTTACGATGTCACAGTAGCACGTACGAAACCCCACGTGGCCGAAACAACGAATCTTATATACTATGTTGTGTCTCATAGTCTGAGCTGCCTTAATTTGCAAAGCTCCTAACAAAAATATTTTTGTGTCATATGAACGTCACGCGAGCTTGTAACTGGTTCCCATGTTTACAAAAATTGAGCAGTGCGCACTAGCCAGTGGTTTGAACTTTTCATTTACAAATTTCCGTTGTGACTGTATCTGATATCTCCATCTGCATGTCTTTTAGTAAAAAAATGCACATGCAAGGCTGGCCTTTCTGGGCAGTGCAAGCAGGTTTTTGCTACCCTGAGTCATCTCAATCGGTAAATGCATTAATTTGTTGTTTCATTTGGGAGATTTATGCAGTCAGTTATGCCTCCCACACATTGCCTACATTGCAAAAAGTGTACAATTATATCTTAAGGGCATAATCTGTTTTTATTTGCCTGCTTGTTAGAAGAGGTTTTCTGTCTGCGTAGAGAACAGCAAGTCTGAAAAGCTTATTTTGTTTATTGTCTTTTTCCCTATTAAAGCCAAGAAAAGATACTCTGAATATGCTTTCCTGCACAGATCTTCAACACCTGTGGGGCCGTGTTGCTTAATGCCACTTATTGAAGCCACAGCCAGTGAACAAAATTTGTCGCCTGCAGCAGTCAACCTAGAAACGATTCTCTCAAGTTGTGCAAAAGTATACCCTAAAGCAACTTGTAGAAGCTGAGCCTGACTCTGCACTTGCCAAGCCCAAGACTCCAGTCAGGAAACAGAGAACACTGCGAACACAAAACACCAGCGATGTTTTTTTTGCAAGGTTGACACTTTATAATTAAAGGACAACATGAGTACTGTTCTGAAAAGTTGGAAGCTTCATCTTTTTGAAAATCTCCGCAGTGGACTGAAGATGTCAGTGAAAGGATTCTCTCGTGAAATGTTGGCTACAAAAGAAAGATAATTTTACGAGAATGAGGTGGGCCTGACAGGAGAGAGTGCAAAGCAGTTATGTGAATGTACAGTAAGCCAGCAATGCACATTCTGGCAAAGGGAAAGAAAAAAGTAATTGGAAGCATCTGTATAGAAATCCAGATGTTTGAAGAAAGAGGAAATGGCACATGGGAATAAAAAATTGAAAGACTATCAGAACCTTACTTTTGGAGGTAACAAAGCGACCGCTTATGGTAGAGAAAGTGATCCACTTGATATGCATACTCATGCTAGCAGGCTCGCACTCATAGTTGCACCTGAGGTGCCATGGCTCGGCTACAGCCTTGATGCTGCAACAATTCTAGACGGAAAGAAAATCATTGTTGAAGAAAAATGTCCTGTGTTAGGCAAGCAGCAAGACATTGCGTAACTTGTAAAGGCTAAAAAAATTGACTTATGTTGCCAAAGATGAAAATTTTGCACTGAAGCTCAAACACTCTTACTATTATCATGTTCAGCTCGGCCTTCAGCTTTTGAACTATAATTTGTGATTTTTTGTTGTACACTAAAAAGTAGAAATCCTAGTCACTCCTGTAATGAAAGACGAACAGCATATGCATGAACTTTTTGGCAAGCCGCAGAATGTGTACTTTAATAAAATATTGGCCAAACTTGCCAACATGTGCAAAAAGTAGCAGTTTGCAAAAACCTAAGCAAGGCTGTGGTTCATGCAGATCACTGGAGTTATAAAAAGAGAGCAAATGACATTTTCTGACCTATGACAGATGTTTTTTGTATATTATGCAGTATTGTGTACATATGTTTGCGAAATTGCAATAAAAGAATTTTGTGATTGTTGGTACATTGTAATTCACGTGTATGAACAGGCGCAAAATATTTGATTGGATTAAGCTCACAGTTGCACCAGAAGTGCCATTGCTGAACGGCTGAAAAGAATCGCGAGCCTAAAACATGGAACAGCTTTTCTTCCGTGCGTGATCAGCCCTAAATAAACCAGTGTCTCAGTATAAACATTTGCCGTCAGCCTTTATTTGTGAACGCAAGTTCGTCATGCCACATGCTACAGTAAAGAGTTGGTCGATATGTGGCACCATTTCCACAGGGAAGCAGCAATCTACTACACCGACGTTTTATACATTATTCGTAGTGTAGAGTGGATATGTAGGTTAATCCAGCTACTTAATTCGGAATAACACATCAGCTCTAGACAATAAAACGAACCAAGCAACTACCATACTGTTTATTTTTTTCCAACAGATAATTTATAGATTGTCAGGCTTTGAAGGCTCATCCCTTTGCCAACTTTCAGTGAGAAACAGTTCAGAACAATATTTCAAATAGTTCTAATTTTGGGGGGCTTTTTGTTTCCATGTGCTTTTCTGTCTATGGTGTCCAAGTTTTTTCTGGGGGTCCTTAATGATCTCTATATAAAGGGCTCCTTTTTTATTTCCTTTTTGCGAAGTTCTGAATCTCGGTAAAAAACAGAAACTATGTCAATGTGCTTACAACCTTCTCCTGGAATTAAAGACACCATGACACAACACATTACAGTCATTTTATGTTCTGCCCAATGTTAACATGCCACAATTCAGCAGTACTTAAATAAAAATCTGCATATTGAGGTCATGAATACATCTGTACAGATTGAAAATAATTTTCATGCACTTCGTAGAGGTCTTCAAAGATGCAGCAAGAGCTGCAGGATGCTAGGTCTGCATGGAGGTTGATGTTTCATGCAACAAGTCACATGCACTGAAGACGTTACTGAATAAAGTTCAGTTCAGTTCAGGCGTTCAGTCGTGTCCGACTCTTCGTGACCCTATGGACCATGTCACGCCACGCTTTCCGGTCTCTCATTATCTTCCTAACATCACATAACTTCATCTGCAGTGCCTCGAGGATGCCATCTAACCATCGCGTTCGATGCCTACCCCTTCTCCGGCGACCCTCAACCTTTCCCAACATCAAATCTTTCTCCAGCGACTCCTCTCTTCTCATCAGATGACCAAAGTAGCTGAGCTTTACCTTAGAATTTGACCCTCCAATGAGCAGTCAGGGTTTATGGTCGACAACATCGACTGATTTGATCTTCTGGCAGTCCAAGGAACTCTCAAGAGTCTTCGCCAGCACCACAATTCAAACACTCAATTCTTCGGCGGTCAGCCTTTTTCACAGTCCAACTCTCGCATCAATACATCCCAACTGGAAAGATCATAGCCCGAGTTATACGGATCTTGATTGGCAGACTAATGTGTCTGCTCTTTACTAGGCGGTCAAGGCTAACCATTGCTCTCTTTCCCAAAAGCAGGCGTCTCCTAATTTCGTGGCTGCAGTCTCCTTCCGAGGTAATCTTCGAGCCCAAGAAGAGAAAATCCGTCACAGCTTCCACTTCTTGTCCCTTGATGCTCCAGGACTTGATAGGGCAAGACACCATCATATTTTTCTTTTTAATGTTCAGTTAAGCCCAAACTTCTCACTCTCTTCTTGCACTCGCATCAGAAGTCTCTTGAGTGCACTTCACTTTCTGTCAATAAAGTAGTATCATCCGCATATCTAAGGTTGATGATACGTTTTCCAGCAATCTCAACTCCAGCTGAAGACTCGTCCAGACCGGCCTTCCTCATGATGCACTCTGCATATAGGTTAAATAGGCGGGGCGACAGTATGCAGCCTTGCCTCACTTCTTTCTCAATCGGAAACCAATCAGTAAGACCATGCCAAGTTCTGACTATGGCTTCTTGCCTGAGGAGACAGATGAGGTGAATTGGAACTCCCATCTCTTGGAGAGCTTGCCACAATCTTCTGTGATCTACACAGTCAAACGCTTTCGCATAACCAATAAAGCAGAAGCAGATGGGTTTCTCGAACTCTCCAGCTTTTTCCATGATCCAGTGAAGGTTGGCAATTTGACTCTAGTTCCTCTGCCCTTGCGAAACCCAGCTTGCACGTCCGGAAGCTCCCGATCCACATACTGCTGCAGTCTACCTTGGAGGATTTTCAACATCACCTTGCTAGCATGCGAAATAAGCGCGATCGTGCGGTAGTTGGAACAATATTTGGCACTGCCTTTCTTTGGAATGGGGATGTAAACTGACCTCCTCCAATCCTGTGGCGACTGCAGGGTTGTCCAAATCTTCTGACATTATTTATGCAGAGTGTTAACAGCGTCATGGTTGAGGTTTTGAAGCAACTCAGCTGGAATACCATCAATTCCGCTAGCTTTGTTCTTAGCAAGGCTGACTAAGGCCCATTCAACTTCACTCTTCAGGATGCCTGGCTCGAGATCAGTAATCACAACCGTCTTATGTTGGGTTCGCACATTCGGGTCCTTCTGGTACAGTTCTTCTGTGTATTCCTGCCACCTCTTTATCTCTGAGGCTTCAGTGAGGTCCCTGCCTCGTTTGTCCTTTATCACGCCCAGCTTAGCACAGAAGCTTCCTTTGATATCTTTGATTGTCTTATACAGAGCTCTTGTGTTCCTTAATTGGCTGTTGTCCTCAACTGCTTGGCACTGTATTTTCAGGAACATTGAATAAAACAGGTTAACAATATCAGAATAGAAATTTAGTTATGGACAATGGAGTAAGATAAGGTGTTGAATCATCCGAAATTTTGAACATTAAGATTACCCCTCGGTGGACTGAGTGTTTACGCTGTCTATTATCAGCGTCCCTGCTTACTCTTCTCTTTTTGTGCATCAACTTCAGTGCAGCCAAGGATACTCTTTCTAATGTTCCTAATCCTACTCCGCACAGAGAAATACAAGGAAGCCCACTCTGACACCAGCAGATTTTTTACTGTCAAATTAGATATTTGTTGGCAACAGGGTAGAGGTTGTATCTTACATACTGCTAAAATATCGATCACCAATATAACAACATAAACCTCTACATATGGTATAAATTGTGACAGAATGTAAGACAGTTGTACAGTGTAGGTGACATAGTCATATTCAATCTCCCTACAACTGCATGCCCAAGGCCTCAATTTTGCTTTCATACTGCTCGCTGCAATGTTTCATATTGCCAATGGTTCTATTTTTTTCAGCGTTAAATTTGTGTACTCCTTAGTAGTGACAATAATTTGGACATCTGAGTCTATAAACATGGCCGCAAAGTAAAAAAATAAAAATAATAAATTTAAATATATCACAGAAAAGACTACCAATCTATGTGGATCGAGACACTGCACAATTGTCCGGCTTAAGGAATTTAATTCGCATTCATTATTCTACTTGAAGAGAAGAAAATGAAATTGAGCTTAACTAGTAATGCCAAAACAACCCAGATATCTGGAGTAGATACAAGGTGCAAAATGACCGGGCGAAACACAGAAGCACACTGTTAAGGCGCTTGTCCGCGTGTTTTTGTTTCGTCCTGTTCATTCTGCGCCAGGTATCTACTCTTATCTTGCACCAAATAGGCCAACAGTCGATTCTTCTTAACGATTCATCTGGTTTGTTTAGAGGGGGAGGGTTCGAGAGAAGCTAAATAAATAATCAGGTCAGCATGGTAACTACTTACTTGAGATGTGATGTCACGTCTTAGAAATTCAGACAACTGCTATATTTCTGAGCCATGTGTAAATATTGCCACCTGGTGTCCCCATGTTCTTCCTGCGCCTGGAAGAAGAGGACACTGAAGTTGACTCGCGTGCTGTGCGCCGAACTTTGCCTGCTGGTACAGCTTCGTCCCGTCGTCTCTCACGTCTAGCCCTGTTGTCCGTGACATACTTTGGTGTCGGCGCAGGGTATCGATCCTAGTATATGTCCCGCACTCCGCCGCATACCCAGGATTAAGGTCCTGTGCCCATTGACACGCCTGTTCACTGCGCTAGCCGGAGGAACCCAGACCTACCACCTGAGCACGGGCCATTGGAATTCACCACCGCCCCTCGACCTGTCATGCAAACTCAAACGTATTACACTTTCCAGAACCCACGACTGCCTAAGGCTTTCTACGGCTGTCAGACGGAAGACGTCGAAGACTGGCTCACCCAGTTTGAACGCGTCGGCGCATTTACTCAGTGGGACGGCGCCGCAAGCTAAGGAACGTCTTCTTTAGCCTGGAAGATGGCGCTCGTACTTGGTACGAGAATCGCAAAGGCGCCCTAACATCGTGGCGCGAGGTCTGCCGCTGCATCCTGGACACCTACACCAGCCCGGATCGCCGAGAACGAAGGGAAAGGGGTTTACCCTCTCGCATACAGATGCCGAACGAGACCATAACCATGTACGTGGTGGACATGACTAGGCTGCTCCGACGATCTGACCCGGCCATGCCCGAAGAGAAAAAGGTACGCCATCTCATGCACGGCGTTAAGGAACAACTGTTCGCTGGGCTCGTGCGCAATCCGCCGAGCACAGTTGCCGAGTTTGTTTCGGAGGCATTCACGATGGAAAGGATGCTCCAGCAGTGGTCTACGACCTACGACAGGCCGGTACTCGCCGCTTTGCTCACGGAGCCGCATTCGGCCTTCGGGGCTAGTATGGATCGTCTTGGCGACATCATCCGCTCCATTTTGCGTTAAGAGCTCCAGACCCAAGCAGCACGCCGTCAATGGACCGCCAATGGTCCAATATTGGGATATATTGGTCCCAATATTGGTCAATATTGGCGTCTGATTGGGGCGCACAAAAAGCCAAGATATATGCCAACCAATTTGATCGGCTCTCCTATCAAAACCAGTATTGCCATACTACCTTGTTTACTGGCATTCAACAGCACTCAATGGCTACTCAATATCTTCCACCCAAGCTCACTCACTGGTTGTTATATCACGGCCATCCCGCCAAGCTCACTGGCCATCCAATATCTTGTATCCATGCTTATTCACTGGATATTCACAACTGGCATCCAGCCAGATTTATCGGCTACCCAATATTTCCAATTGAATCTTGCCCACTGGTTTTGCATTATTGGCATCCAGCCAGAGCAATTGACAATCCGGCACCACAGCTAGTTGCTTTTTCGTGCTATGACTAATAGGCAACTGCAAAGCCATCCCCTACTTATGCAGTGCAGATACTTTTCATGCAGCTTTTTATTTAAATAAAGCATGCTGATAATATCCATGCACAGAAAATCTTACAGCTGAAAGGTTCACTGCATGGTGATTTATTAGGTGTGCACGTGTTACAGAGCATGGAAACATTTAGGCAGAACTCTTAAACTTCAGTGCTCCTCCTGTTTTTGCGTCCCTTGGCAAAGTGTACTCAGGTCCCAGGTTGGAGGAAGGCGCTGCGTTCATCGCAGCTTCTTTTGTGGTCGGTTGTAGGGGCAGCAGCTCCATGCAGCCTTTAAAGATATGGACTTGAGCAGCGTGCATAACAATGGATTTCCTTTCGCAGGTGGCACCTGGAAATAAAAGCAACATTCATAAATCCCATTAAGACAGAAACCTTTTGGAAAGTGGAAGTAAGCCTAGACCGTGAAGTAAAAATGCAAAATAAAGCACTACCTGTTGGCCTTCAGGCAACTTTCTTGTCTGGTTTACTCAGGTTCAAATAAGCAGCATGCTTGGTGAGGCCGGCCATATTAACTTGGTTACACTGGTTGCGACATCTGGCAGTGCACGGCTTCCCATGTGGATGTGTTGTTGACGCTGGAAACATAAAACAAAATGATATTTGCCATTATCTATTCGTTAAATGGTAGTCAGTGCTTGCCCCCTTATACTTGTAGTGCCTTTGTGATCGAACACCTGTAGAGGACGTCGTCATAACTGGAAGCTTCAAATCAATAGCTTTCCCTTGAATAGTTTTCGTTAGGATAGATTGCCGCAAGAACTAAAAAGAAACTACAAAGGAAAAATCAGACACTAAAAATGGCAGAGTGTAGTTGAGTCTAATTGGAGTAGACTCCCCGCACCACTAATGTATCGCGTCGCAGTCTGACCGCGACTGCTATATTTAGTGTGCACCGCATCATTACTGCAAAGAGAACATTTTAAAAGTTGTCAAAGCTGCAGCCAAAACAACGTACCACACAGATGCTTTGGGGTTTGTATGATACACTCGAACTGGAAAAATAAAGAAATCCGTAGCTTAGCATCACGTTTGTTGTGGGAACAAGTTTGTACGTGTGTTAAAGTATAAGAACTGTGGTACCAACTTTAAATAACCTATTTTAAGCGGCTATTTTATGACACTTCTACTACTCGGAATTAGCGCAAGAGAAAGATCAAACACGTGAATAAGCTACGCGTCGTTTAGACCATTCCAATAGCGCATTCATAACGGCGAATTACAATATTAAATATTCGCTCGCAACTAAAAATCATGTCCCAGAAAGCTCAACTTAACTCTGAGTTTTGAATATAGTATGTAAAAGAAACTGATCACTTCAGACACTCAACACACGCGCGATGAAGTTGTAACCAGAAAATCACACAAAACACGCGTCATGTTTTACAGGACCATGTTTTTCTTTTTCAATACAAATTGGCTACCTCTGCGCCGTAAATTTTGTCATTATGACCAGAGTTTATGCACACAAAATAGTGCGCTGAAAATACAGTTCAGAACTGACTGGCGTAATGCGGTCGAAATAAATGACTTTCCGTTCTCGCAAGCATATCGGTGATTGACATGATGATCAAGGCTGACAACATACAGCACCAAATCACGCAAAGAAAAGTATCTTACCATACGGCTAGCGCAGATTCGCAGACCTCAGTTGCAACAATCCAAAATGAATGTGGCCACGCAAAGTACATCCCAGGGATCTGATGCTTTATACACCTGGTAAGAAAAAGTAGCGATCTTACAAGGAGACAAAGCAAGAAATAATCTCAGAGAGCTCAGTTATGAACAAACAACTTAAAATGCTGGTGGTACTCACAACATCCTCTCGGTTATTGACATGATGATCAAGGCTGACAACATACAGCACCAAATCATGCAAAGAAAAGTATCTTACCGTACAGCTAGCGCAGATTCGCAGACCTCAGTTGCAACAATCCAAAATGAATGTGGCCACGCAAAGTACATCCCAGGGATCTGATGTTTTATACACCTGGTAAGAAAAAGTAGCGATCTTACAAGGAGACAAAGCACGAAATAATCTCAGAGAGCTGAGTTATGAACAAACAACTTAAATTGCTGGTGGTACTCACAAATATCCTCTTTCAGGCATCGCCATTAAAACGAATCGGAACTTTCACAAGGCTTGGTTTTTCGGTTCTGCTGTCCAAAGCTGCGGGGGCTCGAGCAGCCCGAGCGGGTGGGGATTGTGTGACCAACCAGACGCCTCTGAATCAGCCGCTCGTGACGAGTTTCGAGGCGCAGTTGGAAGGCGGGCAGAAGGATGGTTGTGGTTTCTCTCTCTCCTTTTATTTTCCTTGAGATCTGTCGAAAGAGTAGGCATAAAGCTCGAAAGGGGGTGAGAGAAATGAAAGAGGTCCCGCAGGACCGCGTGAGCCGAGAGGTTGCCGGCCAGGAAAGTTGGCGGGAAGGAAGGGAAGAGTGAGGGAAAGTAGAAGGGGGGGGGGCACTGTGAGCAACGCCTGCCTAGCCGGGAGGAAAGAGAGGGCAGTGAAGGTCGCTGCCCTTCCGCGATGACTGCTTCACGTGGAGAAAAGGCTACAAGACCGGAAGTTGAAAGCGGTTTGGAGAACTGATTTAGTCAAGGCCCTCGGGCGGAGAGGCGACAAAAGTACGAGAGAATAGAAACCATATGTTCTTTGCGCCAAGGGAGTGAGGAGGAATGCTCTGAGATTTGCCCTTGGCTTCGCTAAAACAACGAGAAGTGCATCGTATTCAGATATGTGGCGCAAACAAACACAAACACAAGAGAAGATACACAACACACGCGCATCTTCTCTTGTATTTGTGTTTGTTTGCGCCACATATCTGAATACGATGCAGCACCAACTAGCCCCTCAAGCTGTTATTTTGAGATAACGAGAAGTGCGTTCGGAGCTCTTTGGTCGCCTCGACTGTTGGCTTGGTAACATTTTCAGTGGAATGATAATTTCGCTATATTTTTTTTTGTTAATGCAAAATACGTTTACCTCAGTGTTTTAAATAATAATCACATACGTAAAACAATCTTCAGTTTTCACGGAATCGTCCTCGGTTCGAATAAATGGACATATTTTTTTATTAAAGATGGCACACAGGTCGCTGTTCATGACGGAGTGCTCTTGAAACGTCATCACGCGCAACTGAGCGGTGCAACAGCCCGTATACTTGCTATATTCTTATTAAGGAAAAGAAAAGCTAACAAGACAATAACTACGGGTACTTCAAGGTTAAAAATTCCCTAGTTATTCGTTTTTATTTTTTTTTTCAAATCAGGTGGACATTTAGAGCAAGAAAAAATCCGCGTAGAACTAAGCGTGGGCATATAAAGCAGCAAAAAATACAAAATACTCTACGAGCTAAGATTTGAAGAACTAAATTGGCAGTAAAGAAAAAATAGAAAGAAAGCAAGGGCCAACATTGAAACTATATCTACGAACTTGGGACAAGGTTGTCCTCAGAAAGAAGCGCGGTATAATTATCTTTCAGCCCGCGGAAGCAGCGCTTGTGAAAGCGGCCGAATATTTCAGAAAGGAAACGTAATTCTCAATCATGTGTTAAATTCTTCGAGAGTGCTGTTCTCTAAAAATGCCCCAAAACTGCTAAAGTAACGCACTTGCATTACTTTTAATATATATGAATTGCTAATAGCTGCCTGGTTGGCACGATGGGATAGAATTATTCAGTTCTCTGAAGGGAAATTCCTTCGGTGCGGCGATTATATGGTTGGATAATAAGGCAATGAATGTTTGAAGAATAGTTTCTGAACAATGCTCAGGAGAGTGCTGTCAAACGCTGTGGTCAAATGCATCACTATAAGCCATATATTACAGCTTTCGAACAAAAATAACTTCCGTAAAGAACATCGTTATTATTCAATTCCAGTTTTGTTACCATATATGCTGGCGACACATGTGCGCGCATTCATTACACTGTAGGTAATTGTTTTAAACTTTTATTTTTTTCCGTTTGCCTTGACCCATGCAGTGCTGTTGATTTTTTTGTTATCTTTTACATGTGTACAACTTTTTGGCAGTGTGCGATATACGTCGCATTAGAATACGAACCATTTTAGGACGGTTCAGATTTCTTTTCTTGTCAAGTGAATTAGCTAGACATAGCGTAGAATATATGTTGCTTGTACTTTTTCTTTGAGCTGAAATACTTTATGCGCTGCTGCACCGATGGCCAAAGTCATCCAGTCTTTGTCTGCTGCTGAAGCCCACAGCAGAGCGCAATAGAGTACAGTACAAATTTGTGTTTAGTAGATATTAGAACTTGAAGGCCCTGAAAGCAGCCCAACATATCTGTCTATAAGAACAGCTAGTACTGAGGCGTTGTATAGTCGGTGCTTATTCTGAATGCCGGAAACAGCTAGGGTAATGGCGAATCATGCAGTGCGTGTTTGATTGGCTAGCGCGATCGATCTCTCCCACCTCAGCTATGTTGGGTTGGGTTTCTTTCCATCACGTAAAAAAAGGCGGAAATAATGATGCTATGCGTGCGTGTTCCCTATCATGGACAAACGTTTACAGGATGTGGATTCACCGGATATATTCGATCGTTTCTACGTTCGCTATCCAAACGTAACCCCTGGTGTTTGTTCAAGCGACACACACGTTCTGTTGCGTTCATTGCATTTGAATACCTTGCGTTCCTTGACTGCGCAGGATTTTTTTCGCGGACGGGCATCTATTAAACTTTTGCTTGTCAGATCAGATGTGTGCTCGAGCGTGCGCGTATGCTTGTGCACTCGTATGCGTATAAATAGGCCCATAGAACGGTGCGCGAGAGTTGTGCGCGAGATGTGTTCGGAATCTATGCATGGATATATCTGTGCATCGGATCTATGCATTGATGTGTCAATCACTTTCAATCATCCTGATTTGACGAGATCAGAAAAACAAATCATCTCCACCGGGAACCGAATTCCTAGCCCAGTTAACGCTTTAACCAACTGCGCTAAACCCTGGATCGCGAAACTAGCACCATATATAATTCTCCTTGTCTACCGTGAGGATAGCGACGAGAATGATGCTGCAAATAGTGATAATGACAATGATGACATTATCAATGGTAATGACGCTGCGTTTAGTTGATAACGATAATGATACGTGATGCACCGTATGCAGCAGCATTAATCTCGCCCTCGCTAATTTCTGCAGTGTAGATTCCACATGCTGTCAGAATTTTTTCAACACTTGGCTAAAGTTTAGAACACTATATGTGTTAGCTACGTCCACGCGTAATCGACATCCAGGCCTCTAGTTTGCAGGAATTGTCTCGAAGATATTATATGCAGAATTTTATATAACAATTATTCGTGCCTAAAGTCGTAAATAAAAGAGTTTTCTACCAAAATTGACAAGCATAATCGCATCTAGGTCATCAAAAATATATTCTACATTTTCTGTGATGGGCACTTCTGTGCATTTTGTCTGGTCAGCTCAGTCAAACAAATTTAGGACAATCTATACATTAATCCCAATAAACGTTTCATATATGGTGGCCCAAATTACGTATGGCGTACGAATATCTTCTACAGTAGAAAGTAAACTGACGTTCGGGCCAGCGAAAAATTTGTTTGGGACGCAATTAGCTAAAAAAAAACTGTCATTAGAAATGTCTGTGTCGGTCAGAGCTGCTTCTGCTGTTTTTTTAGCGCCGCCGCAGCCTGAAATGTGCAAAGGTGGCCAGCCATCAAAGCTCGTTAGACAATATCGACTACTAGAAACCATGATATATACAATGTTGGGATGCCATCAAAGCTGATAGGACAATATTGACCAATTTATGTCAAGATATATGCAATGTTGACAAGCCATCCATATTGGCAGAACATTATTGTCCAACCTATGCCATTAGGGTGCGATGCTGGTTAGCCATCACAGTCCATCGAACAATATTGAACAATGTAATGCATATGTACACATTGTTGGCAGGCCGCCATAACAGGCGAGTCACTATTGACCAATATATGCCATGATGTATTTATTGCTGACAAGACAACCATAATGGCCGGACAATATTAACCTATTTATGGCATTATATGTGCAATGCTGGCCAGCCGTCAGACCTCATTAGACAATATTGACCGCTATAATCCAAGATATATACAATGTTAGGATGCAACCAAAGCTGGTGGCGCAATATTGACCAATATATGCCAATATATATTCAATGTTGACGAGGCAACCATAATGGCCGGACAATATTAGCCAAGCTATGCCATGATATGTGCGATGCTGGCAAGCCATCAAGGCTCATTAGACAATATCGACCACTAGAAACAAAGATATTACAATGTTAGGAAGCCGCCAAAGTTGGTTGGACATTATTGACCACTGTATGCCTAGATAAATTGAATATTGAGAAGCCGTTGTTATTTACCGGACAATATTTACCAGAGTATACGATGGTGTGGAAGATATTGGCAAACCATTGTAGCTGGTTGGCCAATAATGACCAGGTTGTCTCATTGTGTATACAATAATGGCAAGCTGTTCAATATGCATGGGCATTATTAAGCGTGTTTAGCCGGTTGGATGCCAATAAATGATATGGGTAAAGTTCACTGGGCCAATAATGATTATGCTATAGCACGGCTGCACATTATTGGTAGCTCATTGGCACCATTCGGCCACTTGTGGGCCACTAATCCCCAATCAATCCCCAACATTGGGCCGATGGCTGGTGCTGCCTGGGGACGCTCTTCGGTGCTTCCCACCCAACGGTCGCCTCTATCGCTACTGTTGTCCGAGAAGAGCTCCAACAAGCATTTCGGCCTTCGGTACCATCTGCTAACCCGCCATCCTTTTTCACCGAGTCCTGTCGGCCAACCTATGCGGACATCTTGCGACGTCCCCCAACTGATTCCACACAATTACCGCCACCCGAACAAGGCTCGCTGTATTCAGCCCACCCCGAGCCATACATCGACAACCGCCGACCACCCCACCGAAAGGCAGACCTGTGGCGTGCCCCAAATCGGCACCGCCTGTGCTTCCACTGCGGAGAACCTAGCCACCTGTATCGACAGTGCCCATATTGACAACTGGGACTGAAGGGTTTCCCCATCGACATGCGTAGCCCTTCTTTAGGGCAACGACCGCGGGATATTGAGGACTACGTAGCCCAGCAGCACTTGGCGCCAACTTCTAGACAACAGTTACGATCTCCGTCTCCACGCCGACTATCCTCGCAGCCCAGCTCCTCCTGGATGGCGCAGCGACGGCCTTCTAGTCCAAGCCGGGAAAACTAAAAACAGCGACCTCAGAGGGCGAGGACGCTTCAAATCGACGCGACGAAGACCCCCCGACAACGCCACCTGTGAGCGACAGTGACTTGATGGCCCCGACGACAGTTCGTCCACGTGAAGATAGATTCTCGCTGGATATACCCGTGATCCTCGACGGCTATAAGGTTAGCGCATTGGTAGACACTGGGCCTGATTTTTCGATTTTAAGCGGGAAGTTAGTGGCGCTCCTAAAAAAAGCGATGACGCCATGGTCTGGCACGCAGATTTGAACCGCTGGCGGGCATGTCGTAACTCCGAGAGGTCAGTGCACGGCGAGAGTCTAAATTCGCAACTCCACGTTTGTTGTCAGCTGCCGTGTAATACCTGCCTGCTCCCGCGACTGTATCCTTGGTGTCGATTTGCTTCGGGAGTATGGGGCCATTATCGATCTCTGGAAGCGTACCATGACTTTTTCGACCGAGAAAGAGGATGATACTGACACCGCAGACCGCCAAAGCCACGCCCCTCTTCGAATTTCCGCCGAGAGCGTTTCTATTCCGCCACGTTCTAGTGTTTTTGTGACTGTTAACTGCGAATAACTGCGTGACGAAACGGCGGTCGCTGAGGGCAACCAGTCCCTTTTGCTCACCCACGGCATCCCCTCGGGGCGGAGTCTCATCCATCTCCGTAACGGCCGATCTGAGCTCCTGGTGACTGACTTCACGAACGATCCCCGCCATCTTTTCCGCGCTACGGCAATCGCATTCGCCGACGCCTAAGCGGATGTTTCTGAATGTTTTGCGTTCAGAGAAGTTGAAAATGTGCACCCATCCCTTGATCGTCTGGATATTAGTACAGATGTATCTGAAACACAGCAGCACGACCTACATTCTCTCCTTCTAAAATACAGTGCTTGTTTCGCGACATCATCGAAAATTCGGCAGAACCTCTTGTGAAGCACCGTATAATTACTCCCGACGATGCCTGCCCTATACACCAGCAGCCGTACCGCATCTCAACGACGGAACGTGAAGCGATTCACGCACAGGATCAGGAGATGCTTCGTGATGGTGTCATCCAACCCTCCAAGAGTCCGTGGTCGTCTTATGTCGTGCTTGTGAAAAAAAGGATGGCACCCTTCGCTTCTGTGTTGATTATCGAAAGTTGAACGACATCACAAAAAAAGACGTCTACCCGCTGCCCCGTATCGACGATTCGCTCGACAAGCTTTGTCGCGCCCAGTACTTCTCCTCCATTGACTTGAAGACCAGGTACTGGCAGATTGAGGTCGATGAGCGGGATCGCGAAAAAACAGATTTTGTCACCCCAGATGGACTGTATGAGTTTAAAGTGCTGCCATTCGGTCTATGTTAAGCGCCGGGTACTTTTCAGCGCATGATGGACACTGTTCTCGCCGGCCTCAAATGGCAAATCTGTTTAGTTTATCTCGACGACGTTGTCGTGTTCTCTGAAACCTTTGGAGAACACCTCGAACGCCTTTGAGCAGTATCAGATGCCCTCCGGTCAGCTGACTTGACGCTCAAGCCCGAGAAGTGCCACTTTGGCTACAAAGAGTTGAAGTTTCTTGGTCATCTTGTGAGTGCCGCAGGCGTTAGGCCACACCCCCACAAAACTGCCTGTCGCAAAATTTACTTTTGCGACAGGCAGGTATACTTTTGAGATATTTTACAAAGGACTTTAAAAAAGGAATTTCCATTAGCCTCGCATTGTATTAGGTACTTTCCAGTAGAGAATGAGGATGGGGTGCCATTTGACCTTATTGTGCTAATGGCCCTCCACTGTATTTGGCGCTCGAGAATGACAGGATACCATTGCGATCATGATGCACGGCCAGCCAGGATCTATTTTCGGGAAGGCATGAATAGATATATTGAAATTCAGAAACTTGCTCCTGAAGCTCCCGAGTGGCTCGGAAGATTGGAGCCATTAGTGACCCTAAGAGAATTTTTAGCATGACGACGCCACAACCCTCCTGGCTGATTTTTGTATTAATGATTGCTCATTGTGCCCTGTAGGGTTTTGTGTATCGTGGTCCCTGCTGAAGTCAGGCAATAAAGAAAAAAAAGGTGGCCTAGGCAATCGTCATCAAGACACGTCATAAAAAAGGAAGCGAAGTAGACTGGTCGTGCTTCTGCAACATTCTGGAAGGTGTACACGGTACCGACGGTGCCCTCTACTAGCGCAGGGCGCTCGTATGAGTCACCGTCTTCTGCAAGGGCCGATGGCGCATCAACGCATGCTCCTGCTCGACGAAGATCATTTGGAGGCGATGGGAACGAGGATCGAGAACGCTACCGGGCTGGACACTTGAAGGGGAAGTTTTCTTTTTTTTGCCACATCCCCAAAGTCAATTTAACAGTACACATGATAATGGAAACTAATGTTCTATTTAGCTCAATGCAGCAGTTTAAATGGTCCAGACGTTCCAAAAACGCACAGAAAGTGTTTTCACGTTACCCATAGGACACGCAAGCACGTTCATATGGCTCGGCGCCTTACGCTATCTCTTTATCACCAAGGTGACAGAGAGGAACAGGTGTCATAATTGCCCCCTGTAGCTGAAAGCATAAACTACTATGTGTCAAAGCCATGTCTTTACTTTCAAGCCAAATCTAAGCATAGCCAGGCAGATAGCTCGCGCGTACCTCCAGGCTTAACCACAAGCTAAACCACGCGTAATTTTTATTTTATTTTTGCATATTCCTTTTCTACTGAGGCAATGAACAGTTATAAAAAAAATCTCGTCTGAAAAACTCTTAACCTCAAATCCCTTATTTTGCGCCTCACTTATCGTGCACACGGTTACTATCCGTCTGATTGAAACCGAACTTGATATCATATCTCTAAAGAACATCGATCAACAGACCCACAGACGTATCTGTGCGGCCTGAGATTAGCTTGTCTTAGTCGTCACCTAAGGGTTGTGAAAGGTTCGACTAAAATATCATCTACCTATGGCACAACGGAGTTACACTCCAATTGCTCTGTACACGACGGAAAAGCAATTTCTTGAACGTCTGTTATCAGGTTCAAATCTTAATCTTAGGTGTCGTGTATGCGCATTTGGCGATAAAGTCTATGTACTTTTAGATGGGGCAATATACTATGCGAAGCAACGGAGCAAACGTTGACCTCGCTCTGTCGCTGACTTCAAATTTGTGACATGCGAGCGACTGAAAATAAGAGATTCACAGACGAGACGGCGGAACGTTGCCCTGCCGCGGTGTTGCAGTGGTTAAGATGCCCGACTATGTGCAGGAGTACCCGGGTTCGGTCCCGAACGCCGGTGGCTGCGTTTTGATTGAGACAAAACAAAGAAGTCTCCATCTGCTGTGCGACGTCACTGCATATTAAAGATACCCAGGTGGCCGAACTATGTCCGGAACCCTCCATTACGGCACCCCTTTCTCTCCGCTTTCGCTCCCACCTTCCTCCCTTCTCTTCAACGCGAAGCAGGTGTTCATGGACTAGTGTGACAGATGACGCACCCTGTCTTTCCTGCGAAACAATTATTATTATTATTATTATTAACCCCGCCGGGGTGGCGCAGTGGTTACGACGCTCGACTACTGTTCCCAAGGACGCGGGATCGAATCCCGGCCTAGGCGGCAGCTTTTCGTTGGGGTGCGAAAAGCAAGGCGTCCGTGTGCTGTGCGATGTCAGCGCACGTTAAAAAAACCCAGGTGGTCGAAATTTCCGGAGTCCTCCACTACGGCGTCTCTCATAGCCTGAGTTGCTTTGGGACGTTAAACCCCACAAACCAACCAACCAACCAACCAACCAATTATTATTATTATCATTTTATCCTTTATCTGATTCAGCCATTATTTTCTCAGAAATTAACTCCTTCAATCATAATCGTGCGGAGAAGCTCGTGACCACATGAAACCGCGAGCACAGCCAAACAATCATGCTCATCGTCGTCGTTTACTATTCCCTTAAAGATCCCTATCAGCAACTTTACGTAAGGGGGCCGGGGGAGACAACGGTGAAAAACGGCCGTACATTAGCATAAAACAAAGGAAAAGAGTACAAAAATGTATAACATTGACATATTGGGTAAAAGAAAACCGTTAGGGACAGAAGAAAAGTCACGCATTCGGGACAGTGCACACTAAATACGAATAATCATGTAGCAGACATAACAAAATGGCGATATGCCGTAAAATCAACTGTAGTAAGCAAAAGTGGCAAGAAGATGAAATAGGCGTTAACGCAACAGTGCACACGAATGGGATTGCATATAATGGAGCGTAAGAAAAAGTGTCTATGGCAGATCGAAATGATCAGTTAGTAGCTGCCTAAATTTGATGGGCTTAGACTCGGTAACTATGCTTTCGGGAAGAATATTCTATTCCTCTGTGGCGATAGGGAAGAAGGATTTGTTGAAGGCATTTGTGCAACCATAAAAACTGTATATGCTATGGGAGTTAAATAAATGGCGAGACGAGCGGAAAGGAGAACTTAAGTTTTTTCGGAGTGCAGGAAAGTTGAAATATAATTTGTGTGATATACAAATGATCGCAAGTTTCCGACGAAGCGCTAAGGCTTGAAGGCCGAGAGATGATTTCAAGGTAGTAACACTGTATCACGCCGAATACTGGGAAGTTATGAAGCGTTCTGCAAGATTCTGGATGGCTTCGTGTAAGTGGATCAAGCAGGCCTGGTGCGGGTTCCATATTGCTGAGGAATATTCTATTTTAGGGCGGATGTATGTTTTGTTAGCTTGTTGTCTAACGGATGGAGGGGGCATAGCCAGTGTTCTTCGGATGAATCCAAGTGTTTTGAAAGTGCTAGCACAAAGTGCTGTGATATGGTCCCCCCAAGTTAATTTGTTGGTTAGTTCTACACCGAGGTACCTGTACGAGTTAGTGATCGCTCAGTGGAGTTCAGGAAGTGGGGGAAGTGAATAATGGAACATTTGCGTAAAATGTGCATAAAGTTACATTTTGAAATATTAAGCTGCATGAGCCAGCCAGCGCAGCATTTCTGAATTTTGTTAACATCGGCTTGCAATAGCTCCTGTTCGGTATTATTGTAACTGCGGCTATAAATGACACAATCATCCGTAAAAAGGCGGACGGATTACGAAATCCCATGTGGCAGGTCGTTGATAAAAACGAAAAAATGAAGCGGAGCGAGAACCGAACCCTGGGCTACTCCGGAGATAGTATCAGTAGTTTCAAATGCATGACCGGCAATGACGGTAAACTGTGAGCGCTTGGTAAAAAAAAGAAGCGGATACAGGTTAAGATTAGACGGTCGAGTTATAGGCATTCAAGTTTACATATGAGACGCTGGTAAGGGACGCGGGACGCGATCAAATGGTTTTGAAAAATCTAGGTAGATGAAGTCTGTTTGAAATAAAGAATCTAGATTAAGGTGAAGATCGGTTTTAAATTCCAAAAGTCATGTTTCGCACGAGAAGCCGGCCATAAAACCATGCTGCTAGGGAAACAAAGAGTTATGATCGAGTTGATTTGCAATATGGGAGTACAGAATGTGCTCGAAAAGTTTACATGAGATGCATGTTAGTGAAATGGGATGATAATTCGAGTGGGTCAGTACGGTCTCCGATCTTTTATGCTTGCGTATAAATAAATATTCGGTAACCTCCATCTCTTGGATCCTCAGCCGAGACATTTAACCATCTGTTCCATATTCGGGACTTGGCGACGTATATCTTTATTCTCTTTGTCTACCGTGAGGATGATAGTAGCGATGATAATGACGCTGCAAATAATTAAAATGAAAATGATTACAGTTTAAATGATATGACGGTGTATTTAGTTTAAAATGATAATGGGAGTAAACGTGCTGCACCGCGCAGCAGCAACGCTATTACGCATATTGCATTTCTCCACTATCGACTCCGCAGAGTTCTTAGAGTTTTGCAAAACCGAGGTCTTGAAATACGCTTTTTCCACAAGAAGGTGAATGCAGATCACAGAAGGTACATTTATAGTATGTAAGAGAAATATGAAGTTGTGTTTCCAGTGCCAACGTAAGTGACACCTTGTAAAGCATTAGGAAGGCAGCAAAACTGTGTGCGTTTAGGGTAAGTGTTATACCATTGTGCCCGCGACTCCGTGTTGACAGGTGGAAGTCCTCTTTGCGAAGGTAACGCGTCACCGTGATCAGATTTCCCTCCTTGCTTTTCTACTTTCATTATTTTGACGTCGCCACCTTCAGCTGCAAAGGACGGCGTTCACCGTGGTTTACAAGCATTTTGTACTCAGTGGGGAAATAAAAGTCGACAGGAAGAATAAGGGGAAAGATGAGACGAAAGGCTCACTCGGGTCGTGGGCGTGGACACTACGACAATGATCGGAATAGCAGATGCTCGATAGAGAGAGACGGATAGGTGCAATGTAGTTATGATTATTTCGAATTCATGACACTAGGTCAGGCAACGAAACATACAAGTATTGTCGAGGAGGAGAAACTTGCCTTTAGCCCACCACCAGCAAGTCACGGCCGCTGCGTTTTTCCTCTGACTCTCGTATATGCCGCCCTCATATGAATTACTGGAGCGCGAGTTGGCTTTTCCATGCTTGTCTGGGGCAGAGTATTCCACGCGCCTATAATTCTATGTTGCAATCACCTAACCTTCTTCAGCAAACGGAAGAACCGGAAGTGGACATGGAAACGTCCCTAGAAAGGAGGCTAAAAATGAAATTGATTTAATACTGTATTCTAACCCCGGCATTATGCACGATGCAGTGGCTATCGGAAAGGAGCAATGCAGTGACCACACGAATGGTAAGGTCTCAAAATAATCTAGATTTGAAGAGGGAACGGAACAGATTAGTGACTAAGATGTTCATCAAAAAATTTGCGGCAAGGCGAAAAGTAGAAATAACGCCAATACTGAACTCCGTACCGATGCAAGTGGCCATGGAATAGGAGCTATACTCGCTCAGCGACAACACTGCCGTACAAGGGTGATTGCGTATGCCAGCCGCCTACTCTCAACACCCGAACAAAATTATTCTATTACAGAGCGAGAGTGCCTGGCGCTTGTCTGGGCTATTACGAAATTCCGCCCTTATTTGTTTGGCCGCCATTTTACTGTGATAACAGACCATCATGCCTTGTGCTGGCTTTCCTCTCTCAAAGATCCTACTGGCCATTTGGGGCGCTGGGCGCTACGATTACAAGAATACACCTTTTCCGTCGTCTACAAGTCCGGCCGGCTACACCAAGATGCAGACGGTTTGTCACGTCATCCCGTCGACTCCCCTAGTCCTACAGACTCTGACGATGAGCATGTGTCTTGTCTGTCTCCGCCTTTGCCAACATTGCCAAGGAACAGCACTTAGATTCTTCTCTGCATTCCATTATCCTCCGTCTTACCTCCGACCGGCCCAGCCCATCTCTCGCCTTATTTGGGTTCCACGAGAACACCCTATACCGACGTAATATGCGACCAGATGGCGCAGACCTTTTGCTCGTCGTTCCCCAACACCTGCGTTCCACCATCCTTGAACAGTTCCATGATGCTCCCATGGCTGCCCACTTGGGTATCTCTAGCACATACGACAGCCTGCGCCGGCATTTCTACTGGCCGGGGCTCTACCGCTCTCTCCAGCAGTACATTGCCGCTTGTGAACTGTGTGAGCGTCGGAAGAAGCCCACAATTTTGCCTTCAGGTCATATGCAGCCGATACCCATACCAACTGACCCGTTTTCCTGTATAGGTGTTCACCTCCTTGTCCCCTTTCCAGTTTCCACCTCGGGGAACAAATAGATCGCCGTCGCCACCGATTACTCTACTCGGTACGCTATTACCCGAGCCATCCCGACCAGCTGCGCCACGGACGTCGCTGACTTCCTTCTAGAAAACGTAATTCTTCATCATGGTGCTCCTCGTGAACTACTAACTGACCGTGGCCGCTGTTTCCTGTCGCGAGTGGTTGACGAAGTTCTCCGTTCGTGCTCCGTCCGCCACAAATTCACCACCGCATATCACCCCCAGACCAACGGCTTCACGGAACGTCTAAACCGTACCCTCACAGACATGCTGGCCATGTATGTGTCTAACGACCATCGAGATTGGGACGTTCATCTCCCTTTTGTCACATTCGCCTACAATTCATCTGTCCATTCTACCGCTGGATACTCAACGGTACTCAGGCTCTCGCGAACGAATAGATACTCAGTGCTAACCGAGGAAGACGACATTAGCCTATTATAAATGAACAGTAATTTTAGAGATATCATTATAGAGTGTGCGGTAGCAGTAGGCAGTGGAATTGTTATAGAGGATTCTGGTAAGCTGTCTAGGGAGACGATATATGTGACTAAATAACGCCTTAGTATGAAAGCCTTCAACCGAACAGACCGAATAGAACTGCTAGAGATATCGACGTTAAGCAATAGGCGTAAAGTTGCCGACATAAGCAAGTATAACATGAAGAAAATTCAGCATGCTCTAAAGAATGGTCCTATATGACCGACTATAGCTTGAAAGCGGTAGAGAGGAAATCAGATGTATGCACTGAGGGACAAAACCAGAAATGTCATTACTATCATGGACAAGATAATCAAGGCATCTGAGAAGTTTTATAGGGGCCTCTACAGTAGCCATAGTAGTCAGGACAGAAATGAAATTGTCTGTGATGAAGAGCAATCAGAAGTACCGCCAGTAATGAAGGACGAGGTAAAGAAAGCCGTAGAAGCTATGAAAAAGGGAAAGCAGCTGGGGAGTATCAAGTAAATGCAGATTTTTTCAAGGACCGAGGGAATATAGGGTTAGAAAATCTGCGCCCCACCCCTGTATACGCAATTCCTGATGGTATCGAAAGTACCAAAATCTTAGAAGAACGCTAACATTATCTTAGTGCATAAGGGAATGGCAAGCACTTGAAACATTACCGACCAATCAGCTTACGATAACTTACGCACAAGGTTATTTACCAAAGTAGTAGATAATAATATCAAGACAACCTCACACTTTAATCAACCATAGAATGAAGCAGGAATCCATACTATAAACCAGGTAATAGAAAAATGCTCGGAATATAACCAGCCCCTACACACAGTATTCATTGACTACGAGAAAGCAGTTGATTGGGTCGACATCTAAGTGGTTTAGGAGACATTGCGAGATCATGGTGCGAGTAAGCCACATTTGATACTTCAAAGTACACATATTGGTGGGCCAGCAACCATAGTTCTGCAAAAAAGTGACAAGATTTCAATTAGAAAGGTATTAGGCAAGGACACACGATTTCCCCAGTGTTATTTACAGCTTGTTCAAAGAGTTTAATGAAAGGAATGGAATGGCAGCAGGTACATATTAGGGCCGATAGAGAATATTTCAGTAATCTGAGGTTGGCTGATGACATTGTCTTGTTGGTAACTCAGGGGACCAACTGCCATTAATGATGTATGGTCTAGACAGGAGAAGCAGAAATATAGGCCTAAAGAGTAATATCGGAAGACTAAGGCAATGCTGAACAGCCTGGGAAAGGAGCTGCTGCTTAAAATAGGTAGCAAAGCGTTCGTTCGTGATAAGCGAATATGTCTACTTAGGGCAGCTAGTGACCGCAGATCCGGACCACTTAAGGGAAAAACAAGGAGAATAAGATTGTGATGGAGCGCATTTGGCAAGCAGTCGCAGATTATGACTAGCAGCTTACCGGTATCACTCATGAGGAAAGTATGCAACAGTTCAATTTACCTGTACTCACCTATGAGGCTGAAACATTGAGATTAACGAAAGAAATTTCACTTAATCTAGGACAACTCAGAGGGCCATGTAACGAAAAATGATAAGGTGCAACGTGAAGAGGTAGGAAGCGAGCAGAGTGGGTGAGAGAAATAACTAAAGTTACTGACATTCTTGTCGTAATTAAGAACAAAAAATGGGAATGGGCAGGACATGTATTTCGAAGAAAGGATAATCGATGGTCTTAAGAGTAATCAAATAAATTCGAAGGGAAGGTAAGCGTAGCAGGGAGCGACAGCAAATTATGTGGATGGATGAGATTGATAACTTCGAAGGGGTCAAGTGCATGCAGCTTGCACAGGACCGTGGTAATTGGTGGAAAATTGGAGAGGTCTTGGCCCTGCAGTGGGTGGGTGTATAGTCTGGCTGATTATGATGATGACTCAAATAACGTAACGTAAAACGCGAGTTCATAGCACCAGAGGCAGTGTATCTACTTCTGGCTTCAAGCATTTGGTCAGTCAGTGTCGCACAAAGCGCCTGGCCTGTTCTTTTATATTGCAGAACAAAAATGTTTCATGTAACAGATTGTCACAGGTTTTTGAAATCACTAAAGTCGAAAGATATTCCTTGAAGGCACATAGAGCATGTGAAACGCGCTTGCCTTTTACACTTAATTTAGTGATGTAGTGACCACGAGAAATAAAGCATTCAGATAAGTTTTCCTGAACATGATGGTGTGATTTCGTTGGGTTTGTTTGCAGAGTTCATTGTTCTAAAGTGACTAAGGGTATGAGAGATGCCGGAGAGGAGGACTCCGGAAATTAGACCACATGGCGTTTAACGTGCACTAACATCAAGCAGCACATAGGCGCCTTTTTTCGCAGTCATCGAATAGCGACCTCCACTGCCAAGGTCAATCCCGCGTCCTTGCGTTCATTAGTAAAGCATCCTAAATTCTTAAACACATGGCAACCGCTGCAGGTTGTTGCAGGAGAAGGGGGTATCGCATGTAATTTGAATTTTAAGGGCGTAAAGAATAGCAATATGGGTTCGTGTTCCTAGAAACATCACCGAATATGCACAAGCGATGATGAACCTGTTCTTTTAAGTCAGACAACGATTTTCAGTGCTACAGCCTGCGCATGAATTAAACAGGCGCAAATCACCGAGCAAATACATTTGCTTATATGTTCAATTTCTTAATGGTGGTATTTGATTGGTTGTCAAATCCTAATGCGTCAAAGAAGTATTTACATCAAGAAAAGGAACCATAATTAATTATATACAAGTTATCGGTTTATATGCATATTGGTGAGAAAGCATAGCGCTGTAATATTATTAATATTACTATTAGTTAATAATAAGAAATACTAATATAATCTATATAGCATTTACATCGAAAATATTTACCTACATACAAAGGCTTCGACTCATGCATATTAGAAGTAAAGCGTAGCGCTGTGTTATTATTATTTTTATAAATAATAGGTTTTGAAACTATAGAAATTACGTCGAAAATAGGAACCATTATTAACTAGGCGGCAAGCCGATGAACAGACGTTTAGATGATGACCGATGATAACTAGAAGATTTTAGTGAATGCCGGCGGGCCGGGCGCGAGCACTTCTGCCTGCTAATGCTTTGTCCGCAAAATTACCTGGGGCCATCGAGCGGTCGTCCCGATCATGAACCAGAAAGATTGTCGACGGTGATGGTTTCTCTGACATATATATATATATATATATATTGGTGGAGAGAGACGGAAGGAATACAATGGCTTGCCACCACGATGATCCCCGATAAGGCTTGGCCCAGACCGCTTTCAGGCCACCAGTTGCGAAGATCTGATGGCCGACGCCCAAGCACGAAACGCATGACATGGGCAGGGATGATGTCCTCATGTGTGGTGGTGTCTTGGCTCGGTGGGGTCTTCGGTCGACATCTCGGGTTAGTGGGGTTATCTGGTCGATCGTGTCTTTCGTCATGTCTTCTAGTCCTGTTTGTGGCAACTCGGGTCATTGAGGTTATTTGGTTGCGTTGCTCCGTCGTGTGTTTTGGTCGAGGCGGAGGACGGCGAGGTCGCAGTGGGGTCCGATAAGGCGGGGAAAATTCGGGCGATGCCTCCAAGGAGCCGCTTCCGACAGCGCAAGTAAACACCGGACAGCGAAGCTCAGGGCAAGGATGACAAGAGATGAATGCTTACCGCTGACCTGCAACCAAAATGTTACGAGGCGGCAAGCCGATGAAGAAATGGTAAGATGGAGTCCAAAGTCAGACAGATGAGGACCGATGACAACGAGATGATTTTTATGAATGATGAAGGGGCAGGCACGCCAGCCAGCATAACTGCCCGCCTTTTCTTCGTTCGACAACAATACACAGTCCCGAATTTGTGAACAGTCCCGAAATACAATGGTGGAAAGCTATCGCGAGTAGGTTCGAGCAAGATCACATACAAAGGAAACAAAACAAGGTGATGCCGCTTTTGTAATTTAAAGCTAGGACGCTAATAGGAAATTATATTTAAAGCAAGGCGCAAAAAAAAATGCGCACAACACTACCAGTAAAATTAAATCATTGATCCGATAAAGAACGTCCAGGAAAAAGCAGGGATGACTTGCAGCAACGGAGTAAACAATTTTACATTTTCAAGGATGCTAAAGGGATGGTTCTGCAAACTACATCCCCTGGAGCACCCTCCTAGCACCCAGATTTTGATATATAAACCCTTCATTTCTGTCTAAAAGGGGGCTTTTTCTCGATGCACCCGTGAATATGTGCATGGTTTGGAAAGGATACAAAATGCTTACTCAGAAATGAATACAAATTGCATTTCAGTGCGTATAGCTTGTGCAAAAATGATCTTGGTTGGAGCAGCGGATAAAGAACCACCAGAAACCTCCGGTTCTCCCGAAGCGCCACTAAATAGGGAAGATTTGTCTAAATTACCCACCTGAATAGGATTTTCGCAGCAAACACTTTCCGAGATCACTCGGTATAATGCGCACTACAAACGTAGAAGCTTACTTGCAATGTACGAACCATGTCAATAAGCTTCCGGTTTATTAACGCTCCTCATTCTAGTGCGATATTTGCCATATATTCAAGTACGTAGAACTTATTATATCCATATAAGAAGGCGTATAATCTATTTGACTTATGTGTTCACATTTAAAGAGGCTCTTGTGCTTGGTGATAAAATTCACGTTTTGTTTTGATCCTGCTAAACAAACAACCACAACAGAATATTCTTCAACAATCAATATTTTAATCATATTGTCATGGTGTTGGGGACTGGAGCAAGCTTAACAAAACTGGTACAGGTAAAATTCCACAGTAAGACAAATTTTAGATACGTCCGCTGAGTGCGGAGGCGGTTCACTTCAACGTCTTTCGCTCCGAGTGCCCCCCCCCCCCCTAATCCTCCAAAGCTAAAGCCTAACGCACACAGGCACACTTGCCCATACGCAGACAAAAGCAAACGAAAAAAAGTTTGCAGATGCCGTTTTTCAGTTACCGCGTAAAAAACGGCTTCGTGGGTAGGACATGAACTGTCTCTGGACGAGGTACCCGACGGCCTCTCTGCTCTGGACCATCTGGGAGCACCTCATAATTATTGTCGCTACGGCACCGCAAGACTTTATATGGTCCGAAGTAACGGCAAATCAGCTTTTCTGATAGGCCACGGCGTCGAACAAGAGTCCACACCCACACCTGGTCCCCGGTGTTGCAGGAAGCTTGTTTGTGGCGGCGGGTGTACCGGCGTGAATCCTTGTCCTGTTGCTGGGCGATGTGGACGCGTGCTAGTTGGCGTGCTTGCTCAGCATCTTGGGCAAAGTGCTCGGCGTCGGTATAAAGCTCGCTATCTGTTTCGCAAGGGAGGATTGCGTCCAGCATCGTCCGAACCTCCGTGCCGTAAACGAGGCGAAATGGCGTGAAACGTGTCGTCTCTTGGACTGCCATATTGTACGCGAATGTCACATATGGTAGGATAGCATCCCACGTATTGTGCTGGGCGTCGACATACATCGCCAGCATGTCCGCAATGGTCTTATTAGGCCTTTCCGTAAGGCCATTGGTCTGCGGATGGTAAGCAGTAGCTTTTCGATGCGCCGTACCGCTGAGATGAAAGACTTTGGCCATCATTTGCGAAGTAAAGGCAGTCCCTCTATAAATAATATACAGGTAGGAGCAGTGTGCCGCAGTATGATCTCATGTACAAAAAAATGGGCAACTTCACATGCTGCACCATAACATTATGCTTTGGTCTCGGCATAGCGAGTCAGATAGCCTGTGGCAATGATTATCCAACGATTGCCACCGGAGAACCGAGGGAAAGGACCGAGAGGGTTCATGCCGACTTGATCAAATGGTGTGCGTGCTGGTATTTTGGGCATGAGGAGGCCTGCAGACATTGATTGTGGAACCTTCCGACGCTGACATTGCCGACTGCCTCTAACAGCACTTAAACGTGTCGATGTTGGGCCAGTAGAATGTCTTTTGTATTCTAGCAATCGTGCGAAAATATCTCAAGTGGCCAGAAGTTGATTCTTTGTCACACGAGGAAAGGAGTTCCTCTCGCAGAGCTGTGGTTATCACGAGGCGGAGGGGCGGCTTCTGCTCCACCTTTACATGAATACATTGCTGTGCCCGGCAGCTCTCAAACAATTCGACCAGTCTTTCTAGGGCAGCTGTCCGCACTGGGCGAAGAAGTCGTCGGACATTTACCCCATGGTGTGGGCCTGCCCCTCCAAACCTGCTATCCCCCCTCATCCCAACCCCACCCTGGAGTACTGGGAGGCGACCCCGCTCGGATGCTCTGACCTACAGGCCCAAAAGGCCTTGGTTGAGCGTGCCCGCGCAGCGGCCGACGTCACTTGAGTCCCGTGCTAAGGACCCAACGTAGTACTTGTAAGGGCTGGTCTCTTAAGTGCTGGTCCAATCATACTTCACTGTGAATTCTCTTTGGAGCCAATAAATGTCTTTTACCCCCACCACATCAACGAGGAGGTAGGTTTTCGACTCGGATCTAGGGTTGTGCTTATATAGCCCACCACTTCACCGGCAGAAAATCACTTAGGTATAGCGGCCGGCTGATCTGCTAAATAATCGATCAGAGCTCGTAACTCTGGATCGGCACGCTGCTGATAAGACACAACGCAAGCATCAACAGCTCCGAGAAAACTGCCACTGCCATCTGTATCTGGTGAAGCGAGCTCGACAGGCACAAGAGAGAGCGTGTCAGCATCTTCATGCTTATGTCCGGACGTATACACTATAGTGAGGTCGAACTCGTGTAGGCGAAGGCTCATTCGCGCCAGGCGGCTGCATGGGTCACGCAGGTTGGCCAGCCAACACAAGGAATGATGGTCAGTGCCCACTTTAAATGGGCGACCATAATGCTAAGGGCGAAATTTCGCAGCAGCCCAAATAATGGCGAGGCATTCCTTTTCAGTAGTTGAAGAGTTCATCTCTGGACGAGATAAGGTATGGCTGACATAGGCGATGACTTGTTCAACACCATCTTGATGTCGCACGAGAACCGCTCCAAGGCCAATGTTACTGGCGTCGGTGTGTATTTCTACCTCCCCTGCTCATCGAAACGAGTTAGAACAAGCGGCGATTGGAGACGGAGACGCAGCTCGGCAAAAGCAGCTTCTTTTGCTGATGGACGCGCTCCTCTCCGCCGACGCGCAGGGTGGAGACGACTGCGTCGTCTGCTACGACATCCGCCATTACGAAGGCAGCCACGGGCAGCGGATGGGAGTACTCGCATCGGGGTAACCAACCAACGGACATCAGCGAGAGAGATGGAGATCTTTCTGATAAAACGTCTGCAGGTTTAACCGCCTAGCGAGAAAACAAATTTTATGGATCTGCAATGCAAAGTCTCAGAATAATATTATGTCAACATTTTTAAGCGCAATTTTTTACTGGTCTTCCTGCAGAAGAAACATCCGTGCGAGCCAGCCGCGTAAATATCTTAAAAGAACGTTTTGATGGGGTTTATATGGGTTTATAGGTGCCCTGTGTAACTGCAGTACTGGCAGTATTAATTTTTTTTTCCGGGGCCACGAAAAATACTGTAAAGATAGCAGATTTTTCGTTTGTTTCTCTCTTACTTCATTGCAAGCCAATTTCTAAGCGAAAAAAGTAATTTTGGATAGCACATTGATGGACTTTAGGTATGAGGTAGGTAGCGAGCACACCTGCTTACCTTCCTTATTTTCTCTTTTAGCTCTACTCGATACTTACTCTGAAGTATTGCTCTGCTCACATTTGAGCAATCTTTACCATCGAATATTTCAGAGAATGTCACATTCACGGTCCTCCGTGATTTCGCGACAAATGGGCAGTGATGAAGCCGTGGTGTAGGGGATATAAAATTAAACCACCTGAGGGTTTGTCAATCTGAAACCGATGTCTAAATAAAGCGGCATATATCACCGAGCCAATACATTCGGGCTACATGAAATATTTCATTCTAGTTCGAAGCGTAATTTGTACTATTTTCTGCAGGCTGTTACATAATACAATATACTAATCCTACAAAATGACCTACTTCTGTACAATTTTGTATGATTAGCTTGAGTATATAGTATGCTCTTTTATTTTTACTTTACGCATATAATTCTATATTATGGGCATTCCCGACCCAGCTAACTTTTTTTATAGCTATTCTAAATTTCGTTTTGATTTTTTTACTGTACTGCAGACATGCAGACGGGGGTAAACAAGGTTTAATACATACCAGATTAAGTGGTTCTTAACGCTAAGCTTGTCATCACGATCAAGAATATTCTCCGGTTAAACGGCCACATATACATGAAATCCTCGTCCCTGATCTCCTAACAAATTTTCAGATAATTCACCGATCATCGAGTGTGGAAAGGAAAGCGAACGCATAGAAAATGCATAATTAGATTACTCATACCAAGCTATATGGTTTTATATATAGCAGTAACTAATAATTGTCCTCACTTAATCACTCATAATGAGTCCTGATATTACATGCTGGTCATACGCACACATACGTCATGCATGGTCATAAAACTCATCTCATATATACACAAACATGCCCGCATACAGTCCGAGCGGGACAGTGGCACAAAAATAACAATACCAGAAAAACGCCATCTTTGTCTAAAGTAACCACGCTGCATGTTCAGCTTCTAACTTGTATTATAAAGCCAATAAGAATTCTCAGAGCATCACTACTAGTTAATAAGTGAGCGAAGGCACTCACCATTACATGGCCCAGATTTAGAGATATAGAAGTGGTATGAATTCACTACAACATGGCCTACAGGCAGATACTGTAGCCTGGTTACGTTTGGCAAAGGCGGTACCTCAACGTTCTCCTCATTCTAATTCACGAAAGACAACCTTATAGCTCACATTTCGTTCTATTGCACCTTGCACGCACTCTACATCGCGCACAAAAACAAATTGCACAATGCGCCGGTAGCAGAGAGCGCAGAACGTACGCATGCATTTTACGCCAGTGTAAATAAAAATAATAAACACTAAGCCTTATGTGTTGGTAAACGCGCAAGCATATGTACCAGATATCAAGAATACAAGACGGAAAAGCACTATCAGGGAAAAGGGCGCAAATGAATGACTAACTTTACGAAGGCAGAAATGTCAGACGCAGCATACACACGAACAGTACGTGGGTGGCAACTTGTCGAGCTTAAGTTTTATCAACCTGAGAAGTCGTCTTTGCAGTTCTATTGGAAATCGAGACACCTGACAGTCGCTCGTTGTCTGGTCTGTGCACTGGCACGTAACAACTGGGCTCGGCCCAGAAAAGCGTGCCCATGTCTCCCTCAACGAGCCGCGACATGTGGGGAGCGCAGTGGCGGCTCTCGGTCAGAAGGCGGCCTTCACCTCTTCAAATAAGGACACCACCCTGCATGAGGGTCCAGTCAGTTGCCTCTAATTATTTTTGTCACATTTGCATGCTTGGACATTTTTCGCATAATCAGCGTTCGCAGATTTTGTTTATTGCTTTAATTTATTGTTGACTTTCAAATTAAAAAAAAAATTGCTGGTGGTTTAGTTTCGGTTACATCTACTGTATATGCGATAACTTCTTTTACGTGGTTACACGTACGGGGTAAATCTCTTTTTTCCCGAAAGGGTTTCCTAGGCTATGGCTAGGCAGAGACTGCAGTGATTTGTGTAGTGGTCTTTGTATCAGCTTGGCACACCTCCAGTGAGCACTGCACGGCGCGTGCATCTGCTCGGGCTCCATGCAGCAGCAATGGCCTTGCCTGCTCATCTATACTCAGTCACAATGTGACGTCAGTTACTGGGCGGCTCCAAAGGATATGCCCACTTCATAGTTATTTGATCTTTGAGCTTCACCTTTTTAAAATGGAGCGCGACGCCATAGCGACACCACAAGTTCTTCATGGTGTGACCTCTGGCTCCTTTGAAATTCATACTCCTGTACTCGGAGGCCTTGGCTTTATACAATGATTTTAATACCTAATATAGTCAGTACACTTACCAAAAACAGCATTACACGAGCTGTCTTCGAAACATTTCATGTGACGGCTTTCGCAACAACTGCAACATTAGTTATTTTCAAGTACACTGTAATACTTATGCTTAACATTGTTTCCAAACATTTGGTCATTACAACATGCGTGGTTTATCGTGTGATGTTTTATTCAACTTTTTATGCCCTTTCTGAGCTCTAAAATCTTTCCTCGTCCGCGCGTATATAGCCGATCTGTTTATGCTTCGTAAAACAGTTTCATACCACCTTCTAAACGGGCATTGAAGTTTTGTGACACAAGTTCACTTAATAGACAAATTTTCAAAAGTGTTTGTTTTTTGAGGTATTTAGCTTAACTGAGACACTTTGAAATGTACACTGTCTTTGTGACGTACCTTCATTAACTGACACCTGCTGACCGCTGCTAACTTCAAGGTGAAGTCCCGTCAAGCTCCGATTAGCACACCATTTCTCCAAGACAGCTGCTATCTCGGGGAAAGAGGAAATGAATTTGCTTTATTACACAATTTAATTTTGAAGGCTGGAATTATACAGTGCCTCCCGGGTAGGCTTGCTGCACGTAAAGGGTTGTTAGGATACGATGAGTTGTTTACTCGCGTCCACTCTTGAACCTTTCAGCGTCAGTCCCCCTCTGCCATCCCTCACTGTCTTGTTCCCTTCAAAGTTAAATGTTCTTTCATACCTGTTTTCTTCACAATTTGCTTATCGCTTTACAGCGGTTTTCGTTAGTGCCACTGATGCTATTTGAGGTTGCATTGAAACTTGCAGCACATTTTGAACGGAAACCTCCTAAGGAATTCTGTAAAAACTGCACAGCTTCGCATCACGTTTTTGGAGGACAGATATACCTTCGCTTTTTTTCAAGAGGTAGGCGTCGCAAGGTAGATACCTCGAACGACGTCCTCTGGTTCCAGTCGCACTGTTTTGTAAAGACCGAGATGTAACACTACTCTCGAGGACCGGTCATCGAAGTCGGAATTACAAAACAGCCATCTGCTATTTTACTGTACCTAACTAGTCGCACACTTCCTTAATGTGTCCCGCCGAGGTGGTTTCGTGGTTAGGGTGTTTGACTATTGCAAGGATGCGGGATCGAATCCTGCCGCGGCGCCCGCTTTTAAATGGAGGCGGAAATCACGGGGCAAGCAGGCTTTGCGATGTCTGTGCAGGTTAAGTAATTTTCTACGGTCGAAATATTCTTAACTCTCCACTACGGCGTCTCGCATAGCCTCAGTCGTTTTAGGAAGAAGTAAAGCGCCACAAATCAAACCAAACATACTTGGTGAATTGAATGTTGACCATATGGGTAGTTACTCAAAGGTTTTATTTTTCGCTACGTGACGAGAAAGCAGAAAGGATACTCGATACCTTTATGGAGTCCGCAGTGTTAAAGGGACACTAAAGAGAGAACGGAAGTGGGATTGCATCGATAGAATGCCAGTTCCTGATTACAAAAAGACCACTCTTACTGAAAACAGAGCTGTTATAAGGTAGTAAAGAAGAATAACAGAAATACAGGTATCGCCACCACAGCCAAACGGCCGAGGCTCGCAACTACAAATCACGTGACGCGCTAGGGATCCCGGAGGCTGACAAATGCGAATTACGTTGATTGTTTGAATGCGGTAGTACGTTTTTTCTCAAAGATGATAACACGCTTTTATCATACGTAAACGACGGCGAAAAGACAACCTAAACGTTGCAAGGCAAATACAAAAATATACTTGGAGGCGCCACAGGCGCCCACTTCAGTTTTGGTTATGTTTCGGCTCAGGCATTTCGTGCGCACTCGGATAGTTTGTTTGAACCTGCAGCGCCTGAATTACGAGCTTGGAGCAGCAGATGCGCCTTGATGGTTCCCATTTGAGCATTCGGAGGCACGAGCGAGCGAAATCCGCTACCGCCGACACACTCCTTCGTTCACACTTCTGCGCCAACATATCGCCGCCGTTGCCGCTTCGACTGCGACCTGACCGCTAAACTGCAGCTACGTACGTCACGAAAAGCTAAGTACCGAAGGAAAAACGCTTTATCATTCAATTGTTCACTAAATCATGGCACACCTGACCAACATATACTGCGTCAACAAGACCTTCAACATGCAATTTGCAGGCGTCGTAAACAAAAGGGGCATACTTGCCGCTCATACCAAGGAGAGCGTCGATATATTGCGCTCGTCGCCCGGTGAAAAAAAGGGCCTGGGGTAAAAAGTAAAAACTAAAAATAACGAAGCACCAGAAATACATTACAAAAGGTTAAAAAAATCGATTTGTAAAAAAAAAAAAAAAAAAAACGCCATAACGGCTAGACTCGAACTCGCTACTTCTTGCTCCATAACGTTCGGCGCTAACTGCTCAGCTATGCCACGCTTTTTTTTTCTTTATTTCCTGACCGAGGACGTACACAAAAAAGACACATGTGACATCAATAACATGACAAAATAAAAGATCAAGCATTGACTTAAAGCTTCGGCCTTCCTTAGCTGAAGTTGTCGGATTAAAAATCCCTCATATGTGACAACCCTTCAAAACTAACCAACCATTCTGACTCTAGTTTTAACGCTTTCTGTTCATCCACATATGCCCGTATGCTCTCTCTAAAGAGCTGTCTCGCTGAACGTGCATCGACGACACCATGCTCTACAGCCATTCTGCTTTTCCATATGCTGTGGAGAGCCAGTAGCATCAAAAGATCCAACGGTGTATCATTGTTCGCTTCTACTGGAAAGAATCGAATACCATGTGGGCTTATGGGTAGTTCCTTTTTAAGCGTCCTCTGGAGCACGTCCCATAAAAATACGGCGTCCCAACATTCGAGAAACACGTGTTCAATCGTCTCCTCTTTCCTGCATATTATGCAGTGGACACCCCAGGGTACAAAAAGCCCTTTCTGTTCCTTCCATTTCTTTACCTCCAATGTTCCAGTGTGCAGCTTAAAAAAGAACGTTTTCATCCCTGCCGGCACCATCATCCTCTTCACTCTTTTAAGAACATTTTTGCCACCGGTAGACGAGTACACAGCTCTGTACAACGGTTCTGGAAGCACCACATCGCACAAGTCTTTATACAGTTTTTTCCGGTTTACACTCCACAAATAGTCTAAAGTAAACCGCACCATCAAGAACCTGTACGCCAAGACCACTTCCCTTAGATACCCGTGGACACCTCCTGACATGCGGTCAGAAGAAACGACAATTCCCGGGAGAGCTTGACCCAGGCGTAACTGACAGACCGTACGAAGAAATGGATTTTTCATATTCCTCAAAAACATGAAACGATTGACTAACTGGCGCAGAAACAGATGTGCCAAACCAAGCCCGCCGTCCTTCACCCGGCGGAAGAGATTTGTCCGACTTGTCCGTTCCCACGAAGACCCCCACACAAAGACGGCAAAGATACGATGCATCTTTTGGACATTAGCTCTTGAACAATATAACACTTGAAGCACGTACCAAACTTTTGTCACTAAAAACAAATTACAAATCGTGGCCTTCGCAAACACCGACCACTGCCATCCATTCCATTTGTCCACACTATCTTTCAATTTACCGACTTGGTTTTTCCAGTATGGGTCACTGTCCCGATACGATTCAAGAGGGGCACCAAGGTAGCTGACAGGGTTGGTAACGAATTTCATGTTAGCAAAAATGCCTGGGGTCGCTGGCCAGTCACCGTGCCAGAAGCCCAGGCACTTGCCCCAGTTAACAGCACTGCCGCTTACAGCGCAAAAATCTTTTACAGTTTTCACAACTTCTACGATGCTTTCGTAGTCTACACAAAACATCGCGACATCATCGGCATAAGCCAAAAGCTTCACTTCTGCTTGATGCAGCTTGAAGCCCCGCATTTTCTCATGCTTGATAATGCTTAAACATAAGGGTTCAAGATAGATACAAAAGAGAAGAGGTGAAAGGGGGCAACCTTGACGAACTGAGCGTTGGACAGCAATACTGTCACCGACAGATTTGTTCACAATTAGTCTAGTTGTACAAGCACTGTAAGCCATAGCCACTCCTTCTCTGATGACGCATCCGACCTTGACATAGTCTAATATACACAAAAGCAAGTCGTGGGGCACTCTGTCAAAAGCCTTTTCAAGATCTATTTGGAGCATTGCTACTCCAAGTCCACCAGCATCGCAACATTCAAGAATGGCCCTCGCGATGTTAATGTTCGTAAAAATGGACCTGTCCTTAATACCGCATGTTTGGTGGTCTCCAACAATATCTTTAATAACTGTTTGCAGTCTTTTAGCTAGTATTTTCATAAAAATTTTATAGTCGACATTGGTTAAACTAATCGGCCGGTAAGAGGTAACACTGCGTAATTGACCTCGGTCCTCCGTTTTGGGAATTAGCACAGTATGAGAAGATGCAAAGGACGGCGGCAGCACATTAAGGTCATATGCTTCATTATACACTTTATCCAGTACCGGCGAGAGAAAATCCTGGAAAGCTTTATAAAATGCGGCGCTAAGTCCATCAGGGCCAGGCGATTTGCCGGGGTTCAAATTCCCAATAGCGCATTTCACTTCGTCCTCCGTGATGGGGGTCTCTAGCACACGTGTCGTCTTTTCGTCGAGTTGTGGCATTAAAGGCAAATAAACTCTCTTGAAACTCTCGATATCAACTGCACATCGTGCGAACTGCTGACGATAATGCTCGAAGAAAGCTTGCTGGATTTCTTTCTTTTCATTGGTAATGGTCCCTTGGTATTCAATTTCATCTATCTGATTCCTTCGAGCGTGCCACTTTTCTGTGCCTAACGCCCTTTTTGTCGGACCTTCCCCCCTTATCAGCCGTTCGGCTCTAGCTCTGACAAGGGCACCGCGATATCGGTCAGCGTCGAGTAGTTCAAGCTTGCCCTTAAGGGCTCGTATGTCGTCTATGAACAAACCGGAGTTATTGCTTTCCACATCGATTAGACGCTGTAGATTCACGCGAAGGGACCTTTCTTCGGCCCTTTCTTGTCTGGCTATAGCGCTCGATCTTTCCAATGCTGTCATTTTGACATTCTGTTTAAAAACCTCCCATTTAGCCCCTAACTTTGTTACGCCTTTGTCATTCATATTTGCTATATGCCTTTCAACGTCGGCTTGGAAACTGTCATCAGATAATAATTTTGAATTTAACTTCCACATTTGCCAGTCAAATCCTTGACTTTTAGTTTTGTTCCCAGCGATAGTGACGGTGACCAAGCAGTGATCGCTGAACGATACTGGCTTAACGTGGTATTCGTGGCATACAGGCACCAGATCAAGAGATATGTACATCCTATCGAGTCGAGCGTGGCTAGAAGCCTGGAAATGAGTGAACTGTGCCGCTCGTCCACCCTCCAGACACCCAACCACATCAACAAGGTTAAACTCATTTACCAATTCTGCGAGAACACAGGTGCTGGCATCACTATGCGGCCTTCTACTCGTTTTATCTGATGCGGAGAGTACACAATTGAAGTCTCCCATTATCACAGTTAGCCTTTCAGAGTTGCAATACTGACGAATACCTTCAAAGAAATCGCGCCTTTCGCCCACACTGTTCGGTGCATAAACACAAATGTGCGCCATTCGTATGAATACAGCACGAGATCGCAAACAACGAAGCGGCCATACGCACAAGTCGTGACAGCTTGAATTGTGACACCAAGGCACTGACGCACAAACAGCACACAACCAGCCGCTGCTCCAACTGCATGACTTACAACGGCATTGTATCTTGAAGTAAAAAGGCTAACCATTCTCCCGGTTTCTTCTTCACCATCAACTTTAGTTTCCTGAATCGCGATGACGTATAGCTCCAGCTCGCTAACCAAACGAAACAGTTGATTTTGCTTGCGCCTTGCTGCGAGCCCTCGAACATTAATAGTCGCGAATCTAATGGCTTTGTCTAGACAAATCATTGGTGATGAACGAATAGCCGGGAGCATGGTCATACCTTTAGTGATGTCTGTGGCCGAGCACCCCTCCATGGTGTCAGGTGTTAAGTCTGAGGTGGGAGCGATGCAGCCCCCCCTCTTTTCTCTAACAAGTTCGACCTAGTCCGATAGGACGCCCGCCGTACCGCCGTGGAATTCTTTGTCGGCTGTCCTTCGACGTCTGCATTCTCGTGACCTGGTGTTCGGTCCTCCGTGTCGTCGTGTGTCCGCTTCGCTACCGCTGCCGAGTTCGCTGCCTCAGATTCGACCATGCTGTCTGTCTCATGAATGAATACTGTGCTGTGACTGACCTCCGTGTCCCCAGTTGAGTTGCTGCTGCTGGCCACCTTAGCGTCCGCGACGCCGACGGAACACGCTTGCAAATTCTTGACACCCTGTTCCTTGACCTCGTCCGCGTTTGGGGAGGGGGGAGTGACCGTTGTTTCTGCTGAGCTGGTGCCTGACTCCTTAGCTGCTTCTCCCGAATCCGCCTCGTCCATGAGGTGTTCCGACATGTCGTCGTTCCTCACGGGCCCTGCGACGTTTGCATACGTCTTTACACACTGCGGTTCGTCGTGGCCGAAACGACAACGAGCGCAGCGCGGAACCTGGCACTCCTTCCGGATGTGACCCGTCGTCTTGCAGCGAAGGCACAGGGGAGCCCTGCCCGGAACGACGACGAGCGCTGGCTCACCGGCAACTCGCAGCTGGTGTGGGATGTCATCAATTTTCACCCCTGTCTTCAGCTTTAGGGACACGGTGCGCGTAGTTGACCCTTTGTCGGTGACGCCTTGTGCGCGCCACCTTTCCCTTGCGATGTCAGACACCGTCCCATACGTCAACAGTGCGGCTCGCACGTCTTCGTCAGGAACGCCATGCAACAGCCAGTGAATCTTTAACCGGACGCCCTGGTCGTTGGGGTCGACGATTACACAGCGATGGTCCTTCACTTTCACATCACTGACAGCGAGCAGCTTACGTGTGGCCTCGGCGTCTTTAAACGTCACTGCCCAAACGTGGTTCATTTGGTACGCCCCCAGGGCGACCACCTCTGGGAGCAATCCAAGACGAACCAACGCGTCCCTGAAGTCTTCAACTCGGTATGGTCGAGCCTTCACATCACCATGCATGAAAACAGTATTAAGCACAATGCGCCCGGTTGGCAAACTTGGCAGAATCACCTGATACTCGTCAGCCGAAGCGTCAAAAAACCTGTTTCCGCGGCCGGCCTGGGCCGCAAACGCCGCACCGCCGGAGCTCATGCTTCTGCGTCCGTACACGCCGGTGGCTATGCCACGCCACAAGATCCTTGGAAATATTTCTAGTTTTTATGTCATGACCCCATTTACAATAAAGTGTTTCTGCTACCGATCTAAATATTACAACTTCTCGATCATCGGCGCGTTCTGCCTGCTCTCACGTCTTGCAACTAATATTCTGGATGCCTATGCGCACTATATTGTGCACTGGATCCATTTTAACATGTGGAATTTCACAGCGCTGGCAAATGTAGTGGCGCCGGCACTTCGGTCATGTTCTGCTACCGTGGACGTAATTTTCGCTGAACACGGAGCTGTAGCACAAACCTTGAAGGAAAAAGGTGCGACGAAGCTTCAAAACTGACAAGTGCAGCAGCGAGGACACTATTTTGCTGGTAACCAAATCTTATTTGTATGTAAACATGTCAGGAAGCGTTGCGATGACCGAGGGCTCGGTTTGTTTATACACAGTGCAAGAAGGAGCGCAAAAGCTTCAGAAACATGTAATGTGCATTACAAGCGCTCTATGTTTTTTGTTTTTCTTCCTTTATGGGCCCATCGCTCGGTAAATTACTCTCTTCATCGTTTTATTTATTTCGGCTGAGGCCGTCATTGCGAGTACGCTGTTGCCAAGTTGGCCCTTGAGGGATGCGACGCCGCGGGCCGCGCCGGCTCGCTAGCTATCACGGAGTCCACGCTTACGTCATAGTGTGCGTCCCTCAACTCCAACTACGTAGTTGGAGGCCACAGTTTGAATTCGACCGGCGGGAACAAGAAAAAACCTCAACTTCTTATCGCAATATCTCAGCAATTATTCGATTTTTTGCTGCCGGATATGCGGCGACAGTGTCACCAAATGTAGTTTATTAGATTTTCATACCATCTTTGGCTGTCTTTAGTGTCCCTTTAACCCACGGTATAAGGTGTAAAAACGGAGCTACAGATGGGACCAGAAATAATAGAAAAGCACAAGAAGCATCTTTGGACGACGAGGGCTCCAGATGCTTTGTTCCGGAGGCTTATTTCAACATCACCTATGAATGCTGAAACCACAGCAAATGCGTATAACAAAATGCTTACAGCAAGAACACTCAAAAACGTGGGACACAAGATGTTTATCTGATACCATTAAGTGACTATAGTAATACAGCGGAGCATTCGTGCCAGTAGCACACGTGGGGACACCTAAGTAATAGCCGTAACGCCAAAGTATTGACACCGAAGAATTAACGAACCGATGACAGAGTGTCATTTACCTCATCAGAAAAGAGAATTTGGTTGAGGCCAGACAATCGAATAATGGCTCATGCAAGAACAATCATTACTGGGAAGGATTTAGTGCACTGTCTGGGTGAGATCCCCGGCATGTGCAACTGGCTTCACTGCTCCGCTGCAATATTATTGGCCTGCGAACTCACTCTTGTACCCCCCGTGATTAAGTGGTACTGCCGGTGCGCCTGCTCTAGCTACCTAAAGCTTGGTACAAAACGCAACTCACGCAATGAGTCGAGAAGATGGTTCGCTTTTAGAACACTGTGCCGCCGGTTAGCTAGTTATGAGGAACATGCATTTTTTAATTGTACAAGCAGCTAGCTGCTGATGTCTCCAGATGGATTGTTTTTATACCCCAAGACGAAAGAGGTAGATTAATGCAGTGTTCCGAGACATATTAATGTAACCACCCCTCTACAGCAATGGACGCGACAATGAAAAATATCGTGCCACTGAAAATGCTTTGTGGGGCGGTCACGTGTGCTGGGCGCTTCTGTCGCATGCAGTACATCTGAAAACGCACCTCTACTTAGTTTCGTCTCAATCTCATTATATGACCATTCTCAGAACAATTCATTGGCAACTCAGGCAAGGAATGAGGAACGAGTGCTTTTCATAGGAACAGCAAATTCGTTTGTAAACGTTTCGTAATGCTTCGTCATGCAGCAGCTCAGAACCATGCTTTTCGAGCAAGCCATGCAATAAAAGGGGCCTTGTGGCAAAGGCAAAGTGCAGCTGAATGGCTTCGGTGTTTATACTTCATGGCGTTGTTATTGCCGCGGAAGTAACATACAGATATATGCACTTTTTGAAGCCTTAGTAGCTTTATTTCATGTGGTAGGGCCGTACTATACCCCAGTGAACACTTACCTACATTCAGTTACCTACATTACATTCAGAGTTCTATACAGATCTCTACAGTAGCCAAAGTAGTCAGGACCGTAAGGAGATTGACGGTAGGGAAAAAGTAAGACGTTCCACCAGTTACGAAGAACGAGGTCAAGAAAGCATTAGAAACTATGAAAAGGGGGAAATCAGCTGGAGAGGATCAGATAGATAACTACAGATTTGCTGAAGGACGGAGAGGATATCGTGTTAGAAACGCTGGCCACCCTGTATACGCAGTGCCTGGTGTCATCGACGGTACCGGAGCCATGGAAGAATGCAAACATTATCCTCATTCATAAAAAAGGGACTCTAAGGACGTTAAAAATTACAGACCAATCAGCTTACTGTCTGTTACGTATAAGGTATTTACTAAGGTAATCGCTAATAGAATGAGGACAACTTTAGACTGCAATGAAGCAAAGGATCAAGCAGGTTTTCGGAAACGGTACTCTACTATCGATCATATCCATACCATCAATCAGGTGATAGAAAAATACCCGGAATATACCAGCCCTTATACATAGCATTCATTGATTACGAAAAAGCATTTGACTCAGTTGAAACCTCGGCGGTGATGCAGGCATTGTGAAATCAGGGGGTAGACGAGCCGTACGTGAAATTGCTGGAAGATATCCATAGTGGCTGAACACCAACCATAATTCTGTATCAAAAAAGTAACAAAATTTCCATAAAGAAAGGTGTTAGGCAAGGAAACACGATCTCCCTAGTACTATTCACAGCTTGCTTAGAGGAAGTATTCAGACTTCGAATGGGAGCAGTTAGGGATAAGGGTAGATGGAGAATACCTCAGTAATCTGCGATTTTCTGATGACATTGTCTTGCTAAGCAACTCGGGGGATGAACTGCAAATAATGATTGGTAACCTAGACAGGAAAAGTAGAAAGGTAGGCTTGAAAATCAATATGCAGAAGACTAAGGTAATGTTCAACAGCCTCGGAAAAAAACAGCCGTTTACATTAGGTAGCAAAGTACTGGAAGTAGTAGGCGAATATGTCTACTTAGGACAGGTAGTAACCGCAGATCCGGACCATGAAAAGGCGCTCCATGAATGCGCTCCATCCCAAGAATAAGATTGGGATGGAGCGCATTTGGCAAGCACTTGCAGATTATGGCTAGCAGCTTACCGGTATCGCTAAAGAGGAAAGTATATAACAGTTGCATCTTACATGTACCCACCTATCGGGATGAAACGTGAAGGCTAACCAAGAGAGTTCTACTTACGTTGAGGTCAACCCAGAGGGCTATGGAACGAAAAATGGTAGGGGTTACATTAAGGGATAGGAAGCGTGCAGAGTGGGTCAGAGAAATAACTCAGGTTACCGACATACTAGTAGAAATTAGGAAGAAATGGGCATGGTCAGGCCATGTAGAGCGAAGAGAGGATAACCGATGGTCGCTTAGGGTAACGAACTGAATTCCAAGGGAAGGAAAGCGTAGCAGGAGGCGGCAGAAAGTTAGGTGGGCGAATGAGGCTCAGAAGTTCGGAGGGGTCAAGTGGATGCAGCTAGCACAGAATCGGGTTAAGTGGAGAAATATGGGAGAGGCCTTCGCCCTGCAGTGGGTATAGTAAGGCTGCTGCTGATGATGATGATGATGATGAGTTTCCTTTCATAATCGCAAGCTGTAAAATTTTTACAAACAGCGAAAAGGTCCTGCTTTCGAATGTTCTGATCATAGAAGCTTGCCTATCAAAATAAAATATTGAGAATGATCAGCACAATATGCCCAAAATAATGAAAACAAAATAAGGGGCACGGGCGCTTGCATATGAAAAACATTTCACCGGACGCAGAATGTATACTTCTACCTATCGTAACCATCTTAGGACCTGTAAAAAGCTCACCCGAAATTAGATATAAGTAACGGCTATTTTGTTTTTCTTTTTCTTTGGTTGTGATAAGATTCATATGTGTAAAACAAACTGGCTTTGCTAACATTTTTATTTTTTTTAGGGTAGTGAGGCACACCCCCACGTTACGTAAACTAGAGCGCCGATCTACTTTTCTCACTGCAACTCTCAAGAGGATTCACTTGCGCATTTTACGTTGAGCCGCCGGTGTGAGCCTAGCCGGAGTGCTCTTGTCCATCCCCCTGCCGGCTTCATCATATTCTGCGTAGATGCATCGTTCTACCCGTGGCCAGAGAGCACTAGTCTCAATTTTGGACAAAACGTACGTCCACTGTGATACCACATGACTGGCAGGGATTTATTACTGATTCGCTTGTTCTGGGTTGCTCAGTCTCGCCATAGATTAGGTGCGTGCAGGTCAGAGTGCGGCATCGCTTCAGCACAGGCTTAGTCTAATCATCAATGCCGTAATAGCTAGCCGAGAATTAGCAACGGAGAGGAAGCATGGTCGGCTTGCGTATGCCGATGGTATAACCTTATGGTGCTGTCACCCAGATACGTCTGTCCATCAGGCGGTCCTCTAGCATGCGCTGGATGTATTGACATTTCGCCTCCCTCCTTTGGGCCTAACTCTTTCGCATAGAAAATCCTGTTTCATTCGAATTGTAAATAAAGCTGTCTTACGGAAAGCTCCCACTATAAATTTTATGATAGATAATACCCCAATTCCTCAGGTACAAACCGTTCGCATTCTTGGTCTTCTTCATTCCTCTGGGACTGGCACCCCGTGGCTGACAGCCATCCGTAAGACCGATCACGCTACTTTAGGTCTCATTCGTCGCATAGCTATGCGCTCTGGCGGCGCGCGTGCTCACACGGCCCGCCAGCTTGTTCGCTCTGTCCTCCAGCCACGTATAACATACCAGGCACAGTTTCAACATCTCACCCGCGGACAGTGGGACTCCCTTGAGGCCATCAATCGTGAGGCTATGCGTGCAATAACATATCTTCCCCTCCTAACCCCCATACTAGTACTTCAGGAGTATGCCCAGCTAAATACGCTCACTGAACTCGTTGATCAGCAGATGGCAAACAGAGCACGCAAACAGTCTTTACAACTACATCATTTAAAGACACTACCTCCATGGTCGTACTGCTAGCTTACGGACAATCGCCCCACTGCTTCCCCGTCGGTATCATCCGCACATCTGCCTGAAGGGTGCATATTATATGCCGATGCATCACCTACTGCAGAGCGAGGAGTTACTTCTGTGTATAGTCCCTCTCATCCGCATCTAAACACTCACGTGACATATACCGCGGATACGTGCACCCCTCTGGCACTAGAACTTCAAGCAATTTACAATGCCATACATTCCCTTCCACCAGTTCCTACATTCAATGCAGTTCATCTTTACGCAGACTCTCTCACTGCCCTTAAACAGCTTAAGGCCGCTCGACGCACATTCCAAATAACACAGTCCATACATTTGCTATGTTCAAAGTACCCATGTCCTATTCGCATACACTGGATTCGCGGCCATGCTCGCGATCCACATAACATACAAGCAGATGCTATGACGCATATAAACACATCAGACGATCCACCACCTTCCCCTCTTCCCCCAGATCCGTTCCTGTCCCACGTTTCCGATTTGCAAGTTCTGCGCCAGTGAACACGCTCTCTCATTCCTCCGTTTTCGCACCCTCTCCCCCGTAGTCTTACTCGGTAGGAGGAGGTGACAGTGCGCCGGATCCGGGCAGGGGCGGCTCTGACCCCATCTGTTCGACATCGATGGCGGGAAAAAGATCTACCAGTGACTGACAGGTGCCCTCACTGTGAGACTCCACCTGACGTCTGCGATGTGCGTCACTTGTTGGGGACGTGTCCATCAACGACGCACATTAGGCGACGGATAATCATGAAGGTGGGCCTGCGGTAGAATCGCGATAGTGATTATGAGAAATGGACAATGGACAGTCGCTATACTGCCAACCTTCTCGAATACATAAGCACAACTGGACTTCACTCCTTCTTTTAACTTTATATCTCCTGCATCCCATTCCCCCTTTCTCAACTTATGCCTTGTGGCAAACTATTCGAAAAAAAAAAGCGTGGTCGGCTAAATGCAGAGATCGACGAAGAGTGAGAAGTTAGCAGAAAGAAAAAAATCCAGTATGACCATGTCGCCATGGTTAACAGAGCTTGCGCTAGAATAGCTTGGTTTAACCAATTTGTTTTAAGCAGGTGCTCTGTTTGGCGTACTTATGTACTTATGCCTCTGCTTGTCGAAGCATTTTTCTCTCCACTTCTTTATTCCCTACGGAGGGTTATACAATCTAATCCATTTTTTATAGCCTGCGTTTTGCTTCGAAAACAAGACCATGGAAAAACATCTAAAAAATGTGCAAGTTCAGTATAGCTCAGATAGTCCAGACTTGTGCCAGAACGATTGGAACCCATCAACTCTGTCTAGAACAGTCGATATACCTCAGGACTAACCACAGTTCATCTTCACCTCTATTTTAGAACTTAGGTGCTATTGCGAATTCTAATGGGCGATCAGGAGCACTATTCGAATTCACAGAGGCACAAATGGCTGTGTATAGACGATGGGCTGTACTGTCTAAATTAAGTCAAAAAGTAAGTTCGTCTTTACTATGTATTCGTTTCGTGGGCAAGAAAGCGTACTCTGGATCGAAGATCGGGATAGGCCATCAATATAATATAATGACTTAGAAAATATAAAGTCAAGCTATGTAAGTCCCTTGCGCTGCATTGTCTTGATGCAAATCCTTTACTAAATGGGGCTGAATGTCAGGAAATGCGTACTGCTTTTACCGAATAACCTGTTTACTGGCACATAAGGAAGAAAATGGTGAATGTAGTTGGTGTTAGTAGAACATATTTGGAAGCCAATGGCGTTATTTGAAAGGAAAAAGTTGCGAATTTGTGGAATTGTTCAAAAGTCTACTAAAATATTACGTTTCCACAATTATGTTCACATTTTTACCAAGAGCCTATAGTTCTTTAACGACAAAAGCGCTCTGCCCGTATGCAACGATGCGCGATATTAACCGAAGTGCTTGATGTGAGAGAAATATTTCAGTTCCTGCAGGCTCTTCATGTACCGCGGTAAAAGACAATAGGCTGTTTTGTTGTGAACAGCTGTAGGTAATAGCAAACACAACTCTATAATACTTTGCCTTGGCGGGCAACAAAGAGATACATATCTGCATTTATTGAAACAGCCAATACGTTATCTTAGTCAACCATCGACGAATCCCCGCTTGTCGGTATCACTGCAACGATGACCGTACAACTTGTTTTGTGCAAGCACTAGATTAGCCTCAATGTCTACATCAATCATACCATTGCCAAGGAAGTAATCTGTAGCTATGATGGCTTGACAACGGTCGTACGTTATTCTGAAATACTCCGTGACTTTGTGATTGATCCACTGAGCGGCCTGACGGGTGCCTTAATAAGGCTGGGAAATTTAGGAGTCAGCTCTGCCATTATAGATGTGTGCCATCTTTCGTATAAGCATGCTTTCGTGTCTAGGTATTCAAACAGGGCTTTCATGCTCTGTGCGTTTGGCCACTTTTGATCAATTGCATATACGAAGTATTCTGCATGAGGACCTGTATAATGTGCATTGTAAAACACAAATACACAGCCAACTGCCCTCTTTCTGTCGCATGTGCGAAAAATCTCACCTATAGGCTCCCACCAGGTATAGCTTTGAAGTATTACGTCACTTAGAAGTTCCATAATCAGTGCTGCTAGCTGTTCATGCCTTGCAGTAATGTTATCGTACTTTGGATCAAAGCCTGTTGTAAAACGATGGAAATCCAGCAGTACAAGTTCTCCTGTTTCCTGGACAAAATTGACGACCTCAGCGAGAATTTCCCGTATCTTTGCCGGCCCTCGCTGCGTGTCATGAGTGACGTAAAAATCCCCTGAATAAAACTGCACCCTCAAGTCAAGGCTGCGTATTCCATATGCCAACTGGTGACTAATGCTTTCATATTGGTTGTAAGTGTAAAACTGATGAGGATGCAGATAACCAGCGTAGTACATTCCAGAATTGTGCGTTCCGGGAATGAGCATGTCATTCAGGCTTAGGTGAGATAATGTACAGTTGTACTTTCGCATCCATCGAGGCTTCGGCTTAAAGCACGAAGAATAGAGTACGTTCGCTTTTCCTTCGCTTGTTGCCGTTCCCAGAATAAGGGCCCAGTAGCCGAGACATTCGCCTTTCATAAGAGTGTTCAAGCTGTAACTCGGGGCTGCAACATTCATTGAGTGCCTGTCGGTTGTGCGGGTAACGGCCGCTAGGGACAATATATCAGAATAGGAAACGGGAGGATTTCTCGTCGATAGGACTGCGAATGTTTTTCCAATGTGTTCTTCCGCAATAGCGAACCAGTTCATCTCCAAGTTTCCATAGCTGGTCAGGCCACTGTAGGAAGACACAGTTATGTAGGTGCTGGATTTTCTCATGCCTGAAAGAGAAGGAAAAAGGAATATTTTGTGTAACGCTGTGACAACACCGAAAAAATTTTTCCATTTGGTACAAACTAAGCTGCACGTTTAATTTCCCTGATGCTTATTTTTTGGCATATTAAATTAAATGGATGGACATCCAAGCGCCACATTGAAATGTATGCCCCTGAATACGCATTAGCCTTCACTAGTAAGCTAACACACAATATGAGAGATCACGCAACATAGATTACTTCAGGACTTCCTCGAATAAGATCTTTCTCATTGCACTGATTACCTTGAACACTCCGCAGAATCAAGCAATACAGCTTGCTGCTCCTGGGACTCTCCCGCGAGAACGAGGGCATGGGAATTCGCGTTTATGCGCTATGGCAGGTAGGTATAGGAATGATTCATAAATAAAATATGTTGACGTCATGACCCAGTTGATGCGCGTGCTACACTGCAGGCACAGTTTACCCTATCATGCCAAAGTTGGTTATAGAAGAGAAATTGGAGACTAATATTCTGGGTGTTTTCGATCTTATCGATAAGAGACCTCATGATGCCGTGTATATCAGCTGCGCCTGTGTGCAAGCCGTACAAGTGTCTCCTATACTAATGTAAAAACAGTTCTGAGATCTTTTTTGTTTAATCAGAACAATATTCTGTTAAGCGAGTCAGCAAGGCTTTACACTGGAGCTAGTTTGTTGAGCAGGATAAGGTAGGGAGGGGAAACCGTCTTATGTTTTATAATCTATTTTGGATTTATTTCTTGCTGTTTTTCGTTTCCCGACACATTCTTACTGTGCTTGTTGAAGACATAAATAAAGTTTTGTTTAAAGCGCTTGCCGTCTTGTGTTATACCTCGTGTATTTTGTTAGCGAACCTCTCCGTTATCTTTGTTTTAGACAGTCGTCCGTAATAAATAATTGGGAGGAAAAATATTAAGAAGAAAAGGAGCTATAACTGAGTACTGGTTTCGTGCATATTTATGGCAAGTGAGAATGTGAACAGTAATTACACGCATTTGTTTACCTACAAAATTTAAATAGAGGGCATCTCATGCTTGAATGATTGGGTAATTGTCTAGCCGTGATTAGACCGACTGACGATGTTAAATTAATAAATGCCATTTCTACTGTAACAACGGCTAACATCCCTGGAACCAATGTAATAAATCAGCGATCACTACGCCGAACGCTGCTTAATGTTGCTTCAATGTGGGACAAGCAGAGCTAATGAGTGAGAGAAAACGTTATCCCAGAAGGGAAGCAGGCAGTAGGGTAGAGAGGTTTTGTGCTGGACAGGCCTCCGCTACCCTTTGAGCCCAATACGGTGTTTCTTGCAGAGGTTGTTTCCTTCAGAATCAATAACTCGATTAGTGATATGGAAAGGGGAACTGACTGGGAGGCGTTGCGCGTTAAAGCATGAAAGAAATGACAAACGGCCGCCACTAAGCCTTCTAAGGTTCATTATTTATTTAGTTCAATGTAGTAGACTCAAAATGCAGAGTATGAAACCTCTGCATGGGGCCAGTAGAAGGTATTTTATTCATCGTCTATACTAACGCGATAATACATATGGAATAAAGCGCTCTTTGTTTTCATCTTTTCAAAGTCTGAACTGCAAGTTTGCGTTTTACCGTGAGGTATTTCTCCTGAATCTGGAATCGTGCTAATTAATTGAGATCCGATTAACAAGACACGACTGCAAGTCTGCGTTGACAAGCGAGTGCAACAAATTATTGCGCCCCACGTACGCAGTTGCTTAAGCCTTTTTTTTTTACTATACGCTATTCCCAGGCGTTCATGACAGATGCGAATTTTACATGGGCCATGTGCGCGCAGCCAAGGAGTTTTTTTAATTATTTATTTCAAACACAGCAAAACCAACACAAGGAACATTGCAACAAGCATCTGGATTCCTAGCTCGCAGGCTAATTGGGATCCATGCACACGATGTTCAAAAGAAATTATTTAAAGACAGCACAGACATCTGACAAAATTTCAAAAGCTGTAAAAGAGTCACAACCTATTGTAACAGTACGACTTTAGCAGTTCAGAGAAGTTGGTATTTTGCTTTATTTCTATAGGAATCGCATTTCATATTGTAGTCCCTACAGACAGAACAGTTCTTTTTCTTTACACATTTTTGCTAATTGGGATGAGAAAATTATTTTTCGCTGCGCTTCGTGATCTGTATTGTGAGGAGACAAAGTGAGATGAGAGTAAAGGATAGTTGCTGGTGATCGAACGGTGCACCATTATCGCGGTTTTATGCTGAATTATCAGATGAAGAGGAAGTATCTTTAAAGATTTGAAGAGAGGCGTCGTATGGGCACGGTAGCTGGAATATGATATGAACCGAATGGCTCTTTTTTGAATTTTGAAAAATGGTTCTAAATATGTAGGATAGGTATGGCCCCAAGATCCAGCGCAGTATGACAGGTGACTGTGAATAAAGAAAAGTATACTGTCCTTAGAGTCACAGAATCGAAGTACTGTTGACATTTTAACAGTGTGAAGCAGACACGGGATAACTTTTTGCAGAGAGTTTCATGGTGTGATGGCCAGTGTAATTGTTCATCAAGTATAATTCCTAAGTAAGTGATATGATCACCTTGTTTAATGACAGAGCCTTGAATGTTAATATGCAGGTTCTGGGTTGGTGGCGGCTTGCGTGGGGATCTGAATAGAACGTACAGTGTTTTAGCAGAGTTAAGCGCCAATTTATTGCTAGCAAACCAATGCGGGATAGAGTTAAGTTCAAGATTTGCACTTTTGATCAAATCCTCATATGATTCCCTGGCGCAAATCAATGCAGTGTCGTCAGCATACATGAATGCTGTAAATTTATTTAATATATTGGGGTGCTCATTTATGTATATGGAAAATAAAATAGGCCCAAGGACTGACCCCTGTGGCACGCCGGCACCAACAACCTTGTACTATGATTTTAGGTGGAGCAATTCAACACACTGTTTTCTATTTCCTAACTGCGAAAACATTCGAGTGCTATACCGCGAAAGCCACAGCACTCTAATTTGCGAAGCAGGATGTCGTCATCCTCCGAATCAAAGGCCTTTTTAATGTCTAAGAACACGTCCAAGACAAATTTGTTACTGATTAATAGCTGATATATGAGGTTTGAAATTAGGAAGACGGCTGTGCCAGTTGATCGATTGCTCCTAAAGCCATGCTGACAGGTGGAGTGTATAGCTTCGCGTTCCACAAAAGCAGTTACTCGCGCCGCTAAAAGATTTTCAAATAGACTAATAATACTGCTGAGGATGTAAATGGGGCGATAATATTCAAAAGCATTATGATTACCGCTTTAAAATATTAGAATAACTTTAGCTACTTCTAAAAGTCTGGGAATTAAAGTAGCTTCATGAAAGGCGCGATTAAAGGTTTTTTTCTAGTGGAACGGCTAATATAATAATGCATTCCTTTAGTAAAAAAGCAGAGGTGTCGTCTATTCTAGCTTTATGCTTCGCTGGCATGGCCTTAACAACTGCGACGATTTCATCAGCGGTTATATCATTATATTCGAACGATGCCGAACTGTAAGAAACGTCAATGGGGCTCTCCACCAAAGGGCATGCGTCCGCAATCCGTGAGCATATTTCACAGAAATAGGTATTAAATGAAGCAATTATTGAATTCAGCATTATTCCCAAAACATCAAAGTCAGGTATTATAAAACCAATAGCTGTAGGCTTAATGCCCAAATTAATGATTCGCCATGTTAGCTTTGAATCATTAGAACTTCTGGCTATTATTGAGAGTAGTTTACTTTTTTACGCTTTCTTATGGCAGCAGTGACATTATACCGCGCAACGTTATATTTCATTCTCTAGTATTCTTTATTTCTTTTATGTTTAAGCTTAGTATGCCAGAAATTCTTTTTTATAAGTGATAGGATCATTTTGGTCATCCACGGAGAGATGGGAGTGCTATAGTACTTCTTGGAATGTGTTTGTGTTGACTAAGAGATCGCATTTCTTATAGTTCTTCTAAGTCCGTCATATTGAGCATATGTGTCTTCTAGGTGTGATGGTTTCTAGTTCACCTCTTGTAGACGTTGCTTTAGAGTATTAAAGTTTACACGATTGTAAACACGTCTTGGGGTATTTTTAATACTATCGTTAGAGGGAAAAATAAAGCCAATCGGAAAATGATCCGTTACGGGATAGTCCTATGTACTGCACCAGCTCAAATCCGGGCTGAAGTTAATAAGTATATGGTCAATTAATGATGACGAACTAAGGGTTACTCTTGCCGGTAATTTTACAACATTATGGTACCCATAGGCTTCCAGTAAATTAAAGTATTCTGTCGTACTCTCTTTCCCCGGCAATGACTGACCCCGGCAATGACTGTTTTCATGCGAAAGCAAGATAGGGACATAAGCAAGCGCTCAAAATGTGGGAGGAATATACATGTTCCTTTTGGTGGTGCGATATATTACCGTAAGATCATATCTGAAAGCTTTATAACGAGTATATCAAATTCATTATTAAAATTATAAAAAAGTTCGGGTACTACGAGACAATGTTAAGATGTCTTGACTAATAAAGCAACACTGCCACCTCTTGTATTACCTGCCCTCGGTACTTGGAAAAAAGAGTATCCTGGAATGTGAAATTTCCCGGCGTACAGCCATGTCTCAGTCAGAGCGATGAAATCAAACATGAATGAACGTTGCGCCACCAAGGAACAAAGACAGTCAATATTTTTGTGTATACTGCGGATATTGCAATACATAAAGGAGCGGGTTGGGTTGCGCACGGCAAAATCACAAGCCGAGTTGATAGTACTGGACCACATCTTAGAGATAAGAAAAACGACTTAGCAGATAAAAGCGAGATCGCTTTCCTTAAATATGTGAATGACAGTCGAGTTTTCTGCTTTCCGAGCAAGAATTTGACCATTCACAACCCATAGGAACTTCCATTTGTATACCTGTGTTCCTTGTATTTGCTTTCTCAAACAGAATCTTGTTTTCCGGGTACATGTTTTCATTAATGTACACCCTGTCCTCCCCTTCGTATCCAAACTCTTCTGGAAATAGCCTGTTCTTTTTCGCAGCGTTGAGCAGTAAGTTACGCGCCCTACGTGATGTAAATTTTACGACGACGTTAGGCCTTTCTTTGTCTTTGCAGGGAACTCGATGTACCACATCAGTTTCCGTGGGACACACTGAGGCATTTAGCTTTTCAGAAATTTTCGTTACAGCTTCGACAAGGTTTTCATCTGGTCTCGATGGAAGTCCTTTAATCTCCACGTTCTGTGAGCGGGAACACTGTTTTAGCTGCATGATTTCATTCTGAGCTGACTGTAAGGTGGTTCGTAGTTACTTGTTTTCTTTTTTCAGTGTTGGTGTTCCAGCTGCATGCTATCTATTATCTGCTTAAACTCCTCAAAATGAGAGTCCGTGAACTTACCAGAGTCGCTAATTTCACGAATCGCATTCCTGAGCTCTGTCTGGAAGGAATTAAATTTGTTCCCTAGCTGCTGTAATATCTTAGCTACTTCTTATATCGTGGTAGGTGATTTCTCATTCATGGCGGCAACACAAAGCACCTGTCGGGCAGCCCAGGCAGACTATGCGATCACAAAACAAGTGCACATACCTGCATAGAAGAAAACAGTCGATTCAGTGACATCAGCGCCTCAACCATTCTGAGAGGCCCACATAACAGAAACGTCAGACAGATTTTGTACACGTCTTTCACATACAGAAGCTACCCTTTTATTTGTTTTTTTTTTTTTACGTAACCGCTCAGACATCAGCCAGGTTCATCTGGAGGGGCACCACTATTTGTAGACACAAAACACAAACTTTGATAAGCGAAGACATTGCGTTTTCAGTTGCAGTTAGGTTTGCCTTAACAAATATTTAAATCTCAACCTGGACGACTAAAAATTTGTAGAAAGCACATTGTGAGGATTCTGGCACCTAGAAGATTTCGAGAGGGATTTAAAACAAAATATGCACCGTCTTTAAACTCATCAACGGTTTTGAGCGCGTTTTGCAAATCAAGAAACAAATACAAGCAATGCGGGCTTGAAACTAAATATAACACATTCGACATCACATTCAGAGACAGTCATAAGATACAACATTCAAGACAGGAATATACACTCGAGACTGATCCTACCATATTGCAAGGGTGAATGAACATGCACGGGGATAACCTATTCACAACAGAAGCGAACTATAGGGTGGGGATTTGGAACCGACCAAGTATTCAAATATATTACCTGTCCCCTAGCTTTTCATTGCTTGTGTGCCTTAGAAGTAGAGACCTTGGGGAAAGGTCAATACTAAGCACAGGCTCGGTGAGTCAGTACTTAGTGTGAATATTTCCACAACTTAGTTCTATTGTAAGGCACAGTAGGACTAGAAAACGAGGCTGCCGCGCAATCTAGTTTAAGGTTCGGCCTGCTGTTTCATTTTTCTGCAACAAAATGTCAGACTTTCGAGAAATGTTTTCCACCATCCTCCGCGGATGATTATGACATCCGCTTAGGTTTTCTGAGCCTCTGCAAGTGGAAGTGATGAAGTGATATATCATATTTTAAACCACGCCTGTACTTAACTGAAGGCGTGCCTCTATTGAAATAAAATAAGAGCTATTAGCTTTGCTTCGAAATGCAATTTTGTAGCAGATGAAGTTTGGATTAGTTTCTGGCCGTCATGTACAACTGTTTGCGCAGCTACATTCCAGAACAGAAAAAGAGGATAGAATATAAATCACGACTCACCTTTTAATGGTACATTTTACAATAGTCTAATGCCAAAAGCTGAAACAATATTAAGTTCAATGTTTATCCGAAGTTAAGTTTTTGAACATAGGCAGCGAACGCTTACCTAGCCGGTGAGTTCAGTGAGTTTCATTTACAGACTAATGTAATATTTCACAGCTGTAACGTTCCTTCTAGGATATGAAAAAAGCCTTTACAGTATATCATTTTATATATAACTTCCCTTTTCTTTTACAGTGACCGACTGCTAAGCACTGAAGGTGCCGTTTTTGCAAGCATGAATCCTTTTCGTCTAGTATAAAAATTGTATAACAGTAAGCGCATGAAAGCCGCCGTGCAGGTTCAGCGCAAAGTACAGTATAATAGGGAAAAGTAAGAGCTGGCCAAGATTGCAGCATGGTGTCTCTCCAGTACCCGCAGTTCGCCCTGAAATCCGAGTGCCACTGATATCGATATAATCTGCATTATTACCTATTTATGATTTCATAATCTGTAAACTAGAAATAATGTGTACTGAGACTGAAGGCAGAGACGATTTTAGGAGTCACGCCCACCCTTACTATTCGTAGAACAAAGCTGCCACTCAGAAACATCCAATAATTTGGCAAATATAAAGAAGCGAAAGCCGTACTTTACCCTGGAAGGCATCGTAGTGTAGAACACCACATATAAACAGCGTTAGCATCACAACCGAACTCATTATCAGCGCTCAAAAGGACACACATTTGATGAACGAATGGAGCGTCTGTCTTTCCGTTTGTTACAACATTCAGTAAAAGGCGCAGAACAATCACGTTCTAACCACTCCTGACACTGTGGCGCCGAAACAATGTACTTCTCTCGCTCGGATGTTGCTGCTATGCTTCTTGCCTAGACACGACTCATCATGCCATTCCCTCAGCTTCTGACCTTGAGAAACAAATTTTTCTGTGCGCCGCGGTTAGCATATAATTCATGTGAACACTTGTGGCTGTTTTTTTAAACATACCGGGAACGAACTGCTAACATAGATATTCGTCGCCACTCAAATTTTTTTCACTACAGCAGTAGCATCCATGATCTGTAACCAGAGACGAAAAGAATAATTGCAACGCCAGATTTTGACACACAGCGGCGACAACCTTTGTGATGTATTCGAACTTGGCGAGGGCGCATCTGCACCCTCGGATGAACATCGGCCGCGAAATCACAAGAGACGCTGCATGACCTTCACGGAACTTTAAGCTATGCTGATTTTTGGATGTAGGCGTTTAGACTGCACGTTGTGTTATGTGTTGTGCCGTGTATAGCAGCATAAACTTTGGACGCTATAAAACATCAGGTGCGCAACTTCATCTTGTGTTCCTTTCACGTGTTTGTGTTGCCAAACTTACCCATATTTCGATTTTGCTTGACGTGGAGATTGCCGTTCTGCAATATTGGTCCTTGGTGGAGATGTCGTTCATTTGGATGCGACGCATTGCTGAAGGATGACAAGCCTGCGCTTGCTTGTTGCCACAACTGTAAAGTTGAATTTATTTACAACTTTTCACGCTTCGATGAGGGCACTCGCTACCACCCGGAACGGTGGAGAACGACAGGCCAGAGTTTGGTCTTCAAGATACCCTGTCCTGTCTGACCGGCCTAACTCTCGCTACGCGTAACAGATTGTTCTTCAGAGCGTGGCCACCGCAAATCTTGGCCAGCTTCGAATTGTCTTCTACGGATGTCCACCAAGAGTCCAAGTCACCCTTTTTGCGTCAAAATAGCTGCTTAAGTTAGTTTGTCCAGTTTCTGGGGATCAGTTAGCAACCAATAAGGAATGACCCTCTCAGAACCAATCGGAGAATTTACTTTCAAAATAAAAGAATCATACCTGTGCTCACGCGGGTTTTTATTTACCAGCCCAGCATTTATTCCACGAGGTGATCCTTGCTCTTCCCTTTGAGATAGCAAAAAAACACAGAAGTCCAAACAAAAGCAACCAAACGAACCAAAGCGCCACTTCCTCCTGCCATGCCGTCTTGTGGAAGGCAGGCATAGCATTTGAGCTCCGCTGCCCATCGGCATTGCGTAAAATAAATATCGGTAATCACCTATGAGAAATGTAGTTGCTCGGACGCTTTCCTAGCAGACGGTACAGCACCGACACATTATGCAGATCCAAAGCCGTTATGGAGCACGTTCTGGACCACGGCTCTAAATGTTATAAACTGCCTGTAAAGACTGCATTGGTGCACGCGATGCAGACGTACGTCAATTTGGCTGGCAGCACCACTTTTATTTATCTGCTCAGCATCCCTGTGCGGTCAGCGTAGATATTAAAAAGGCCCAACTGACAGGTAATATTTCCAAACTGACGGGAACGGAGGGGGGGGGGACTCAAAGGCCACCTGGAAAACGTGACAGCAAGAATCAAATCAACGGTGTCACCCGGTGTACGATACAGATGCCCAATGTCCGGCTGTCTGCAAATTTATATTCTCCCTACATACATTTGCTGTCGATACCCTAGGCACCACAAATACTCTGGGCGCCTACCTGATGACACCTCGAGACTCAACTGCATTCAATGTTTCGCACTAACAACAATAAGGAAAAAATTATTTGTACACATATATGAGACTGTAGGCATGCGTAGAAAACGTTGCTTCTGTATGTATCACAAATACAAACATGATGTACTAGACGCGTGGTCAAAGCATAAGAACTAATAACACACAGTCACAAAACTTGCGATTACGCCTGATACGCCTCGATTATTCCACTGGAGATTTGTACGTGTGCTGGCTAATTATGTGTTGCCATAAACAAAGTACAAATTTCGTGGAAGTTTAGTTTTAATTACACAAGTGCTCCTGTGCTCTCGCGCAGGGCAGCGAGTAGGTGCTTGTGATAACGACGTAACGCACATAGTTCATGCTGCTTAACTCGAAGTGTCGCGCAAAGTTGTAGTCAACGGAAGATGCATTTGTCGTATGGTCTTAAAGTGGGTTACCAACATTTACCGCAGCTCGTAGCCTCTCAGCAGTAAAATTGGCTGTTTAAGAGCTGTATATATACAAAAGGAATGAAGTATCGTTCAAGCACGAGAACGGGATTAGCGGAGAACGCGGCAACGTTTTGGACACGTGGCGTGCTCAGTTTTTTTTAGCGCGATTAGAACAAAATATCGGTGGGCTTTGGCTGCTCCTGATCGCGCCTCTGGTTCAATATGTGCGCGGTAACGGCAATCCTTGGCACCGGTCTAGATTTCCCATACTAACAATCATGCACCCTCGCAATGTCGTTATTAGAGGCATACAGTTAGCAAAGATTATTCGCAGTTAGTAGTTCACATATGAAGTAACACTTACAACACTAAGATAATTTATGAAAATCCCCTGATAGTAGTCATGCCACTGCGGGATAACCATCTTCTGTCGATGGAACCTCGACGAGCAATAGACAGCAGGCAGTTTAAATTTAAACGCATGGAAATACCGCCTTAACCAGACGGAACGTCATAAACCAGAATTGACGTTCAGATCAGAAGTCAGGTCAAATCAATTAAGCCTTAAAGGTCAACGCAGTCGTTTTGCATCTTCTCTGTTTAGATGCGTTCATGGTCTTCGGAGCACGGTGTCGAACCAGATTTTTTTTTTTTCAGGTTCGGTTCTGGTTCACGCATTTTGGGTTCGAGTTTTGGCTCCGGAGATACATTCTGTTCAGGTCTAACCGGTTCAACCATACCCGAATCAGCTGAAACGGGATCGAATCGGTTCAGAAAAAAAAACTTCGGGTGTATATTTTAGTCCACATTTTAGTACTGAGTTTTCTTTCCTGTTTCAGCATGTCACAAAAGCTGAAAGTTCATGTATTACTTTGTCTATTGCTTTTGTCGTCAGAATTGACGGAGTCCACTTGGTTGTACAGATCTCAGCATAATGTTTATAATGAGTAACGAACGAATAGAGGAGGATAGGGGGGAAATAATCATTATTTTCATTACCACATTACCAACTAGTGCTGTCACGTGCCGAAAGAAAGCTTAAAGACAATATGTTTTCTTCTTTGCTTTTCAAGTACACAAAATTGTGCATGAATTTTATTTTAGAACGAAATCTTTACTATTACATATAAAACAATGTTTCTTCCGGTTCCCATTAAAGGACTTTGCAATAAGGTTAAGGTGAAATCATACAAACACCCCAAGACTCAAGAAGAGGGCTTTTTCGGGCTGGTTGGTTCATGTTGAATGGAAAGAAGGAACAGCTCAAACGGACCGGACGTGTAGGACATGTCTGTCTCGCCTTCTTACACGTCCCGTCCGTTTGAGCTGTTCCTTCCTTCCATTCAACCCCAAGACTAACGATACAGTTATTATGTAAAACAGGTATTCGGCTGTGATATGTTCACCGCCTGCATCTGCAGAGAATGACGATAACCATGTTCAACGCCTGATGGTCAGGAAAGACAACAATGACCACGCTCGCTCCGACGCTCGTGCGTGTGCTGACACATGTTCTACAACTTATCGCCGAACGCTCCCTTGACTGTTCACGGCGTAGCGCCCTGTTCAAGGTGTTCAATTAAAAGTGGTGAAGGTGACAGCTATGCCCTAATCCTGGAGCTTCGAAGCCGAACGTTGGCTGCCACTTCCGCGATTCCCGAGACCGCCAACCAACCCCCAACCCCATCGCTTGTCATCTGTCCCAGCGCCGAGCGTCAGCGTGACCCAGCCATCTTCAGCGGCACCGATGACACAGATAGATAGATGGATTTATTGAAAGGAAAAGGCAGAGAGGTTGGCCCGAATAATTCAAATCTGGCCTGCTACTCTGCACTTAGGAAGGGGAAGGAGAGAAGAAAGAAGATCATGATGGGTGACGATGTGGGAGAAGGCATATGAAATATATATACAGACACAGCGGCTTGCTTTAGAAGCGCGAATCAAGTCTGTTGGCGCTCAAATAACGGCAAAGAGCATGCACTGCCTGGAGGCTCTTCCCCTTGTCCTGCCAAGCGCCCAGCAGAAGCTCCTCCGACAGAGGCCTCTTGTCTACATGCTTCAAGGAAGCAGCTAGCACATTTCTTTCGTTCGCATACTCTGGGAACGCCAATAATACATGCTCCACAGTCTCTGGAATGCCACAAGTTGAACATTACGGTGATTCCATCTGTCCAATTAAATGTAAATACTTGCGCGTGAAAGCCACGTTTAAACGAAGTCTATGTATCAAACATGCCTGATGACGCGGAACATCACGCCGAACATTAAATTTAAATGTTCGATCGAGCCTTCTTAGACGAATGTGTCGGGCGTCTGGTTGAGCCCAGTAAGCTGCTGTAGCAATATTCATAAAACTCTTTAGAAGACACGTCGTATCCGCTCTTGAAAAAGGCACAGCTGTTTGGAAGCCATTGATGAGTGCGCTTTTCGCTCCAACATCGGCCTGCTCATTCCCATGGAGGCCGCAGTGGGCAGGGATCCATTGAAACATTATCATGTGGCCTTGCAGCTGGGCAGATCTGATGAGCTCCATAATGTTTAGTGCCAGGGACTGATAGGCAGTGTGGCGCAATAGCTTTTCCAAAATTTGTAATGCAGTCTTCGAGTCCGTGAATATACACCATTTTTGAGGTGGTTCCCCACCTATATAGCGAATAGATTCCCGAATGGCTACACGTTCGGCAGCGGTTGATGTAGAGGTATGTCCCAAAAGGAAATGCAGAGTCGTTTTCTGAGCTGGTATGACCCCAGCTGCAGCGGATGCCTGTGCTGACACAGATCCATCGGTATATACGTGAATATAATTGGGATATTCTGACCAGATGTGTGCCAGAGTAAGCTGTTTGAGTCCACTAATTGGTACCATTGATTTCTTTAGTATTTCGGGAACACGAAGGTGCACCAAAGGTTTATCCATCGTCCATGGTGGTTGGGTGGTACGATATGGGAGGGCATATCTTGTCGGTACTTGCGACTGATGACAGCAGAGTGCATTTGTAAAACTGCAGTCCGGCCTCTCATCCAGAATCTTGCTGAGAGGGTAAAAACGGTGTCTTGGAAGTGCTCGTAAATATACACGAAGTGGTTCGTGTGACAAGTATATGGGCGAGCGTGTGCATCTTCAATTGTGCCTTTGTTAGAGGTGCATCTGGGCAGTCCAAGGCATATTTTCAGTGCCTGCGCTTGCACGCTCTCTAAAGTCCGCAAGCAGGAAATGCTCATACTAGAGAGTACTGGGAGACTGTACCGGGTGTAGCCAACAAACAGAGCCTCGTAAAGCCGTATTAAGGAGCGCTCAGTTGGACCCCATTTGATACCAGCTATGTAACGAAGTACATGGCAAAAATTAATTAGCCTTTTCTTCACCATAGCAATATGTTTCGACCAAGATAGTCGGTGGTCAATAATTACTCCCAAGAACCTGTGCCTGGAGACGTGTAGTATTACGACTCCATGAAGGGTAATCGGGTAGCGGCTGACACATTTTCCCGTAAGCGCGATCACTGCACACTTTTCTGCCGCTAAAAATAAACCTCGACGCCGTAAGTACATCGATGTTGATGACACAGCTCGTTGCAGTCTAGCACGTAGTTGTGGGCGCGTCGAACCAGAGGCCCAGATACAGATGTCGTCAGCATATGCACTTATGTGGATGTTAGTTGGCAGTTCACTCACCAGGCCAATTAGCGCAACGTTAAATAAAGTTGGGCTGAGAACTCCTCCCTGTGGAACTCCACGACCGACCTGAAAGCGGGTAGTATCTCCTTCAGGCGTAGTCATGTAAACAGAGCGGCCGGTGAGATAGCTTACAATCCACAAGTACAGCCGGCCACCAACCCCCACGTCGTCAAGTCCATCAAGAATAGCTTCATGGAGGACGTTGTCGTAAGCTCCCTTTATAACTAAAAATGCAGCAGCCTCTAGTCGACGGTGACGCTTTTCGTGTTCTACTGTCGCCACAAGGTCGATGACGCTGTCTATGGAAGAGCGTCCGCGGCGAAATCCAGTCATCATATTCGAATAAAGATCATTACTCTCTAGATACCACTCAAGTCTTGCCAGCACCATGCACTCCATAACTTTTCCAACACAGCTTGCTAGGGCAACTGGCCGGTATGAGGTAAGTTCGAGAGGAGGCTTTCCAGGCTTCAAAAGAGCAACCAGGCGGCTAATTTTCCAGTGTTCAGGAATAGTGCTAGAAGCCCATATATCATTGAAATAATTAAGTAGTGCAGTTCTACCATCTTTGCCTAGGTTTGAGAATGTTGAATACGTAATCCCGTCAGGACCAGGTGCAGATGAATGCCGACAAGAAGCAAGAGCGGCGTCTAATTCAGCTACTGTAAAGGGCACGTCGTATTGATCATTCGGCGAAGGTGGTGCAAAAACCTCTGAAATTGGTAACTGTGCCTGGCTTGTGCCCGCAACCATTTTACAAAAATCTTCAGCTACGTCCACTTCATTGCGGCGTTGGTAAAGGGCCAGGGCACGAAAAGGGTGCCTTTCTCGCGGAGGTGTGCGCAAGCTTCTCGCAACATGCCAGATACGCGACAGGGGCTTACGGGAATCCAGTGATGAGCAGAACTGTCTCCAACGTTGTCGTCCTAATCTCTCCAGGTGGCGCAAAACTTGTCGTTTAGCTCGGCGAGAATGTGCGAGATCTTGCGCGGATTTTGTTTTTCTGTAGTTCCTTCGCGCAGACGGATCGCGCGAAGCCGCTCGAATTCCACGTCGGTGCTGGACACTGACACCGGCACACTAACATAGCGTGTTCTCACTGAGAGAGGAAGTAATGAGTCCCTCTATTTGAGATGGTGACTGGAGGTCCACGCTGGAAGTCTCCACCACTGCCCTAAAGGCGGGCCAGTCTGTGTATTGCACACGAGGTGAAGTGGCAGGTACAAACCACTTCATGCATATCTACGTTGGTATGTGATCACTCCCATGTGTTTCCACATCACTACACCAAGAAACGGAGGGATGGAGGCTTCTGGAAACAAACGCCACATCCAAGCAGCTGCTGTAGGTTGTTCCGCGTAGAAACGTCGGTGAGCCGTCGTTTATATTGACGATATCTTGCGTATGCAAAAAGTCTGCCAGGTCTGTTCCTCTATTGCTCATTATGGCACTACCCCACTGAGGGTGGTGAGCATTAAAGTCCCCCACAATAATACGAGGAGCTGCACAACACTGGATTGTTGAAAATAGATACGATTTGTCCAAGCCATCCCTCGGTGGAATATAAGCGCCAATTACAGAACATACTCGTCCTTTCAGGGTTAACGTCAAACAAATGTAATGGTTCGTGTTGTGGGGCTGCAGAGCATGGCGGACGTGCGCAATGTCTTGGCGTACACATACCAGCACTTTGCTTGTTTCGTCTGCTTCTCTAGACCATAGCAGAACATATGCAGGAAGGCGGAAAGCAGCCGGCTTGTTGGGTTCACAGATCACAATCACAGGAAAGCGGTACTTCTGTACCCAATGACACGGATGTGGGACACGGATGACATGGATGTGGAAGACTGATTGGCGTCGTATGAACGCATAAGTGCGTACAAAAAAGGGGCGACACATTGAAGCCCACAAACGTCATCTTTTATTTGAGAGACGTTGCCAGATCTATTGTTTCGCAACCATGAGAGTGACATATCTACCTGGACAGCTCTCTAGACGAGCCTGACCGAAGTTTTTGGCCGTCCCGCTATACGTAAGCTGCGCGCCGAGCAACGCTTGCAAAGTCGGGCACAACAAACCGGCGAAAACTTCACCAGTTTCATAGAAGATGCCGTCAACCTCTGCAAGCCCATAAACCCTATAATGAGCGACGCCGATAAGATCGGGCACATTATGCAAAGCATTGACGATGACGCTTTCCGCTTGTCGCCAAAAACCCCCAAACTGTGTCCGATTATATCAGCTTCTGCCAAAGCTTCGATGAGCTTCACAAGCGGCGGCTTTCCACACGACGTACTATCCTTCAGCAGGCCACCCTATCCAGCTTGGGTCTCTCTGGGGCCGGTGCCCTTGACCAGCAGTCATTCATTCAGCTCGTTCAATTGTTTGTTCGTGCGGAAGTCGCACGCCAGCCTTCTTTGCCTACCTGCCCACCAGTGCCTCTGCCTGCACCGCCGCTCACTCCCACTCTTCAGCGTGTCATATTGTAACCAGCGCTAACCGTGTCAGTTCTGGAGGGAGAAGAAGACGAAGTTCTGCGGAGTGCGCGTGGTCCTGGGACGCCGCTGCTTTTGCCTGGTGAAGCGCCTGCTCTCTGCCTCCTGTGCCTCAACCCCGTCCTTTGACCCTGTCCTTCTGGACTGCCGTCCGGGTAGTGATAGAACCCGTGGCATTCTGGTGGAGGTGCGGGGTAAATGCCGCACAGCCCCTCAAAACCCGCTACTCTGAGTTCGCCCCCAAGTCTCAGCCGCCGCCCCTTCGACGAGGAGGCCGAGATACGTGCCAGCCGGCGACTTCAAGGACTTGCTCCTGAATTTGGTCTGTTGCCGAACTCCGGCTCACCACAACTTACAATGGCCCGGAGTACCACGACCCAATGTCAACAGACGGACTCGTTTCTCGCACCGTCCGTGGTGTACCTGCCAATGGCTCCTCGAGCGGCTACCACGTTCCATGGCGATGCCTCCGAAGATGTGGAGGATTGGCTGGAGCAGTACGAACGTGTGGCCCGCCACAATGGCTGGAATGCCGAAAACTGTCTTCAGAATTTGTATTTCTGCCTGGACAGTACTGCTCGGCACTGGTTCGAAAACCACGAGGCCTCCCTTACATCCTGGGACACCTGTAAGGAAGAGCTGCGACGGACGTTCGCCAATCAGTATCGGCGACAGCGAGCAGAAGACCTTCTGCAAACACGAGTACAACGACCCGACGAAACTGTAACGAGTTTTGTTCAAGACGTCCTACGACTTAGCTCCCGTGCCGACCCCCGTGCCACCGAGGAAAAAAAGGTGCGTGCACTCATGCGGGGCGTCAAGAGTGACATTTTCGGCGGGCTTATTCGTGATCCGCCGACTACAGTGGCACAATTTGTAAATGAGGCGACGAACATCGAGCGAGCCTTGGTTACGCGAGCGGACCATTATCGTCGCCTTGCTGGAGGTCCCAGCGTTTCGAACCTTTCAGCTGCTCGTTTCCCTGTTGGTTCCCTCGACACCGCAAGCCTACGCGAGATCATCCGCGAAGTTGTACGCGAGGAAATACGGCAGCTGCTTCCACCTGCTGATGGTACTGCATCCTGCACCCTCACTGATGCTGTCCGCGAAGAAGTACAGCGTGCCCTTTATCCACAGTGCTCCGTTGCTTCTTCACCTACTCAGCCCCCTACTCAGCCCATTGAGACTTACGCGTCCGTTGCTAGTCGCCCGCCGCCGCAGCAGCCACCACCGCCGCCTGCTCGTCGACAGTACTTGCCTGCACAACCCCGTACCCCTGTGTGCGATCTTCGTCCGCAGCAGCAATGGATGAGCAAGGCTGACGTGTGGAGGACAACCGACCAACGCCCACTATGCTTCCACTGCGGAGAAGCAGGCCACGTCTACCGTCGCTGCCCTTACCGCGAGCTTGGTCTTCGCGGTTTCCAGCGGAATGCTCCCCGCCCGGAGTTCGGCGAGCAACCCCGCGACATCGCGGATTATCTGCGCCGTTCACCACCACCCGACCGGTCTTCACGTCGCGACCTTCGCTCGACACCGTCCCGCCGATACGATTCTCCCCTTCGCAGCAATCGACGGCAAAGCCTGTCCCCTCATCGGGAAAACTAAGCCCGGCGACGTCTGGAGGTGACGTTGCCGAACCCGTTCCTGTTAAAGAGCCTCCACGTTTTTCGCCCCGCTCCCCCACGCGACCCGACGATCAACCCGACGACCTTCCCGACGAACTTCGCGCCGAACTTCTCGCCGAACTTCCCGCCGAGCTTCCCGCCGAGCTTTCCGACGAGCTTTCTGACGAACTTCACGACGAACTCCCCGACGGAGCTTCCGACGACCGTCGCGCCACAGTGTACAATAACCTCGATGTTGTGATCGACGGATACGACGTGACGGCACTCGTTGACACTGGTGCAGACTATTCTGTTATGAGTGGGGAGCTATGCCGCCGACTTCACAAGGTAACGACGCAGTGGGATGGCCCCGATATCAGAACCGCTGGAGGCCACCTCGTGAGACCAATCGGCAGATGCACTGCTCGTATTGAGATTAACGGTCTCAGGTGCCCGGTTACCTTTGTTGTACTATCGAAATGTTCCAGAGACATTATTCTCGGAATGGACTTTTTGAGTGATTGCAGCGCTGTAATCGACTTTACCGACCACCGCCTCACGCTTCGTCAACCTCGATATACCTCGGCGCAAACAAAGCCCCAAGTTTGCACGGCACGCGTCTTGGCGGAGCACGTAACCGTACCGCCCCAGTCTAGCGTATTTCTCCCTGTCACGTCCGACCACGTTGCTTCTGGCGAAGTTCTGCTGGAAGGAAGTGCTCAGCTGCTTCTTGAACGGGGTCTTGGTGTTGCTCGAGGTATCGCGCAGCTGGATACTGGCTGCGTACACGTCCTAGTCACCAACTTTTGTGGCACCCCACAGCGCCTTACGAAAGGCACGGCTCTCGGTACCATGGAGAGCATTACCGCCCCTATACAAGTTGTTGCCCTGTCCGAAGGTGCTTTCTCCTCCTCTTCGCAGCAGAACGATGCACCTTTGGGTGTAAGCATTGCACCTAATCTCTCTGTGAGCGAGAGGGCCAAATTGATAGCGCTGCTTGCAGAATTCCAAGACTGCTTCTCTACGTCATCCGGAGTTCGCCAGACGACCATTGCCAAACACAGAATAATTACCGATGACGCTGCTCACCCTGTTCGTCAGTCGCCTTACCGAGTTTCTTTCAAAGAACGTGAAGTTATTCAGAACCAAGTGCAAGAAATGCTGGCCGACGATATAATCCAACCCTCGCACAGCCCATGGGCAGCTCCAGTGGTACTAGTAAAGAAAAAGGATGGTACTCTTCGATTCTGTGTTGACTATCGCCGTCTCAACAACGTCACCAAGAAGGATGTTTATCCCCTTCCTCGCATTGATGACGCACTTGATCATCTACGACATGCCCGTTACTTTTCATCCATAGATCTGAAAAGTGGTTACTGGCAAATCGAAGTGGATGAGCGCGACCGAGAGAAGACTGCTTTTATCACCCCGGATGGTCTATATGAGTTTAAAGTGATGCCGTTCGGCCTCTGTACCGCCCCAGCAACCTTTCAGCGCGTTATGGACACCGTCTTGGCCGGACTGAAGTGGCAAACTTGTCTGGTCTACCTTGACGATGTTGTAATCTTCTCAAGCACGTTCCCCGATCATCTTCTTCGCCTGAGAGCAGTACTGCAAGCTATAAGAAGCGCAGGCCTCACTCTGAAGCCAACAAAGTGCAAGTTTGCCTACGATGAATTAAAATTTCTTGGCCACGTCGTCAGTAGCGCGGGTGTTCGTCCAGATCCCGATAAAACAGCCGCCGTCGCCTCCTTTCCTACACCATCAGACAAGAACGCCGTACGGAGGTTTCTGGGCCTCTGTGCTTACTATAGACGCTTTGTTCCCAATTTTTCTCATGTCGCTGCACCGCTTACTCATCTCACGAAAGAGAACGTCGCCTTCCAGTGGTCGGATGAACAGCAGCGTGCATTCGACCGCCTTAAACAAAGTTTACAGACCTCCCCTGTACTCGGGCATTTTGACCAGGACGCCGAGACTGAAGTTCATACAGACGCCAGCAACAAGGGCCTCGGAGCCGTGCTCATTCAAAAACAGAACGGGACCGAGCGTGTAATCGCTTACGCAAGTCGAACATTATCGAAGGCGGAGACTAACTACTCGACCACTGAAAAAGAATGCCTCGCGGTAGTTTGGGCGATTAATAAGTTCAGACCCTACTTGTACGGACGCCCATTTCAGGTGGTTACCGACCATCACTCTCTGTGTTGGCTCAGCACTCTGAGAGACCCTTCAGGGCGACTTGCAAGGTGGGCACTTCGGTTGCAAGAATTCGATGCTACAATAGTTTATAAGTCCGGTCGCAGGCACACAGATGCTGACTGCCTCTCCAGAGCCCCTATAGAATCAGTATCTGACGGTCAAGACGACGAGTATGAAGATGCTTTTATAGGTACCATAAGCACGGTCGATATGGCAGCGCGGCAGCGACACGACACTGAACTCCGTGAAGTAATCGCCCATCTGGAAGGTCAAGAAGGCACCATTCCACGCGTCTTCTTGCGCGTTCTGCCCGCATTACGTCTTCGCAACAATGTGCTATACAAAAAGAGCTTCGCAGCGAGTGCGAGGTCTTGGCTACTGGTTATTCCGGCTGACCTGCGTAATGAAATTATGGACGCCTGTCATGACGACCCAACTTCCGGGCATTTGGGATACAGCCGAACACTCGCACGAATTCGTTCCAAGTATTACTGGCCTCAACTTGCTAAGACTGTTCGTCACTATACCAGGACCTGCCGCGAATGTCAAAGACGCAAGACTCCGCCCTTACAACCCGCAGGACATCTTCACCCCATTCCGCCGCCTATGACTCCGTTCCAGCAGGTAGGCATGGACCTGCTCGGACCTTTTCCTACGTCCAACTCGGGACACCGCTGGATTGCTGTTGCTACGGATTACCTCACACGGTATGCCGAATCGCGAGCTTTACCCTCTGCAACAGCGGCTGATGTAGCGAAGTTTTTCGTCGAGTCCATCGTCCTCCGTCACGGTGCTCCCGAAGTCTTGATCACAGATCGCGGTGCCGCGTTCGTGTCCCAGCTAATGGCAGAGATCTTGCGTTTAAGCAACACGCACCACCGCAAAACTACCGCATATCACCCCCAAACGAATGGGCTCACAGAGCGCCTTAATAAGACTATGGCCGACATGATATCTATGTATGTGGATGTCGAGCACCGTACATGGGACGATATTCTTCCCTACATAACTTTCGCTTATAACACCGCAACTCAGGAAACAACCGGGTTTTCGCCGTTCCGCCTGGTGCATGGCCGAGAGGTGATTACCATGCTTGACGCCATGCTTCCCCATGAGCCGGAGGCCTACTCTTACGACGATGTCCGACTGGTAACCCAGCACGCAGAAGAAGCCCGACAGTTGGCACGACTACGCATCCAAGACCGCCAGCACGTCGATGCACGCAGGTACAACCTCCGGCATCGTGAAGTTAATTTTGCACCTGGTGATAAAGTGTGGGTGTGGACTCCCGTTCGCCGTCGCGGTCTCAGCGAGAAGCTGCTAAAACGTTACTTTGGCCCATACGAGGTCGTTCGCCGTATAAGCGACGTGAATTACGAGGTGATTCCGATTGTTCCGAGCACATCTCGTCGGCCCCCTCATCCTGAAGTGGTGCATGTGGTTCGCCTCAAAACTTACTGTGAACGCTAGAACCACGTATTCTGACTCTGAGCTCTGCTCGATTTAACGTTTCAGTAACGCTGGAGCGCGCATCGGGACGATGCGCCTTTCAGGGGGAGGAGTAGTGTAACCAGCGCTAACCGTGTCAGTTCTGGAGGGAGAAGAAGACGAAGTTCTGCGGAGTGCGCGTGGTTCTGGGACGCCGCTGCTTTTGCCTGGTGAAGCGCCTGCTCTCTGCCTCCTGTGCCTCAACCCCGTCCTTTGACCCTGTCCTTCTGGACTGCCGTCCGGGTAGTGATAGAACCCGTGACAATATAAGAGCAGGTCCCTGAGGTTCTGCCATCACCCCCACAGCAGTCCTTGGTGGCGGCTCCTCTCACGTGCGCTGATGTTTTGTTGAGGCCACGGCTGATACTTTTTCTGCATCTGCCCCGCTCAACTACCCTGATGATGGCAGTGTGCTGTGTTTCTGCATACGGATTTAGCCTCAAAATAAATATATGTCGCTTAACTAATAGAACGGGATAAATGCAAAGGTCGAACATCTTCATAGTGGTTACGCGGCAGTTTGGATTGGCTGTGCCCCGTAACACGTCAGAACATTCGACTTCTTGCCACATTTACGACGGTTTGATATTGCTGGATAGGTCCTGAGTTTATGTAACGTGCCTTTCCCTGGGGCCATACTGCCTCTTGTAAAATTAAGTTCTTCTGACTAGTTCACTTCAGCTACCGGCAAATTTATGTTGCTTTTCTGTATTTGAGATATGAAGAGACCTGACGGTCTCTGGTTATGAGTAAAGTTTCAATGTTCAGGTTCTCTTCTAATGCACGGTCCTGCTGTCTGGACGCGAGAGGACTGCTGTGCATAGGAGCTGCGGCCGTAGTTCTCGTCACTCGTTTCGTCATCGAAATCTGCATGCTTCCACAACAGTAATGATGAAAGCCAGTCAACGTCAAATGGATGAAGAAAAGACGTCTTTATACACAATTTACGAAGCAATACTTAGAGTACAAAATCGGCATGCGGACCCAAGGCTACTAACAACAGTCAACAGTTCTCACAAGAAAGATAAACATTTTCTGTAAAGTGTTTGCCAGAAGAAAGCGGATATTTCCTTTCCCGGGGGTTCGGACACGCTCGGTAATTACCCGAGGGCATAAGCGAGACATAACAAAAAGGAGGTGGTTGTTTGATGGCCGGCGTAGCCGACCAACAAACGTAGCGAATTAGACGAAGGTGTGTAGGCTTGTAACAATGTTGTCTATACAAAGAGTGGGATACACTGCTTGTAGCGGAAAGAAACATTAACACACTTAAGGACAACAACACTACGAGGGAAGAACATCTCAGTCAAACGATAATTAACGTTACCCAGAGAATTCTAGAGGGTTTAATATGCAAGAAATATGCAAGAAATGTTTAGGTGTGGCCACGGCCCTCACCTGTCGCCTCTGTGTACAGCCAGCCTCCCCTCCTATACGAGCTGCAGGGACCTCAGAAAACTCAGCAAACTACAATCCTAGCTTTTCTTCCGGTTCTCCGCCATCGATAACAGCCACAGCCTTCTAACCCCTTGTGCACGCAAGACAACCGACCTATTTGCTAGCCTGTTGAGTCGCCGGCCATGTGGCTCGTATGGGCCGCAATTGTGGCCCTCGTCCTTACGACTATACACGTGAGCCAACAATGCAAACACGGGGCCAGTTGGTTGATCATAGTGTGGAATACTGCGCTACTTGATAGACAGAGACAAGTGGAAGACGACACACGAATGACGACACACGAATGAAGCTTCATTCGTGTGTCGTCTTCCACTTGTCTCTGTTATCAAGTAGCGCAGTATTCCACAGTATACACGTGAGCCGACGTACAATCTTCACCCATCCAGCTCGCCCGTGTTCCCTGAGCCTCCTTCGCAGTGCGTTACGATCGCCGCTCCCACTGCTCGCCTTTTACTGGCCGTCGTTCCCGTTCTCCGACACTCCGCCGCCAATCAGCCGTTCACACGGAAACCTAACGGCCGCAGTTTCCGAGGCAAGGGCTGCGCTATCAGGGAATAACCCAAGACTGTTTCCGTACCAGCCAGCATTATTACCGTATTCATTGAGGGGGTTCCTGTCGAAGCACTTGTAGACACTGGCGTAGCCATTTCAGTTAATTACGTCCTCTGCCGCAAACTCAAAAGGTAATGACGCCGCTACCTGCCGTTTCTCTTCGCACCGCCAGCGCTCAGGACATTCGACCATTAGCCACCTGGACCGCCCGCCTTATCATCGACGACGGTCAATACACAACAGAATTCCTCGTCCTCGCCCGCTAATCACTCGGCGTCATTATTGGTTGGGACCTCCTCTCCAATCATAACACCGTAATAGACTGCGCCCATGCTCAACTTGAGTTATCATCCATCAGTGACATTTCTTTCGACGCATCCGGTGCTGCCGCCGCAACCGTGCGCGTCTCAGAGGACACCGACGTGTGCCCTGTGTGGACCACGGTTGCGCCAGCCACGTGCATCTCTTCGGAAACGGCGTCCGCCTGCTTTCGAATTTCTCCGCGGTGACGCTTTGCTTCCGGAACGCAATTCTCCACTTTGTTATCTCCGAAAAACGACCGTTCCTCGTCTCCAATGTTAACCGACTCAATTAACTCAAGAGTTGGGCACCTGACCTTGCTCTAGCCAGTGCGGGCTAACATTCGTTGGCTTCGCGCCTTCCGCATCTGCGCGGCTAAGCAGCGACTCGCTGTTAATCTCCACAGCTTTGGCAATGTCAGACTGACGATGTTCAAAATCTGCAAAATCAGTGCCTTTCATGCCGTTTTCATTGTTCTCGCAGCCAATTGTCAGCTTTCCCGAATCGAGGATTGGAACTTCTGCAGACTCAGTTTGCACGTTATGCCGCTGCTTATTCTCGACAGTTTGCGCTTGGTCTCTTACCTCCACAGTAAATTGCTCCAACACTGGAAACCACTCGTGTAAGCGTCCTTTTGCGTCACATGCTCCAAGCAAGGTGAAATAGGAGTTAGCGCTGAGCTGATCTGCTGTTCTCCCTTCTCGGCACTAACGGATGCTGGCTGGATTTCAGGAGTCACAGCTGGTTCCCTGTTTTCTGGGTTCTGCGGTTCGGGTCCGCAAGATGCCCCTGACTGACCAGTTTGGTGTTTGCTTATCCATTTGAGCTCCACACTAAAGTTTTCATGACAGCTATCGTGCTCTGGAGTTCTTAAGGGCCGTACCAGCCAAATCTGAAGCGAAGGAAAGACCTTTCTCGCTCAACAGCTGCTCGGATTTATTCGAGAAAAGGTAGGACAAATGTATCACCGTACGGCTCGAAGCGTTTTCAAGCGCCTTCATTTTTACAGCATGCTCATGGGCCTCCCGTTTTTTCTGTGCCTCAAGCTCCTTTTGTCTTTTCTGCTCCTCGCGGAGCTCTTGCTTTTCCTGTTCCTCGCGTTGCTCTCGCCTTTTCTGCTCCGCACAGCGCTCTACAATCGTTTCCCATGCCTCTCCGGCCTCGTCAATCTTCACTTCCTCCCGACTCATAACCTCCAGAATATCTTTCTTTCGTTTCGCAGACCCCAGCGAAATTCCCAACTCATCGCAAACTTCGCGAAGTTCCCGTACCTTGAACTTCTCCATCCTGGTTTTACACCGTGTGTTGTCAAACCGCCTGTGCACTTTGCCGAAAACACAACAAACTCAAAATCCCTTGAAACTCATTTCCCGATAATCGCAATCCCTCCTAACGATTTCCTTTGCTAGGGAGGTCTGGCGAAATGAGAGGTGAATCTCAGGCACCCACCCTGTCAAAGTAGCTAGTAGCCGTCAGTCCCGTTCCTGCCGAAGTCCTTTGGAGCCAGTGATTGACTTGTTTATACCATAGGTGCCATCAGGTTATCGTGATTCACGGTTAGCGTTGTGCCGGGGTAGGAACAGCAATCAAGCGGACTTTACGAAACGGCGTTGAGAAGAACAAATGAAAAGAGCTTTATACAGCTATTTACATCAGGAACAAAGAACTCGGAGCGCAGGACGGCAGCCTGCCTCCGTTGAGAGCTTCTCGAGCAATATCTCGTCTCTCGTCACACAACACACTCGTGTCCGAAAACTCTCGCGCCTTCTGCTCGTTTGGCCCCGCCCACGCAGTCACAAATCACTATCAGGCAGCAGGCGATCGAGATGCAGCTGCAGCTCCCAAGATAACAGGAAAGGGGCCACAGGGTCCGGGACCTATCTCGAAGCCGATGGCAACAAGCGTCCGATCGTCAGCCGCGCATCCAGGCCTTCGCATACTGGAGCAGCACGCTGGTTCCTTCTCTCCCGCTTGTCGAGTTTGCGTTCCTTCCGAGACTGCAAACTCAGGGGGAATAGAGAAACGTCTATCCCGCGACATGGCGGCGCCATACAGCCCGGTGACGCGGTGAAGCTTGGCCGGCCTTAATGCCCGAGGGCTTCAGCCGGCCTGGCACAAAACCATCTAATATTCGTCAATGTCCATGGTGCTGCGCCATCGGGGAAAGAGGCACGTTTTCTTTCCTTGTTTCACAATTGTTTCATAGGTTGAAGCCATGCCCTTTCTGCGCGAATAACCCTCGTATCTTTTTGAAATCCGGCTATTGTAATGGTGTCTTTTAGAGGCAGGAAAAAATGAAAAAGAAGCAGGTGCAATGTCATGCCTCCAAGATATACGAGGAAGTAGACTGCTGCCAATTTTGAGGATAGCTGCCCGCTATGAAACCCGTGCATGCCAAAGAAAACTTTTGAACGTCGACATGCATATTTCCCCATGTTGACCACTCACTGGCTCAAAGCCACAAAATTGCATGGGGAGAAAGTTGAAAATTGATATAAATCTGGATATAAGACCCTGTGTTTACTTTGAATAGCGCACATTTTGAATAAACTGTATTTCACGGTAACATGAACGGGAATTATGCTTTGCAGATCAGTTTATTTGTCGTCGTACATATTTCAGAACCACACAGACAACTCCAGTCACTGGAGTTTACCTTTGGATGTAACAGAAATAAATGCAGTAGAAAATATTGCAGACATTGAGATGATTCCTGCTAATTTAGTACTGTCAAACTATATTGCAGTGCTGTAAAAAATCTTCGCGGCTTATTTTCTGCAAGGAATAAGAGATAGTGCCGTGCTGTATCGCATTTTTATTAAAATGGGTTCTGCCGGACGCGCATTGGATGGCCTATTGCTGGTAAAAGTTTGGATATTTTTCGTATGTAACAACCTTTGCATTCGATGACAAAGAAGAACACATCAACACATCGCCAGCATAGTGCATTATGGTGATGATTGTCATAAAAAAAGAGGATGCTATTATGGTCGCCATATAAATGCGCTCAATATGTAGGCCAGGTATTCAGATCTGCTTAGACGGACGCGTCGACCCTATATGCCACAGCGCTGGCGGAAAGACTGGCAGATTTATTTCACTGAGGAATTTATTTGAGCCTGCGTAGGAACGTTCAGGCGCAGCAGTAAAATATGCAAATTCTAGGGTACGTTGTAATATGTGACACAAAAAACTGTAGCTCACTATATTGGACAGCAACGTTTTCGCAATAGAGAGTGATAAAGTAATGATGTCACGGATCCCCGGAGAATGCCCAGTCTACTAATGTTCGACGTTCGCGCTCACGGTTCGGTACGGATAAAGCGTTTTAATGAGTCCAGTCAGTGGCATCCAGGTAGAAGGCGTCGAGGTGGCGTTCGAAGTTCTCGAGCTGGCATCGCTGACGGCGTCGATGCGCTCGTTGTGCGGGATCCAGGACCAGTGCCCGTGGAGGCGACGCTAGCGATGTTGGCATTGTGGGCACCATCTGGATGGGCGGTAACAGAGTTGGAGGCACCCAGGCCGTAGAACATGGGTACGTCAGCCGTTGACTCCCCGAAACGGACTCAAGAACAGCAGGAAGCAAACGGTGCGGCGTGTAGAACTCGAGATCACCGGACCAGTAGCCGGCGTTGCTCTCTTCCAGTCGAGGGGTCCCTGACCCACCGGAACCTCCGCTTCTCGGCTCTTCCCCCCTCCACAGCGCCACGCTATCCCTCGTACTTATATAACTTAGGGTTAGTACACGTCACCTTGTCGTCATCGTCTTCTATTCTCCGTGAGTCATTCCTTACCACCTCGCCGAATACTTTTTCATCTTTTTTATTCCTAGGTAATATACGTCATGCTTATCGTAATCCTCGTCGTCTTCTCCAAACTCCTTCAGTTCATACTTATATTTCAGACTGCCTATTTTACGTGACAGATGTCCGCAAACCGTTTGCTGTCTATCTGAACATTTTGCGCTTTAAGCACTACGCAATTTTCTGGGGGCCAGTTGTCTTCTTTCTTTTGCACATTTCTTTTGTACCGTGTCTGACTCGAGGTAACATTTTTAGTTTCGGTCTTTCACTCACAGGTTTCGCATGCTTTCCGTCCACATGTCGATGACACCGGATAGAAGAGCGGTCTTTTCGAAAGTGCTGCGTCGCATCTGCTGCTGCCAAGAACGCCGTGACACCTTGGATGCCGGTGCTGAGACACCATCTACACACCAGATAGATTCAAATACGAAGCGATGGAACATTAATAATAGAATATCTTGTGCAGCTCTTCAGAAGCAAGCAACGTTACTCATGACACGAGAGCTCAGCCATTCACAGTATCCTGATATCGAGGACAAACTACAACATTTTTTGTTGAACATGAAATACAGAATCTGCATAGCGCTTAAAGAGCAAACACTTGGCATGTATCGTTATTTTACATGTCGGTTAACCGCCACTGTGCCATTCTCGCGGCCTGGTTTTGTATTAATACAAAGCCATGTATTGTAATAATACAATACATGCTGCTATCACATGTCCATCTTTATTTCTTGAACGAATCACACGTGTACTTGCGTAGTGAAAATCTTGTATTTGTATAACTTACTTACACATATATGTTACGTATTCTGTTTTTCATTTCTGTGCGCCCCAACCCTTATGTAATAAATTCTAATGAGGGTCTTTAAGGTATTAAAGTGAAATGAAGTGAAGTGAAACCACCTATGGTGAAAAGGTCATGTCGTAGCTAATGACTGAAAGCGACAAAAGCACTCTGACTATGGGAATTCAGAACCTGTACCGCAATATGAGTTTTAAGAGTACGTGTCAGGCCAGGGCAGGTACCTTACTGGATGCAAATGATTTTTTAAAAAGCCTCTCTATTGCTTTGTCGGCGACTAGTTGAAAACTCACTGGGCAGAAGTTTCCTTGAGCTGGCATTTGAGACATATCTGCGAGACTGGGAGAAACATTTGTGCAAGAGATGCGCTGGCCCAATAACAAACTCTTGTAATGATAATACGGTTTAGACCTCACCTGCTCGTACAGTCATGTGCCAATGACGCAAGCGCTGAGGATATCGGTCCCAGTACATCTGGGGAAGCGTCTGCTCCCGTCCGGGATGATGGATACTTAACGGAGAAATATTAATTATGGGCTTGCGTTTTAGAGTGTGAACATGTTTTTCAGTAATAAAGAAAACTGCTCTTTACCGGCCTTTATTTTGTGTCGATTGTAACGCGCCTGGAATCTTTTACAGCGTTTATCGCACACAAATTTATGTACCGAGTTATCGGTGAAATAGATCTAGAAGACAGAGAGCCTGAAGAGATATGGACTGATGTTCGTGATATATATTACAAGAAGTTGCTACTAAGGTAGTTCCAAAGCAAACGAAATGCAAGAAAGCAAACTGGTAATCTGAAGAGGCTTTGCAAATAGCTGAGGATAGGAGAATGGCAAAAATTATGGGGGAAAGAGAAAGATACAAGGTTCTCAGTGCGGATTTTCAGAAAATAGATGGAGAGATAAAAATGTCTTCCTGAAAATGCAGTGCCAAACAGTTGAGGACAACAGCGAATTAAGAAACACAAGAGCTCTGTAAAAGACAATGAAAGATATCAAAGAAAGCTTCTGTGCTAAGCTGGGCGTGATAAAGGACAAACGAGGCAAGGACCTCACTGAAGCCTCAGAGATAAGGAAGAAGTGGCAGGAATACACAGAAGAACTGTAAAAGAAGGACCCGGATGTGCACACCCAACATAAGACAGATGCGAGTACTGATCTCGAGCCGGGAATCCTGATGAGTGAAGTTGACTGTGTCTTAGCCAGCTTTGCTAAGAACAAAGCTAGCGGAATTGATGTCATTCTAGCTGAGTTGCTTCAAAACCTCAACCATGACGCTGTTAACATTCTGCATACATTATGTCAGGAGCTTTGGGCAACCCTGCAGCGACCACAGGATTGGAGGAGGCCAGTTTACATCCCCATTCCAAAGAAAGGCAGTGCCAAAGATTGTTGCAACTACTGCACGATCGCGCTAGCAAGGTGATGCTGAAAATTCTCCAAGGTAGGCAGCAGCCGTATGTGGAGCGGGAGCTTCCGGGCGTGCAAGCTGGGTTTCGCAAGGACAGAGGAACTAGAGACCAAATTGCCAACCTTCGCTGGATCATGGAAAAAGCAAGAGAGTTCGAGCAACACCTCTACTTCAGCTTTATTGATTATGCGAAAGCGTTTGACTGCGTAGATCACAGCAGATTGTGGCAAGCTCTCCAAGAGCTGGGAGTTCCAATTCTCCTCATCTGTCTCCTCAGGAACCTGTATGAAGGGCAAAAGGCGACATTCAGAACTGGGCATGGTATTACTGATTGGTTTTCAATTGAGAAAGGAGTGAGGCAAAGCTTCATACTGTCGCCCTGCCTATTTAACCTATGTGCAGAATGCACCATGAGGAAGGCCGGCCTGGACGAGTCTTCAGCTGGAGGGAAGATTGCTGGAAAACGTATCAACAACCTTAGATATGCGGATGATACCACTTTAATGACAGAAACTGAAGTGCAACTCAAGAGACTTCTGATGCGCGTACAAGAAGAGAGTGAGACGTTTGGGCTTAAACTGAACAATAAAAATACAAAGATCATGGCGTCTTGCCCTATTAAGAGCAGGAGCCTCAAGGAACAAGAAGTGGAAGCTGTTAAGATTTTCTGTTCTTGAGCTCCAAGATTACGCCGGAAGGAGACTGCAGCATTGAAATTAGGGGACGTCTGCTACTGGGAAAGAGAGCCACGGTTAGCCTTGACCGCCGAGTAAAGAGCAAAGACATTAGTCTGCCAACCAAGATCCGTATAACTCGTGCTATGGTATTTCCAGTGTGATGTATGGATGCGAGAGTTGGACTGTGAAAAAGGCTGATCGCCAAAGAATTGACGCGTTTGAATTGTGGTGCTGGCGGAGACTCTTCAGAGTTCCTTGGGCTGCCAGAAAATCAAATCAGTTGATATTGTCGACCATAAACCCTGACTGCTCATTGGAGGGTCAAAGTCTAAAGTTAAAGCTCAGCTAATTTGGTCATCTGATGAGTCGCTGGAGAAAGATTTGAAGTTGGGAAGGGTTGAAGGTCGCTGGAGAAGGGGTAGGCAGCAAAAGCAATGGTTAGATGGCATCCTCGAGGCGCTGCAGATGAAGTTATGTGATGATAGGAAGATATATATATAGCGAGAGACCAGAAAGGGTGGCATGACATGGTCCATAGGGTCACGAAGAGTCGGACACGACTGAACGACGTAACTGAACTATCGGTGAGAACGTTTCTTTGGCATTGTGGAAATGAACATGAAAGCAGCCTGATGTCGACTTCTTTTTAGGAATCAACGAAGCAGCGCGCTGATCTAAGAAAATAAAAAACTGAGCTTTATATTCTTAATTTAAGATGATTTGTTTCCCTTAATCCTATATGCGATATCTGTGCAGACGCACTTAACTGGACTCATAGCCATTTTGTTGCTGAAGGGCCCTAGAGACGTTATGCAGTTTAATCGAGCTCTTTTTCGTGCTGGGGAGGCTGGGCAGAAATATGTTTTTTGAACATGCACAAAATGGTGTCATGCTATTACCAGTTGTTGGTAGTAACGCGAATCATTATAACTTGCATTTTTGTTGTCAACAGCCACTTACATGCGGATTTATCGCTTCGCAAGTAACGCGCAGAACCATCTCGTATTCTGCGGCCACGCTCAGCATCGCCGAGAGGCGGCTAATCACATTCTTAGTAGCGCGGGATGTGCCGAGAGTTTTGTTAAATGATTGTAGCAAGAGCGCTGTCTTATATTTTTCTACATTTTGTCGGTGTATTTAGATGTGTCTGTGCCGACTTTAAATTCACGCAGCAAATGCAGATTGCATATGTAGTCCCACCATGATCGAACACGTTTGCTGCTATTCCCACGGTCGAGTTGCTTAGTTCTTTTCGAGTGCAGCTCAGCCACGTAAGCTAATGTGCATTGGTATTGACCGCGTTTACGATGTTATGGAGTATGGTGTGGTTGAAGTATTGCTTAAAAAAGAGAAACATTATGCGGCAAAAACTTCGGTTAGCTCCCACAGCAATGAGATTTCTTGACTCAGTGTTGGTTAGTGTTGGTTGATTGTGCTTTGTTTGCGCATGCATGATCAATACGTTATCCCGTGGTAAGGACAAGTGCTAATCTTACGAAGATACTTTGTTGGGCGAGTTGGTACTCATTCATTATTAATTTAAGCCGCGCGAACACGAAGACAAGAGACAAGATAAAAGAAAGCCCAAATACAAGCGCTGACTCACAACTATGCCTAAGCCCTTTACTCCAAGGCCCAGAAAAAATAAACATGAAGAAAACGAAACAATCACGTGAAACAACCCCTGGGTTCACCTGCTGCAGAAACAATCACTTAAAAAAGACACCTCTGCTTGAAAGAGCAAGAGAAGTCTTGCTGACACACTTATTGTCCGTTGAAATAAAATATTATTCCACTATCTCTCTCGTCATCTTCTCTTTGTGGCGATACATAATCCTAACCTTGTCAAACTTAGGAGTGCACTTCTTCTTCTCCTTCTTCATTATTTCACATGAATGGCAATGTGATACCAGAAACGTTTTGTCCTTTCCACTTTCCAAGTTGTTCCGGTGTTCCTGTAGTCTCTTATTAATACATCGTCCTGTTTGTCCTATATAACTGGCTCCACAAGAGAGTGGAAGTCTGTACACAACACCTGTCCTGCATCCAACAAATGGGTTTCTATGTAGCACCCCACATTCTTGCCTCTTCGCTTCTCTTTCCCTTTGAATAGCTTTTATCTTGTCCTTTGTCTTCGTGTTCGCACTGTTTAAATTAATAATGAGTGCTAATCTCACGCGGGTAACTGTTAATTTACTTCCATTAGTGTCCGCTACATATTTCATTCTTTTCTAGCTCATAGCGGACACTAATGGAAGTAAATTCATTCTTTTCTAGCGGCTATCGGTCCAAATATTCTTTATGTATTTCGTTTCCTACAAATAAAGATCACTTTGATTGATTGATTGATTGAAAACGTGTTTTAATATGTAAATTTATTGTTAGTCCACGTTCCTGAAAACCTCACCCTATATTTCGAGGGATTCTGTACGCACTCACCGTATGCTAGCTACAATCAAGATGCGAAAAACGTTTCTCCTGCAAGAATTGGATTCTGTGCGTTCAGTCTTGTGTTCTAGGCATCTAGAAAAATATGCCGCTCTTCTTTGAACGCCATTTTCCAACTCGTCTCAATGGACTCTATTCTTACTCGTAACGAAAAAGTTTTTTGTGCATTTTAGTAAGGAAGGCAGGGTGCCTGAGAAAAGATATGATTCTAAACTGGAGCTCGGGAATAATAATAATAATAAAAATAATTGGTTCACAGGAAGGGAAAGGCGCAGTATCTGTCACACTTGCTATGTGGATACCTGAACCGCGCCGTAGGGGAAGGGGTGAAGGTGGGCGTGAAAGTGAAAAGAGAGATAGGGGAGCCATAATGGAGGACTACGGAGTAATTTCGACCACCTGGGGATCTTTAACATGCGCTGACATCGCACAGCACACGGACGCCACTTCGTTTCGCCTCCATCGAAACGCAGCCGCCGTGGTCGGGTTCGAACCCAGGAACTCCGGACAGTGGTCGGGCGTCTTACCACTGCACCACCCCGGCGGGGCTCGGGAATTTCTTTGGCCAGATAATAGTAATGGCATTTATCTAATATCCTACATTCTACTTTGCAGAAGGCCAGTTTTGAGAGAAGAATATGTAGAAAAAAGGATACTTCTAAATTATGATTTGTAATAAACATTTTGCATATATATTTATTTACTTTTTCAAATTACTGCAACTTCCGCCTAATAGATTCCATGACGGCGTTCCCATTTGCCTGAGTCGCTTCCTGACGTTAAAACGCAGACTAAAGTTAGGATTTTATAGATGATTTCATGCTCTTTAGCTAATTGGTTATCATTTATCTCACCTCTTCGAATAAGTTGCACGACTAAACAAAACACAGGTCAACATGGCGGCAAACTGTTTCCAATTTTAATGAACTTTACATTAAGGATACTGAAACAATGATACGTTATATGGTCAATAATAGTTGTGGACAACACAAGCACATCAGGGGCCAAGCGGCTGGCTGTAATAGCGTGCCGAAGAAATCAGGATCGTTGGAAAGGTCAAAAGTCAGACATGAGCGACCATAGCATACTGAAAATTGAAATGAATTGGCAGAAAAATCTAGTTTTACGAAGAGCGATATGAAAATCGGGACACAGAGGCCTCGGATCCCGATGCATATTCGCCGCCGAGTGGTGACACGGACACTTTCTAGACGTGGTATTATGGCAATGAGATAAGTCTCCGTTTAATTAACTATGTACAAAGCGTCATGAAATGTCCTGAGAGGTGCCCCAAAATAAACGACAGCGCTACAGAGCACTAAAGGACGGGTAAAGCTAACAATACCGTCAACAAGCACCATAATGTAAATATATGCATCTTTGAGGCAAATTATCATTTAGCAGAAATGCAGTTTTCTCGCCACGACAGAACCACACACAGTGTCGTTTCATCATTAGATATTTTCAAAAACCTGTACAAAAATGCATATCGACTAACTCATCTCCATGCGGCTGCCAGTAAGAAGCTTAATAAATTCTCTTTTTCATGTTCAGTGCATTACATCGGTAGTCTGTTCAGGAGTATGATAACAGCTAGAGCTCAAAGTTTTCAGAAGCCTAAAACAGATGGCACCTGTTTTAGCAGATAAAAAATCTGTTTTTTTTAATCCATGTCTTCAAGGCTCATGTCTCAATATGAAGACAGAACGAGAACCGCTTTGTGCCTGTTGGAAGGAAAATTTTCGGTTGCTCGCAGTACATAAAAAAACTGAAATATAAAAAAACAGAAATCTAAAGAAAAGCGTATGACTCAATCCTTTATTAGACTCTTGGGATAAAGTGCAAATAAGAAAGCTGGCAAACTCTAGGTTATGGATATACAGACAACTCAATATTTAAATATCATATGTGGCCGCTGCCCTTCCTTTGCAACTGCGCCTTACTAAGAACAAAGCGTAATTGGGAAGGCCAGGACTAAGCACAGGCTCAGAGAACCAGGCCTGTATCCGCATCTTTACGTGAGTTTGCTCCGCCGTAAAGCACACTAATAGCCCTGAAAAGGTAGCTTTCGCTTAACCTAAGTACCTGTTTGGCCTGCTGTATCTTCTTTCGCTATTAATGTTGATTGTGAAAAGTTTTCTTTTCCATCGCAGCGATGACTATGACATTCACGTCGGATTTAAAAGTGTTTGAAAGTGGACAACTGAAAGAACATTATATTTAAAATCACACCTCTCCTCAGATAAAAAGGTTCTATTAGCGCTGCATCTGAATATGTTTTGTTATAGGCGTAGCTTACAGACGTTTGTGGCACTTTGTACGCAAGCTGAAGTAAAAAAAGAAAGAGCAATTGCGATATAAGGAACAACTAACTTTTCAGTAGTGGTATGTACGCATTACCATGTAAAAGTAATATCTACACTAATCTAGTCCCGAAAGAGGATGAGATCTCTACGTTCATTTTGAGTCATATTCATTGGAAACATATATACCGGGGACCTTTAAGCATAAAACAATGTAAATGAGTTCCATTTCTATATGTGCATTTATTAAATTACAACTGTAGCTCTAATGTCAGGATATACAAAAAAAAAACCTAACATACTAATTTCATATCTAAATTTTCTCATTTATGTCAAGTGTCATTATAAGTGACTAAATAGACCTTTTTGAAAATATGGGCAATTTTTCCTTGGAATTTGTACTATAACCAAGGTTTGAAAATTTTGCATTGGAGCGCCGGACACGGTATTGTACAGCAAATAGAGAACGGCCAAAAAATGCTGCAAGAAGCCACACCGTGATCAAAACTGTTTATGAAAATATAGTGCTATGGATATCAATAGAATCAAATGTGCAACCTATGTTTGAAAAATCTGTAAGGTAGTAATAAGGGTGATTTATCGGAAAACATTTAGACTATTAGGTCCGATATAGATTCAAGAATCTGGGATTTGGACACGAGTATAACCATAGCGGGGCCCCATGCTCTTTCATATGTAACAGTGGAAAATTGGTAGAAGCGGACAGTCGACCTTATGAAATAGCGAAGCCAGACTGCTGAAGTAGTTCGAAATAAATGTACTTCCACGGTCTTCTTCCGTCGCCGAAGAGCGTGTAGAGCCAAGGATAATTTTAAGCAGCAGCTGTTGGGGCGATGAAACGAGCAGCTTCTTGTATTCCGTAAATAGGCTCTCAAAGGAAGGCAATAAATATCAGCAAAGGCCTGCGCACGAAGCACTGACTGCGGTGAAGTATTATGAAAAGTAATTTTTAAAACTAATTTTATATTTATTAATTCAAAATCCACATATACCACCAGTACTTTCACGCAACGCAAAAAAACAATTCTTGACCAAATTTGCTGTTGGAGCAAACTCTAGCATTATTCGCATATGTGAAAACTGCGAAACTATCTGCCCATTTGGCTTATATGGGAGGAGCCGAGTAAGTAAGATATCACATCTTTTTTTTTCACTAATTCAGGTGTGTCAATATGTCCGTTTAATGCATCGCCTTATGCGCTGAGCGCGTATGCGGGACACAATGCAGGCTACGAAATTTCGACCTCATCTCGTAACGCCGCATGCCAGGATATCTCGATTCCACCGATGTTTACAACAACCAACTCTTTCCAGGGCTCCGCTTCATAAAGTGGAAAATGACCCAGCACCAAAAGTGTTTTAAGAGATTCATCGCATGCATACTTTTTCACTTCCCATGCATAGCCCTAAGACCATATTTTAATTCGAAATCCTTTCTTTGCTTATCAGCTGCGAAAATGTGCTCAAACTTTTTTAGGCAGGAAATGCCTGCAGGAACTGATCTTTCAAATTCACATGTAATTTACCGGCTAGGTGCGAGTTCGAGTCGCACCAGTATCCATCCGGTCCCTCTCCCGCAGCTCTAATCACTGCATCACGCCGAGCTCGTTCGAAACCAGTCGTAATACTCCTTTTCTGGGGTTAGGGTAATAACAGCGATGACAATGATGACGCTGTTAGTGATAGTGATAATAATAACAGCATGATGAAAATTACGATGGAGTTAGTGATGATTATGATAGTATCGACAACATTGAAGCTGCATTTATTTGATAATGATCACAGAAGCAATAACTATGATGCTGATGATAGTCGGCATGGCAACGGCAATGAAGAGGAGATAATAATCTTGTATAGGTGGCCTTCGCATTGCCGCTCTTAAGCCGACGTAAGCACAGCCCTTTATTTTTCTCTTTAGCCTCTCAAACTGCGCGTCGCTGTGCCGCCGTTTCCTTGGGAACTGCAGACCTGCGGTATATCTGCGGCTGCGCCTGTATGGCAGCTGCAGTTTAATAGCATATGGGATCCAAAAAATATCGCCAGAGATATTCTGACCTCATGTTTATATCGCTGCATGTTTACTTGCTCTCACACAGTTAACATATTGCCTTATTTATGAGGTTCAGTTCAACATTCATGTTAATTTTTTTGGCGCTCAGCAAGAAGCCGTACCAATGCTGCAGTTTTGGTGCACCGCTGTCAAGAATGCTTTTGAACAGTTATAAGCGTACTTGTATACGTGATGCTGACATAAAATTCAAATTCTAATGCGCTCTAGATCGCTCCTGCAAGCCATAAGGAACTTCACAAATTAAACGGTGCTGACGCCATCATGATGATATACCGAGCACATCGATAAATTATCGCCACGTGCGCATATAAGTTGCAGGGCCAAATGATTCAAGTATGGTTGAGTTTTATTTATAAACGCCGCTGCATTAACATTCTTTTAATGCTTGGAAAATAAAGGTATTTTCATTATTTTAAATTCTCCGCATATATTTTTGCATATGGCAAATAACCAGCATTAAGCTAATGCTATAGCTGTAACTAATTTTCATCTTCATATGGTATATGGGCGTGGGCGATTTAAAGGGACATCAGCTTTGAGGTATGCTGTATAATACCCAGAAATGTGGCGCAACAAACACAAGCGAAAAGACACAACACACACGCACACTACCAACTCTAATATGGATCTGAACACATTTCTTCTTCACCACTCCTCTTCTTCTATACCCAAGTACATCTCATCATCCTCTTCTTTTCCAAGAAGATAGTGGCACTTTCTTCCCCGCGGAGCATAAACATCGTCGAAGCATGACAGTCGCCAATTCTACACTCACGTACATCTCCACACACCTCTGCTTTGCCCAGCAGCTAATATACCACGCTGCACAGTCACAACGTCCACCACATAGTCACATAGTCACACACTAACAACCAACTACCACACATGTGCAGTAGGACATGTCCATCCAAAAGACATCACTTGTGAAGTCCCTATGTAATGACAAAACTGTAACCTGCCAACATGTCTACGAAGCAACGAAGTACATGGGAATGAGAAGTACATGTACTTGAGGTAAAAATGATCAATAAACAAACATTGCCACAATACATAATAGGTGTCTAATTATAACAGCTTTAGGCCCGATAATAAATTCGATTCTTTCCATTACTCCAGAAGATTTCTCAATAAAAGTAAATTCTTTTCTACATAAACTCAGGGAGGCTTCACTAATACATCAGTCTTCTTTCTTCTGTATCCAGAACGCCTCTAAAAGTTTGCGCGCCATCTTATCCCGACTCTTCCCTAAAATATTAAGCCTGCTAAACAGTGGCTCACACTTGCACTTCTAACAGTGCAGGGGTAAATATGACCCCTTCCCATTTTCTATGGACTTCTAATGATCCCTTATTCTGTAATTGAAACATCTTGCAGTCTGCCCTATATATTCTTTACCGCACGCCAGTGGAATCTCGCAAATCACAGCCATCACAAATACAATAAAACTCTTTACATGCTTCTTATCGCATTGTCCTTTCTTTCTCCTCCCTATTAATGCACACAACCCGCCCAGTTTGTTTGGCGCAGAAAACACAACTGGCGCCTCATACCTACCTGCCACCTTCTCCAGGTGGCAGGTAGTTTCTTAAGCTGTAGTTTCTTTAAGCTGGCTATTCATCCAATGGTCAAAGTGCGGATAGAAAAAAAGCCCTGCAGTTCCACGAACGTTGCCACGTAGGAAATTGAAAAGCATAGAAGACAGTGATAAGACAGATTAAATTGAGGCAAACATGACATAAGTAGGCGCATCAACACTGGTCCCAGCCTTTGTGACGACAGATACGTAGACGGTTCGAAGTGCTTGGAACAAACCCGCAAGCTTCGCAGCTGCCATGGTCTTCTTCTCCAGGCTGACGTTGTGGTAGAATTGCACCCACGCTCGGCACCTGGACGTGATGCAACGTGCACGTTATTCACAATTGCGCCGTAAGGAATACTGCATACTCCAAACGCCAATGCATCATTATTCCTGTCAATGCTAACTGCAGTACAATATACTTCCATTATATCTGAACTATGGTAGTAAATGCTCGCCCCAAGCTCTCAGCGCCTAAGAGTGCGGTTACGTATGCTCGTCCTCATGTCATGCGGGTAGCTATACTTTTCTATGGTTAAGATTGACGAGAATGAAGTGCGTTTCAAGTTACCCTAACGCGGTCATGCATATGCAGAATAGCAATAACAATACACGCAGTAACTCCCGCTGAGTGAATTCAGTTAAAGCACCCTCAAGGCCGCGCATATACACGTGGCTGAATTTCGATACTACCAGTTGCGAAGGTCAAATTGGCTTCGCGGTGTTGGAAAACTAAACAGTGTTGTGCTCAGACTTGTCAGGCAGCACAATTGGTTTTAAATTGGCCTTCCGGTCAGTGGCATGCGCGTGGTTGCTCCTGAGAGCCCGGTATCAAGTTAACGCTGGTGATAGCCGGCTGCATGAAACTCACCATAAATCAGACAAATAGTGGGCCTCTTTCGCACAGCGCAGCACTTAAAGTGTGTGCCCTGTATCCAAATATCCCCGAAAGAATGAAGCCACGTGCGCACGAACTGGTTACAGAAACAGAAGCGAACAGCCCAACGAAAGCATTCGGAGCATACCTAGAGCAGACGCCTTGTAGCAGACGACACTGACAAGAGCTCACCTGTGAAAGTCCAGTGGGAAGCGGTGTAGCTTGACACCGACGGTACTGTCCATGCTGTCGCAATGTGCCACGGAGCATCGTTTCTTCACACGCCGCAAGCTCATCGTGAAATAAAGCGCTTCAAAAGAACAGCGCGAAGCGTGCAGAGACGTAAAAAGACTTCGCACTGGCCGCACGTCGAAGGAAACGACAAAACCGAGAAAACTGCCGCAGCGGTGCGGCGGGGTGCAAATTTTATAAAACGGTGACAGAGAAGCGACGCGAAAGGACGACGAAAACTTCGCAGAAGGGGCATTTCGAGACCGGCGAGCTAAATTTATAAGCTTTACCAGGCGCGCTATTGCAGACAGCTGGCGATAAGAAACCGCTTCGTGAGCTCCCGCGGCCACTGTGGCCGGGTGCCGAAACTAAGGCCTGCAAAGTCAAGCTGCAAATGCACCGCACACTCAACAACAGGGGGCGTAACAAAAACGTTGAAAAAATTTAAAAGGCGGCGTAATGTTTTGCTGAAATAGTTTACCTATTTTATAAAACATGGCATTAAAATATTTATTTATTTACGTTGTTTTATGGCGTTTTTATTTGTGCTTTTGAATTTCATTATCTAGTGTTTTGGCCCCCCCAAAGTGGCTGTGCTGCTGTCGCGCTAGACCGTTTTTGGGCCCAGCCTTCGCCACCAATTTACATCCGCCTTGAATAGTGTCCAATCCAGTTGTAAAGCTTTCCTCCGAGACCAAGGCTGCGAGAATTGCATGATGAAATTCAGAGTCAAAAGCAGCCTTGATGTCAAGGAAAACGGCTGTCGGGATATATCCAACATGAAGGTACTCTTCAAGTGATGAGACAAGGGAAATAACATTATCAGCCGCAGACATATTCTGGCGAAACCCGTTCATTTCTTGAGGGTATTCATTTCTGTTCTCGAGGAACCAGGTGACACGTTTGAAGATCATTCGCTCCATAAGCTTACCGACGCAGCTCAGTAGGGCGATGGGTCGGAAGGATGCATAACTTGTTGGCTGTTTAGAAGGTTTTAAAACGGGCACAATTTTCGCCAACTTCCATTCCGTTAGGACTTCACCAGACATCCAGGATGAATTGTAGTATTCCAGGAGTCGAAGGCGGGAATTGTGAGGTAACATTACGATTGGGTCATAGGTCACTTCATCATGGCCCGGAGACGTCCGTCTGTTTAATTCGGCGATAGCTGTGGTTAACTCCTCAATAGTGAAAGGTAGGTCCATCGCTGACACTGCCGCCGGGGGGATGTTGGACAAACCATCTGTGGAATGTGTGGAAGTCACTGACCCTGCGGACAGTCGTCTGCAGTATTCTTCTGAGACTTCTTTAATGGATTTTCGTTCATGCAGAGATAGTGCTGTTAAAGGGTAAAGCTGTTGGAGGGGCGTGCGCATACCGCGAACTATCCGCCAAATTTTGGCTACTGATTAGCGCACGTCCAGTGTAGAACAAAAGTCACGCCATCTTTGCCGACTTAGCTTATCCAGGTAGCGTCGAATGTGACGTTGTGTGCGTCGGCAGGCACTAAGGTCTTCAAGGTTTTTTTGTGCGCTTAGCTTTCCTTTCAGCTCGTCTGCGAATAGCGCATAGCCTTTGAAATGTCTTATCATTTTAGGGTAAGCTATCACTTTTAGTTGTGATTCGCGTGCTTTCTCTCAGGCATTAAGCAATTGTCGATATTAGTTCCTCATGCCGGGTTGCGGCAGTAATTCCTCAGCGTTCAGCATCTTTGTACATATCCCAGTCTGTAGATTTTATAAGACATTTCTTTGATGCCATCTGCGCACTGGCAGCCGATATGAAAATAGGGTAATGGTCACTTCCACGTGTTTCCAGATCTGTGCGCCAGCCAAAGTTGTGGGCAGCTGAACTTATCACAAAGGTCACGTCAATGCTGCTGGAAGTCGTCAGGCCTCGGAGATAGGTTATGCTGCCGTCATTTAGCGGTTAAATTAAATGTTTTGCCAGAGATTCTGTAAGCTTGGCACCTCGGGCACATGTACGTGAGCTTCCCCAAATTTCATTGTGAGCGTTGAAGTCTCCGCAAATAATATGTGGAGCGGGCGTCCTTGTTATCAAATTTTCAAGCCTCGAAGCATCGAATGGCCTGCCTGGTTCAAGATATACTCCAATAAGAGTGTACTCTTGTCTACTGTTATGGCGCACACATATTCGTTATCCTTGTGAGGCGGAACTTCAACCAAGGAGGCCGGGATATCCTTGCGAAAGCCTATCAGCAATCTGCTAACATCATCTAATCGTTGTGAATGATGAAACTAGTATCCGGGTAGTCTAAAAGTTTCCTCCACGCGCGATTCAGAGATGATTATGAAAGGGAAGTGGCACGCTCGCACAAGCTGCCGAAAACCAGAGAGTTTCGAGCGTAAACCACGAGCGTTCCACTGGAAAATGGTGCATGTGCAATAGATGCATGAATGGTTAGCTGTGGTGAAGCTCTTCTTGTCGAAGCCGTGGTTATAGATGTGTGATATTACGCCCCTGCGGAGCGTAAGGGACCGACAGCATTGGCTCCATTGCTAGAACAGCTTCTACTTCTGGGAGTCCTTGTGACGAAGGGCTAGCGCGGACAAGTGCCTTGATCGCGGCAAACAGCATCGGAATCAGTAGGCTTGTGATATCTTGTTCGGTGCTTCTGCTTTGCTGCCTTTCCCTGATCTTCTTGTTACATTGCGTCGGCTTAGGCGGAGAGTTAGAAAGGTTGTTTGTCGGGTCTTGTGCGGAGTGTCGCTGCTGCTTTGTTGGAGGAGAAAAGCCAGGAGAAACGGAGCTGACAGTATACAAGTGTAAGGCAAACGTTGGGGATTTTTTTAAGGTTTGGTTGTTGGTGATTGACAACAATTAGCCTTATGGTGATTATCGGGTTCAAGAATATTAAATGAAAAGCGGAAGGAAAAACAACACGCCGATGTTTTGCTTCCGCTTTTCATTCTTCTTTCACCCGGTAATCACCATATGACTAATTATTCTTGTCAAATACCATCAACCAAACATAAAAAAAATCGCCAACGTTTGCCTTACACTCGTCGACTGTCAGCTCCTTTAACTCTCTCTCTCTCTCCACACACACACACACACACACACACACACATATATATATATATATATATATATATATATATATATATATATATATATATATATATATATATATATATATATATATATATATATATATATATATATATATGTATGTTCTGTTCTGTATATAATGTTCGGACGTCACCGCCAATCCGACCCTACTGCATCTACAGAACTTCCCACCGATGCCAGTGGTGTCGGCCTCGGCGCCGTCCTCGCCGAGCGCAAGCCTGGCTTCTTCGAATACGTTGTCGCTTACGCAAGCCGTGCTCTTAATAAAGCCGAGAACAACTACTCCATTACCGAAAAGGAGTGCTTAGCAATCGTGTGGGCTATAACGAAGTTCCGCCCTTACTTATACGGCCACTCCTTCTCTGTAGTTACAGATCATCACGCTCTCTGCTGGCTCGCGTCTCTCAAGGATCCGTCTGGCTGTCTCTGGCGCTGGACTATCAGGCTTCAGGAATACGACATCCGTGTAGTGTACCGCTCTGGCCGCAAGCACTCTGACGCCGATGCTCTTTCTCGATCACCGGTGCGTTCGCCTAACTCATCATCCCCTCCTCAAGCCTCCTTGTCAGCACTCACCATTGACGAAATGCCTTTCGAGCATCGACAAGATCCTTGGGTTTCTAATCTGCTAGATGTCCTTGGCACTACTTCCGCGGCTATGCATCCTCGGGCAGTCCGCCGACAGGCCTCCCATTTTACCATTCGGGACAGCCTGCTCTACCAAAAGAACTACAACTCAGATGGCAGAAAATGGCTTCTTGTCACTACGCGCCACCTCCGCTCCGAGGTTCGTGCCCACCATCACACTGACCCGCAAAGCGCTCATGCCGGCGTCCTGAAAACCTATGATCGAATTCGTCAGACGTATTACTGGCGGGGAATGTACAATTTCGTACGTCGTTACATCCGCTCTTGTACCGCCTGTCAACAACACAAGATTTCTCGCCACCCGCTGGCCCTCTCCAGCCTTTACCGTGTCAAGCTCGACCGTTTGATCGCGTGGGAATCGACCTCTATGGTCCGCTACCATGCAGTGCCGCCGATAATCGATGGGTCATCGCCGCAGTCGACCACCTGACCCGTTATGCGGAGACTGTTGCACTTCCCGCGGCGACAGCCCGAGAGGTAGCCCATTTTCTTCTGCACCACTTCATTCTTTGATACGGCGCCCCTCGCGAACTACTGAGTGATAGAGGTCGTGTCTTTCTTTCCGAAGTAGTCCAAGAGCTCCTGTCGTCTTGCATATCGATACATCGGGCTACCACCGCGTACCACCCGCAAACCAACGGCCTCACGGAGCGTTTCAACCGTATGCTTGGGGACATGCTAGCAAATTATGTTACGTCTGAATTTGGGAGCTCCAACTGGGACCAGGTACTACCATTCGTAACATTCGCGCACAGCACTGCCACCCAAGCAACAACTGGTTTTTCGCCATTCTTTCACCTATACGGCCGTGAACCATCTTGTACTCTGTACACAATTTTGCCATACCATCCAGAGGCATCTGAGTACAATGCTTTGTCCGATATTGTACAGAAGGCTGAAGAATGCCGTCAGCTAGCTCGCACGTTTACCTCCAACACTCAAGGCTATCGCAAAGATCAGCATGATAGCGATACCCCTGCTCCGACGTTCCTGGCCGACAGCTTCGTTTGGCTATGCGTTCCTGCCTCCTGCAAACTAGAAACGAAATACCACGGACCTTATCGCGTCTTCGAACGCACATCCCCTGTTAACTACATCATCGAGCCAGTCACCCCTTCTTCCGACCACCGCCGCCGCGGCCGTGAGGTTGTCCATGTTAGCCGCCTCAAGCCCTATTATAACCCTCTGGTTGCCTCTTCTCCGTGAGTCGCCAGGATGGCAACTTCTTCACGCGGGGGAAATGTAAAGAAGGCGAAGAAGAAACAACGCTGCGGCAGCGCCATCACTATCGCTGGTCTCCGGCGCCCATCTCTCTCGCGCTGAAGCTGTGCCCTGCGGCTGGTATTCCGATCCAGCTGTGCCCGAATTATTGCCAGCGCTAGAAATTCCAATCAAATAATAAATCCACATTCAATATATATATATATATATATATATATATATATATATATATATATATATTGTCACGACTGAAGTCACAGGGAGCCGTGAAGGTACACGTTGCCGAGGACCAGAGAATAAGGTCGGCTTGTCGTTCCGATCACAGAGTCACAGAGTCTAGCACCAGCGCACCGCTCGTGCCAACAACAACCGCTTCGTAGTCGTCGGCACCAAACAAGGCTGTCGCGCGGCGCTAGGCACGTGGCATTATTCCCCCCTGTGAAAGAAAACATCGTCCCGATGACAAGGTGAGAGGAGAAAAAAAAATTAGGCGTGAGGTGAACTGTACAATAACGCAAGGTTTCACTTGCAGGAAGCGCTCAGTCACGCGAAAAGTATGGCTTTAAGCGCACCACATGCACAATTTCAGGCCGCTGGCGTCGAACACTGACGGTCACAGTTACATCTGGAATGACTTCGTAATTAACGTTGCTTAAGCGGCGCAGGACTTTATAGGGTCCGAAATAGCGGTGGAGTAGTTTCTCGCTCAAGCCTTTGTGGCGCACGGGGGTCCACACCCGCACTTGGTCCCCTGGTTCGTAGTGGACTTCCCTGTGCGGGAGGTTATAGTGTCGAGCGTCGGTGGCATGCTGCTCCTTGATGTGCAAGCGGGCCAGCTGACGGGCTTGCTCGGTCTGTTCTGTGAAATGGGCGGCATCGGGTTCGACCGCTTCTTCCCCGCACGGGAGCATCGCGTCCAACATCGTGCGGGCCTCTCTGCCATATACGAGACGGAACGGCGTAAACTTCGTGGTTTCCTGCGGCGCCATATTGTAGGCGAAGGTGACATACGGCATGATCTCGTCCCACATTTTATGTTCGACGTCGATGTACATTGAGATCATGTGCGCCAAAGTTTTGTTTAGTCGTTCCGTTAATCCATTTGTCCGAGGGTGATACGCTGTTGTTGTGCGATGCTCGGTATGGCTGAGAGTTAAGGCGTCCCGCAGTAGCCGAGCTGTAAACGCCTTTCCTCGGTCAGTAATGATGGTCGACGGTGCACCGTGTCTGAGCACAATGTCGTTCATAAAAAATCGAGCAACTTCGCCGGCAGTACCTAGGGCAAGGGCCTTCGTTTCGGCGTAGCGTGTTAAGTAGTTTGTGGCGGCTACGATCCACTTGTGTCCGTTCGAGGATAAAGGAAATGGGCCTAAAAGGTCCATGCCCACTTGCTCGAAGGGTGTGAGGGGTAGTTCAGTAGATTGTAACATACCAGATGGCTTGAGCGTGGGTTTTTTTCGCCGCTGGCATTGTCGACAAGTCTGTACGTAACGTTTAACGCTCGGAGAAAGATGTGGCCAGTAATAGTTCTGCCGAACTCGGTTTAGGGTGCGTGTAAAGCCAAGATGCCCTGAAGTTGGTTCATCGTGGCAGGACAGGAGGATGTCGTGCCTTAGATCAGCCGGTATGACTAGCAGGTATGTTTTCGCACTCGACGTAGAATTCTTCTTATAAAGCACCCCATTTCGGAGGCAATACGATGACAACCCCCGAGCAAAATACCGGGATATTGTAGGATGCCCACCTTCAAGATGGTCTATAATCAGTCGCAGCTCGTCGTCGCCACGCTATTTGGAGGCGAGATCGGACGTAGTGACTGCTCCGAGAAAGCTATCGTCGTCGGTGGCATCTGACGAAGGAAGGCCGACGGGCGCGCGGGACAGGCTATCAGCATCGGTGTGCTTCCGGCCAGACTTATAAATAACATCGAAATCGAACTCCTGTAGGTGCAATGCCCAACGTGCTAAGCGGCCACAAGGATCCTTTAAGTTTTTCAGCCAACACAAGGAGTGATGGTCAGTGATGGCACGAAACGGTCGGCCATAAAGGTACGGGCGGAACTCGGCAGCGGCCCATACTACCGCCAAACATTCTTTTTCAGTGGTGGAATAGTTACACTCAGCACGGGAAAGTGCACGGCTGGCGTAGGCAATTACTTTCTCGACCCCTTCTTGGTGCTGAACTAGAACGGCACCAAGGCCGACGTTGCTCGCATCCGTGTGTAACTCTGTGTCGGCATTATCGTCGAAATGTGCCAGGATGGGGGGGTGACTGGAGCCGGCGTCGTAACTCGTCGAAAGCCATCTGCTGCTCGGCGCCCCAGGAAAATGATGCGTCATCTCGAGTCAGGAGAGTCACAGGGCTGGCCATCTGTGCAAAGTTTTTGACAAAGCGACGATAAAGCGACGGATGATGCTGGTCAGGGAAGCTGCATCAGGAGTAAATGATCCGTGAAGTTGCTGGAGCTCCTCGCGAACCACGGTGCGAATGAGGTCGCAAAGGGAGCTCATATCTGCCCCGGCACTGTAGTCGGTTCGGTCAGACGGCGGTAGTGCGGAGATGGAATTCAGCGGCCAACCGTACTGGCTGCATCGCTGCTGTAGCAGTTTCTCCATAGTCGCAGCTTCAGCCAGAAACGCCGCGACGGTGGTGGGCGGGTTCCGCACGAGGCCGGAAAAAAGCTGTTCTTTGACGCCGTGCATCAGGTGCCGCACCTTCTTCTCCTCACTCATGGACGAGTCGGCGCGATGGCAAAGGCACATGACGTCTTCAACGTACATTACGACCACTTCGTTCTGACGCTGAACTCGAGAGGTTAGGGCACGCTCGGCATTCTCTCGGCGGTCACTGTTGGCTGGCTTCGGAAGGCCGGCCACGTAGAGAATGTGGCCTCGCGGTTCCCGAACCATGTCCGAATAGCATCTTCAAGGCTGAAGTAGACGTTCCGCATTTTCGCAGCGTCGTCCCAGCCGTTAAACGTCGCGACCCTTTCGTAGTGAGCTAGCCAGTCCTCGGCGTCTTCAAACTGCTCACCGTGAAATGGTGTAGGGGTACGGGGGGTCTGAAGGATGAGACAGGATGAAGGGGTGGAAGGGACAGTCATGGTACGGGCGGGCGGTGTCGTTGCCACAGCTAGGGTCTCTTCGTCAAGAGCGAAGGCCTCGGGGGGCAAGCCTCGGAGCCGTCGGCTGGTACGATGAACAGGAGTGGTCACGAGAGGCGGCCGCGTAGGATCGTCCGTAGGAGAAGGGATCATCGATGGCACCTCCACCAGTGTCAAGACTGAAGTCACAGGGAGCCGGGAAGGTACACGTTGCCGAGGACCAGAGAATAAGGTCGGCTTGTCGTCCCGATCACAGAGTCACAGAGTCTAGCACCAGCGCGCCGCTCGTGCCAACAACAACCGCTTCGTCGTCGTCGGCACAAAACAAGGCTGTCGCGCGGCGCTAGGTACGTGGCAATATATATATATATATATATATATATATATATATATATATATATATATATATATATATATATATATATATATATATATATATATATATATATATATATATATATATATATATATATATATATATATATTGTATTATTGTAACCATTGCTCGCCGTTTCTACTTCGAAACTGCGAAAGGCAGTTTTCCTCAGAACAAGCGCGAGCTTCACATTTCCTTAGCCTTCTCCGCAAATTCGTCCCCTTAGTCATCTTTCACTTTTGCGCTTCTCGCTGCTGCTTCAAATTCCAATTATGCGCATAATATATCTATATCTATATTATATTGTACTGCTTCTGCTATTTTATTATAGTGCCTAGAATATACTGGCTCGTTTGACCAGCGCCCGCGCTGCTCTATAGGCGAGAGTGGTGCCGTTTGCAATGAACGTCAATTGAAGGCGGCATAGGGCGCTGCTTGTCAGGAGGGTAGAGAAACAATTATGAGGAACAAATCAAGTGGGAATTCCGAAATTGCAGACAACTATTGACTACTGTCCAATGTTGCAGGGGATTTAAAGCAAGCTCACAAAAAGAGAAATATAGGCGAAGAAGGGGAGTATAATCTGGGAAGTGATCATAAACGTATTAGTCTGCCGATGGGGCCCTTCATGAAAAAGTAAAATTCAGTTTAGTCAAGAAGTAAACGCAAAATTAAACGACGATCAAATAGCGCAGATAGCAGCAGACATAGAGGAAGCAATAGAGAAAAGCCCCATGGAATACTGGGATTGTGAACAGGTAGAACTACTCATAAGGAGTAAAATTCAGGAGGTTAAGGTAGCATCCCGCTAAAACTGAAAGAAGAAGCCACGGAGTTGGTTGAATAAGTACATCAGGGAAGCCATTGAACAACGACGGGCAACTTCAAGGGAACACCGAGAGGCGAAGAAAGCACAGGTATCTCATGAGGAAATAGACTAAAAATGGGAATCGTATCGACAAAAGAAACTTGATGTACAGGCCGTCGTCCAAATTAAAACAAATCAGTCCACCGATCGCTGGATGGCTGAAATATGCGATGTCACTAGAGGCGGAAAAAGAAAATTCTGGGGCCATATGAGCTGGCTAACTAAAAAGAATCAATGAAACTAGCCTCGGATTCAAGGTAACGAAAGAAAGTATTTAGCTGGAGACGACGCTGTGAACAATATGAGCTGTCTAAGCAAAAAGAATCAAAGAAAGTAGGCTCGGATTCAAGATAGCGAAAGAAATTGTTTAAAGGCAGACAGCGCTGTGAACAACAATACATCAGTTACAGCCGCGTCATTTAAGGGAGACGATAGGGTGATATCCACCAATCAGGAAACAACACAAAATAGCCAAATACAAAGCGGCTTAGAACTGACCAATCTAAACTGAAAAAGAGCAGAAAAAATATTCCTAAAAGCACATCTACAAGAATAGGTGAAATTCTGATCAAGTTTATTATTGAACTTCTTTCATGAAGTAAGAAAACGTTAAAATTTTTGGAAGCAGTCACAACGAATAAGCGAATGTTGGACAGCTGGCAGCAGAGTAAAATGAACTTCATTTATAAAGGGAAAGGAGATAGGTTGCACATAAAATACTACAGGCCGATTACCATAGGATCTGGTATATATATACATTGGCCATGCAGGCCGTGCTATTTAGGACACAATCATTGGTAGAAAGCAAGAAGAGAATCGGAGATCTTCAGAGCGGCGTTAGAAATATTAGGCGCTTAGATTATAGCCTATTGTATTTACGCAAAGCATCAAAATAACGAGAGTGCAAAATATACCTCTGTATTTGCCCTTCCTCGATGTAAACGGGGAGTACGCAGACGTAAACAGGGAACTCCTGTGGAACATATTAAAAGAAGAAGCTATCTCTCATGAGATAACTAATTTTCTACAGGAAATATACCGTGATAACAAAGTAGAATTTACATGGGAAGGGATAAGAAGTACGGAAGATGTCAAGTTATGCAAATGATTAAGACAAGGTTGTCCTCTATCACCACTGCTGTTCATGCTTTATATAATAAACCTGGAACGGAGGATACAAGACAGTAACCTAGGTTTTAACCTGTCATATAGATTAGGTGAAAAGGCGGTAGAGCAGCGCCTCCCCGGTTTGATGTATGCTGACGTTATTGTGCTGCTAGCTGAGAGTCTGGAAGAATTGCAAACTCTAGTTAAGTACTGCGGAGACGAAGCGGGTGCTCTAGTCTTCAGTTTTAGCACACCTAAATCTGGTCGAAATGTTTTAAACAGCTCAAATAATCAGGGTCTTAAAATAGAAGGCCACGAAATACTTAGAGTGGCAGAATATAAATATCTCGGGGTATTGGTAAACGAAGCATTGGCATACGCTGAGAAGCATATGCATTGACTTGGGGGATAACGCGAAGTAATTCCGAGATAATGAAGCATAGGGTATTGCAGGGGTACAACAGGTATCAACTGTACAGAGGTATTCGAAGAGGAATCATTTTACCCGTGCTTACTTTCGGAAATGCGGCTTTGTGCTTAAAAGCAGAGGTACAGTCGACATTTAAGAAATATATAATTGAGCCGTGGGACGATTAGGACTTGGTATCCACCGCAAAAACACCATTGATGTACTACAGGCAGATATGGGCAGGGCATCTCTCGAAGTATGGGAATATCAGAGTAAAGTGTTGCATGAGAAACGCCTGAGGAAATTGGGCTGTAACAAGTAGGCAGCTAAGCTTTTTAAATGCCTAGACCTAAAAAAGTGTTCCCTCAAAATGGAGGAAAAGAACTAGGAAACTAACTGGTAGGTATGCAGGTCCTAAAGGCAAATAAACAAAGGGCATTAAGCAACAAGTAAAAAACAACCGAGGTAAAAATTGACTAAATTCTATCGAAAAGAAACAGAGTGTGGAACTATACCGAAAGTGGAAAAAGCAGATCAGGAAGGAAGGTTTCTTCGATAACTCAAAAGGCAGTGCCGTGCCCTACATTTTGAAGCTAGATAAGGGCGCATTTTACCTTGAAGATGTCAGATGTGCAGTATGTGGTAAATGCACAGAATCAATTATCATCTTGTACTCGAATGTGATGATATTAATAGGGAAGCCGATGCAGGCGCACTCACTCTTCCTGGGGCCCTGGGGTTTACAGATACTACTGGCTGGGTGGATGAACCTGCGGTTAAAGCTAGCAAACAACGATTGGAAGATTGGTGGTTTAAAGCAGAAAATCACATATTGTTAGTAAGCTAGAAACAAAAATTCAATATTTAGGCTGATTGTACAGTTAACCAATCTAAACAATAATTAAGATATAGGGAAAAACTCAGCATGATAGCAACTGCTACCATCCCGTTTCAAAGGAGACGTCCATCCATCCATCGTACCACCTGAGCAGACGACGCGGATTTCACAATTCAGAAGACGACAATCTGTTGGGGTTGTGCGTGCGTGTTAAACCTGCTTCTTCCCGTCTTTTTGTATTTCCTGGGATGCAGCGGTTGCTTTCTTGTGTAAGTGCATGCACAATGTAGCCGTTTAGTACTTCTAGCTGTTCCGTGGCAGTTGCATCCATTCTTTCACGTGTTGCGTGCGGGCGTTTACGCCTGTATTCATTCGTTCTTTTTTTTTTCACTGTGTCGCAATCATGAAGCGAGCTCCTGGTTGTTGTTTTCCTATTTCCTGTCCCTAAACTGCCCGAACAGATGTCAAGGGTGCAAAGGTGCTTCAGTGCAAAAAAAAACGGTTTTGAGCGCTAAAACAAGCAGCCTATTTCCATGTTTTCCTCGCCGACTGATTCAGCGCATGCATCTCCCAGAGTAGAAAGGAATCATCGAAATTAATGAAAAAGGTAAAAGCCAACCGTTATAGTTTGCCTCAATTTCTTTAGAGCATATGTCGAGCACATGTAAAGTATCGCCGGAATGTCACGCCTAAGGTATTCATGGATTATCCTAAGCACCATGTGCCTAATATGTCGGCATAGGAACACTAGGAATATGCAAGCGCTTTCAGCACAGCGTTACAGAGGTGCTACTATCGAGTTCTGTTCAGTAGTTCAGATATGTGCCGAATCGACAGGCCTGGGAAAGATCATGTCACCAAGCTGTCATAATTGAAGCGTACACACCACACGGTGGTCCTGCCGAGAAAGCTTGCGCTCGTGGATTCCAAAATTATGATGTACAACGACCGCCTAGCAATATCAGCTTGGAGAGCTTCTACTCCCTCTACTGCATCTCTGTTTCAGTGACACATACGGGTGAAAGTGCCATACGTGCCTTCGTTTTGCTGATCGTGTCCTTGGACCTGATCTCTCAGAAGGAAAGAATACATTCAGCCATGTGCGCGGACGAAATAGAATGCATGCCGTCAAACTACAGCTACCACGAGACCAACATTTGCAGCGATTAAAGATAGTTTACTTAGTGTGTGAGAATAAATCATCACCATACCAAACATATTTCATCATGACTATACACAAGAGCCTAACAGGCAACACCAACCGTAACGAAAGCTCTCGCTTTGCATAACTAGAGTTAGAGGAGTTAAACCGCGAGCAGTTTTCGTTTTTGTGTCCGTTCTTTACTTGTGATAAGTACATGGGCGTTTTTTTCTACCATTTTACTTCGTTTACGAGAGTGATTGATTGATTGAACCTCCTTTATTGCATAGAAAGACTCATGGCCATAGATGGGGATAAAGGTGAGTAGGCAGAATTATATTTGTTTGCACAGGTCGTCACTCAAATCATATTGCTCTGACAAGGCCACAAAGGGAGCCGTACTTGGCAAATATCATCTGTGTGTTAACATCATTTTCTAGAAGGGAACGGTAGTTCAGGCGGTAGGGCTCGATCTTGGAGCGTCCAGTAGAACAAGAAGGCCAATCCCAGAGTAGATGAAATATGCCGCCGCCCATCATAAGAATGTATATTTTTAAATTGTGTATATTTTTAAATTTGACTCAGTGGTCTCCAATATGGTGGATCCGCAGGTTTGGGGCTCCCGTATCTTTAAAAGAACGAGTTTTCAGTGACGAATGGTTCGTCTCTGGATTTCTTTTACCGTTATTTTACGGCAATGTAATCAGAATCAATGGAATACAAACTCACCATTTCATTTTTTTTATGCGAATTGGGCATGGAAAACTAAGGAGATTAGTAAGTTTTTGTTTTTAATATCAGCCTGATTTGCAAAAAAAATAAAATAACTTTGCTGCATTCTGACACTTGCTCGAACGGCCACGCTATGCTTGCCATAAAGAGTTTCGAAATAAAATATGGACAAGTATCGTATCGAAAGCATGGATTCTCTTTCATTATTTATTCAAGTTTATGTGTTTGTTTTTGGCCCACCGCGATGGCTCACTTATTAGGTCGAAGGATTGCTGTCCAAGGACACGACGACTTCGTTTCAATGGTGGCGAAGCTGAAAGCGGCCATGTAATGTGCGATGTCAGAGCACGCTTAAAAAACCCGATGGTATAAAGTTTTGTGTTCCACCGCTACAGCATACCTCAAAACTGATGTCCCTTTAGATCGCCCACGCACATATACCATATGAGGATTGAAATTAGTTACAGCTACCATTAGATCACTGCTGGTCTATGCAATAATGTATGCGGGAAATTTTAAATAATGAAAAGACTTTTATTTTCCAAGCTTGAGTAGAAATAATGTTAATGCAGCGGCGTTGATAAATAAAACGCAACCAAACTTGATTCATTTAGCCCTGCAACTTAGATGCCCACGTGGCGATAATTTATCGATGTGCCTGGCACATCATCGTGATTGCGTCAGCACCGTTTAATTTGTGAAGTTCCTTATGGCTTGCAGGGGAAATCTAGAGTGCATTAGAATTTGGATTTTATGTCAGCCGCACGTATAAGCGTACGCTTATAACTGTTCAAAAACATTCTTGACAGCAGCGCACTAAACCTTCAGCATTAGTACAACTTCTTGCTGAGCGCGAAAAGAATTAACTAACATGAATGTCGCACTAAACCTCATAAATAAGGCAATCTTTTAACTCTGCGTGAGCACGTAAACATGCTGCGATATAACCGTAAGGTCAGAGTATCTCTGGCGATATTTCTCGTAACCCATATGCTATTACACTGGAGCTGCCATACAGGCGCAGCCGCGGATACACCGCAGGTCTACAGTTCCCTAGTAAACCGCCGCACGGCGACGCGCCGTTTGAGATGTCAAGAAAAAATAAAGGACTGTGTTAACGTCGGCTTAAGAGCGGCAATTCAAAATCCACTATACAAGATTATTTGCACTTCTTCATTGTCGTTGCCATGCCGACTCTCATCAGCACCATAGCAATTGCTGATGTCATCATTATCAATCAAATTCAGCTTCATTGTCGTCGATACTATCATAATCATCACTAACTGAATGGTCATTTTCACCATGCTATTATTATTATCACTAAGTGCGTCGTCATTGTCATCGCTGTTATTACCTAACCCCAGAAAAGGAGGATTACGACCGGTTTCGAACGAGCTCGGCGTGATGCAGTGATTAGCGCTGCGGGCGAGGGAACGGATATATACTGGCGCGACTCGACCTCGCACCTAACCGGTAAATTAGGTGCGAGTTCGAACGATCAGTTCCTGCAGACATTTCCTGCGAAAAAAAGTTTGCGAACATTTCCATAGCTGATAAGCCAATAAAGGATTTCGAATTAAAATATGGTTTTAGTGCTATGCATGGGAAGAGGCAAAGTATGCATGCGATAACCCTCTTAAAACACTTTTGGCGCTGGGTCATTTTCAACTTGATGAAGCGGAGCCCTGGAAAGAGTTGCTTATTGTAATTTTCGCCGGAATCGAGCTAAACTGGCATACGGCGTTACGAGATGAGATCACAATTTCGTAGCCTGCCGTGTGTCCCGCATACGCGCTCGGCTATGCATTAAAAGGACATATTGACACACCTAAATAAGTTTAAAAAAAGATGTCATACTTTACTTTCTCGACGCCTCCTATATAAGCTAAATGGTCAAGCTAAAAGCTATAGTTTCGCAGTTTTCACACCATATGAGATTAATTCCAGAGTTTGCTCCAACAGCAAATTTGTTCATGAATTGTTTTTTTTTTTGCATTGCGGGAAAGTACTGGTGGTATATGTGGATTTTTAATTAATAAATAGAAAATTAGTTTGAAAAAATTCTTTTTCAAAATACTTCACCGCAGTACGTGTTTCGTGCGCAGGCCTTTTCTGACCTTTATTGCCTTCCTTTGAGAGCCTAATTACGGAATACAAGAAGCTGCTCGTTTCATCGCCCGAACAGCTGCCGCTTAAAATTATCCTTGGCACTACACGCTTTTTGGCGACGGAAGAAGACCGTATAATTACATTTATTTCGAACTTCTTCAGCAGTCTAGCTTTGCTATTTCATAAGGTCGACTGTCCGCTTCTACCAATTTTCCTATAAAGCAAACTGCAGAGCATGGGGTCCCCGCTACGGTTAAACTCGTGTCCAAACTCCAGATTCTTGGATTTATATCGGACCTACTTGTCGAAATGTTTTCCGATAATTCACCCTTATTACTACCTTACAGACTTTTCAATCATAGGTGGCACATTTGATTATAATAATATCAAGAGTACTAAATTTTCATAAAGAGTTTTGGTCATGGTGTGGCTGCTTGCAGCATTTTTATGCCGTTCTCTATTTTCTGCGCAGTACAGTGTCCGGTGCTCAAATGCCCAAGTTTCGTACCTTGATTATAGCACAATATTCCAAGAAAAAAAAAACGCCCACATTCTCAAAAAGGTCCATTTAGCCACTAATAATGACATTCGACATAAAAAAGAAAAGTTAGCTATGAAATCAGTATTTTGACGTTTCTTTGTATATCCTGATATTGGAGCTACAGGTGTAATGTAATAAACGCATCAGAAACGGCAAAAGCATAAGAAGACAAACATGCAATGCATAATCGGCAGCAGTAAGGGAAATAATTTTACATTACGGCAGGAAAGCGTACATAAGCGCGACACTTTAATTTTTGCTCTCAAAACAAACACCAAAAAACGAAGACGCCGGAGTTACTGCAAAATTTTGGCGTCATCGTTATTTGCTCTTTGCTTTGAGAGCAGAGCTTAAAGGGTTGCACTTATGTACGCTTCCATGCCGTAACGCGAAATTGTTTCCCTGAAGGTGAGCCCTTAAGGCCACTATACCAAGATTATCCGGCGTCGGGGATCTCGACGTTGCCATTGTAAAAGCAACTTCTCAGACATGGCTGTTGTAAGTGCTCATCGCCAAGTGACATCACCGCGCACTGTCTAGTCATCCTGTAGTTTGACGTCTCGTATACGCACAACATGGTTGTATTGGCAGGCACTGCCATGTCGACCTTCGCCTTTGAGATAACAGCGAAATTACAATGCATCTTTTCAGTACTGTGGAATTTGTGTACCGTAGCCATTTACGCACGCTGCATATAACCCAGGCAGGCCTTTTCGTGCAGTTTGGTTAAAAAGGATGTTTATGTTTAAGATAGCTGGCCTTTAATACAATGGTGTTTATTTTTACTGTATTGTGATGAGCATTCCCACAATAAAATAAGCAGCAATACATGACAAACGAATAAGCGGGAAGCAGACAGAACGAACGTGAAAGACAATTCGTAAAGGTTTTAAGGGAATTGGAAGCTATAACTTCTTTGCCATATATCCTTTAAGGCGTAACTGAAGTGTTCCCCAAATTTTAAGAAGGTAGCTGTTGGGTACCACCTCTTAGCTAGAGCGGTGTTGTAGGCGTAGTCGTAACGAGCACAAAACTATCACCGTTACTAGTGGCTAATCTGGAATTAAAACATTTGAGCGGCCTCCCGCAACTCACTGTGGTCTTCTGGAACACCTATGTATTGGACAGGCTGGTGAAATACACTGTTCAGGTCCTGATCAGCTCCTTAATTCCTACCGCCTGAGGGCTAAGCTTTCTTCTACCCGAATAGGCTTAGTCTCAGGGTCACCGTATCGAGATAGGCGAAGACCAACCTCAGCTCCACATTCCGCTTGGGCTGGATAAACCTTCTGTGGTCAATGAAACATTGGTACACCTGAAGGGTTGATGAGACACAGCGGATATATCGTTAGGAACGTTTTAATGCTATCACGTCCTGCCCTTGAATGCGAAGCATGCATTCCTGTCGATTTTCGCTGCCCGTTGGGAAACATATACGCCCGAGTAACGCTGAAACTATAAGAAAGAAATAGAAAGAGAGGACTAGAGTAAGAGGGAAACAATGTAAAAAAGAAGGATGGAAGGAAATAAATAATATTAACACGAGAACAACCGCTTTTAATGTTTAGAAACGCCGCGACCTTCATGGCGCCATACAATCACTTTCAAGCAGCCCGTTTTTTTCCGCACTGTGCTGTTTAAAGAGGCTTCTTCGATAATTTATTTGCTGTTGCTGAATCTAAAGAAATTGAAAATAAACCAATAAGTAGTATCCACTAGGATTGTCCGATTGATATCAGGAGGACACAGCTAAGCCAAAATCACTGGTTAGTCTATCACAGAAAGAGTGTGCCGTTGACATAACGGGTGCATGCTCCTCGTTCACGCTGCTGAAGACTCGCGCGAGCTATTCTGCGTAGTAAAGACGGCAAAAATTGAAAGCCAATTATTAAATAAGTTTATTTTAAAATCAATGTTGTTGAGAGACCGCGAACAAAAACAATCAATAAGGCCCGTGTACATGGCAACATATAACAAGCACAAGTTCCTGAAAGTACTACATAATCATACAATTTCCTGTTTGTGTTAAATTACCAAAAACAATAATTCTAGAAAAAAACGAAAGAACATCAACATTTCTTCGCAATATTACTGCGCAGGCGCGGAAGTTGCCATTGTTGATGTAGGCGAGTGTTGCGTGTCCATTGATTATGAGATGAATTTCCGATACTGCCAAGAACATCGTTATGTCTTTAAATACCTGCCTCGTAACACTTTTTTAAACTTTCGCTGCGGATTTTAGGGATGTATGTTAGATTCAGGCATGTAAACATGTGCTTTACACCGCTGTCATATACAACGTTCATGATTATTCAATTGCCTTTTTCTGCAACTTGTCAAGTATGGTAATGTTGGAGGTAGGGGTAGTACTCCATACCAAATGACAGTAGTGCAAATCTGAGAGAAACAAAGATCTGTCTAGGTGCCGTTTGATGCCTTTTGGTAAACAAGATAGCAGTGTAAAATGACACCAGTTATACGTGAGATTTTTTAGATGTCAAAATGAGTATGCTCGTTCCATGACGTATATTTTTCAAGCAATACACCAAGACATTTGAAGTAGGCACAATGGGAAATCAAGAATATAACCCTGATTATCGTTTATATCGAATTCTAGGGCTAACCATTATCTCTTCACAAGAGGGCTTTCTGGAGAGCAAGCACCTGCAAAATTTCTGGTAAAAGCCGAAAGTAAAACTTTCAGAACTACAGTTGCAATAACAGTATTGCTTCCCGGTTCGAGGTTTTTGATTGTGGCGTGATTATGCGCAATAAGATTTATCGGGTTGCAAACAGCGCATTTTTATTCTCGCTTTTTCCTTCAAACAGGTGTGGAGAAAACGATGGAAGAAGTCTGGAATGACGTAAGGACTGGTAAGGTGCCAAATACATGTGATTTGTTTCCAACACTACCCAAGCAAACCAGCAATGCACAAGTAGCCCATCTCTACATGAAATCCGTAGCACCATCCAAAGCAGCAATCATTCATACATTACTCTTACACTCAAAGGTGATCTTCTAAACACAATATAAGGGCTATGATTTCAACCAAGAATTCTATATCGTTTACCCCGCCGATCGAACTTCCCGCCCTTGGCTACTGCAACTCGTGACTAGAAGGGCGCCTGTGCACAAAAAAAAAAATTAGTCCTTTTTCTCTTTATTGCTCTACTTGTATTGGTTGGTTGGTCGGTAACAACTTTATTTATAGTCCTACAGAGCTTTCGCCGACGGGGTCTTAGGTCTCCCATATGGGTACTTCGAGGTGTTGCCTCGACGTCGCCTCGCGGGCCTGTTGAACGGCCCCAGAGGTGGTCACCGAGGCTGGGGCTACGCAAGGCAGCAGCCAACAGTGGCGGGAGGGTTACGGAGTTAGCACCATGGGGGCTTTTGTTACAGTCCCAGACCACGTGAGTTAGGGTGGCGATATCAGCGTGGAAGGCCTTGCATATATTTGTCAGGGTATGCACCGGGGTAGAGCCTGTGGTATTGTTCCAGGTTATAGTACGTGAGCGTCTGCAGTTTTCTAATTACCACCGCGTGCGCCCGGTTGTAGCTGGTTGTAGCTGGTCAAGCAGTCTTTCGTGCTGGACCATGAAGGACGGTCGCCGGCGCGGTTCGCGAGCTCGCGAGCTCGCGCGCCTTGCCATGTGCCGTCTCGTTTCGGTTGCGATGCGTTGATACTTCTGCCATGTGCGTCGGGAACCACTGAATTCTTATACGAAATTCTACCTCCTTGTTAAAAAAATTAAGTCCTCAGCAATTGCTTTTGCTAGATAGCGCGGCTTTGTTCAAAGAATGTTGAGCATGAGAGCACCGTTACAATCACATTAGGTGTAATTTGTCGTGCACGATGATTTTCAGATACAAAAAGGAGACTCACCTTACTTTTTATCCTGGCTAGGTCTTCAAAAATTATCTTTCTGAAATATGTTATACAAAGCAAAGAAAATGAGAAAGGATTGAGTGGGAGTGTCTGTCCTCAAGCTGCCGTTTCAACAAAACGACTTTTTAAAATATTTAGGTCCTCTTTTCGAAGCTTTCACAACTTGACTGATGATCGCGCTCGGCTTTCCTCTGTTTACTTTAGGTTTGTGCTGCCAAGTCGGCCAAGGATACTGATGGGGGAGACCTTAGAGTTTGCGTTGTCGCTGCGCTGGTCCAAAATACTATGCCCTATATTTAGCCTCAAAGGTGCTGGGGACGTGAAAATTACAAGTCAAACAATAATTTCGGGCGCGCCTGTCGCCGTTAGAAACCCAGAGAACAGCTTGCAATATACAGCGCAATCAACATTAAATTTAGTACACCAAAAAGATTACATGAAATTGCACACTGTACTGCAGTAGTGCACGGAGGCGGAAAACCGGAGAAACACAATTTTTTCGTCGATCAAAAATTGTCCGATGATTGCAGGGTGGCCATGAAGCCATGTCAAAGTAAGAAGCGCATTCTTTTGTAGCCTCATTGTAGGACGCCAAAAGGGGTTCGTCGCTATAATCATGCGGAGACCGGCTTTTAAAACTGAAAGGCTGCACTATATCTGATGCTCTAAATACTCGTAATCTATAAGTTGTGCCGGGTATAAAATAATTGTTAGTGGAGGAGCACAAAACGCCTAATAACAACATTAGCTATTCAGGTCGCTACACAACTCCTAATATATATATAGATATATATATGTATGTATGTTGAAAGAGTCACATTGAAACAATTTAAAACATTTATGCTACGACCGAAACTTCGAAATAAATGTTTTAAGTTTGTCAGTTTGTGACTCTTTGAACATAATAATTTTAAACATTTGCCTTGAAAACGTTTGATATCGCATATATATATATATATATATATATATATATATATATATATATATATATATATATATTGTTAAGGAAAGAACACAGTGGCAAACGCTAGTTCACTGTTAGACGCACACCACACAACGCGCACCACAGAAAGAAGTCTGCTAGGCCTGAACGTCGTCTTCTTCCCTACTTCACATCAGCACATCGTCCTCGTCTCGATATACTGTGCTCCGTAACAGTATTCTCCGCGCCGAAGAAGCACCGTCCGGTGCGTCCTACACAGGAGAACTCGAATGATATGGTTTCAGACGGGCGACATACACGAGTTCTGAATGAGGAGCTGTGGAAGGATTCTTGGGCTGTAAAGGGGCGATCTCATAGGTCACATCAATGACTTGCCGCAAGACAGAGTAAGGGCCCACGTAACGAGGAAAACGTTTCTCGCACATACCTACACGGCGAGCCGGGTGCCAAAGAAGTACGAGGGAACCAGGAGGGTAGTGGACGTCTCGGTGATGAAGGTCGTAACGACGTTTCTGAGAGCGCTGAGACGCTCCAAGACACTCTCGAGCAATGTGGCGGGCAGCATCAGTGCGGGCGATGGCATCCGAAGCGTAGCTGCAGGAAGAGTCGTCAAGAGGCAGCAAGGTGTCGAATGGGAGTAAAGGGTCACGGCCGAAGAGTAGATAAAAGGGAGAGCATCCGGCGGTATCATGGCGTGAGGAGTTATAGGCCAACGTGACGAAAGGTAAGGAGACATCCCAGTCACGATGCTGATCGGACACATACTTATAAAGCATATTGGTCAGAGTGCGATTGAGGCGCTCAGTAAGACCGTTCGTTTGCGGATGGTAGGCCGTGGTGAACTGGTGACGAGTAGCGCATGAGCGGAGAAGGTCATGAACCACTTGAGAGAGGAAACAGCGGCCACGATCTGTGAGCAGTCGACGTGGAGCGCCATGAATCAAAATGACATCATGCAGAAGAAAGTCGGCAACGTCGGAGGCACAGCTGGTAGTGATAGCCCTGGTTGCAGCATATCGGGTGGTATAATCGATCGCCACAACAATCCACTTGCTTCCAAAAGTCGATGTCGGAAAAGGCCCTAGAAGATCGAGGCCCACACGAGAAAACGGCTCTGTCGGCACTGGAATTGGTTGTAGGGGCCCACTAGGTTGAAGCGATGGTGTCGTACGACGCTGACACAGCTCACAAGCGGCGACGTAGCGACGGACAGAGCGGTAGAGACCAGGCCAGAAAAATCTGCGTCGCACACTGTCATACGTGCTTGATACTCCCAAGTGTCCTGCTGTAGGAACGTCGGGAAGTTGGGCGAGGACACTAAAGAGCAGATGATCCGGAATGACCAGTACCGCGCCATCTGGACGCATATTGCGTCTGTGTAATGTCTCGTTATGGAATACAAACATGCTGGCGGAAGGATCGGGGATGTTGCGCAGCTGGTCAATAACTGGTTGCAGGGCAGGATCACGACGCTGTTCGGAGCCGATATTGATAAAGTCCGAGATGGACAAAACATAGTCGTCAGCAGTATGGTCGGACAAATCGGGAGGATCTACGGGATGGCGTGACAAGCAGTCAGCGTCTTGATGTAAGTGGCCGGACTTGTACACCACAGTAAATTCATACTCTTTTATTCGTAAAGCCCAGCGATCTAAGCGGCCAGTGGGGTCCTTAAGTGAGGACAGCCAACACAAAGCATGATGATCAGTCACTACACAGAAGGACCGCCCAAACAAATAAGGGCGGAATTTGGTCAGCGTTCACACAAGTGCAAGGCATTCCCGCTCGGTGAATGAATATTTGCGCTCAGAGGACGAAAGCAGGTGGCTAGCAGAAGCAATGACGAGGGAGGAACCATGCTGGGACTGGGCAAGGATAGCACCAATACCACGACCGCTAGCGTCGGTGCGCAGTTCGGTAGGTGCAGAAGGATCGAAGTGCGCCAGAACAGGTGGGGTGGTGAGGGAGGAAATAATCGTCGTGAAGGCATAGACTTGGTCACAACCCCATATGAAAGGTACGTTTTTTTGTAGAAGAGAGGTAAGCGGACGAGCGATGTCTGCGAAGTTCCGAATGAAGCGGTGGAAGTAGGAACAAAGGCCAAGGAAGCATCGCACGTCACTTGAGCTACGTGGGGTAGGGAAATCGCGCACGGCTCGAACTTAGTCAGGGTCGGGCTGCACACCATTTGCGTCAACCGAATGACCCAGGACTTTAATTTGGCGCCAGCCGAAGCTGCATTTTTTGGCGTTCAGTTGAAGACCGGCGCGGCTGAAAACGTCCAGGACCTTAGAAAGTCGATCAAGGTGGGTTGCGAATGTGAAAGAGAAAACGACGACATCATCCAAGTAGCATAAACATGCTATGTTGTCCATTGAAAGCCACGGAGGAGTCAGTCCATCATGCGCTCGAATGTCACAGGAGCGTTACAGAGTCCAAATGGCACCACCTTGAATTGATAGAATCCGTCGGGGGTGACAAATGCGGTTTTCTCGCGATCCCGTTCGTCGACAGCAATTTGCTGGTAGGCTGAACGCATGTCAATGGAAGAAAAATAGCTGGCACCATGCAAGCAGTCAAGCGCGTCATCAATTCGCGGAAGAGGGTAAACATCCTTCTTTGTTATTTGATTAAGGTGGCGACAGTCAACACAAAATCTCCACCTTTGTTCTTTCTTTTTGACCAATACGACAGGAGAAGCGCAGGGACTGCAGGAAGGCTCAATAATATTTTGCGCCAGCATCTTGTCCACTTCTTTCTATATAACATGCCGCTCAGTAAGGGAAACACGATAAGGCCGTCTGTGGATGGGGCTGGCGTCACCCGTACTGATTCGATGGGTCAAATTGATGTTTGGCCCAATGATCGGTCCCCGAAATCAAATATATATCACTGTACGACTGCAAAAGGTCGGAGAGAGCTCTGGCTTGGTCATCTGGCAGATCCGCTGCTGTCATGTCTGAAAAGAGGTTCGAATGAAAAGCCGATATATGCTGCTCCGACAGATGCTGAGGGGTTAGATCAGCAACTTCGCAGTCCGCCAAAGGAAACAGATCAGCGGGTGCGATACCATGGGGTACAACCTGAGTCGAACGGCTGAAGTTCAGTACGGGAAGATAGGTGCAGTTAGCAGTGACAGTCACGACGGTATGAGGGAGTATGACGTTGTGACGGAGAACAACATCGGTAATCGGGCAAGTGTCGTATGTGCCGTCAGGAACTGCGGGGATCGGGGCCAGCGGGACATAAATAGCAGCTTCGGGTGGTAGCCGAACAAATTCTGCGGATTGGATGCGAGGCTTGACATCGGTGTTTTCGGAGCAGTAGGGCAGGTCTAAGCGAAGAAGACCAGTTGAGCAATCGATCAGGGCAGAATGGGCCGTTAACAAGTCGATGCCGAGGATCACGTCGTGAGGGCAGCGGTCGTTAACATTGAAGAGGAAAGGGGTATTGCGACCGGAAATACTTACGCGCACAGTGCACAGTCCCACGACGGCAGCGACGCTTCCATTGGCAACACGAACGGCGGATGAAGTGGCGGGTGTAGCAACCTTTTTGAGACGGCGGCGAAAGAATGAGCTGAGGACTGAAATTTTGGCACCAGTGTCGATGAGGGCAGTAACAGGGGAACCATCCACATAGATGTCTATAAGGTTGCGGCGATGAGCGAAGCTCAGCAGAGGATTTTCGGGCCGGGTCGTCAATGCAGCGTCACCTCCGGGAGCTGCATTGGTTAGTTTTCCGGATGAGAGCCGGAGATTTGGGGAGATGAGGAACGACAAGGTTGGGGCGAGCGGGACCTCCGGGTCTGAGGCGATGGTGAGCGGCTGGACATGCCATTGCCAACGGCTTCGGCAATGGCGAGAAATGTGGCCGACACGTGAGCAGTTGAGGCAGATTGGTTGGTCATCCGAGGTTCGCCATTCGTCCGGGTTGCGGTAGCGGTAGCGGTACCGTGTCTGAAAGGGCGTGGTAGGAGCCGCAGCAGCTATGAATGGAACATTAGGTTGGATCGAGGGCTGTGCGGAAGGTTGGCCGGAGTTGAAGCCCACGTTCGCGTTGAGGCCCACATTTACGAACTCCTGGCGAACGACAGATTGGATTAAGGCTATAGTAGCATCCGCTGGCTGAGGAGCGAACGCAACGGGTGTCATAGCTTCTATCTCTCGACGAACAATCCTGGTCAAGTTGGAGGGATGAGATGGCTGCTGTAAGGTTGGACGATTTTTACACGAGGACGTAGCAGCTGTGTTTGGCAAGCGTTCGAAGCGGTGAGTAATAGGGCGGTGTTTTGCTTGCTCAAACTGGCGGCAAACTTGGATAACTGAGTCAACCGTTGGACAATCTTTGCAAAGCAGCAGTTTGTAAACTTCGTCTGCAATTCCCTTTAATATGTGGCCCACCTTGTCCAATTCGGACATGGCGCTGTCCACCTTTCTGCATAGGGCTACAATGTCTTGAATATTAGAGAAGTACGATTCCGTCGAAGACTGGGCAAGGGATGCGAGGTCTTTTTGTGCGCCAAGCTTACGTCCAATCGGCTTGCCAAAATAGGTCTCGAAGCTTCTCCTTGCACATCTCCCACGATGTGATATCGTCTTCATGCGTCTCGAACCAGACGCGCGCCGTACCTGCCAGATAGAAGTTTACATTGGCGAGCATGAGGGTCGCGTCCCAACGGTTGTGCTTGCTGACCCGCTCGTACATGGCGAGCCAGTCTTCTACGTCGACGTGGTCGGTGCCGCAAAAAGTGCCTGGATCGTGAGGCTGCGTCATGACGACGGTGGGAGCTGATGGTGCCGCTGAAGAAGGTGTCGCATCGGATTGCATAGTGATGGTACCAATCTGGCGGCCGCTACGGAGATCCAGGTTTGGCGACTTACGTACTTCCAGCAATCCTCCACCAAATGTTAAGGAAAGAACACAGTGGTAAACGCTAGTTCACTGGTAGACGCACACCACACAACGCACACCACAGAACGAAGTCAGCTAGGCCTGAGCGTCGTCTTCTTCCCTACTTCACATCAGCACGTCGTCGTCGTCTCGATATACTGTGCTCCGTAACAATATATATATATATATATATATATATATATATATATATATATATATATATATATATATATAATGAAGAGGGGTTTATTGGCAGTTATTCGGAGGACTGGAGACGGCGACCGGTGACACCAGGCGATCGTAGAGCGAGGCACAATATCGTCCGAACAAAACGGTCCGAGCTCTCAGTGTGCGCGTCAGCTGAACGGCTTCTTCATCGTCGTTAGCTTCGGCGCTGTATCATCTTCTTCCTTACAATATATATGTATATATATATATATATTGTAGGGGTGTGTTTATTCAGTCGACGCAGATGGATTCAGCTGCTCGGGAAGAACTCGCAGCGGGGCGTCAGGCGTAGCGAATCACGAAGACAACGACCAACTTCTTCGTTTTTGAGAGCGCCAGCACGCGACGCATGTTAGTGCCTATAACGATGAAGATTACCACACTACAGTTTCCCCCCGGGTAGACAAGGAGCCATCACGGCGACTCATGGAGCCGAAACGACAGACGGATCGTAGTGGGGCTTGATTCGGTCCACATGAACTATTGCGTCCATAGCGACGCACGTCCGCAGAGGGTGTAACGGGCTCAACTACGTAGTTGACAGGAGATGTTTATATATATATAATATATATATATATATATATATATATATATATATATATATATATATATGTATGTATATATAAATTCATACATATTAAGCTATTTCGCGACCATAGTCACCCGTGACGTATGATCGGCATAAAGTGGGACCTAGTGGAACTTAAGCAATACAGGCAAGGCGCAAACCTATATCATATCCTGGGGCATGGCTCACCCGATGTATTCAGAGAGGCGCGTCGGAGAAATTCGAAGAACTTAATTGCATGTACTGGCGACAGCGAGAGCTACTTTGGTATTAGAGTAGAAGCACAACATTGCACTGTAAACGCCATCAAGAATCTTAGGTACCCGAATACTGTGCCGGAGTACAGGATACGGCGGCAAACTGCGTGTGCACGCTTCTATATTTTTTTTATTATGATGTGTGGTTTAGTGAAATGAAAATTTGAAATGCTCCTCTCGGCTACACTGCTTCCTTATCCGTGCTGTATTTAAACGTACGATATGTTATTTAAACGTATAATATTTCAAGGCCATTTTTAACCTTCACTAGAACAGCAAAGCACCATCGGAGGTATTGCAGTTTTTCTTAACTAGCGTAGCTTCGGTAGATTACAAAAAAAGGCGCTTCTGAGGAAGTGCTATGTGATTCCTGTCAGACAACGATTAAAATGCGCGTTGTTTTCAGCTACAAAGTGCCGAAGGCCAATCTTCACCGCAAGTATTCTTGAAGGTGCATCAGCTTTATTAGAAATTACTGTAAAATAAATTCACCGACCCTCTCAATTCAGAACAGTCGTTTACCCAGTGGAAGCTAGGTGGACCAGAACCACTGCTAAGTAGCAGCTTGACATAGCTTTTGGCGCCGGAAGGAATGCAGGTATCTAAATATATATCACCGTGCCTAGCTACCGTAACTTACTTTAATGTGAGAAGGACTATGAACTACGAATGCATGCGTTTTATTGATACGTTAGCTAGCAACCAATGACACGACGGAGCGTTTTAAACTTTGCATTTACTTATCCAACACATGCTACGTAGTTAAAATTACTTGCGGTTCAGCTCTGGTTAACCCTAGCTGAATTGAGAAAGCAACGGCGGAAGCTTCTTTGGCTGCTACATTATTCCCTTATGACGCCCTATCAGTGTAAGGTGCTACAATGTTGGGGACACTTATGATCATCTTTTAAGGTTATGACGTGAGAGCGTAAGCTAGGAGCCCACATATTAAGTCACGCTTGAACCGAAGCATGCGGGCGTGCCTGCGTGTCGCAAGGGTAACGAGAATGCAAATGGTTCTGACAGGCTGATTCGGATTTCACCCACCCATATGAAAGGAGCGACCCGAGTTGGTAGCTCCTGCCCGTGGCATAGAGGTAACGTGAATTCAAATGTCATGGCAGGCTGATTCCACCGCGGCGAAGCGCGCTAATATCCGCGAAACGTCACCTCCTCTCCTCTTCCCGCGGAGCACACACTTGGCGGGAGCGAGCGGCAGCGGCGCGGCGTAGAGTACCTGGAAAATTTTCAGGGTACCGCAAAGGTGCCCGCGGGCGCCATCTTCCTTCCAGACCGTCGGACCCAGCCGCCGCCTGAACGGCGAGTGACCGCATTCGTAGACATCTAACGTGTTTTGAAGATAGCAAAGCTGAAAGATTTTGGTATGTTTATTCAGAGCAGTACCACCAGTGATTATGGGGTCACTAACTTAATTACTTTAGTCCGCAATCGATGGGAAAAGATTAAGTGCGTGGGTGAACCGGCGAACACTTCAGGGCGCCTGCTCTTGTAAATCGCCAGCCATCTGGGGCAACTCGTGTTCTACGCGTAGTGCAGTGGAGTTACAACATTATAAAGTGACCAACTGTGAAATAGCATGTCTGTGAAGATCGCAGTTACGTGTGCGTATATTGTTAAGCCATTGAGAATTCTGTCCGCTGGCGCCGCTGTGCCAGACGCGGAAAGACACGGAAGGCAAGGTGCAGAGTTTATTAAGCTCTGACACGATGAATCGCTTTGTATAAGCAACACTAAATCCAGCAGCAGGTTCACCGAGACAACGTAAACAAACTAAGATACAATTTAGTATCGCCGTCGCTGCGCCAAGAACGCCAAGCAGGCTTTGTTGAACCATATTGTTTTGCGTGAACTTAATTATTTTGCGGCGCCATCATTAAGTGATAGAAAATTAACGCGCTGATCTCGCCCATTTTCACCCTGAAAAAAAAACGGCCTGCTATATAATCGGTATCACCGCGTGGTTGTGAATATTTTAATTTTCATTGTATAATGGGTAATGGTATCTCTTTATGTTGTTTCATCGCCATACACCTCGTGCCAACCACTGCGGCGCCATCTGGCGGAGCGGAGCGAGCGACTGCGAGCGCGGCGCCAAGCAGATAAAGCTGAGGCTGAGACCAAAAAGGAGTTGCTACATGTAATGCCGCCATTATCAAACTGATCACAGTGGCCTGCATAGTGTTCTCTCGCTATGTCAAAAATAAGCAAGGTTTGAACTGGAGTTTTAAAAACTGCTGTAGATAACGTAGCTTTGCAAAATTTTTACGCATTCTTTCAAGCTTTGTAACACTTTTCAGACGTTGTTTGTGATATGAAAAATTGATGTGGGACCATTGTACATCAAGTTCGCCGAGGAGACGCTCTATGAGTTCTGATTTGAAAGTTCTGCTTTCGAGAGATGCTTCACGCTTCAGCTTGCTGTTACACGATCAAATCGTTTCAAATAGGAAGCCTTTCGTTACATAGTGCCGCTGCCGCCCTTATGCATTGCAACGGAAACTTCATGCGTTGTATGGAAGGGCAAATCTCCAAAAAGATCTGGCCTGTCGCCTCACGTACGTGTGAGCAAACGCGACGCATTGCACTTTCGTTTCCAAATTTGCGGACAGAAATACAGACAGAAAACATCATTTAAAATAAAGGGGGCGGGGGAACTGGGGGGGGGGGGGGGGGGGGTCAGTGAGTGGAGTCTATTTCAAGACCCCAATGGCCTGGGATGCCGCTCTTGCCTGAGTTACAAGCCTACGCTGGGTAGCTAGATCAGAGCATAGCAGAGTGGCCTCCCATTGCGCCTCCGAATGGTGTATGTTTGTCTGCAGGTTGGGGGCCCGTGCACCCCCATGTAACATGGTAGGCGGTGGGCTGGTCGTTGCACCAAGGGCATATGTCTGTGTAGTATTTTTGGAAGATGATGCTTTATTGATGTAGGCTGGGGAAAGTGTTGGTTTGGAGCTGTCGCTATTCCCGCTTTACCTGTGCATTTAGCCTGTCGTGTGGAGGGGGATAAATCGGACGCTGTTCTCGTAGGCACTTAAGTCACGCGCCGTAAGCAGTGAGGACAGGAATGCTAGTTGTGAGATCGGGGATGGCCGCCGCTCGGTTTGTGTGGCCTCCAGCTAGCCTGCCCGCGACCCCATTATCTTTCAACCCGGAGTGCCCCGTGACCCAAGTGATCTGGCGATTGAGCAGTGAATTTGTAGCCAATGAATTAGTTGGGAAGTTAGCTAATTTTGTAGGTATTCTGCCTGTAATAAGGAGTCGACACGCCGCTTGTGAGTCAGTGATTACGTGAAACTCTCGGTTGGTCGCGTCTCCGTAGGCAATGGCCAGCACGACCGCCGCCACTTCCGCTCTGTGATAGTACAGTGTGGGATGGACTTGCTGGAGACTTCTGTGTAAGAAGAGCTCGCCACCACGGCTGCTGCTGCGGTCGATTTATGCTCGTATAGAGCGGCATCCACATAGCCAGTTTTCGGACTGCGTTCCACTGCGCGCTTAAGGCAATTCACTCGGGTGTTCTTTTTGCCTTTGTTGTGGACTGCAGACATGTTTTTTAGAAGTGCGGCCACATATATTATTTGCCCGATATGGAACAGGAATGTAAGTCGTTGACCGAATGGCTTCCCTATTGAAAGAAACCTATATATAGGACCTATTCATATCTGGTTATTGGACATGGGAGTTGTGGGAGTGGTAGGAGTAAAAGGAGTAGTAGGAGTCGCAGGTTATGTGCGTTGTAGAATGTGGCCAGCGCCCCTCGTTGTGGGGAAAATGCGGATGCAGGCAAAAAGACTTTCAGGTAAATAAAAAAATGCACGAAAATGAAAACATGCCGCGCCAGGAATCGAACCATTATCTCACGGATTACACCGCATGCTAGCCCAGCATGCTAACCACTAAACCAAGCAACTTTTTTTTTTGACATGGTATTTATTATACAGAAAGGGTTACGTGCACAGACTATTTACAATTCCTTCAGCCATTGCCGAGATGCACAACAGAAGACACAATTTTTTAAAAGGCAAGCAAAAATAAGCACCGTGTCACCAGCGGAAAACAATGAGGTTGAAAGTCATTTTCATCATAAGTGTCCTTCAGTTGCAGCATCATTGTGCTAAAATGGAGTCTAGGTCGAACAACAGCTTCAGCGTTGCGATCCGACATGCGTGTCTTCCACAAGCTATGAAGTCCAATAAAGAAAAACATGTCATATGGTTCGTAATCACATTGTGTAACAGCAAGATACCGCCCACTGTACGAATTTAGAACAAAGTCTTTCTTTAGAGTTCTTTGCAGCACATCCCAAAAAAGAATTGCGTCTTTGCAATTAATGAAACAGTGCTCAATTGTTTCGGGCACATCACACAGACGGCAGTTTACAGAAGATACAAAAATATTTTTTCTATGGAGCCATGTGTTAACAGGTAGAGCTTCGGTGTGTAATTTAAAGAAAAACGTTTTCGTGCAAGGAGAAATCTGCATTTTGCGCACCCTTTTTAAAGCATTGCTACCAAATCCTTGTATAGTATCTTGCGCGAAACAGAATATAAGTACTCATTCGAGAATCATACTGTCAAAAAACTCACCGAAGCATAAACTTCCTGCATAAATCCTAGTAACTGCGGACAATAAGTAAAATCTGAAGAAACCACTAATTCGGGAAGCAGATTCATGAAATTAACGTGTAGAAATGCTCTAGTAAACGGATGTGAACAATCACGAAAAAAGAAGAAACGGGCAACTAACTGCCTTACAGATGCACTAAGCCGAGCCCCCTTGCACAAACAGGTCTGAATAGGTTATCACGCCGAATCGGTTCAAAATTGGATGACCAAATAAACGTCGCAAATATTCGGTGAAAACGCTGGATGTAATGCCTAGCACAGTGGAGGACCTGAAGCACATAATAACGTTTTGTCGCCAAAAACACGTTGCAGGCCTGAGCCCGACCGAATATTGAAAGCCAATAGGGGACAAATGTATTAGCATAACGCTGGACTACTGGAACGCGCTCTTTCCGGTAATTTGAACTTGACTTAAATGCATGCAGTGGAACGCCTAGATATTTAGGGGCACACATGACCATTCAATTCCTGCATATAGGGGTGGTGTTGAGCCCCACGAACCAAACCAAAAGCCGGAACTCTTGGAGTGATTCATCTGAGCACCAGAAACAACGCCACATTCTTCTATGCTGGATATAACTTTTTCTACGCTTGGTTTGTCAGTGCAGAAAAACGCAAGATCATCCGCATATGCAAGCACTTTAACCTCATTTCCAAGGAGAGGGAAGCCATGGATACTACTGTTATGTAAAACACTCTGACAAAGTGGACAGCCTTGCTTCACAGAAGAGTTGATTGGTATGGGGCTTGATAGGTGGCCATTTACAATTAGGCGAGTCGAACAATTTCTATAGCAAAGTTGCACCCCCTTCAGTACTACAGAACCAACGTTCGCTCGTTCCAGAAGAGAAAACAGGAAAGAATGACGAACTCGATGAAATGCTTTTGCGAGGTCGGCCTGAAGTAAAGCAACCTGATCATGAGAGCAGGAGCACGATTCGAGGACTGTGCGCGCAATATGTACATTACTTTGTATGGCTCGTCCCCTCAAGCCGCACGTCTGGTGAGGGCCGATGAGAACCGACATTGCGAACTGTAGGCGATTTGATAAAAGTTTGGCGAAAATCTTGTAATCCACATTTGCCAGTGCGATTGGTCTATAGCCTTCCACTGAGCGCAGTTTTTCTTCACCAGTACTCTGGAATTAGGACAGTGTGGCATTTTGTAAAAGTCTCGGGAAGGGCTTCTAGATCAAAACTTATCGCGAAGACATCTAGCAGGATAGGAGCAAGAGCAGTTTTAAAAGCTTTGTGAAATTCAGAGGAAATGCCATCAGGACCAGGCGTTTTCGAAAGAGGTAATTGATCAATTGCCACTTCTACTTCTTGCTGCGTGAAAGAGCTACTAATTACAGAACAATCCTATTCTGATAAAGGGGCCACCAGGGATGTAAAACGCGAGATGTTAGAATTTCTTACAGGAGGAGTGGCACTAAACAACATCGAGCAATAATCCACGAATGCGGACGTAACCTCATTCGTACTCGTAACCAATGTGCCATTACGCATAATTCCCGGAATCAGCTTTGCAGTCGCATGATGACATCAAGCAAAGCTTGCCGCGTCGACCGTTCGCAGTGTAAAGCACACTTGACACGAGATCGAATTAAGGCACCCCTGTATCGTTCCGCATCATGCCTTTGTAACTCACTTTTGACACTAGCAATTTCGTCCGTATATGATCCAGGGGATTCACATTCTAGCCCATACAGGTTACACAAGTTTTTGTTAAGTGTCTCCTCCTGATGTTTCCTGTAGAAAGATTTAATTGAGCCAAGTTCAATTGCTATCGCACGTACTTCTTGCTTGAACATTTCCCAAGCGGCAAACAATGGTAGATTTCTGGAAAAACATGATTGGAGCTGTGAGCGCACACGAATGATAAATTCTTGATCATTTACCAGCGATGAGTTTAACTTCCAAAGTTCCCACTGCGGCCTAAACTTTGAATGGTAATTGCCACCGAGCCGGGCTACTACCATGCTATGATCAGAAAACGAAACCGGTATAGTTTCGCAAAGAAGCCAGCGGGAAACTAATGTACAAGATGCATAGATCCGGTCTAGACGAGCATGAGAATGCGCCTGAATGTGGGTGAATGATCTAAAAGCACGGCAGGACCCCCTGTATAAACCAGTCCCGCCTCTTCTGTAACAGGGAACAAAAGTTCCCCACTCCTGTCACTGCGTGCATCTGGACTAGAACGATCTATGGGGTTGCAAACACAGTTGAAGTCACCCATTAGCACAAGATGTCGGTCACATTCAAGTAAGCTGGCGATGTGTTCAAAAAAACATGCGCTGTGTCAGAGTATTAAAAGCGTAGACATTAATTATCCACCATGGTTTCCTAAAGAGTATTACATTAATACCGTTTCATGGGCTAGTTGGTTCATATTTGTACTGTGAAAAACTGCGCCGAAATAAACACACCCCTCTTCTTTCTTGTGGTGTGTTTATTTCGGCGCAGTTTTTCACAGTACCTAAAGAGTAGAAAATAGCAGCATATCAACCTACCCTCGGCGTCGATATTATAAGTTAGGCCAGTACAAGGCAGCGTCTTTCACAGAAACAGAAAACAACCTGCCGACAAGCCCACAGCATGCGCAACAATGACATTAAAATCTGCCAAAAAGGGCTGTAGTGCCCTCTCGGTTTCCTCCTCTCTCTCTATCTTTGTCTCTTGGACTTCCACAATATCTAGACGCCTGCTGTGCAAAAGTCGGCGAAGTTGCATCTGTCTCTGGCGAGACCTAAGACCCCGTACATTGAGAGTTGCAAGCACTATCTCTTCATAGACCGCCATGGTGAAAACACATTGTTTTGCCTACAATTTCATTTGCCTCTCGGAAGACGGCGAAGCCGCCTCCGAACCACCGCCAGGCCTCCTCGACCGCGAACGCCGGCACTTCCCTTTGTGCTTCGACGCTCGACCGCGACGACGATGCTTGTTGCCAGCTTGATCGTCCTCGTCACTGGACTCGGAGGCACATGATGCACGGCGTTTCAAGACTGGCTCGTCGGCAGCCGCGAGCCCGTCAGCCACAGGAACTTGGCCCTGGTCTGGACGTTGTTGCACAGCAACGGCCACAGGGGTCACAATATCCGCGGTGACATTCGCTGGGTAATCGGGAACGACTGGTGGATCGTCTGCGGTTGGCTCCTTGTCCGAAGCTTGACACGACATCTCGTCCAAGGCCTGAGACGCTGAGTTGTTCTCATTACCCTCGGACGCATGAGCAGTATTTTGTTCCTCAGTATCCTGTGGAGTAGCACTTGAGGACTCGGCCACAACGAAGACAGGAAGGTCGCCAGACGCATCAATTATCTCAGACGCGTCCATGATGTGCTCCCGTAATGCTTCGTCAGGCGGCCGGACTCGGTGCCGAAGCTTGTCCGCGTATGTAACCACACATTCCTCTGCTGTGTGGCCGAAACGCCGGCAATCTTCGCAACGCGGCGTACGGCAGTGCCAACGAATGTGTCCTACACGGTTGCAGCGGAGACAGAGAGGTGGTCGGACAGGTATCAAAACGAGGCTCTGCACTCCACACACAGTTAGCTGATGTGCAACGTCACCAACGCTAACCCCTTCGGCAAGAGTCAAAGTCGCATCTCGGCTGAGCGTCTTCATCTGTTCCATATCGGCAACTTTCCAGTTTTCCCGCGAAATCGAGGTGACTTTGCCATAAGCTTGTAGAGCTTCACCAATAAAGGAGTCATCCAAGCATTCAGACAACCAGAGAAGTTTAGCCTTTATCTCCTTCGGATCTGGATCCACAACAACACAGCGACGGTTCTTAACCAATGAATCTCCACATGAGACTAGTTTTGCTTTAGAGTGCGCCGATTTACATGTAACCATCCAGACATGCGACATTTGTAATTGTCCGATAGAGCTTATTTCCTCCAAATCCACCACGTTCCGAAGGGCATCTCTGAAGTCTTGGGCACGGTAGGGGCGACCGGCGACGTCAGCATGCAGAAAAACAGAATCGACGACAAGCTTACCAGTTGGGAAACGGGGAAGGACAACACGGTAATCATTACAGCTGGCATTAACCTGAGCAGTACCTCGGCCTAAGGCCGACTGAACCTTTGTAGCGGGAGAGCATCGTGAAACGCTACCCGCGCCACTGAAGCAACTCGCGCCACCGAACCGACGAGAACGCGGTCCTTTCCACCAAGGCGACTTTTTTTTTCAGCATGGTATTTATTACATGCTTTTAAATTCAGCATACAGTTATATAGATTGTTTACAGAGTAATCAGCCTGTAGGCGAAAAGTCCAATTGGAACCTACAACACAACACCACACAACTAGAATACGACTTAGCACAACTTCACTACAAAGAGGAGGAGGAGAAAACTTTATTAAAAAAAATGTAAACACTCCCAGGAGGACCTCTTAGTCCAGGAGCCCTCTGGCTGTTCCTTCTAGCTTAGCCCGCTCGACCAGCCGTAACTGATCTGCAGGTTGCGTGGCTAGAAGGGCAGCCTCCCAGGAGGAGGGGGTGGGGTGTTTGACGGGAAGAACGCGGATGGGATGTGGGCATTCCCATAAGTAATGGTAGAGGGTGGGTGGGGTGGCGTTGCATGTGGTGCAGTATGGTGGGAAGTCCGTGGGGTGAAATATGTGGGCAAACTGAGGAGATGGAAACGAATGTGTTTGGAGCTGTCGCCAGTGATGTGAGAAAGCGTGTGATGTGGTGGCGGGTACGTGGCACGGCAGCGACGATAGTAGTGAACAATTCTAGTGTAGTCAAGAGGTTCGATGGTGGTGTATAATGAAGGTTTGGGGAGGACGTCCACCGGCGCCCGGAAGCTTAATTCTCGGGCAAACGCATGAGCGCGCTCATTTCCGAGGATGTCCTCATGCCCAGGAACCCATGTGATGGTGATGGTACCGAGAGGGGTAGGTAGAGTAGATAATATTTGAGCATATGAGTGTGGGGGGGTTCCTCGCAGTAGATATCTGTATTCTGTTTGGGAGTCTGTGCATATTGTGGTGTGCTGAGTCTGCAACTGACTGATGTGTGCAATTGCGAATGTAATGGCCAAGCATTCGGCCTCGGCGATGCTAGTGCAGTGGATGGAGGCGGCATTGAATGTTGAGCGGCGAATGCCCGTGAATACAGCAGTGCAGATGTGAGGAATGTCCGGATTGTGTGAAGCATCCGTGTAGATGATGTCTTGGCGTGTAGAGTACTGTTTGGAAAAATATGAGGCACGGGCTGCGCGACGACCTTTGTGGTGTTCGGGATCCATATTTTGTGGGAGGGTTTTGAGCTCGAGGAGGCTCCGCAGATGCGTAGGGATGGGTATATGAGTATGAGGTGAGGGATCAGGGATATTGTAGCCCATTGAGCGCAAGAGATGAGTGCCTGTAGATGTTGTGCGGAGTCGACGTTGTTGGCGGGAGAGGTGCGCCTCTATGATCTCCTCAACATTGTTATGAATGCCTAATTGAAGGAGCCGAATCGTACTGGTATGACGAGGTAAATGGAGGGCAGCTTTAACGGCTGAGCGGCGTAGGACGTTAAGTTTATTGAGTTGGGTTTTGTTGATGTGATGGTAGGGGAGGTGGTAAGCTAGTCGACTAACGATAAGAGCATCTACGAGTCTTAAAGTGTCTTTTTCCTTGAGGCCATGACTGCGGCTTGAAATGCGACGAATGAGATGTGTTATCTGGTTGATTTGGCGCTGCAGGAGGTGTATGGTGTAGGTGGCTCTAGTGTCCTGTTGAATGTGGAGAACCCGCAGTCGGAGCCGCGGTACTTTCACTACAACGGTGGCAAGGAAAGACAATACATCAACAATGGCAGCCAGTCCGGTTCACAATCACTATCTTCGTACGTGTCTCTAACCTGTCGTACCATCTGGCCGAAATGAGTAGCGGGGGAGACCAGAGGTGTAGCATTCCGACCCAACATACGCGTTTTCCACAGGCTGTGCAGTCCAAGGAGGAAAATCATATCAAAGGGTCGTGGTCATGTTCGGTGGTTATCAAGTAACGCACACTGTGGGAATTCAAAATAAAGTCTTCAATGTTCTTTGCAGAACGTTCCAAAATAATATTGCATCTTTGCAGGCAATAAAACAGTGTTCGATGGTTTCAGGTGTGTCACATAACCTGCAATTAACAGAAGAAACGAAATTTTTTTTTTTCTGAAGCCACACTTTAACAGGCAAAACCTTGGCATGAAGTTTAAAGAAAAACGTTTTAGTAGAAGGCGAGATCGGGATTTTGCGCACCTTTTTTAACACATCATGCCCCATATAATTAGAATAAAGTGAACGATATAAGGGAGACGGGAATAACATAGATATCAAATCTTGGTATAAATTTTTCCGTGAAACAGAGAATAAGTACTCATAAGAAAAGCGAACTGCCAGAAAACGCACTAAATCGGAAACTTTCATAAAACCAAATAATAAGGGCCGATCGGTAAAATTGGAAGAGACCACTCAGTTTGGAAGAAAGTTCACTAGGTTAGTTTGCAGGGATGCTCTGATAATTGGATGGGAGCTATTACGGGAAAAGAAGAAGCGAGCAACTAACTGTCTGACATAGAGATGTGTCAAACCTTGTCCGCCAGCAGAAACATGCTTGAATAAGTTATCGTGCCGCATAGACTCAAAACTGGGCGACTATACGAACGTCGTAAACGTTCGGTGAAAACTGTGGATGTAATTCCTCGCGCAATGGAGTACCTGTAAAACATAATAAAGTTTGTAGCAAGAAACATGTTACACGCCTGTGCTCGGCCAAAAATTGATTGGCGGTGCGGAACAAAAGTCCGAGCATTGTTTTTGAGTGCCGTGACCCGCTCTTTCCAGTAACGTTCACTGAATTTGAATGCATGAAGGGAAACGCCAAGGTATTTAGGGGGAACACGAGGCCATTCAATTCCAGCATAATAAGTCGGAATTGCTCCCCATGAATCGAACCACAGACCCGAACTTTTAGACTTATTCATTTGAGCGCCAGATACAATGCCAAACTACTCAATGGTGGTTATAATTTTGTCGGTGTTGGGTTTGTCTGTGCAGAAAAACGCCAAATCGTCGGCGTACGCAAGTACTTTGACTTCATTACTGAAGGAAACATAACCACGGATACTGTGGTTTTGCAGTACACTCAAAGAAAGTGGCTCTAGGTAGAGGGCAAAGAGGAGCGGTGACATAGTACAGCCCTGCTTCACGGATGATCGAATTGGCACAGGCTCTGAGAGGTGACCATTAACAACCAAGCGAGTGGAAAAGTTGTCGTAACAAAGTTGCCCCCCTTTCAGTACAGTTGATCCAACATTTGCACGCTCGAGAATAGAAAATAGAAACGAATGCCGGACATGATCAAATGCCTTCGCAAGGTCAATCTGGAGTAGAGCAAGCTGCTCATAAGAGCTAGAGCAAGATTCGAGAATTGTACGTGCAATATGTATATTATTTTGTATGGAGCGTCCCCTCAAGCCACACGTCTGATGAGCGCCAATGGGAACAGTCATGGCATATTGTAAACGATTTGATAGTACTTTCGCAAAAATTTTGTAGTCCACATTTTCCAACGTGATTGGCCGGTAGCCATCTAATGAGAGCAATGTTTCTTTATCCGTACTCTGGAATTAAGACTGCGTGATTCCTAGTAAAGGACTGAGGAACGACCCCACATCAAAACTTAAAGCGAAGATCTGCAGCAAGACAGGGCTCAACAAAAGGTTTAAATGTTTTGTAAAACTCGCACGATATGCCATCAGGGCCAGGTGTTTTAGAGAAGGGAAATTGGTCAATTGCGTGTTCTATTTCTTCCAACGTGAAAAGATCATTGATAAGAGCACGGTCTTCATTTGATAAAGGCGTTATAAGAGCTTTAAGGTTAGCTAGTAGATCCGAATTAGAGGTAACAGAAGCGCCACTGAAAAGTGTTGCGTAATAGCTCACAAACACAGAGATGCTGTCACACGTTTTCTTACTACGGTGCCATTGGACATCATTCCCGGTATCAATTTGGCAGTAGAATTACGGTGCTCATCAAGTAGAGCTTGTTGCGTAGGGGTTTCAGAGTGCAAAGCACGAATTGTACGAGATTGAACTCGGGCACCCCTGTATCTTTCAGCGTCCTGTATTTGTAGGTCACACTTTACCCTAGTAATTTCGTCTAAATATTGTCACCGACAACAGGGCTAGACGTGACAGACGACGGGACGAAGCTGTACCAGCAGGCAAAGTTCGGCGCACAGCACGCGAGTCAACTTCAGTGTCCTCTTCTTCCAGGCGCAGCAAGAACATGGGGACACCAGGTGGCAATATACTCCAGGTGGCTCACATTCTAATTCATAGAGGTTAAACAAACTCTTAACCAATGTCTTCTCTTGAAGTTTCCTGTAAGATGACCTAACAGACCAAATTTCAATAGCTATCGCTAGCACCTCCTGTTTAAAGAGCTACCATCCAGCAAATATTGGCATGGCACCTGTCAAACACACTTGTAGCTGGGAGCGTGTCCCAAAGGCAAACTCCTGATCATTTACAAGTGAAGAATTTAGCTTCCAAAGCTCCCATTGCGGCCTAAATTTTGAACAGTACGTTCTCCCGAGCCGAGCAACCACCATACAGTGATCAGAAAAGGAAACCGGTACAGTTTCACACAACAAATCACGGGAAATCAGCGTGCAAGAAACATAAATCCTGTCTAGGCGGCGTGGGACCTTCCTACTGAAAAAACTACATGTGAGCTGTACAAGAAAGTGTGAGAGTGAATGAGAATGTATAAGAATATGTGAGGTCTTGGGAGATTAAACGTGGATTTAAGAGAGCACGTAGAGCCACTGCGCAGGAACGCATGAGATTGTACAAGTTCTTGTGAGATTGAACGAGCCCATGAGCGAGCTCACAAGAGCACGCACAGCCACTGTGCAAGGTTGAATGAGAATGAGCTGGTCACGTATTTGTGCGAGCTTGTAGAAGCACATGGAGCCAGTGCGTGAACAGATGCTCTAAGAGAGCATGCAAACTACATGGCCATGTACATGCTTGCATGCTAAAAACTTAGTCGTTGAGACTGTGTAGGTCCTTCCAACATCTAATGATTACTTCATGATTATTTGCGACAGGTACACTTTTTATATTTCGCAATTTTGGTCTTGGCTTGCAGCACATTTTCAACCTTAGTAGAAAAGTGCTTGCTTCCTTTCATTATGCAGAAATCTTTATATGACAACATGCACGCTGAGCAACAACTACTCGACATATCGAGCTCATTGTAAAACAATGTCAAAAGCGAGATATTTCTACTAGATCTAATAGCATCATTTGCTTCTCTTTCAACCATTCATTTCTGAAAGTTGGATGCAGCCATAGATGCACGACAAAGGCTTTGTGCACAACGTTGATGTGTTGCCTGCCAAGTAGATGACGGTCAAACTGGCGATCAAAGTCCCCCTTACATTGTCTTTTGCATATGAATGGAGGCAACGCACTTTAACTGCACACTATTACCACCATCAGGCATCACAAGTTTGTATGAAGAACTGGCTTGGAGTTTCATCTGTAGAAGGAAAAGTAAATGTGATAGCAGAAATGTGAAAGCCAACTCCTGTATTGAACTTCACGAGCTCATATTCACTTGTAAAGACCACAGAAAGACAATTCTCAAACGACTGAACAACACTAACAGATGGAATGGGAGAGAAGATGACAGCAATTCTGCTTTTTTATCTCCCTTACTATATTAGAGCACTGTTCACTCAATTAACTCATTATAACCAACCAGCCTGACTCTCTTTTTCAGCACAAGCATAGGCTGAGCAAAACAACTGCTACAGCCTTTTGAGTTTTGACCTGCGCATCTATATCTATATACACCATTTTTAAGTTTCCTGAGACTATAGCAAACATTTGCTGAACTGCACTACTCTGAATTGAAGCTTTCTGCTGCGTAATGACACTTGCAAATGTTGTCCGTCTCATTGTCAAATAAAAAGAAAAAAAGAAGGGATTGAAACGGTGATCTTAGACTAATGAAGAGATACACAAACCCTACTACTTTATGAGAGGTGATACCAACCTTATGTGTTGCATCTTGAAGCTATGCACACTATATACATGTATACTGAATCATCATATTGGTCTTTTAGATGGCATATTTTTCAGTGTCACTGTAGGCTGCGTCACGCGAGATGTATTGAGGAAAGCTGCACGTGCAACTCCACGAATATATGTTGTGCAGTTTGTACCAGCAGTGCATAATCATTACGCTGCATGGAAAGAGCAGCTTGGTTGCTTTAGCTTCTTTACTGTATGCTGCAGGCCACAGAGATAAGTTGAAATATTTGTATGGCCAGTTTTTTAATTGAAGTAAAGAGCGTGCAAACACCCCACACTGCCTTCACTTGAAGCTTGACCGGTAAGCTTGACCGGTAAGGCTTTCACCCAACTATCCTTGCTTTTGCTATAAGCTACAGGCATTAAAAAATTTCGTCACCAATCAAGAGTTAAACACTGAAGTAGTGAGGCACATATCACACAAGAAATGATCGCTCTCAGGTGATCAGTTTGAGCTGACAGCCATAGATGTGTGGGCGAGCCGTATTGGGCTCGCCCACTGTTCTTTATGGGCGAGAACAATTCAGCATCTTCTGTTTCCAAACAAATCACTTGATCTGTAAAACGCCGTATAGTCTTCCAATATTAACAAACAAACAATTGCCACTGTAACTGTTTATGAACAGGAGTTCTCGCAAGGAACTTGGCAATGAATTTCGGCCTAAGCTCCGATTCGCCGAACCACAGACCGTGGTCAACCTGACATCCATGACAAGCACGCAGTTAGTTTGTCCAGCATCGCGAGAAAAGAAGCGAAACTCACTGTGGTCTTTCGCTAGCACTGCTACATTTCCGAATGTACAAACTACAGGCGCGCATACACGACAAACATGCAGCTTTAGCGCGTAGACGCCCGACATCGTGCTTGCCACTGTACGGCGAGCAGCAAAGTCGTTAAGTCAGCGACTTCCGAAACCGAAACAAGTCGAAACCAGACGAGGCAGCCGAAGCGGATCCAAGTGCTAGCCGTAGCCATTATGAGTTAGTGGCGTCGCGCCTTTTTCTCTTGTGTGCTGCTGGAGCCTTGCTGCTGGCGGCTTCATTCTTTCCAGATATACTAGACACAGAGCGCAACAAAATAGCTCGGGCGATGTGCAGAAGCGTGGTCAAGGTGCGTGCATACCTGTGCAAAACGTGCGCTCGCGTACCTGACAGGTAGTGCGTTTCCTTTGTGCGCTTTCACTGCAAACACTAAGCTGATGACGGGACTATTGGAGGGCGGCCATCACCCGGCATACATTTGACATCTCGGAGTTAAGTTAATTTTCATCTTTCCTGTACATTCTCATAAAAACTTTGCGCAAAACTGATGATGCATGCCAACACAGCGCTAGTTCGCAAACATCAAGACGCGCATGTCCTTATAACATACGGTTGTTTGCTTTTGACGAGGGAAGGGTGAATGCGTTTGCAGTGTCTTGGAAAAGAGACAGTTAGTGCCAGGGGCTGCACGGTCAGAGTAGAATATGCCACAAATCATCACTCGTAAGACCATTGCGGGGTGCACGATGCTGGCGCCTACTGCAGTTCAGCCTTCGGCAAGAATTTAGAATGGGACAGTTCCAAATGCCTCGACCCGGGCCTGATGTTGCGCTGCAGTTGAAGATCCGGCGCTTGTGCAGTTGCAACTACACGGATTGAATAAACGGTAAAACCTACCTGCGTTACAACAGGGCTAGGTCATTATTCTTATGTTCTATAAATATTGCAGAATTTGAGATATGGAGCCGGCGGACATGCGACGGCACTATGGTTCAGCAGCAACCGTACTTAAACTCCATTGTCGAGCCTTGGGTAGTAGAAGGGGAAGAAATGTTTTGAGCTATTTTGAATTTTTTCACCTGTATTGGGCTTGACATTTTCTCTTTCATACTTTGGTCGTGACTGAAGTAATCCCCAAAAACTACTAAGCGCATATAAATGACAGACACCAAACTCAGACATACAGTCCAGAAATGTCAGTAAGGTGTAAGGGTAATTATGCATTCAACAATACCAACAGTATTGATTTTCTTGTTTAATTATTTACAAATGAGGCGAAAAAAAATCTTACTTAGATGCCCCATTGGCATCTTCTCTTATATGAACTGTGAATGAAAATGTGTGCAGTTTTTCCGTACTCAGTATACCACTAATTCATCACAGATGTGGGAATATGAAATTCATGCAGGTTTCAAAATGAAGCGTGCATTCAGAATTCCAAGCAAAACAAGCCTTTGCTTCTTAAAGTATCATTCAGTTGTGGTGTTTTTGTTTAAATTTATGCATGTTTTGTAGAAGCAACTGCAGATGTTGACATGGAATTAGTGTTGTGTCTGGATCTAGATTATTAATGGCTACAACATTTATGAATTGCTTGGTTGCCACATCCTCTTCCAGACATTGTTTGAACAGTCACATCACATTCTGCATTTGGTTTCTTTTTACTCTTTTGCATGGAAGTGTTTCCACTTTAGAGTGCGTAGCCTTTCACAATTCATATATGATTGGGTGAGCATGTTTTGGCATGATAAAAGGTTCGGAAGTTCGAGAGCATTGGCCCTTCATGATGCACAAGGGGCAGACTGCTTACTGCACTGGTACCACTATCTTTCTAGATTCCTAGATATCGCTCATATTTTTATACAGAATACATATTTCTGGTCCGACTCTGCACATTCATCAGTTGACATAATGGGAGCTAGGGACGAACTTTTGCCTTTCTTGGTGCACTGCCCCAATTTCGTTTAAAGAGCCACCACATTTTGTGTAACCAGAGTTGGGGTGCAAATACTGCATGTTCATAGGGTGGTGAGGGAGCAAACTTGGTGGCACTGTGCTATGAACAATATGCTGATGATAGGCTGCCTTTAGACTTACTGGCTTGCATTTCTCGGTGTGTTTTGTAGGTGCGAGGGTTCCATAAGCTGCCACATATGTTGCTTTGATTTGATGTTGAGGTGACTGGCATGATTAAAAAGTCAATGTGATGATCGAAGTTTTCAGAACACTCAGAACATGCTGTGATTGTACTCCTGGCTTAAGTTGCAGACATTGTTTGCTGGTTGTACCTTTGAGAGGAAATCTAGTAGATGAAGCTACGGGCAGAGTGCTTGCTTCGTATTCCAACCTAACCACCCAAACGTCACTGTTTACTGGAAACAGATTGTTCAAGCTTCCAGCCTTCCGCTTGTTTACTCGTACATTGCAGTGAAGCGCATTTACGCCTTGGCACATGACAGGCTCAGGGGCTCGTTCATCGCCATTGTACTAGGTTAGATCTCCAGCTGACTCGAAATGCCTTTTGCCATTGCCGTGAAATAGTGTTTAAAAGAAGGTTCGATGACAGAAATACTGTTTGCTCTCTTAGTAGTTAAAGAAGAGTTAGCATAACATTTCTTACGAGTTACATTACCTGGCATCTCTAGATGCGCGTTGTACCTGCTATGGGCACTGAATTCTTGGCGTGAGATCAGAGGTTCCTGCAGAATTGGAGACTTTTATAATGCTACTTGAATTATGAGCAGATCAAGTTGACAGATGACAAGACTTTAATAATGGTCAATTCCAATCACAGGGTATGATGATTTGCAGCGCATTGTTTTCTGCTCTTTTTGGAGTAACTGTATTCCAAATGCAGATCCGGAACACAGGTCCCATCTTCCCAATGCAGATGTGGAGCGCTTGCTGTGCCAAGATCGGTCCCTGGAGCAGTGGATTGCTCTGACGAAATCAACAGAACCGGCTTGAAGTTTGCTTGAATATTTGTTCAGCTGCACCTTCCATTTCCAGTAGCATGCTCTGCTGTGCTGACTATACCCTCTGTGCTCCATAATAGATTATCATTACTTGCCGCTGCTATGAATGCAAGTTGCTGTCATGAACTAGTGCTGACTCTTGAGGACAGCAAGTCTAAGAGCAGTAGTATTATGCAATATACTTTTTTAAAGACCTCAGCTCGGAGTGTGACTAGAAGACTTTGTGCGGAAACCATATTTATGTGCCATTCATGAACTTAAAGCCATTCCTGAACTCTGAAACAGTGAAAATGGTGAACTGTGACTTCCTTTTATTTGAGAATAGTGCCAAAAAAATCTTACCCTGCTTGCCCGCACTCGGCTATACGAAAGAATGGCATAACCTGTTGAGGTCAATACCATCCCAAGAAGCAGCGGGAGAAATGCAGACCCATTACAGGTTTAAAAACAGCTGGTACGTGTAGACGAAGCACGGGCAAGCACACAGAATAACAGGAAATTCTTCTGTCAGTCCATGGGCACCACCTATTTGTGCTGGCATGAGTTCCAAACGCAGTTGGGACACAATCTGTACAGGAAGCAGGTGCTCTTTTGCGGAGTAGGCAGACCACTTCACTTCTGGGATTGCAACTCACTGTATGTGCAGAGGAAAAGCAGGTGAACGTGTCTCTGCTGGCATATGTCCCATCGCCTGCTGTCATCCCTTTTACTTTCAAATGTGCTAGTGACAGGAATGCTCATAGCACAAGTAGGAGACGCTGATCTGCGCCATTATAAAAATGCCGAGATGTTAGCATGGGTAAACATCTGTTTGCATCACCGCGAAAGTTGCTAAGGCTCAGTTCCATGCACGAGCAGGCTAGTACAATGCGGGCATATGTCAGACAGCTCTTTAGCTATGGGCCTACAGCAACTGCTGCCATACCTTTAATCCACTAACTCTTGACTAAAAAGGCAATATTTTACAAAGATTAAAGTAAATGATAAGAATGACCTTTTTTTTTTAATTTAACAAAGCTGGTGGTCACAGTGAAGAACTCATGCCACGACTGTTAATATGCCTCTACTGCCCCATTTGTAAAGCAAGCATATTGAAATTCTCGAATGAGCATGGTTACAGTAGTGAGCAGCTCTGTTAGATGTGTGTCCGTAAGGGTGGCGCATTGTTTCATTGTTCAAAAGAATTATAAACAATAGGTGGTTTGGAACTTAAAGGGGAAAGAACAGAGAAGCTGGCTGTAGAGGCAGAAATACTGCAAATGGTGAGTGGTGGACAGGTGCCAAGCTGTCCTGATCTGCACTTGGACTTTGCAAGGAGCCTCGTGCTACTCATTAGCCGCAGCTTGGCCATACCCAGCTTATATAAGCTTGGCTTGTACAAAACATGCTTGCAAATATAACCCTCTTCAAGGCTGTCTACACCCTACTGTGGTGGCTTAAAGTGTTTAGGGCATTTGACTAGTGAGCTGGGTGACGCGGGCTCAGTCCAAGCTGGGGTGGTTACATTTCGGTGGTAGCAAAACGCTAAGTCCCCATGTGCTGTACAGTGTCAGTGCACATTGAAAAAGTGCAGATAGTCAAAATTATCCAGAGCTACCTACTATTGCTGACCCTCATTGTCTAAGTTTCTTTGGCATGTTGAACCCTATCATGAAATCAAGGCTGCCTGCTGTTAGCGTTAGTAGATGACCTTCGTAATGCCACAAAGTCTGCCCCTCCTCACCACTTTCCGAAATTTCGTTGTTTTCAACTCAACTCAGGTTACTTACAGTTTGATGACCCCTTGTTCTGAAACACTAGCAGTTGACGAACTCACTCCCATACAGTGAACACTGAGAAAAGTGCTGATTTGGTCATAAAAGTTTTTTTTTCATGAGAATTTGGTCATGGGAGTGCGTTCGTCAACTGCTAGTGTTTCAGAAAAAGGGGTCATCAAACTGTAAGTAACCTGAGTTGAGTTGAAAACAACGAAATTTCGGAGAGTGGTGAGGAGGGGCAGACTGCGGCAGTACGAAGGTCATCTACTAACGCTAACAGTAGGCAGCCTTGATTTGATGATAGGGTTCAACATGCGGAAGAAACTTACCATTCAAAAGTCATCTGCTCAAATGTTCATGTGACAAGCTAGGTAGCTTAATAGATGGCTTGGATATGATATCAGAAGTGCTATGATGGTGAACTATGCTTAGTGTCTGCAATACCTTTATGATGAATGTGGTGAATGCAGATTAGACATTTTTCTCCACTTTTAATTCACCAGTGGGTGCCTGGTGAGTTGTCAGTGCAAGCTATTGATAGTTTCACTTTCTTCATGCAGTTTACATAGCTGTGGAATCTTCACAATAGCAGAAGCATTATATTTATGGTTCACTAACTACTGTTTTTTTAAATATAAAATAAGTAATTACGCTGTCAGCCACCCTTGAGTGCAGCGTGCTATTCACCTGGACGGCATAGACATTTTAATCATGTCATACCCCTGTGTTACTTTCAGTTTTCAGTTCTACAAGTCTTGATCACGGTAGCACATCACTATACTCGGGGATAACTGTGGCTATGCAGCTGAAGTTAGGCAGGAAGGAGGAGGCAACATACCTCTTTCCTCTTGCCATGTAGAGTGGATTACTTCCGCCCTAGTGACCTTGCATTAACTCTCCAACTTCCTCCCTTCACTTCAACCCAGTACACTCCTAGCCCAAATAGTGAGCAAATCACTCTTCACGGCAAGGGGACCGAAACTTTTCTCCTTTCCTTTCGTCCCTCGGCTCGGCTGCATAGCCCCAAATCATTGTCCCCATGTACAGCAAGATTCAATGCCACATTTCTTCTCAGTGTCAGAGCACCCTCTGCTTGCTCTGTACCACCCTTGCAGCAGCCCAGTGTTTTGTTGACCACAGAAAATCATGTTTGTGCAATCTGTGTTGGCATGGAGAGCTGCATATCTGAGCCAACTTTCATGCTTTATGATGAGGCTCTCATTGATTCGCTTTAAGTTTCATGAAACGGGGTCATGTGTCTTGATTAGTGTCACATGAAGTAAAATTTCACTGACTAAAATACAATCATAAGGATGGCAATTTGGGTGAGTTGGTAAGGCGTCATCTTAAAAGTAGCAGCAAGAATAAACAAGGACGTGAAAAGCAAGCAGATGCTAACTCGCAACAAAAGTTTATTGATGCAAATAAGAGATATATAATGCCAAGCAATACTGCAAACCACTCAATAACCATTAAGCAGACAGCAAAACATGAATCACTAAAACTTCCGAACGGTTTCATTTGAGTAGATATAGGTAGAAGTCAACTTGGCTGTGCATTGTAAAGAATGCACTGGTTGCTTTCAGTTTCTTTCTGCTGCGCACATTCTGGCTGTCATCCATTGCAAATCAGCTGGGAAAAAATTGAAGCTAGACACATTTTACAACTAGGTAATGAATGTGTTAGTGAACCATCCATCGTTTTACCATGCAGTGAGTTGGGTTTCTAGATAGGGAACTGTTCTTAAATTTTAGTGATTCATGTCTTGCTTTTTGCTTATCAGTGATTGAGTGGTTTGCGTTGTTGCTCCACTTCTTTATATCTTTCATGTGTGCTTCAATATACATTAGTTGTAAGTTAGTGCCCATATTGTCTCCTTTTATACCCTTGTTTTTTCTTGCTGCTTCTTTCAAGATAAAATACAATCTTTGCTACTTCGGTCATAAAATGAATTTTAATGAAGTTCCACATCTCTTAGAAAAGTAGTATTGTAGTTGCAGGAATGTATTAGGCCCTGCAGTACCAATTAGGATGTTTGCTCGATGTAAAGCATAAAGAAAGGGAGCGCTTGTCTGGTCTCGAACCTAGTGGGAACATGTGGATTATGGATAGGCTGGTAAAATGCACTTGCAGTTAAAGTAAAATAAATGCTTTTTTATTTGTAACTAGGGGCACTGTGAATCCTGACTTGCTCTTTTGCTAGGCTGGCGATGAGATGGAGTGAAAGGAGTTATTTTATTTCACTGTTGGTATGTCTCGGGTGATGTCAACATTGTTTCTTCTCTGGCATTGTAAGCAATTGCCCTTCAACTAATTGAATCCCAAAGTGAAATTCTGAATTTAAAAAATAATAATTTAGCATTATTTAGCAGGCAGAGGCAAATTTCATGCAGTGACCTGCACCAGCATGTCGTGCACCATTTCAAGAAAAACAAACAGTATTGTGGTGTTCCTACTCTGTGCCTTTATTTCTTGCTCACAAAGCCTCTGCATATACGTGTTGCACTATATTACGTTTTCACTAATTTGTTGGGTCATGGTACTTTTTACCTTGCAGCAAGTTCCATGTGGCTTCGTAAGCAATGGCTCCTTCAAGTTCTATACCCTTTGCCGGAATTGTGCTGTGCTGTGGTGGGCAAGAAGCAGGACATTGATGTAAGTACTGAAGACATCCTTCAGTATGTGTAGTTTTTTATTTGCCTAACCCACTACTGAATTTGTGACCCCTCATGTTTATTTTGACATTTAGGTTTCTTCAGTGTTTTCTTTGCTTGCTGCCGTTGCTTACTGGCTATGACATTTGGCTGTTGAGTTTGAGAATGCGGAGTGAAATGGTGCCTGTGGCCTGTTGATAGAGGCAAAATGCAAATTTGCCCACATTTGGTGCCACTGCATAGTTTGAAGAACTTTTGTGGAAGAGGACTATGGAAATTAAACCAGAGCCCTCCTTCATGATGTCTCTCATAGCTCATGCTCAGCTTTAGGGTAATAAAAGGACATTGAGGACAAGCTGAAGCTGGCTTTTATTATAAATTACTGCATTCTATCCACTAAAGTGCTACTTACTGAAAATGCTAGCTTATTTTAAGATAGGAAAAGCCAGAAGTTTTGAAACAGATGTCATTACCAGCTGATTTTATAAGTTCGACATGATGCATCCATACTTTATTGGGCACAGGCCCCAGAGGCTGGGCTGGTACGCTGTTCCCTTCAATATGATGATCATGGAGTGTGGTTTACACAGGCCTTTGATATCATTGTGTACCCTTGGTTTTCAAGAACTATTTCAAGGAGCTTTGGAACTCCTGAAATTATTTGCTTCTTAAAATTCTCAAAAAAAATTCCATGGTTTTTCTCTAAAAGCGATCCTACAAAAACTAAAAGTGCACTTCAGAGGGAACAATCGAAGAGAGCATGAGCCTATATAATATAAACCCAAAGTGACAGCCTGGCATGTGCCCAGACCAGAGTTACAGGTGGCTCTCTTTTTCGCAGTTGCCACCTCTCTTGTCCCTATTTAATTTTTCTTTTTTTCAGCATGTCTGTCTTTGTTTTTCTATATTTCACACAACATTTATGCAAAACTGCTGTGAATAAAATTTTCTCAAATTGGAACTGCTTGAAGACCTCTCTGGAGGGTTATTTTTTTGGACTTCCTGTCTTCGACTAGACCTGTTGATGGCTGCGTTCTTATAAATCACCTCCGACAAATTTCCTCTCTAAAAGGCCCACCGCACTTTTTTGGTAGCTAAACTTAGTGCGAATACATTTTGTATGTAAAGTGAAAAGAGAAAAGAGGGGAGTGTTATTGATAATACTATGCTATATGTAATCATAGACCTTGAATGAAGTATGGAGTTTTTCTGGCAGAATATTTCTGCAATGCTTCTCTGCTCAGCGCAAACCCCTTCACTGTGGCGGCCAAACCTGCTTTGGGGGCAGAAATAGGCAGCTGCCAGGAGACATTTCCTGTGACAATGACCACATCCATTACCTGCTCCACTCAGTAAGAAAATTCATAACCCTCCCTACCCCCACTTCCGCCCCTTCTGGTTTTCAATAGTGAAGGCATGCTCCTCGTCAGATTCGTGCATTACATGAGGTTTGATACAGAAATATTAAGTTTTGCACCCAACTTCTGGCCCGAATGGAATTTGGAGGATATTTTTCCATGTCTTCAGTTCGGAATCACGTCATACATAAGTGACATAGCCTATATGTTACGTACACATATCTTGTGAAGTTTGTATTCTTTTTTTTCTTGAGAGAGAAGCGCTGCTCAGTCAAAAGACATGATGCAGGGGAATTTAGAGTGAGCGCCGATTCTTTGCGTTTGCAATCTTTTGCTTAGCTTTCATTCTTTTTCTTCCGGTGGTTTAGCGGGTGTGCTGGTATTCGAGCAATGCAAGGACATGGAGTCAAGATTCTGCTTCTTCACAGTGCGCTGCAGGAATTGTGCATTTGTTTTCCTCATTGTAATGAAAACATGCAAGGCTAGTGCATGAGTTACTTGCACACACGCACGCCACACATATGCTGTTTTGCAGTGGCAGAAAAGAAAACTGTCAAGACTGAGAGCATCTTCTATGAGCACATAAACGTTGGTGTTTGAAATTAAGCTGTAAATTCATAAAAGATGTGGCTTAGCTTATGAACCAACAATTTTCCAGCACTATCGTTTCACACAACGGGTTTAACTTAAGGTACAAAGGTGGCCGATCGAGCCCTGTGCTCTAACGCGCTGCGCACAGAATCAATCAAATCTTGAGCGCTCCCTATACTGCTGCTCAGGCCAAAGCAACCCAAACCTCGTTAAAACAAAAGTGACGTGACTATGTCACTCCTGCATGTCCTGCATGGGTATTTTTTTTTTCATTCTGATGGGAGGGAGTGAGAAAAGGGTTGCCTGGTCTGCGCGGGAAGGACGCAAGGGTGCTGAGATGTTGGCCGTCCTTTAAAACGAATGGCGGTTTTGAAGGGGGAGTGGAGGTAATGGGAGGGGAGTCTAGCTCCTGCGAGCTAAGCGCACAGCAGTATGCATGCTTTCTTTTTTTTATTTAGCAGTGCAGAAAGGATGAAAGAATCGAAGAGGGGTAGGGAAAGGCTGGCCAATGCATGCGGCACGGTTTCAAGTGAGTGATGGCTTGGAGCTGCCTCGGCAAAGCACAAAGCAGTATGCACGTTTGCTTTTTTTTTTGTAGCACCGACGATTTGAATGCTTCTGTGTCCGCACATGGACCGGCTTTGCACCTTGAGTTCAGCCTCTCATGTGATACAAGCCTAAGTCGCTTCGGGGCGTTAAACCCCATAAAGCAAACCTTATGTGAAACACCTTGTATAATTCCATTGCTTATTCCAAACGTCAAAGAGTTTACGTGCCCTTTAGAAGATGCTCTGTCTTGACAGAGTTACTTTTTTTGCGCCACTACAAAACTGCGTGTGTATGGGCGCGTATGGGCGTGCGTGTGTGGAAATAACACTCACTCTGGTACTCAATATATATGCCGCCCCGCACTCGACAATTACTCTTGCACATTTTTTTTTAGACTGCAGAAAGCAAACGCATCATCCCTGCGGCATGCTGCGAAAAAGCAGACTCACGACTCCAGAATCCCCGCATCGCATTGCATACCAGCCGCCCCACCAAACTATCGAAAGAAACAGAACGAAAACAAAAAATTACAAACGCACAGAATTGGTGCGCACTACACTCCCGCGCATCGCGTCTTTTGACTGAGCAGCATGCCTCTAAAAAAAATCTAGGAGATATGACATATAGGCTACATCACCCATGTGTCACGTGACTGTGCACCTAGGACGTGCAAAAATATTCTCCCACAAGGATTTTGCTATATAAGAAAGGTGATGCATTGAGTTTTGCAAAGGGTTCAAGTAGGTCATTGTGCTCCTACTTTCACCCTGCCGATTCAAGGGTTGAGAGGCACTTAAGAGCACGATTACCTACTGTAATCTGTATGATCTCTAATGGGCCAGGTGCAGCAGACAGCTTGTGAGATTGAGTATAGTGACAGGAAATCTTCACTTATAAGAATACATTCACTTCAACTCCACGCAGCCCTGAATGCTTGCTTTTCATTTATTGGCAGCTATGTGACCTTGAGCGCTCATAGACTGGCACTCAACTTGTAAACACTTGACATCTTATCATTTTCCCTCTCTTTTACAAGCTTTTTACTAAAGTGGATACAGTGAGTATGCACAGATCTGTTCTCTGAAGCATTGGCTGAGTGACAGCCCAGGTCAACCCTGGTTAACTTAGAACTTCTGGCACATTATTTTTTCTAGGTATGGCTTTGGCATCCCTCCTGACACCCCAGCTTCTGATACCAAGTATGCATAATCATGGTCTATCACTAACGCCAGTGCTGTAATTGATCATCACATACTTCTGTGGTGCTGCACATTTTAAGTTGTCACTGTATATGAGCAGTGTTTCACAACCTGCTTAGTGCTGAGCTACGGCACAAATTTGAGGACTAATAGCAAGTTTGCTCTGCTTGGTGGCTTCCACAGACAAAGACACACTTGTGGGGAAGGCACGTTGCGTACATACCTGCAGCCAACCCTTCCGATTTTCTTGAAGACTTCAACTTTTTGACCAAGCTTTCTGATTGCACGATCACTGCCCTAAATCTTCCGATAAAGGGTTTCTGCCTGCAAAGAATGGCTTTTGCGGAACCGGCACCAAAGAATCAGCAGCCGCATTATAATTTCGGGCATCTCCATCAGAGGCCACACTAGCACCATCGGCATCATTGGCTAAGCAGGAAATCAATCAAAGCAGACTTTAGCCGAGCAAGAGTAGGTGTCGCTGGCTGCGAAAGCAGTTGGTGTACTGCGTTTCCTGTAGGCAGCAATGCACAGCTAATGCAGCCACAGTAGATATAGATGCTCTGCTGGCTTTGCTTTCAATCTCAGCGAAGGGCAGCCACTCAGTGTGCTTGAGGTTAAAGGCTTTGCCCAAGTGTCATGTTATCTGATCCTTCTTATTGAGCTCAGCAGCATGCCTTATGTTACCAAGCTGCTCTATGCTCAACAATGGCGTGATTGCTCTTCTTTCGGAACCAACGCCACCAACAACGGTCACGGACGAAATTACGTGTAAAAGGGCTAGTTACGGTTTTACATTAAAAAACTTAAACAGCGCTTCGATGGTGCTGAGAGAAAACTGGTGGTGGGCATGCAGATCAGTTTTGCGTTGGCTATAGAGACGTAGCGAGAACGCTCGGTGGCGGCCTGCAGATATGTCGACAGCCGCACACCTTTAGACATGCATTGCATGCTTGCTGCTGCATGTGTTTATTCTTAGGATGTTTAGATTAGGACGCATCATACACTGCCTGGAAATAGCCGCTTCCTCCCCTTTTTGTAAACAAACGCTGCGCCCCCCCCCCATTTTTGGTCTTAGCAAGTACGTATAAAGGAAGCTGGGGCCACAAGTAGTGCGATTGAACCTTGTGAACAATGTCAACATATGTGGTGATATTGTTCAGGCGCCCTCGAGAGCACTTTGAAAGTGCTCTCAGACAAGCGGGTGCCCTCCAGTGGTAGAGCAGGAGAAGAATCGCTGGCTTCCAATGGTAGAGGAGGAGGTCTTTTCTTTCGCTGAGAGCACTTGAATGCACTCCCAGCTGTTCCCTCATCTAAAGCGGGTGTAGAGGAAGTCACATGACATAAGGCGTTGTATCCGCGCCATCTTTTTTTTTCTCGAGTCTGTGATGCTCTAAATGGGAGCTGCAAAGCATTGCTCAGGTTTGAGAGTCATTGCTGGCATCGAAAGGATCAAAGGAGGCAGATCGCCGCGCTGTGAGAACAAAGGCATGCAAAGCAAGCAGTTCTAAACGGCGTGTTTGCTTCTCTTCGGGTTGCAACTGCTGCTACTGCGGGCAGGCGGAGAATGCTGGGGAGGGAAGTGCGGTCACAATGGTTGTGGCGCGCTGCTCTCGACACGCAGAGAGCGTTCACCCTCGCTCGGCGTGCTCCTGTACTTCTCTGTACTGCTCGGCGCCTCTGCTCTCGTCCCCCCAACCGAATGGGCCATAAGGCGAAAATTTGACCCGGAAAGTGCATGCCACTATGTGTAACATGCTCATCTTCTAATGTCAAGTCCTTGTGAACAGCATCCACAAGCTGCCTCAAGAGTCACAGGCTAGTAGGCTGTGGCGGCCGCTTTTCGATGGAGACTAAAAGCAAGGCGCCCATGTGCGGTGCGACATCAGTGCACGTTAAAGAACTCCAGGTAGTTGAAATTTCTTAAGTACTCCACTACAGCATTTCTCATAGTCTGAGTCGCCTTTGGACATTAAAAAAAAGTCACAGCCTAGTAAAATGTGTTTTGCAGACTGCATGAACAAGGCAACTGTGAAAAATGGCTGAAAACAATTCACATCTACCAACATTCAATGCCAGTGACATATGGCTCATGTGGAACAGGATTTAGGCATTAAGGACTTCTCGAACTGCTGTGAACTCTAGTGACCTAGTTGCATATTTGCCCTCTGAGTGCTCAGCGGCGAGCGTTGAGCACATGTGAGGTGCAAAAAAGCCTGTTATAGCGCATGCACCCGAGCTAACAAATTTGACTTTCCAGAAGCAAATGCCACTCTGTTTCCAAGCAAGCTAGGAGTTATAATTTTAAGCGCACTTGAAACGTCATGCCTTCCACCAACTGCAAATATCTCTCCACAGCTAAAAAGATAGAATTGACCCCCCCTCTTCAGCACTGCATCTAGACATACAGGTATATTTGGAGCAATCAGAAAGCCATTGATGTGAGCAGCACAGGTGTTCCATGGCACAACTGCACCTCCGGTATCTCGCTGTCTTCCTATTTACAATATGACATTCCCCACGATTGCACCACTGTCCACAGTGGTTCACAGAAACCACTGCACATGCTTCATTTGCTGTTAGCCATCAAATGCTTTCTGCAACCTGGCACTCGGCATGCTCTGAAATGTTGCTAAGGTATCCGGTGATGACTTGAAATGTGCCTACACCACAGTAGCGTAATGCGATGATCAACTACAGCATTGAAATCAGCAACTGACGATAGTTATCCATGCTCAACGTCAGCCGCAGAAACTTAGGACTTAGGAGGCTTTTCTTGGTCGTACTTGAAACGATGTTTCAGTATTTTCGAGTCAGATTGAGGTTCTCGGAGCGAATGCTTCAGAGAGTGGGTCTGTGAAATGAAAGGCTTGGTATGCAGTAGAACGAAGTCTGCACAGTGTGTGAAAGCTGCGATGCCCCATGTTTGCAAGCGGAAGTCAAGGTATCCCCGTAGTAGTGTCATTGCCACTTATAGATGCTCTGTTTTCTCATGCACTCGAGGAGCAATTCAAGTGGAGCTTCATTTAAAAAAAGGGGGCCTCGAGGACCTCTTGGAGTAAATGTGTTAATCAAGGCACGTTTATGAATATCAGTTAACCTGATCCCTATGCACTGTTTTCACTGCGTCGGATGGTTAGGATATTTCTCAAGACTTTATTTGAAGGAAGGCTGAGGGGCCGTCATGAATCCTAACCAAGCTTTTAGTGAACTTGGGGGGAGTTGTGCCACTTCTACGTGGCATTCTCGATCACCATTGAAAGATTCCATCATCTCACTGTAAGCTCTTGCACCCCGCTGTTTCCATCGATAATTCGCTGCTGGGCTCAAATAATACTCGTGCACTTTTGGAGAGGTGTTATCAACTGTTTTTGTACAAGTTGCAATGATGATATACTTTCCGCACTGTTCTGTGTGCAATTTTGTTTTCCTTCTATGATCATATATGTAGGATTGCATAATCTTTCATTGCAGGTTGGGTTTGATTCCTTAGCCCTGTGTGCTAAGCCATATCCTAGAATACACACTTCTATTTCTTAAAGGCCATTTAAATCTCCAGTTTAGCACTGTTCTGTTCACTCTAGCTATTGTAGCTTTCCGTGAAGCAGTGCTCAAATGTCTTTGATTGATAGGATATGGTTCAAAGACCCTTGAAATATCTGTTCGACTAAGGTATTAGATTGTGACATGGACTGATGCTGAACAGCCTGTATTCTTGTGTCAGTTCCTCATATTTCTGTAGTTCAGAATCGAATCTTTTTGAATTGTTATCAATTAATAATAGAGCACCTACTTACCCCTTTCTCAGAATGTTTTGTAACGACATCAGCTGAATTTTCGGATTTTGGAATATAGTCCTGCCTTTTTTTTTGCATTTTGCAGACGTCGCACAGTGAAAACCTGTATCCAAGCTCGTATCCAACAGGCCAAGAGCAGCTGAAGAAGGAAACCTGCATCTAAGCTCGAACCTGGTGGACCGAAAGCAGATGTTTTGTGACCACGGTGTATCAGCCAATAAAGCCAATAGAGGTGACAACATGTATCTTTTGGAAGCTTGCATCCTTTGCACTTGGGACTCATCTCATGGAGAGCATCATTTCTGCAAAACATTTTGTGTCATAACTGTAGCAGACACTGATTGAGGCCTTGCACAAGGCCTTAAGCTGGCATATTACTATTATGCACAACACAAACATGAGGTGTGACGTAGGAGCCTTGCAACCATGCAGAGTATCACCATAGCATGGTAGCATTCCCATGCCGAATGTCTCATTGTCTGAGATCAGACTAATGTATTGCACCTTCAGAGTGCACTCATTCCTTGCACTAAGTGAGTGCCCACATCCGTGCACTCTGAAGGTTGATAGCTATGCACAAATTTTGCCGCACACACACGGGTACAAAAGTCCTCACAGTGTGCACGCCTTCGCGCCGTGAGCACGTCGCACGTTCCCCTACCGTGCACACGTCGCACGTCCTCGCATTGCAAACCCTCGCATCGCACACCCTCGAATTGCACACCCTTGCGTCGCACATCCTCGCGTCGCACATCCTTGCATCGCACATTCTCGCATCGCACATCTTCGCATCGCACAACCTCGCGCTTTGCGGATCGATAACCACGCACAGATAACCACTCAGAGCCTCGCACAATATTTTCAGTAGGGCTCCCCTGGATAAGCGTGAATAGTGTAGTTGCATGACATGAGGCACCTGTATTAATGAGTCCTGAGTCATCTATAACACGCGACAACACTTCACCACTTCTGTTTCTGTGTACACTAGGCCCAGCACGATCATTCAGGTAACATACACAATTAAAGTCTCCCATTAGCACAACATTCATATCACAATCTAGGAGGTTAGCCATAGCTTCAAACATAGCAACACGCTCAGCAGCACTGTTAAACGCATAAATATTGATAAGTCTCCATGGCTTCCCGTGGAGCAAAAATCACAGCTTATTAGCCGCCCTTCAGAGTCAGTATAGTAAAATAACGCCGAATAAGGGAGAGCCTTTCGCAGAAACAAGAAGCAACCCGCCGCAAAACCAATAGCATGCGTCACAATAACATTGGAATCAGACAAAAAGGGTCCTAGTACCCTCTCTGTATCCTGCTCACTCTCAATCTTGGTTTCCTGGACGGCTACAAAATCAAGCCGCCTGCTGCTGAACAGTCGACGAAGTTGCACCTGCTTCTGATGAGACTTAAGGCCTCTAACATTCAGCGTTGCAAACACTAGCTCCTCAGGGGTCGCCATGGTGACCACACAAGTGCTAACTAGGCTTGCATTTGTCTCTCCGGAGACGGCGACGTCGCCTCCGGACCTCCACCACGACTGCGGGAACGCGAGTGTTGGCACTTTCCCTTGTGTTTCGACGTGCGCCGGCGGCGGCGATACTTCACGCTTACCAGACCATCTTCACTCGAGTCAGATGGGCATCTTCCCCGGCGCTTATGAAGATGCTCTTCAACAGGAGGGACGGCTTCAGCTGCAGGTAGAGTGGCCTGACCTGCAAGCTCTTCCTCGGCATTGACCACAGTGGCTGGAGTAACCAGGGCGGTATCTTTGGCAGGATTAGAACAGGTGGCAGGCTCCATATCATGTGCCGGATTCGGCGTCTCCTATCGAAGCAGCGTCTCACTTTCCTTGGAGTCACCTTGAGGAACAACCGTTGTATTAGCTGTGGTAGCCGTGTCCACAGTAGCAGCTCAAAGGACACCAGCCGCGTCGGAAGGCTGTGGCAGTGATCGATGGCGGAAAACAGGATGATAAGTAGGGATTGTGATTGTAGGTTGCTGAGTTTGCCGAGGTCCCTAAGGCTGGTATAGGAGGGGAGGCCGGCTGTACATAGGGGCGACAGGGGGTGGTGGCAGCACCAAAACATCAGCGTACCGTGAGACGAGCCGCTACCAGAGGCTGCTGAGGGTGTGATGCCAGAACCTCAGTGACTTGCTCTTGTATGACACGCTGAAGAGTGGGAGTGAGCGGCAGCGCAGGCGCAGGCGCTGTCGGCCAGGTAGACAAGGAAAGCTGGCGTGCGACTTCCTCACGTACAAACGGTTGAATGTGCTGAATGAGCGACTGCTGGTCCAGTGCACCGTCCCCGGAGAGAGCCAAGCTTGAAAGGGTGGCCTGCTGAAGGCCAGCACGTCTTATAGAAAGCCGCCGTTTGCCCAGCTCATCGAAGCTTTTGCAGATGCTGATAACATATGGCACTGTTTGGAGGTTTTTGGTGACGAGCATCTGGAAGGCGTCATCGTCAATGCCTTGCATAATGCGCCCAATCATATCGACGTCGCTCATGGTAAGATTTACGCGCTTGCAGAGGTCGGCGACATCTTCTAAAAAACTGGTAAAATTTTCGCCGGTTTTTTGAGCCCGACTTTGCAAGCGTTGCTCGGCGAGAAGCTTACGTATTGCGGGACGGCCAAAAACTTGAGTCAGGCTGGTCTTAAGAGCCGTCCAGGCAGAGATGTCACTCTCTTAGTTGCGAAACCATAGATTGGTAATGACGCTCAAATAAAATATGACGTTTGTAAGCTTCACGGTACCCTCCCATATGTTGTACGCACTTGCGCGTTCATACGACGACAACCAGTCTCCCACATCCGTGTCATCGGTACCGCTGAAGATCGCTGGATCACGTTCATGCGTGGCGCCGGGACAGATGACAAGCGATGGGGTACGCGGTTGGTTGGCGGTTTCAGGAATCGCGGAAGTGGTAGGCAGCGTTCGGATAATAAATTAAATTAAATTGGTTCACAGGAAGGGAAAGGCGCAGTAACTGTCACACTTGCTCTGTGGACACCCGAACCGCGCCGTAAGGGAAGGGAGGAAGGTGGGAATGAAAGTGGAAAGAGAGAAAGAGGAGCCGTAGTGGAGGGCTACGGAGTAATTTCGACCACCTGGGGATCTTTAACGTGCGCTGACATCGCACAGCACACGGACGCCACTTCGTTTCGCCTCCATCGAAACGCAGCCGCCGAGGCCGGGATTCGATCCCGGGAACTCCGGCACAGTAGTCGGGCGTCTTACCACTGCACCACCCCGGCGGGGCACGTTCGGATGCGAAGCTCCAGGTTTAGGGTATTTCTGTCAACTCCACCACTTTAAATAGAACACCTTTAACAGGGTGCTACGCCGTGAACAGTCAAGTCAAGTGCGATAAATCGTACACTTCTGTCAACACACGCACGAGCATCCGCGCGAGCTTCGTCGTCGTTGTCTTTCCTGACTGTCAGGCGTTGAACATGGTTGTCGTCGTTCTCTTCAGCATCAGGCGCTGAACACATCAGAGCCGAATACCTGTTTTACAACATACGTATATACAAAGAGAGACAGAGACACCAAGCTCAAATGGGATGAAGGTTAGTGAGGTGGCCGAACTACCTGATGAGGGTATGAGGCAAGGAGCTGCTCATTTCGAATGCTCCTCTTGATGAGGAAGCCCGGTTGTCCGCGGACATCTCCGATGTGTGTCGACTCAGCCAGAATCAGGAAAAAGACACTGCCATGCTTGAACTCGTGTTCACGTATTATTAGGTTTTGTCAGTTTTTTCTGTTTTGCTTCACGCCCAGATTCTAAATGAGCGCCATATTTCTCCACATCGAGAAGTTCATGGGGTTCAAACCCGCTGATCTAGTTTACAGAGTGAAAGCTCGATTAAGCATGGCCGGGAATGATGTGCTGTGGATTAACTCCCTTATGGCTGCAAACAGCGAGGGCACCACCAACGGGTATAGACGACCGGGAGATTTCGGGGAAATTTTGGAGCGGGAAGTCCCGAGATGGTGATCAAGATGAGCTGCCGTAACGAAGGACAGAAAGAGCAGGCAAGGTTCTGAAAGGCTGTGTGGCATTGTGTCACACAATGTAGATGTGTGGAGGTACTTACCGGTGCGAAAGATTGAATGCGCCTCACATGCGAAGCAGAAGTGAGTGGCTCCGCAGCTGAGACCATTTCTCTGTAAGGACATAACCTTCAGGTTTCTTTTAGAGGAATAAAAGCTACTGCTATTAATGTAACAGGCTTCTTAATGTAAGATGGTAGCTTTTGTGTCATTTTTTTTACTGAGATACCGAAAAACGATGGATTAGGACTTCTATTCAAGGCAGCTAGGAGACGAACCATACTGAAACACAGCTTATTAGCGGAAGAAATAAGGCAGTCAAAGTCGCACATACACACCCCATTACGCAGATCTAAGCTGAAACTTTCGAGCGGAATGTCTGAAACATCATAATACTGAATGACTGCTGCAAGTAGCAGCGGTCTAGACCTTTTACCGCTTTCAGGATTTCAATTAAGAAATCAAGAGACGAAATTTTGATTATCCCTTTGTTAATAAATATATTTTTAATAACGCACTTTCGTCCTCTATCTGCCTCGTAGTACACCGTACATGACAGCCAATAAGCTCTTTTCGCGCACGCGCAGCTGGAGACAACTCCTAGCAAAGCATCAGTGCGTATCATCACATTTTGCCGCTGATAAAACTATTATTGCGAAAGCAATACTGCTAGCACATTGAGCCTTTGGTGTGTCGTGGCGCCTCCATACATGACCTTTCACGTGACTATGTGATGTCACGCCACGCCGAGAGACGGGGCCCCAGCTCGCGCCATTGGGTGGTGGCGGTGAGTCCTTACAGAAGCCGCAGCGGTGACGTCACGCCATTTTAAAATGACCGTGTGACGTCAAGCCAGACCGAGAAACGGGGCCCCAGCTCGCGCTATCGGATGGTGGCGGCGAGTCCGTACACGGCGCTGTGTCGCAGCCGAGAGAGGGCGCGCGCTGTCTGTGACGTCACGCTAGGAGGATAAATGGGGCTGTGGCTCGGCTCCTCGCAGTAGTCGGGGCGCAGCCTTATGGTATGTCGGATGATGCGTATAAGGCGTAGAGGGCTCATTTAAATTGGCGAACAAGAAGTGAATTAAGCTAGTAGATGCAACTAGAAGCAACCAATAGCAGCATCCGTGCTTTCGCATTACTCTCATGTAGATTCTGTAGCGCTCTCATTTTTTTTAGTCTTCAAGGAAAATAAACCGTGCAATCAAGGGAGGCGGTAGAAATATTGATTTTGGAAAATTCTAATATCCTCCCACGAGTGATCATTGGGTCAACAAAAGGGCGCATATTTTTTTTTTTGTTGTTGTCGGGCAGAATAGGGGAAGAGTGGTGGCTTCTGCAAAAACTTAGCGGCCACTTCAACCAGCAAGAAGAGAACAAGAAAATAGCAATTAATACACAAACCTTTTGAAAGTATTTTCCTTCTGCCGTCCTACCAATTTAGTTTCTGACATATTTTGACAGGATATATGAATTTGGATTTTTATTACTCAGAGTAATGCCTATTTTAGCGGTTTAAAAAAGAATTACTGTCTCAGGAAATTGCATGTACGGAAGAAATGCATTTTCTGGGATTATAAACACCGAATATTCTTGACTGGAACTGAGTTGCAACCGAAACGCCCGCACTGTTACAGTGAAGAGGTAATGCTTTTTGAGTTTATTATGAAAGCGCACGTGCTGCAGTTTGAACTGCGTTGCTCAATATGGAATATTTTATTGACAGTTGTCTTTATTACAGCACTCTAGCTAATTTCGTGCTATAATATGTCATTTTCATCTCGAACATTATTGTTATCATTTTTATCACAGCCTTCAACATTAAATTTGATTATCACAGACAGCAGGGCGCACGAAATGCTGCATTAACTAGTTACCAGAACACATTTTTTAGTTTTTGCCTTTAAGTGCAGTATATTTTTTTTGCCTTTTCGCGGCACATTCTAAGAAGGTTACACATTTTCAACAGGCTTATTTTGCGTAACTGAAAAACTTATGACCGTTCATTATTCAGGAAGTGACAGATTGAAAACGTCTATTAATATGATTTCATTATTCGTTTGTTTATCAAATTTCAATATATTATATAAGTTGACAATTACTTACTTTCCGAAAAGGAATATTTTGACTGAATTATTTCGCCGTAAAAATACAATGATTATATATCGAATCTTTAAATAACCCCGCTGAGAGAGAAAATTATGGGCTGAAATGTATTATAATACAATTGTACATATTTAATATTTATCTTGTAATATTTTCTCCCTGTATGCTTAAATTGTAAAATGAATTCATTATATATACACTAGGAGTACAACACTGCGTGCTTTTTTAAATATGTTAGGACCCCATTTCTGTCTCGCGTAGTGTGTTCCTTACATATAAAATGTAGATTTTAAAGTTCAGCTTGTTATGCAGAGATGAAAAATATTTCAACAACAGACTGACAATGTACTTTGAATGCATAACTCATACACTCATGACCTTGTTTTTCGTGCTACAGAAAGTATACAAAAATGTGCCAAAAGTGTATTTTTACCACGCTTCGAATACATTCAAAATGCATGAGAATAAAGACGCGCAGTTCGGAACGGCAATATGTATACGGCTATTGCACCACAAATTCATCAATGTTGAATTAAAACAAACAAAATGC